>NW_027361856.1:2952500-3552500 GCF_039654945.1 Dendrobates tinctorius | reverse complement strand
CCCTCGACAGCCCGCACAGACCCCCGACAGCCTGCACAGACCCCCGGCAGGCCCGCACAGACCCCCGGCAGGCCCGCACAGACCCCCCGGCAGGCCCGCACAGACCCCCCGGCAGGCCCGCACAGACCCTCGAGAGGCCCGCACAGACCCCCGAGAGGCCCGTACAGACCCAGCCCGCACACACAGACACGCACAGTGTCCGCCCACACTCTTCCCCCCTCCCGAACTGGATGTACAAGTAAAGAAAGGGGGTTTTTTAATTCCGATATTTCTGTCCCATTGACTTGAATGGGGTTTCCGGTATCGGAATTGGCGATACCCGATACTTTTTGGGTATCGGTCTGATCCGATACTTCATGGTATCGGATGGTATCGCTCAACACTAGCCGGGAAGCCAACGTGGTGCTAACAAAATTATACTGATTCTGAAAATATATGTTTCCTGTCTCTAGGATTAATGTGTGTTATAAAATTCGAGTTTGAATAGACAAAGGAAGTTTTAAATCATTGGCAGGAGAATCTGCTCTGAGATGGCCAGAGCAATAAATGTGCCCCTCTGCTGAAAGGAGGGGGAGGGAGTGGATAGAATTACACAGTGTAGAGAGAGAAAGGGAGGCTGGAAGTCTTGCAGCAGTGTGGCTTCATGTTCAAATTCAGAGGCACAATGCACAAACTAACTGGGTGTAGGGTGACAGGCAGCGCCAGAAGTGTACTTAGGACATTTAGGAAATACTTATATTTTCCTGACATGTACTCTTTGTGATAACAACTACCTGTAATGGTGACGGTGACACTCGCTTGTCGGCTGGATACACGATTGGTTGCCTCACAAATGTAGACTCCAGCATCCTCAGTTCGGAGCGGGCTGGTGAATTTCAGCCGGTCTCCTTCAGTCTTTACGTCTTCTGGTAGAGAACTATTGACCCTGTAAAGAATGACGAATAAGGATATACTTTATTCTATGACTGTAAGTGTACCTGAAGACCCATGTAACAGAGCAGATGCATATTGCCTGCTTACCTCACTCTATCTGCTACTAGGCTGAGAAGATATATAAATTAGGAGGTGAGCGGGCACAACACCATGTCTACAGGCTGAAGGGAGCAGTGCCCTGACATGATGGGGTTAAGAGTATGGCCTGTGCTCCTGGTGACTGGAATAGAAAGGGTTACCGAGGAGTAACCGGAGTCATCTTCATGGACACAAGTCGCAGCTTGTATGGAGAGGTGTGACTGGTGACATCACCAGGAACTGGTCCAGCCAGAATCTCAAGCCTCGACTTTCCCACACACTTGCTGGTTTGGCAGAAAACAAGGGATTGTCTGGATCTGACAGCAGGTATTGTGAGATCAGAGCGCGTGCCCTGCCATCTGATTGGTGTACACAAACTGGGGGGATAAAGGACCTCAGGTCTAGAGGCCGCCATGGTGCGAAAGGGATGACGCACCAATGTGGTCTGCAAATGATTGTATGTGAAACTAGAGAAGAAGATAACGAGGAGGGAAAAGACAAGAGACAAGGCAGAGGAAAAAGAGAGGACAAATGTGACAGAGAAAGGGCAGAGGGTAAACGGGACAAAAGACAGACAAATGAGAGAAGACAAAAGAAGAGGAAGAGACAGGAGAAAGAGGAGACAGAGGTGAGACAGAATACAAACAATGGAAAAGACAAAAGAGATGGAGAAAGATAAAAAAAGACAGAGGAGAGGAGAGAGACAGAGAAAAGACAAAGGAGAAAGAGAAGACATAAGAGACAAAAGGAAGAGAGAAGAGACAGAAGAGAAGAGGCATAAGAGATAGAGAAGAAAAAGGAGGGAAAATACAGAATAGGCAAAGTGGAAAGGACAAAGGGACATAGAAGAGACAATGAGGAGAAAAAGAGGGCAGAAGGAACAAAAAATTAAAACACAAAATACACATGAAGATACAGATAAGAAAAGAGAAAGAGGGCAGAAGAGCATAGAGACAGAGGAGAAAAGAAATTGGCAAAAAGAAAAAAAGAGTACAGAAAAGACAAAGGAGATAAGAGACAATGACGAGAAGAAAATAGAAAGGGGAAAGAACAAAGGAGAGATGGTAAAGTAAATAGACTGAAGAGAAAGTCAGAAGGTAAAGAGAACAGACAGAGGAGAAAGAAGAGACAAAAGGAGCAAAATGACACAAGATAGATGAGAAAGAGGAGAAAGAGAAGACACAAGGTACAGAGGAGAAAAGAGCCCAAGGAAAGGAAGAGACAGGAGAAAATAGAGAAGTGAGGAACAGAGAAGAAAAAATGAGTGTAGAATATAGGGGAGACAGAGAAAAGAGAAGTCAGAAGGGACAGAGGATGGAAGAGAGCAGAAGTATCAGGAAAATGACAGTGGAGTCTGGAGGAGGAGATCAGAGTCTGGAGAAGGACACAGGGGTCTGGAAGAGGATATGGGAGTCTGGAAGAAGACTATGAAAAAGGTGAGAGGCGTCTGTAGGAGGAGAGAGGCATCTTAAGGAGGACAGAGAAGTCTGGAGGAGAAGAACAGAGTCTGGAAGACAACAGATGCAACTTGAAGAGAATATGGGACTTTGGAAGAGGCGTTTGGAAGTGGACAGTAATCTGGAAGAGAACAGAGGATTCTGGAGGACTAGAGCAGAGTTTGAAGGAGAAGGATAGAGGGATCTTGATGAGGACATGGGGTTTTGTAAGAGAACATGGGAGTCTGAAAGTGGACAGAGGAGCCTGGAAAAGTACAGAGGTGTCTGGAGATGAACATAGGTGTCTAGGTTATGACATAGGCATCTAGAAGAGGACATGCGAATGTGGAGGAGTCTGGAAGTTGACAGCTGTTTGGAAGAGAACAAATGATTCTGAAAGGACTAGAGCAGAGTTTGCAGGAGAAGGATAGAGGGATCTGGAGGAGGACATGGGGGGCTGTAAGAGGATATGGGAGCCTGGAAGAGGACAGAGGAGTCTGGGAAAGTACAGAGGTGTCTGAAGATGAACAGAGGTGTCTAGATTAGGACAGAGGCCTCTAGAAGAGGACATGGGAATGTGGAGGAGGAGTCTGGAAGTTGACAGTGCAGTCTGGAAGAGAAGGTGGGAGTCTGGAGGAAGATATTGCAAGCAGCCAGTTGAGTCAGGAAGAGAACAGAGGAATCTGAAGGCAATCAGAGGGTCTGGAATTAAACAGATTTCTAGAGAGGGACAGTCTGATAGGGTTAGATAGTTCTGGAGTGGGCAGAGTAACCACAAAATTTACTCTTTAATAAAGGTATACATGGTTGTGCACAGACCATTGTCACTGCAGTTTATCATTTGTCATACTCATTACCTGAACCACGTGTATTGGGGATTGGGGTGCCCATCACATAAACACTTGAGGGCTGCGTCATTTTTTCCAACAAACCAATGATCATGTCCTTGTATTGTGACATCAGCCAGGTCTGTAGGAAACATGGAATATTCTATTAGAAAAGCATTTGAATGTTCTGTACTGTACAAGTATGTGTTGTGCAGTAAGAGGATGTGTTCCACCAATCTGGTGCACAGATCCAACAATCTGGCAAATCAAGGAGAGCTGAAATGAAGAGGAGACTCCTAGTAGTTCTCTTTGTGACATGGGAAAATAGCAAGTACTTACATTCCACCTCCAGGACATGTGTGATCCGCTTCTCCTGCTGGAACACTGGGTGAGACACCACGCACGTAAGCAACTTTTTGTGCATACTTCGAGTTGGGACCACAAAAAACTCACTAGTCACTGAGGCCGATCGAGAGTGAGTATACGTGTGGGATGTATTCTTCCCAGACACTTCAGTATCCCATGTCAGGCTGGGAGCAGGGTTCCCCTCAGCTGTACAGGAGGCAGCGAGGCTCAGGCCCACTCCCTCTACCAGCGATGGACCCGTGTTCAATGTTGGCAAAGGGGGCACTACATGGCACAAGAAAACAGGAATTAAAACCATACAGAAAATCTCCAGCCATTGTTCAGGTGGTGGGACTTCTTTGTTATTGCACTTATCTAGAATCTACAGTCATGGATTAGCCCTAAACAATGGAGGATGGAGCACAATGATCAGACTAATGCAGAAAAAAGAGGAGCTGCACACAGCTAGCAGTCAAATCACTGTTTGCTATCCGTGTTACCCACGTACCCCTATGTACTGTATATCTCGCCTATACCACTCTGCAGGGATAAATGTTGCAGAAATAATGTCGACCTTACATGTCACTCGTCTTACCTAGCACCTTTAGTGTCACATCAGCCTCAAAGGTTCCTGCTGGGAAGGTGTAGACGCGACACTGGTAGAGACCTTCATCCGCCTGGACAACGTTCTTCAGTATTATTGTCCCATCTTCTGGCTTTAAAGGAGATTTTTCCTTTACTCTTCCTTCATACTCGTGAGTGACATGAGCCCCAAACTCTGTGTTTAGAATGGCAATTTGCATGCTTTGACCATTCATAACTTTTTTTGACCAGATCATTTGAGTGACCTTCTCTAGTTCCTGGGCTTCATAATAACATGTAAGGGAGACATCTAATCCCAGGATTACAGTGACTCCATTCTCTGTCCTTACAATGCCAGCAAAACTTCCTGTGAGAAGAGAAGAAAATCAATACCCAACACATGGGGCACCCTCCTATGCCACCTCAACGAAAACATGGGGCTATGTGCCTCTTCATATCTTCTCTCTTCAGCTCTGGGTTTCTGTATATTAATACCCTTCCTATACAGGGGCTAGCTTTCCTAATTGTCCACTGCAGTTCTTATACATCACACACTGCAGAGACCATATCCCCTCAGATACTGTACATACATACGCCAATGATGCCTCTTCTGTCATGTCTCTTGTGTGATATGGACAACAGCCCAACAGTTTTACCATTCTAAGTCCTTATGCTCCTTACCTCTAGTATATACCCAGGTACGGATTGGGGCTGAAATTGAGCTCTGGCATTTGAAATTACACAGGCCCATATTGTTCCCGTCCCCAAGTATCAGATAAGGATATAGTACTAATATTACCGTAGAGGGAGGAGAGCAATGTTTACTACAAGATCAATATTTCAAATGATACCAGTGGCCTGCTGGGGTAAGTGACGGAGTCAGTGACCTTGTGTTCCGTCACAACACTTAACAGTTTTACAGTATGGGTGTCTTGAGAACATTGATTTTGTTAACAACATAGCAGACAAGGCAGCCCACGACCAGACAGGCCCTTCTGGCATTTGCCAGAATTGCCTGATGGCCAGTCCGGCCCTGTATATACCACATACTGTTATTCAACCTTTATGATGTCTAGAAGACCCTTACCTTACCTCTAGTATATGGCACACCCTACAGTAACACAACCCATGTGGTATCAAGAAGACCCCTGCTATCTTTCTTCTAGGGCAGGGGTCCCCAACGTGTAGCTTGGGAGCCGCATGTGGCTCGCAATCTCATGAATTGTGGCTAGTGGCTGTCTCCTAGCTTGGTGCATTAGCTCCAGGTCTAGCAAAGAGCTATGAAGAGCGCATCTCAAAATGGTGAATTTTGTGAGTATCCCGGCACAGAATAGCAAATCTTGATGCACACATACTGGTCTTAGGGGTTTAGAGATAATTTAAGTCTGATGTGCTGGAGACAGGATGATATTACCAGTCAGAGGAGGTGCTTGAAGCTGGATACGACAGTGTGGTGGGAGTGCTTGTTGGGAGAATACTGAAGGGGGGATTGTGGGAATCCTTGGATCTTGGTATACTGCTTCTGTGGAAAAGCTTTGGCTGCCATTATACCCATAATAGGGGCTTTGGTTGCCACTAATGTGAGGGAGTGTGGGTGCCGGATGTGGTTTGCGACCATCTCTCAAAGCTGAACATGGCTCGCGACCCTCTCTCAGAGCTGGATGTGGCTCGCGACCCTCTCTCAGAGCTGGATGTGGCTCATGACCCTCTCTCAGAGCTGGATGTGGCTCTCAAGGTCAGAAAGGTTGGGGACCACTGTTCTAGGGTATTCCCATTCAGTTTAGTTCTTTGTACATCTTCTTGGATGAGTACATGACAATGAAAGGGATTGTTCACAAATCACATGCAGTGGGCCAGGCTCAGGTGAGCAGGTTTTGGCTTGTGAGTGCACTGTGACCATGAATGGTGCCTAGCATCAGATCTCTGAGGAACCTGTAGAGTGACTGGGGTGTGTGCTATTTACTATGTGTATGTCTGTTGACAGACTGCTGCAATTCAGAGAACTCTGATATGCCTTCATCTAGGATCTGTCCTTGTTGAGGAATGCCATCAAGAAGGGCACAGTAGGCAAGGTACTTATGATATACTAGTCTATTGCACATGATATCCTTAAATGCTCCCTATGATGGCATCATTTTTGCATTTGACTACCATTAGAATACTGCTTTTATTGAGTTTTTAGTATACAGTAGAGCTTTCTAGCCCCTTGATTTACAACTGAGCTATGTGCATGGTCCTTGTACCTGAGCCAAATGCCCGAACCTTGTCCCTGAATCAGGTGCCAGAATCTTTTAACTAAGCCAAGTGCCAGAGCCTTGTACCTGAGACATACGGTATACTTTAGCATTGGATCAAATCAAGTACCCAAACCTTGTGGCTGAGCCATATACCCAAGCATTGTACCTGGGCCATTTTCTCAAGGCTCTTCCCTGAGCCTTTTTCCAGAGTCATCTGCCCTAGTCTTGATCCTGAGCCATATGCCCAAGCCTGGTATCTGAGCTTGTAACTTAGCCATGTGCCTATACTAGAGCTTTGTATACAATGAATAAAAATCCAGAAAAAAGGGGTTAATTCAGTAACTTATACCACTAAAAAGGGTATACTCCAAAATAGAATCATATAAGCAAAAGAAAAAGGAGTACAATTACCCATAAAAATTGTATAAATTTTATTACATAACAATAAATGTTCAATCCAAAAATAGAAACTTTGTATACAGTATGAACCAAGCCTCCTTTATGGAGAACTCATTTTTGGGCACCTCACTTTTCTGATCAGGCCGGAAGGGTGGTTGACAGGGTCATAAGTCACATTCAAAAGATTCTATCAGCCAAATCAAGCAGAAAATGTTGACAGGCGCCTTATACTAGAAAAACCTGATGCTCCGGATTCTACATATTACTCTGCATCATGCGAAAACTTGTTAATACTCAGCCAAGTCCAGGGGGAAAGCAAAAACCTGAAAAATAGGTGCTGAAATATTAGTCAGCAACTTCTGTTCTACTTCAAAGATATAACCCCCCATCCCCATAAGACCTGTAGCGATTCACAGGAAAATAACCCATAATGCAAATTCTACAATGCTGACAGTTTAAAATGTGAGAGCAGTAGATATACAGATAGACTCAAAGACTCACAGACAAACGGAAGGGTCCAGAGGGAAGGGACAGAGGGGCTCAATGGACACTCGGGAGGGACACGGTTCTGGAGGAACAAACAGAGAACTCCAGAGGGGAGACAGAGGAGGCTAGAGGGAAGGAACAGAGTGGGTTGAAATGAATAGAGGAGTCCAGAGGGGTCCAGAGGGAAGGAACAGAGGGGCACAAATGAACAGAGGAGAAAGAGGGGTCTGGATGAAAGTAACAGAGTGGACCAAAATGGTCAGAAGCATCCAGAGGGGAGAGACAGAGGGGTCCGGATGGAAGGAACAGAGGGGCCCAAATGGACAGAGTAGACAGAGGAGTCCGAAGGGAAGGAACAGAGAGGGCCAAAATGTACAGAAAAGTCCAGAGGGGAAAGACAGGGGGACCCAAATGGACAGTCCGGAGGGATACGGATCCGGAGGAACCATCAGAGGGGCCTGAATGGACAGGAGACTCCAGAGAGCAGAGACAGAGGGACCTAAATGGACAGAGGAGACAGAGGGGTCCAGAGAGAAGGAACAGAGAGGCCCAAATGAACAGAGGACTCCAGAGGGAGAGACAGAGGGGGCCAAAATGAACAGAAGAGTCCAGAAGAGAAAGACTGTTCAAGGTCACAGATGTCTTTCTGGAAGGAACAGAGGAGTCTGAAGGAGAGGGATCCAGAGGTGAAAGCAGGGACATATCAGTATATAATGTATATGACTATATTAGAGGGAGAAGGTATCAGTATATAATGTACATGACAATATTAGAGGTGGGCGATATCTGTATATAATGTACATTACTATATGAGAAGAGGGGAGGTATCGGCATATAATGTACATGACTATATAAGTGGGGGGAAGGTATCAGTATATAATGTACATGACTATATTAGATGGGGAGGTATCGGTATATAATGTACATGACTATATTAGAGGGGGGAGGTATCGGTAAATAATGTGCATGAAACTATAAAAGGTGGGAGGTGTTGGAATATAATGTACATGACTATGTTAGGGGTGGGAGGTGTTGATATATAATGTACATGACTATATTAGCGGTGAGAGGTATCGATATATTATGTACATGACTATATTAGAGGGGGAGAGGGGGGGGTATCGGTTTATAATGTGCATGACTATATTAGAGGTGGGAGGTATCTATCGGTATATACAGTGAAGGAAATATTTGATCCCTTGCTGATTTTGTAAGTTTGCCCACTGACAAAGACATGAACAGTCTATAATATTAAGGGTAGGTTAATTTTAACATTGAGAGAACATCAAAAATAAATTCCAGAATATCACATTGTATAAATTATATAAATTTATTTGCATTTTGCAGTGAGAAATAAGTATTTGATCCCTCTGGCAAACAAGACTTAATACTTGGTGGAAAACCCTTGTTGGCAAGCACAGCAGTCAGACATTTTTTGTAGTTGATGATGAGGTTTGCGCACATGTCAGGAGGAATTTTGGTCCACTCCTCTTTGCAGATCATCTCTAAATCATTAAGATTTTGAGGCTGTCGCTTGGCAACTCGGAGCTTCAACTCCCTTCATAAGTTTCTATAGGATTAAGGTCTGGAGACTGGCTAGTAGTGATGAACAAGCATGCTCGGAAGTGCTCGGTGCTCGCACGAGCATATCGCTGCTCGCGATGCTCGGCGAGTGCCAAGAATTTCCGGGGTTGCTTGTCGGCAGCTCGGGTACCTGCCCTGCATGTTTGGCGCTCTTTAGAGCACCAATCAGCATGCAGGAATTGTCTGCCACACACTGTAATGCCGCCACCATGTTGGTTGTGGCATTACAGTGACTGGCTGGTCGCACAGCGTCATCAGGTCTATATCAGACCTGGCGCCGCTCTTCTCGTCCCAGTCAGCTCCGGACTTAGGCAGTGTAGGGAGAGTTGCTGCAGAGATAGGGACAGATTTGGTGGTGTATAAGATAGTATGAGTATACCATTATTGAATACACAAATCCATCTGAACAAACAGTCCTTCTGAGGACTAATTACGGCATATATAGATATCAGTGGTAGGCAGGCATTGTATGTGGAATACTTGATTGCATACGGCAAGAGGGTCCATTCCATTACTGCCTGCTGCTGCCTATTACAGCTATTTACCGTATACACACAGTATACATAGCCCCAGGTATCAGTGGTCAGGAAAATTTTTTTTTGCATTTTAATCCAGAGCACACATATTTTTTTGCTCCATTTGCTTGTTGGAAGTGCAGAATACAGCCAAATCCTTTCCATATTAGAGCGTGAAAATCCAGCTCTTTTAAACAGAGGTTTTGCCGTCACAGCGATCACGAGTGCGCAGAAAATTCTGCCATTTCTGGGCTACTGTCATATTTTGTTGGATTGTCTTATACAAGTTATTGACACCAGTTTGCTGAAAATAAATAGTTGCTTACAGGCTATTTTAAACTCAGCCATTTGTAGTGACCGTGCAAAATATTGTCCTCCATTTAAAATGGGAAAGGCGCGTGGCAAGGTATGGGGAACTGGACGTGATGGTGATGGTGCATGCAGAGGCCGAGACCGTGGGCAAGCTGAAATTGTGCCACAACAAATACCCACCTCTTCTCGCCCGACCTTCCTGTCCCAATTACTAGGGGACCGCAGCAGCACACCACTATTAAACCCAGAGCAGTGTCAAAAGTTTGTTGGTTGGATAGCGGATAATGCTTCCAGTCACTTTGCCACCACCACCACCACCATACTGTCTTCCACACGGTCAAGTCTGAGTAGCTGTGAGTCTGGACCACATATTCTTCACCCTGATCCTCCTTCCTCCCACCATGCCGAATGCCCGGAGGGAACTGATCCCACACTTGGACACTCTGAAGAGCTGTTCACTTTTCCATTAATAGATTCGGTCCATTTTAAGCAGGGCAAGAGGAGATGGCAACGGTGGGAACGTGTCACAAGAGGTGAACGATGATGAGACACAATTGTCAGAAAGTCAGGAAGACCAGGGTGTGGAAGTGGAAGACGAGGTGGTAGATGATATAATAACTGACCCAAGTTGACAGGAGGATATGCAGAGTGAGGGCAGCAGCACACAGAGGGAAGGAGACATAGCACCAAAACAGGCAGGAAGAAGCAGTGTGGTGGCAACAGACAGAAAGCAGGCAACCATTCCCCGTAACACCAACACGACAGAAGTTACCAGTCCAACTTTAAGTCTTTCAGAGTCTGGTTGTATTTTAAAGACTCTGCCGATAACCTCAAAAAGGCCATTTGCACCACCTGCCATGCCAGCATCAGCAGGGGTAGCAAAACTACCAGCCTGACCACCACCAGCATGATCAGGAACATGGCAGCAAAGCATCCGACTTTATGGGCCGAACCCCTGGGTCCTCGAACAGTGTCTGCAGGTGACACCACTGCTTCTTCCGCTGTTGTGCGTGAAAGCCAATCTCCTGTACATGGTGCATGTGAAGATGCCTCCTGCCCTGCACCTGTCATTGCACACACTCAACTAACTACATCATCAAGCAAGTCCTTGTTTAGTTGTCTATACCCCAGTCCTTGGAACGCAAGCGCAAATACACAGCCAATGCCCCACAGGCTACACTACTAAATTCACACATTTCTCGTCAGCTTGCGCTCGAAATGTTGCCTTTTAGGCTCGTGGAGATGGAAGGTTTCCGCAACCTTATGGCGGCAGACGTCCCTCAGTACTCGGTCCCCAGCCGCCGCTATTTCTCCAGGTGTGCCGTCCCCGCATTACACAAGCACGTCTCTCACAACATTAGCCGTGCCATCAACAATGCAGTTACTGGGAAAGTTCACCTAACCATGGACACGTGGACAAGTGCTTTTGAGCAGAGATGGTACATCTCGCTGACAGCACACTGGGTGAAGATAGTGGAAGACAGGACCCAGTCGAACCTTGGGATGGAACATTATCCTCCTGAAGTCGAGGATTGCGGGCCCTACGTCAATCAGGGTTGCCCCCACAGTCTACAGCTCCTGCCCCTGCTCCTCCTAATCTTCAGCCTACATCTCCAAAATGTCCACATCATTCACAAGCTGGAAACACTGCAGTACTGCCTCATCCAAGCGGCAACAGGCTGTACTGAAGCTAATATGCTTAGGTGAGAAACCGCACAATGCTGAAGAGTTGTGGACAGCTCTGAAAGAGAAGGAAGATCTGTGGCTGACACCGCTGAACCTACAGCCAAGCAGAGTCGTGTGTGACAATGGCCAAAACCTGGTGGCGGCTTTGAGGCAAAGTGAGCTCACAAACGTACCATGCCTGACCCATGTGCTTAGCCTCGTTGTTCAATGGTTTTTCAAAAGCTACAAGGAGCTGCCAGATCTGCTTGTGAAAGTACGCCACCTGTTTGCCCATTTTAGAAAGTCTGCCACAGTTTCAGCCGCCCTTGCCGTGCTTCAGCAGCGTTTGCAGCTTCCGGCTCTCCAACTGTTGTGTGATGTTCCCACACGTTGGAACTCTAGACTGCATATGTTGGAAAGGATTTGTGAGCAGAAGAGGGTAGTTGTTGACTACTAGCATCAATAAGGCCGTCGGTATTCAGTTCAGACTCCACACATAAGACCTCAGGAGTGAACATGGATGTAAGACATATGTACCGTCCTCCAAATCTTTGAGGACTCCACCAAGATGGTGAGCGGCAGTGATGCCATAATTAGTGTCACCATCCTGCTTATCTGTGATCTGAAATGCTCTCTGCTCACAATCAAAGAGGATGCATTGCAGACAGAGTATGGTGAGATGGAGCAAGGAACCATACAGGGTGATTACACACAGCCCAGCATCATCTCATCCCAACGTGAATTGGGTGACAATGAGGAAGAGGAGGAGGAGGAAGAACAGGAGATAATTACTACAAGCACAACTGTCATACCGTCTGTTCAGCGTGGATGGCCTGAGGACAGGGAGGAGGAGGAGAGCATGGTCAGTCGTCCTCTTGATGATGACACGGAAATCTTGCCTGTTAGCGGTCTGGCACGCATGGCTGAGTTTATGTTATGCTGCCTTTCCCGTGACCCTCTCATTCTCAAAATTTTGGTGACAGTCTTTACTGGATGGTGACACTTCTAGACCCATGCTACAAAGAGAACTTTCTATCTCTTATTCTACAGCAGACATGTGTACTAAAATGGTGCAGAACCAGAGGGCTCTTGTAGCAGAATTATTAAAAAATTCTCCTCTGAAAACGCTGGCGGCAGAGGTCACAGTTCGTTGGAAAACCAAGGAGTACAGGAGAGAGAGAGACAACTCCAATCCTTCAGAGGCAGGGGAACACTGGCAAAGTTCTGAGAGAGTTTTCTCAGACCATCCCATCGCACTTAGCCTGAGGCGTGGGGTACTCTCACAAGGTTTTGGAAGATGCTGAGGGAGTACCTTGCTGATCATACCAACATCCTTCATGATTCCTCTGTGCAGTATAATTATTGGGTATCCAAGCTGGACACGTGGCATAAACTGGCTCTCCACACCTTGGAGGTCCTGGCCTGCCCTGCCGCCAGCATTTTGTCAGAGCGGGTATTTAGTACCGCTGGTGGAATTATAACTGATAAGCGCATCCACCTGTCAATCTTCTCAACACCACTGAATGATAGCAGCGTAACATAAACTCAAATCCAGTGTCTTTTTTTGGGAACTCTCTTCCTATGCACCTCTTCACATCTACACATGGGTATACGCTTCCTGATTTGGCCTATTTGCTGTTGTCCTCCTCCTTCTCCTCACCTCATCATCCACCATCACTAAATCACCAGGATGACCGTGGTCTGTGATGCAACACCCACATTATTGTTGTAAAGGTTGTTTATGATGCCAGTAAATACATTTTAAAGACTGTATGTTGATGTATATACACCAGGGGAAAATGTTTGTCAGCCCATACAGTTGGTGTTTGGGTATTACAAGTATAGGAGACCCGCTCCTTTGTAATGGGAACAGATTTTTAGGAGGCCCTCCTTCATGTCTCATCTAAGGGTTTTGGGGTGCGTCCAAATTTGGAGCAGGCCTTGCATTCACTGCATAGGCAAACAGTATTGGAGACCCACTTCTAATAATGTGAACTTTGGTGGTTGGTCAGCTTCATCAATGCAATTCTCCACTCTCAGATCTTCAGCCTCAACACTGAAATTCTCCACTGCCGGGTCTTCAGCTTCAAAACTGTAATTGTCCACTGCAGGTTCTTCAGCCTCAACATTGCAATTCTCCAATGCTGATTCTTCAGGCTCAACATTGCAATTCTCGACTGCTGGTTCTTCAGCCTCAACACTGCAATTGTCCACTGCCGGGTCTTCAGCCTCAACACTCCAATTGTCCACTGCAGGTTCTTCAGGCTCACCACTGCAATTCTCCAGTGCAGGTTCTTCAGCCTCAACATTGCAATTCTCCACTGCTGGTTCTTCAGCCTCAACACTGCAATTGTCCACTGCCGGGTCTTCAGCCTTAACACTGCAGTTGTCCACTGCTGGTTCTTCAGGCTCACCACTGCAGTTCGCCAATGAAGGTTCTTCAGCCTCAACATTGCAATTCCCCACTGCAGGTTCCTCAGGCTCAACACTGAAATGCTCCACTGACAGGTGTTCTTCCGCAACACTGCAATTCTACAATGCAGGTTTTTTGGGCTCAACACTGCAATGCTCCACTGCAGGGTGTTCATCCTCAACACTGCAATTCTCCATTGTAGTTTCTTCAGCCTCAACACTGAAATTCTGCACTGCAGGTTTTTCAGTCTCAACACTGACATTGTCCACTGCCGGGTCTTCATCCTCAACACTGCAATTCTCCAATGCAGGTTCTTCAGGCTCAACACTGAAATGTTCCACTGTCGGGTGTTCAGCCTCAACATTGCAATGCTCCAATGCCGGGTCTTCTGCCTCGACAATTACATTTTCCAATGCAGGTTCTTCAGGCTCAACACTGCAAAGCTCCACTGCCGGATCTTTATCCTCAACACTGACATTCTCCAATGCAGGTTCTTCAGGCTCAACACTGCAATTCACTGCAAAGGCAAACAGTATGGGTGTACCAAATTATTAATAAACAATGCTTTCAGGTGGCTTTCCTGTACGTGGCTTCAAAGGGTTATTGGGTGCATCCAAATTTGGGGAAGGCCTTGCATTCACTTCATGGGCAAACAGTATGGGAGTACACACTTCACAATAATGGGAACAAAGCTTTCAGGTGGCCCTCCTGTACGTGGCTTCAAAGGGGTATTGGGGTGGGTCTAAATTTGATGCAGGGCAGGCCGTGCAAACAGTATGGGAGTACCAACTTCCGAATAATGGGAACATTGCTTTCAGGTGGCCATCCTGTACGTGGCTCAAAGGGTATTGGAGTGCGTCTAAATTTGGGCCAGGCCTTGCATTCAATGAATAGGCAAACAGTATGGGAGTACCAACTTCCTAATAATGGGTGACATTGCTTTTAGGTGGCCATCCATACGTGGCTTCAAAGGGGTATTGGGGTGGGTTTAAATTTGATGCAGGGCAGGCCGTGCAAACAGTATGGGAGTACCAACTTCCAAATAATGGGAACATTGCTTTCAGGTGGCCATCCTGTACGTGGCTCAAAGGGTATTGGAGTGCGTCTAAATTTGGGCCAGGCCTTGCATTCAATGCATAGGCAAACAGTATGGGAGTACCAACTTCCTAATAATGGGTGACATTGCTTTTAGGTGGCCATCCATACGTGGCTTCAAAGGGGTATTGGGGTGGGTCTAAATTTGATGCAGGGCAGGCCGTGCAAACAGTATGGGAGTACCAACTTCCAAATAATGGGAACATTGCTTTCAGGTGGCCATCCTGTACGTGGCTCAAAGGGTATTGGAGTGCGTCTAAATTTGGGCCAGGCCTTGCATTCAATGCATAGGCAAACAGTATGGGAGTACCAACTTCCTAATAATGGGTGACATTGCTTTTAGGTGGCCATCCATACGTGGCTTCAAAGGGGTATTGGGGTGGGTCTATATTTGATGCAGGGCAGGCCGTGCAAACAGTATAGGAGTACCAACTTCCAAATAATGGGAACATTGCTTTCAGGTGGCCATCCTGTACGTGGCTCAAAGGGTATTGGAGTGCGTCTAAATTTGGGCCAGGCCTTGCATTCAATGCATAGGCAAACAGTATGGGAGTACCAACTTCCTAATAATGGGTGACATTGCTCTCAGGTGGCCATCCATACGTGGCTTCAAAGGGGTATTGGGGTGGGTCTAAATTTGATGCAGGGCAAGCCTTGCATGCAATGCATAAGCAAACAGTATGGGAGTACCAACTTCATAATAATGGGAACATTGCTTTCAGGTGGCCATCCTGTACATGGATTCAAAGGGGTATTGGGGTGCATCTAAATTTGGGGCAGGCCTTGCAATAAATGCATAAGCAAGCAGTATGGGATTACCAACTTCCTAATAATGGGAATATTGCTTTCTGGTGGCCCTCCTGTATGTCTTTTCAAAGAGTTATTGGGGTGCATCCAAATTTTGGGCAGCCCTGCCACTCACTGCATAAGCAATAACAGTATAGGAGACCCACTGTTTAATAAAAGAAAAAACAAAGCATAGCCAGCTGATGGCTCTCTAAGAATAGAATAGTGAGGACCGACTGCTGGCCCTTTAATAGTAAAGGCTGCCTGCTGGCATAAAAAACGTTACGTGTGAACATAGCCCAAGTGGTGGAGGAGCATTTTTGCTTTGGGTTATTTATTTTGCCTTATATGCAAATCATTTACAAATCATTATCCTGGAAAGGATGTTCCTTAACATATTTCCCAGGAAAATCCACTTTGGTTTTGTTTTTGTATGTTTTATTGTGTGCCTGTAAAAGTGGCGTTATATTCAGACAACATTGTCCACATCAGTGACCTGGGAGTTGGAAATATTTCCACGGGTCTTCCCCATGATGTTCCCATGTAATTTGAGCACTGTTCCCATAGATTTCTGCATTTTTAGACCCACTAAAAAAATGTTTTTATTCGGTGTTGCCAATAAAGCTTTTTCTATCCACAAATTACAATTGTGGTGTGAATTCATCATAGTGGTCTTCTTTTTCCTTGTTCTGGTTTAGACCCACTAAAGACCGCCGGGGGTGCTGCGGCAAAAATGCTTGAGTTTCCCATAGACTTACATTTGGCTCGTTGCTCGGGTCAAGCACCCGAGCAACAAGCACCCGAGCATTTTAGTGCTCGCCCATCACTACTGGCTAGGCAACTCCATGACCTTAATGCCCTTCTTTTTTAGCCACTCCTCTGTTGCCTTAGGCTACTTTCAGACTTGCGTTAGGAGGCGCAGCGCAGGGCCGCCGCTAAGCTCCGCCCCCGGCCGCGCCTCCTCCGGTCAGCTCCTCCTATGGGCGAATGATGCTGCATGCGACCAGCGTACCCTATATTTAGCATTGGGTACGCTGGCCGTGCGCTGGTATGATTTTGCTGGCGCGTGCGCCCTTTTGGCGCTGCGCCGAGCACACAAAAATGCACCACGGTGCGTTTGGCGCACGTCGGCGCAGCGCCAAAAGGGCGCACACGCTTCCAAAATCATACCAGCCCATGGCCAGCGTACCCAACGCTAAATATAGGGTACGCTGGTCGCATGCAGCGTCATGCGCCCATAGGAGGAGCTGACCGGAGGAGGGGTGGCCGGGGGCGGAGCGTAGCGGTGGCCCTGTGCCTCCTAACGCAAGTCTGAAAGTAGCCTTAGCTGTATGTTTTGGGTCAATGTCTTGCTGGAAAACCCAGCCACGGCCCATTTTTAATGTCCTGGCAGAGGGAAGGAGGTTGTCACTCAGGATTTTACGGTACATGGCTCCATCCATTCTCCCATTGATGTGGTGCAGTAGTCCTGTGCCCTAAGCAGAGAAACACCCCTAAAACATGTTTCCACCTCCATGCTTGACAGTGGGGAAGGTAATCTTTGGGTCATAGGCAGCATTTCTCTTCCTACAAACACGTTGAGCCAAAGAGCTCAATTTTTGTCTCATCTGACCACAGCACCTTCTCCCAATCACTCACAGAATTATCCAGGTGTTCATTGGCAAACTTCAGACGGGCATGCACATGTGCCTTCTTGAGCAGGGGGACCTTGCGAGCACTGCAGGATTTAAAACCTTTATGGCGTAATGTGTTACCAATGGTTTTCTTGGTGACTGTGGTCCCAGCTGCCTTGACATCATTTACAAGTTCCCCCATGTAGTTTTAGGCTGATCTCTCACCTTCCTCATGATCAAGGATACCTCATAAGGTGAGACTTTGCACAGTGCCCCAGATCGATGTCGATTGACAGTCATTTTGCACCAACAGTTGTCTCCTCACCTAGCATCATACTTATGGTTTTATAGCCCATTCCAGCTTTGTGCAGGTCTATGATCTTGTCCCTGACATCCTTATAAAGCTCTTTGGTCTTGCCCATATTGTAGAGGTTAGAGTCTGACTGATTAAATGAATCTGTGGGCAGGAGTCTTTTATAAAGGTGACTATGTAAGACAGCTGTCATTAATGCAGGTAACATTGATTAGGAGCGTCTAACTGGTCTGTAGGAGCCAGAACTCTTAATGGTTTATAGGGGAACAGAAAATACTTATTTCTAACTGCAAAATGCAAATAAATTAATTTATACAATGTGATTTTCTGCATTTTATTTTTGATATTCTATCTCTCATTGATAAAATGAACCTATCCTCAGGTCAGTCAGGGAACTGCACCTAGGATAAGTAGTTGCCAGAAACTTTGTTGCGTACTGGCTATCAGGCACTCTGCAGTGAGGGCGGCGTGTATATAACCAGTCACAGGCAGGGAATACACATATAAACCTCCGCTCCGTCACTGCCAGTGTTCTCCAATACTGCCAGGATGCTATGCTGCCACCAGTTCCTCGTTTGATACTAAAGCCTAAATCGGGTCAGGAACTATCCCACAGGTGGCGTGATTTGGTGCAGAGTACGTGTCGGTTCGGTCATAGAGCAAGGAGAACGAAACTAGCAAATTTATAAGTTTACTCCAGAAAATATAGGCAGTGTTTACAAAAGTTCAAAAGATATTACAAAAGGAGACAAAATACAGTATGTACAGACAGTTAGAAAATGTAACTGATTAAAATTAGAAACTTACTCTATCTCCATCAAAGGTATGACGTGTCGATAAAGGGGAGGAGAGCCTTCCCAAGGAAAGATGGTTCATCAGCATAGCATGTTGTTTAGCTGGCTCTCCGGACATCTGACACCTCCCCAATTGAGCGTTTCAGTTTTATGCTTTGCCCCCAAACCTAGGGACTCCTCCCTTGCTGTCCTCACTTGGTGGGCTACGTTAGAGGACGTATACACCCCTTTTGAAAAATTAGAAACAATTTCCCAGGTTTCTGATGGCCGTACTGGCTGCAAAACGTTGCCGTGCGTGGCATTAATTATCCTGATCCTGGAAATCTACTTTTCCTGTTTCTAGGATTAACGGGAATTATTAAATTCGACCTGGAATAGACAATGAAAGTTTTGGATGGAAATGAAAAAAAAAACACACTTAAAGGGAATCTGTCACCCTTTTTTTCGAATATGAGCTGCTGGCACTGCCATCAGGGGCTAATCTACAGCATTCAGTAATGCTCTAGATAAGCCCCCGATGTAACCTGAAGGATAAGGAAAAAGAGTTAGATTATACTCACCGGGTGGGGCGGTCCAGTCCGGCGTCTCCCATCTTCTAACGGTGACGTCCTCTACTTTGCTGCCTGTCGTGGCTCCTGCGCAGGTGCACTGCTCTGCCCTGTGGAGGGCAGGGCAGAGTCCTGCAGTGCGCAGGCGCCGGGAGAGGTCCGGCGCCTGCACACTGCAGTACACTGCTCTGCCCACAACAGGGCAGAGCAGTGCGCCTGCACCAGAGCCAAGACAGGAAGGAAAGAAGAGGATGGCATTGTATGAAGATGGAAGGCGCCGGACCGGACCGTGACACCCATCGGACCGGACCGCCCCCCCAGATGAGTATAATCTAAAGGGCCTTTTACACATAGCGATATCGCTAGCAATATTGCTAAAGCGTCACCGATTTTGTAACGCAACAGCGATATCGCTAGCGATCTCGCTACATGTGACACTTACCTCCGACCGGCCCCCCTGCTAGATATCGCTGATCGCGCAAGAACGTCCTGGTCCATTTTCTCATCGCCGGCTTCCTGCTGGTGCCGACCAGCGACGCATGGACGTGGGCGGAAAACGTCATCAGAGCTGCGTGTGACAGGTAAGTAACGACTGCCGACCGCTGCTGCATCGCTGGTGAGATCTGCCTGTTTGGCAGCTCACTAGCGACCATTTAGCGATGCACCAGCGATCCTGACCGGGTCGTATCGTTGTCTGGATCGCTGGTGCATCGCTAAATGTAACGGGACCTTAACTCTTTTTTCTTATCTTTCAGGTTACATTGGGGGGGGCTTATCTACAGAATGCTGTAGCTAAGCCCCTGATGTCGGTGCCGGCAGCTCATATTCGGAAAAAGGGGTGACAGATTCACTTTAACTGGCCAGAGTAATAAAAGTAACCATCTGCTGAAGGGAGGGGGGAGTGGATAGAATTTCACCGAGGCAGACACAGGGGGCTGCAGCTGCGAGGGGGATCGCTTGTGAGCTTGGTTTTTCACAAACCAATGTGGGAAGGGCAACTGGCAGCGCTGGATGTGTACCTAGGATATTAGGAAATAACTCATATTTTCCTGACAATGACTATATTAGAGGTGCTGAGGTGGGAGGTATCCGTATATAATGTACATGACTATATTAGAGGGGGAGGTATTGATATATAATGTACGTGACTATATTAGAGGTGAGAGATATCGATATATAATGTACATGACTATATTAGGGGTGGGAGATATTGATATATAATGTACATGACTATATTAGAGGTGAGGGCTATTGGTATCTTTTTGTCATCTGTTGTCTCCGTAGTTTTGTTTGTTATCTGTTATGGGAAATTAATGTTCCTTTTCATATATATGCTGTAGCCACACCTTAGCAAAAGACCAGTATCCCTATTGCCTAGGGTCTCCACAGCCAAAATGCACTGCAGACACAGTCACAGGGGAGACACACCAGTGATAGGTCACTATTTGAGGATGGAAAAGTTTGTGCCCACGAGGCAGCTGTTCCTACAGACTATGAATAAGTGATGAAGGGTGATAATCTGCAGTTGGTGGAGACAATTGCTGACAGTTGACAGTGTACAATGCTCAGGGACTGCAGGATGTGCGTAGTGGTGAACTGTTATGAAGATCCACATCGTCTATGGAGTAAATCTGGCATCAGTGATGTGTACAATGTTGGTGTTATCCAGAGGTGGGGAATGTCCTGCCTATGGTAACTTCTGGTGTGGGCCTCGGTTTCTGGACTGTTTTTATGCCATTTAATTTTTCAAAGAGCGCCGGCACGCACGCACAAATGAAGAATTAATGTCGGATGTTGGCTCCTCCCAACGTTGGCCCAGTTACCCCTATGTGATGCATTTACATCAGGCTCATGTGATTTATGTACATCAGTCATGGTGTCTCAATATCTGATGTATATACACATCAGGCCCAGTGATCTCTATGTGATGCATACTGCAGTCTCAGAATTTCCTATATGATGTATATACAGTACTCTCTGTGTCTCCTATGTGATATATACAGCAGTCTATGTGTCTTCTATCTGAAGTATACATCAGTCTCTGGGTCTCCTATGTCATGTATATGCAGTAGTAGTTTCGGTGTTTTGTAACTGATGTATATACATCAGTCTCGGTGTCTCCTATGTGATGTATATACAACAGAATTGAGGTCTCCTTTGTGATGGAAAAGCAGTTGCGAATAGCAACATCAACAATATAACAGCACAAGACTCTCCAAAGAGAAGCAGTTCTGGACATCATATTAGAGGCGAGTTATTTAAATGTTTGACCACATCTAGCAGGATAATTTTTATGTTGATAATTATGTATGACTGGGGAACTATTTTATAAATATCCATTTGGCCCTTGAAAGAAAATTGGTTCCCCACCCTTGGTGTAATCAGTCACTTGTCCGCTCAATGGAGTCAGCCGCTTGCCTGCTTGGTGGAGTCGGCCGCTTGTCTGTTCGGTGGAATCGGCCGCTTGCCTGCTCGGTGGAGTCAGTCGCTTGTCTGCTCGGTGGAGTTGGTCACTTGTCTACTCGGTGAAGTCGGCCGCTTGCCTGCTCGGTGGAGTTGGTCGCTTATCTGTTCAGTGGAGTTGGTCGCTTGTCTGCTCGGTGGAGTCAGCCGCTTGCCTTCTCGGTGAAGTCGGCCGCTTGTCTGCTCGGTGGAGTTGGTTGCTAGTCAGCTCAGTGGAGTTACTTTCTTGGGTACTTGGTGCTGTGCACACACAGACAGAGAGATCTCACTCTGTTTGTTCCTCCACATTCTTGTTTATAGATCAGTTCCTCTCAGTTGTGCATTGTGGATTTGCAACTTTTAACAACTAACAACCACAGTTTTCATTGTTAGCCACCATGAAAGAAAACCTGTCAGCAGGATCTTGTAATGTAAAGTACAGAAAAGGCAGTGATACAAATTACACTTATACCTTTGGTGAAGAAATCCTCTCTATGGTTCTTCTTAAATCACCATTTGAATGTGTCTGCTAATTTGGTGCACATGTAAGGAAGGAGACCGGGCTGTGGGTACCTATGAGACACCGGGTCCAGAACTGCCGAGGCCAAGTCCAGTGTTGCAGGTGGGAAGGAAATGGGAGTCAGAAAAAGTCCATGACCTAGAGAGAAGGGGCGTGGTAAGCGAGGGGAAGAGGGAGAGTCAAGCATGGGAAAAGGCAGCGGGTTCCCTCCGTAGGGAAGAGAGAGCAGGAACCTGCTACGCACCTCAGAGAGAGACAGAAAGCAGAGCAGAGACCCCGGAAGGGTGCATTGGGGACTCCTGGGTACCAGTGAGTGTGCAGAGAGATGGGCACTGAGGGAATCATTGCAGTGGGTGTGCTGAGAGTCGGGCGCCAAGTGCAGCATTGCGGTGCAGGCATCCAGGTATCGGTGGATGCACAGGAAAGCACACGCTGAGTAGAGACTTGTGCAGAGCTTCACTTTTCAGCTCTGCAGTTCAATGGACTAGGGGCTCAGTGGGCAAAACCGATGATCGCCCCCTACCACCAGAAGCGGATCCGTGTTTTAGGCAGGGAAGCCTCAAGACTCTGCACTGGTCTCCTCCGGCAACCCATCACCCATTGGACTGCAAGCATGTAAAAGACAGCAGAGTCACGATAAGTTGAACCTGATAAAAAGACTTGAGTTAAAATAACCCTTTCACTGTTTAAGTTGTTTAACCCCTTGTCGGCTCCCTGTGAGGAGAATCAATCCTTTTTGTGTTAAGTAAACCACACCCTTGTTAACCCTTGCTCTGAGCCTCTGTGTTACTGCATCCTTTTACCTGCTTTACATTTGGCGTAGTCAGCAGGATGCAGTCTTCGGACACAGACGCAGCAGACCAATCCATCATGAGTGCTCTGAGGTCTAGCCTGCCGTTGGGGGCCATGCTTAGCAATTTCCCAAAATTCACGCGGAGTAATATAATGTTGTGGGACTGGACCAAGCACGTTAAAAGCATGTTGAGCATGCACCACATGACCCCTGCTATGCAAGCTGAGATTGCTGTGATGGCCCTGGATGGTGAGGCTCGGTGCTCTGTTATATTTCGGTTCCCCCCCATGAGCGGGATACTCTGGACAAAGTGATGCGGATCCTGGAAGAAATGCATGGGGATCCCACCAATGTGTGGGAATTACGGATGCGACTGTTTCACCACGTCCAGAGGGAAGGGGAGTCTGTGACCAAGTAGGCTATAGGGAAGGGACACTCTGTTGTAATACTGATGGATCAGTTTGTGGCGGACCTCAGGGACACATCGCATAAACAAGCTTTGCCAGAGCGCCTGCGTACTAAACCGCATATGACCTTCCTAGAAATAGGCACGTGTGAGATAGTAAGAATAGGGGATGGCGGCCTTGGCAGGGATGGTCCGGAGCAAGGAGGTACCCACCCTGACTGCAGCTGAACCAGAGTGGGCCCGGGAAATCCAGAAGGAAATACAGGAAATGCGAGAAGAGTGGTCCAGCCTTAGAAGAGTCCCTGCTTTAGCCCAAAATATGTCACAAGATAGGAGCGTATCAGAGTCCCACTTGTTTGTCGAACCTCGTCAAGGAATGAGACAGCCCCATGCAGAATGGGATCCGACTTGTTTCAAGTGCAGGAACACTGGATACTATGCCCGAGGTTGTGCGAGACGGGGACGGTCCCTACCAAGGCAGCCATTAAACAAATGGGCTCCATGGCTGGAGGATGCAGCCCGGAGCCTGAAAGACCAAGGAGGAGAGATGGAAGTCCTTGAGGTTTAATTTCTACGAGTCCTACCATGTGGGCTAATGGGCGAGCAGTTCATTGTTTGATTGATACCGGATCACAGTTGACCACCATGCAAGAAGCTTACTTTAGACGTCATTTTCCAGAAGTGGTGCGGCTGGAGTGGGACCCAGTGATCAGACTGACGGCAGCCAACCAGTTGCCCATCGCGGTCGCAGGGGTGGTCTGGATGGAGATTAGAGTATGTGGAATGGATGTAGGCTGAAATTGAGTCGTGTTGGTCGCCGAGGATGTCGGTGGCATGCCTGTGGTGACTCTCAGGATGAATGTACTGAAAGATATCAGAACTCTCCTGATCAGTGAGCCACAAAAGGCCTTTTTGGATTCTTGGAGCCCATGAACTCCCCAAAAAAAGGTATTTCAGCAACTGATTCAAGCTGCCCAGGCTCAGGAATCATCAAGCGAAGGAAATATTCTAGGAAAGGTGATCATTAAACTTACTCTACTGCCTGATCAAACAGTGCTCACATTGCCAGTACAAGCCTGTACGCCCCTCGGGGGAGTTGAGGTACAGACAGAGCCGACATCGGTGGGACAGGTACCCCCTGGATTCCTCATAGCTTGAACATTGGCCACAGTCCATGACGGTAACGTTGTAGTGCGGTGCGTCAACCTGAGCAAAGATAGCCTCACCCTTTCACCTACGAGTGAAGTGGCTCAGGTCCTGGGAATGCCAGAAGAACTGGTGCAACCGGAGGCCATGCAGTTGGCAGTAATGCAAGGAGATCCCTGGACCCTAGCTGTTACAATGACACCGAAACACTCATCTGGAGGCGTGAGGGAGGGCCGCCGAATCTTTGAGCAAATGCTGGCCGAATTGACTGGACTCTCACCTCAGCACGTGCAACAGGTGGAAGCTGTGTTAGAGCGATATCAAGAGGTCTTTGCCTGTCATGAAGATGACTTCGGGGGCACTTAAGCTATCACCCACAAAATTCCTACAGGAAGTTCTACACCAGCTCGGGAGAGATATCGGCAGATAACTCCTTAGATGTATAAAGAAGTAAAGGAGATGCTGGCTCACATGCTGCAGAGCGGGGTCATACGGGAAAGTCAGGGCCCATGGGCGGCTCTCATTGTTTTAGTCCGGAAGAAGGATGGAGCTCTGCGTGGATTACAGACGACTGAATGCTTCTACAGTGCGGGACTCCTATCTATTGCCCAGAATTGAGGAATCACTGTCTGCCTTGGGAAAGGAAAAGTATGGCTGCACACGACCGGCCAAAGACAGCGTTCATACTGCCTATGGGACTGTTTGAGTTTAATAGGATACCCTTTCAACTGACCAACGCCCTCGGGGAATTCCAGCAGTTGATTGAAAGATGCATGGAAGACTTTAATTTTGAAGCAACACTCTTTTACCTCGATGACATTATTGTCTACGCGGCCACCTTTGAAGAACATCTTCGGCGACTGAAGTGTTGAGTCGGCTGCAGTCATTCATCCTCATTTTTCACAGTCTTCTACTAGGCATTGCTCCTACTGGCCAGTTTCCTACTCCACACTGATGAAGGGCAATACCCCGAGGCAGCTGTCTGTGGATGGACACCATGTTTTGGCATAGGTGGTTTCCTTCATTGGAGACTGCCCTTCCCGTGGTTGTTCCTTCCCGGGGAAAGGCCTGGCTAGTCATTGCTTGCATTGAGAAACATGTGATGGTGTCTCCGCGGCTTGTGTTTTGCATGTTTTTACATATTTCCCATAAGGGATGGGGGCATTGCTCTAGAATCACTGTGTTAAGAAACATGTGATGGTGTCTCCGCAGTGTTGGATGTTGATCTCCATTAGTTCATTCATCCTCATTTTTCACAGGCTGCAGAGTCACGGCCTGAAGGTGAAGCCTCAAAAATGTCACCTTTTCCACAAACAAATTGAGTATTTGGAACATATTGTATCCAGTGAAGGAGTGCGGCCTGCGTATGAAAAGATGGCAGCCATGCAAGAGTGGCTCACCCCGACAACAGTGAAAGACGTTTGGGGCTTACCGGGTACTACTGAAGATTCTTGAAGAATTTCACTTATCACACTAATCCACTATTGGAACTAGTAAAGGGAGTGCCATCTGGCTCAAAGAATCGAACTATTCAATGGGGAAGAAGCCTTCAGAGCCTTAAAAATGGCCTTGACAGAGGTCCCAATACTCGCCTATGTGGATTTCTCTCAGCCCTTCATCCTTCACACTGATGGAAGTCTACAAGGTCTGGGGGCCGTTCTATCACAGATGCAGGGAGGAAATGAATGAGTGATAGTCTAAGCGATCTGGTCTCTTCACGACTTGGAACGGAACCCGGACAATTATAGCTCATTCAAGTTGGAACTTCTGGCGTTGGTGTGGACAATAACCAAAAGGTTCGCAGAGTATTTGTTGGGGTCTGAAGTCCTGGTGCGCACCGATAATAATCCCCTTGCCCACCTGGAAAATGCAAAATTGGAGGCCTTGGAACAATAATAGGTGGCCCATGTGGCGAAGTATCGGTACAAGATCGCTCACAGGGCCAGGGTCGAGAATACACACGCTGATGCTCTCTTGAGAGTGACTCATGAGCGGCTCAAATGCGACCGAGATGAAGAGTTGGAGGCAGAAGAGATTCCTGGTTTTCGGGACCTTGCTAGGTCATTGGTGGGGACACAGGGCCATATCGGAGAGGCATTTGGAGAAAGGGTGCTGTGACAACCTCAGGATGACTGGGTGCAACTCCGGTAAACAGATAAAGAACTTGCCCAGCTGACACAGTGGGTGGCCCTGAAGCAACTTCCCAGCCGGCGAGAGAGAGAGATGCTCTGTCCCCAGGGGCTCTATAGATTCTGAGACAGTGGGAGAGGCTCCAGTTGGAAAATGGATTGCTATACAGAAGAGTACAGTTACTACGAGAATTGGGGGTCACTTGGCAAGTAGTGCTCCCAGAAAAGTTGATCCGTGTGGTGGCTACGGAGGCCCATGAGAGAGGGGCTTACTTCGGTCCGGAGATGACGTTCCAGTGGTCACAGAATCTGGTGTATCACCCCCGATTAAGGGCTGCAGCAGAAGAGGTCTGTCAAAGATGTCAGAGCTGTGAACTAGCTAAATCTCCAGAGCAGAAGGCCCCAACGCAGCTCATCGTGACTTCTGCCTCCTTTGAGCTATTGATGATTGACTACTTAGCCGTAGACCAGGCACATCTCAGGTATGACCATCATCTGATGATGACCGACCACTTCACCAAGTTCGCTGTAGTGCTCCAACCTGGGACCAGACTGCTGAGTCAGCTGCGCAGGCCATTTGCCGAGGCTTCATCCCAGGTGCTTGCTTCCAAGGTTGAGTGATGGAAGAGTTACATCGTTTGAACCAAATTGAGAAGTCAGTTCATCCTATCATCCTCAGGGGAATGGAGCTTGTGAGCGCTTTAATTGGACGTTGATCCAGATGCTCTGAACTTTGGAGGAAGATTGTAAGATATGGTGTCCTGAGTTCGTGGCTGAACTGGTGTGGGTGTGCAACAATTGAGTGCACAGTACGACATAAACCCTGTATACCTTGCTATTTGGGCAAAAGGGACAAGAGATTACCGAGCTGCAGTTAGACCCAGAAGAAGACTACCTGCAGATGGGGGTGTCTTCCTGGATTCAGGGCTCTTCACCGGCTGGTGCAGACAAAGTTCTGAGAACTCCATCACCATGAAACCGGAACAAGCGGCCCCGAGGAAAACTGGAATACCGATGGGAGAAGACTCCGCATAAGGTGATGCGCCGAGTCGGTTCTGATGGACCGTTATATGAAGTCCAGCCTGAACGAGAATAAGGAGCGCCTACCTGGATAGTTCATCATTAAATATTGCGTCCCTGCCTATCCCAGGGTCCTGAGGAAGGAAAAGAAGTGCCAGGGACCTGCTGCGCACCATAGAGACAGACTGCAGAGCAGAGACCCTGGAAGGGCACAGTGGGGACTCCCAAGTACCAGTTAATGTGCAGAGAGACGGGCACCGAGGGAAGCATCACAGTGCGGCTATTCAGGTACCAGCAGATGCGCTGAGAGTTGTGCGCCAAGTGCAGCATTGCGGTGCGGGCATCCAGGTTTTGGTGGATGCACAGGAAAGCACACGCCAAGTAGACACTTGTGCAGAGCTTCACCGGTGACCGCTCACTGCTGCCATAAACGGGACCATGTGTTAGGCAGGAAACTTGAAGACGCAGCACCGTCCTCCGCCGGGATCACATCACCCATCGGATTGCAAGCGTATAAAGGACAGCGGAGTCATGATAAGTTGAGCCTGATAAAAAGACTGTTGAGTTAAAATAACCCTTACACTATTAAAACTGTTTAACCACTTGTTAGCTCCCTGCGAGGAGAACCCCTTTTGTGTTAAGTAAACCACACCCTTGTTAACCCTTGCTCTGCGCCTCTGTGTTATTGCATCCTTTTACTTGCTTTACACACATGGGCGGGATGTGTATTAATGTTCGGGAGATCACGTAGATCCCAACACTGCTACCAATTTGTCACAAAGAACAGGAGGGAGATCCCACACATATCTCCCCGCCATTATCAGATAATCATAAACCAACACTCCGTGGGTGGCAATCGTCAGGACAATTACGCAACTGACTGACGAGTGGTTGATGAGACCGCAGCTGCTCCCACTACTAGGCTGGTTATTGGGGAACTCACAGTGAGTGTATGGTATAAACACATCCAATTCCAAGGCATGGAATATATACATTGAAGAGCAAAATGGTACCACTACTGCTTTGATAGTGAGGCTACCATCTGTGGTCATTTCCTAAGGAAGAAGTGCTTAACACTTTAAAATGTGTTGAATAAAAACCACATGTTTGAATAAATCCCTGAGATGTGCCTCCTTCCATACACAGCAGCGTGGGAGATATCCACAAATTATTATTATCGTCAAAACAGTAATAATGCAGTAACATGATAAAAAGCTGCACAACAAATCATATGCTAAATAGTAGCTTGTCAAATTTATGTATAAGATATCAAAGATGATTGTCTATAAAATGATGGCAGTCTCGCGATCAAACCTGTAGTGGATGGTGAGATATAGAGCCTGAAAGTCAGACGAAGCGCCAGAAGCAGTGTGAAAGACAGGTGGCAAGCATGCCTAGACATATGAAAGCTGTGATTAAATATCATGATTATTGCACAAAATATTGATTTCTGAACTCTTCCTGAGTTAAAACACTAGTATTGTTGTTTCTATATAATTATGAACTTGTTTTCTTTGCATTATTTGAGGTCTGAAAGCACTGTTTTTTTCTTTTAATTTTGACCATATTTCTTTGTCAGAAAAAATATAATATTTATTGCTTGGAAATTCGGAGACATGTTGTCAGAAGATTATAGACTAAAAGAACAATTTACATTTTACTCTCAATCTTTGCCAGGGCGCTATATATATATATATACACACACACACACACTTTTCTCGGTACAGTCGCTGCCAAACTCCACAATAGAAAAGGGAACTAGCTGCCATCATCAATTATGTATACAGGCCGATTAGACACCTGCTATACGTAGCGTATGGCTTCAGCGATGCGGTTTATAGGGCAAGAGGGACAAAGCTATTACATTTTTATATACTTAATACAAAAAGTAGTTTATAAAAATAAAGAAAGATGTTGCAATATGGATAAAACAAAACAGTACAAGCAATCACATAAATTAAAATAAAAATGATAAACAGAAGAAATGTACTAAATCTGATGTCTCAAGGTTGGCTCTGTCTCTGAGGAGGGGGAGCTCTTCCATTTTTGGGGGTATTTTTTTAGGGAGTGCACTGTGCCTCTCAGGACTGATACTGATCGTTTCTCATCATTTGCTTTTATTAACACAAGTCATACCCACATATCTATCATCCAGTTACTCAAAATATGGTTGGTCAAGGATGTGTCTAATTCTTTTAAAAAAATTATTGGATCCCCAATTTCCGTTACATCGTCACCCCTGGGGGTCCCAGGCGAGAGATATTACTGCCGTGTTACCTATCACAATTTTACCTTTCTATAGATTGGAGACATGGCACAGATAGCATAATCTATCTGACTGATATTAATTTGGAGGAGTTGCTGCAACCGTCGAGTGACGGAAGACAATGCGTTATGTTCGTCAATTCGTCACAACATTGAAAATATGTCTTTCATATCAGTAGGATCCTTGCTGTTCATAAAAAACAATATTTATAATTGGAATCAAAGAAGCACAAAGTATTCTGCTTGCCTTTCTCTTCAAGCTGAAACTAGAGATGATATGTTCTTTACTGACCACAAATCTGTTATATTCCAAAATTCCTCTTTCAACCCTGCCTGGTCTGTTATCAATCAGATAGTTCTGTTTAATTACCTGTTCACATCAGGGGATCCCCCTGCACTGGAGTTATTTGGAGGTCACTATTAACCCCTTAATGACCAAGGGTATTTTTGGTTTTACATTTTCATTTTTCCCTCCCCTTTTTTCCAGAGCCATAACTTTTTTATTTTTCCGTTTATATGGCCATGTGAGTGCTTATTTTTTGCGGGACGAGTTGTACTTTTAAATGACATCATTGGTTTTACCATATCGTGTACTCGAAAACGGGAAAAAAATTCCAAGTGTGGTGAAATTGCAAAAAAAGTGCAATCCCACACTTGTTTTTTGCTTGGCTTTTTTGTTAAGTTCACTAGATGCTAAATCTGACCTACCATTATGATTCTCCAGGTCATTACGAGTTCATAGACACCAAACATGTCTATGTCCTCTTTTATCTAAGTGGTGAAAAAAAATTCCAAAGTTTGCTAAAAAAAAAAAAAAAAATTGCGCAATTTTCCGAGACCCGTAGCGTCTCCATTTTTCATGATCTGGGGTCGGGTGAGGGCTTATTTTTTCCGTGCCGGACTGATGTTTTTAATGATACCACATTTGTGCAGATACGTTCTTTTGATCGCCCGTTATTGCATTTTAATGCAATGTCTTGGTGACCAAAAAAACGTAATTCTGGCGTTTTTAATTTTTTTCTCGCTACGTCGTTTTGCGATCGGGTTAATGCTTTTTTCTCATTGATAGATCGGGCGATTCTGAACGCGGCGATACCTAATATGTGTATGTGGGATTTTTTTTTTACTGTTTTATTTTGATTGGGGCGAAAGGGGGGTCATTTGAACTTATAGGTTTTTTTAATTTTTTTATTTTTAAACATTTTTTCTTTTTACTTTTGGCATGCTTCAATAGCCTCCATAGGAGGCTAGAAGCTTGCGCAACCCGATCGGCTCTGCTACATATGGGCGATGAGCAGATCGCCCATATGTAGCAGATTTACTGCTGTGCTTTCAGCGCCGACCACCGGGTGGCGCTGAAAGCCATATGCCTGGAACAACCATAGAGGTCTCATAGAGACCTCTGGTTGTCCAGGCAACATGACGCTGACCCCCGATCACGTGACGGGGGTCGGCGGTGACGTCATTTCCGGCCCGGCGGCCGGAAATGCTATTTAAATGCACGCTGTCAGCTTTGACAGCGGCATTTAGCTAGTTAATAGGCGCGGGCGGACGGCGATTCCACTTGCGCCTATTGCGGGCACATGTCAGCTGTTCATAACAGCTGACATGTCCCGGCTTTGATGCGGGCTCAGCGCCGGAGCCCTCATCAAAGCAGGGGAAATGTCTGATGACGGACTGTGTCCGTCATTGGACATTAAGGGGTTAACTGTGAAATGACTTATTTAATTACATCTATGACACTGGGTAGTAGGGCTAAAAGAGATGTTCCTGAGTTTTAGGCCAAAGAGAACTGGCCCTGGATAGGAGGGTTAAGAGCGCTATACCTGGGTAGTTGGGCTAGGAGCGCTGTCCCGGGCTAGTAGGACTGAGAGAGCTATTCCTGGGTAGTAGGGCTAAGAGAGCTGTCCCTGGGTAGCATTTAAAAAAAGCTGTTCCTGGGTGGTAGGGCTAAGAGTGCTGTCCCTGGATAGTAGGGCTAAGAGAGTTATCTCTGGGAAGTAGGGCCAAGAGAGCTGTCCCTGGATGGCAGGGCTAAGAAAACTGTCTCTGGTTAGTAGGACTCAGAGCGCTGTTCCTGAGTAGTAGGACTGAAAGAACTGTCCCTGTGTAGTATGGCTAAGAGCGCTGTTACTGGGTAGTATGGCTAAGAGCACTCTTCCGGGTAAGTAGGGATAAGCGAAGTCTTACTGGGTAGTAGGGCTATAAAAAGCTGACCCTGGGTAGTAGGGCTAAGAACTCTGTCCCTGGGTAGAAGGGCTAAGAGTGCTGTCCCTAGGTAGTATAGTTAAGAGCGCTGTCCCTGGGTAATAGAGCTAAGAGCGCTGTCCCTGGGTAGTAGAGCTAAGAGCCATGTCCCTGGTTAATAGAGCTAAAAATGATGTCCCTGAGCAGTAGAGCAATGAACGCTGTCCATGGGTAGCAGGGCTAAGAGCGCTGTCCATGGGTAGCAGGCATAAGAGCACTGTCCCTTGGTAGAAGGGCTAAGAGAGCTGTTCCTGGATAATACGGATAAGAGCACTGTCCCTGGGTAGTGGAGCTAAGAGCGCTGTCCCTGGGTAGCAGGGCTAAAGTGCTGTCCCTGGGTAGCAGGGCTAAGAACACTGTCCCTGGGTATAAGGGCTAAAAAGGTGTTCATGGATAATAGGGATAAGAGCGCTGTCCCTGGGTAGCAGGGCTAAGAGCGCTGTCCCTAGGTAGTAGAGCTAAGAGCACTGTCCCTAGGTAGTAGAGAAAAAAGTGCTGTCCCTGGGTAGTAGAGCTAAGAGCGCTGTCCCTTGGTAGTAAAGATAAGAGTGCTGCCTCTGGGTAGTAGAGCTAAGAATACAGTTCCTGGGTAGTAGAGCTAAGAACGATGACCCTGGGTAGCAGGGCTAAAAGTGCTGTTCCTGGGCAGCAGGTGTCACTGGTTTACTGTGACAGAGAGGGGACAGAAGACCGCCATGTCTGATTTCTCTTACTCCTGCACTTCACCTTCATATTAAATGGTGTAAATTTCTTTTAGCAGTGCAGGGGTTAATCTGCTCAGTTGAGAGCTCCTTGAAGCTCTTCTGCATTAAGGCTCTCAGGTGTGTACTGTTAACCAATTCCATCTCCTATATAATCTGGGCCCTAGCAAGCACTCATTGTCAGAGTAGCTGCATGGCTGGAAGTTGTTGGTGGTTGTTATTGGAGAAGGAGTTTGGTTGATTTATCTGTGATTGTTGCTAGATTTTGGATGTGTGCTAATTCCCCTTCTTCTTCTACATTGGTTTAACTCCATCCTCCACAACCCGGTGCATTCATCTGTTGTATGTGTGAGTATATTTGTATGATTGGTATTTTTCGTTTTCCCTGTTCGTACTACCTTGTTAGTCTGGTTGGTGTATTATGGTAGACTACTACTCCCCTCTTGCCTGGGTAGGGGAAGGGTACAGATTGAGGGCAGATTCAGGAGATAAGGCAAGGTACGTGGCCCTGGCATCTTCATCATCAGAAGTAATCCGTGGAACAGGCCAAGCTAGGGCGCCCCTAGCGTTAAGGACAGGGAAGGAGTCGTAACAGCAGGGCTAGGATTGCTTCTAACCAGGCAGCGGGGCTACCTGCACTTGGGTTTTGAGCTGCGTTGCATACCTCCACACTTCTCTTTAAAGAGAACCTGTCACCATACAAAAATAGTTATTTTGCAGGTATGAGGTTAATATGCAGGTTAGCACTATTAACCTGCCTGGCACCCGAACGTAGCTGAACGCTGTCCGGAGAAAATAAACTTTATTCCCTCTGGCAGCATTCCGGTCTCAGTCACGGGGTCCACGCCAGCGCTGGTTCACTTACCGTACTGAGTATACAGAGCGGCGGCTGTAACTGCGCCCCAGCACTAATTCAACACTGGCGCTGACTGTCAGTCTAGTGGGGCTGTCTGTCAGGATCTGTACCCTATATGTACTGTATAGGTGCATGATCTATCCAATATATGTACTGTACAGATGCAGGATCTGTACTATATATGCACTGTATGGGTGCAGAATCTGTGCTATATATACTGTATATGCAGGATCTATGCTATATACACTCACTGGCCACTTTATTAGGTACACCATGCTAGTAACGGGTTGGACCCCCTTTTGCCTTCAGAACTGCCTCAATTCTTCGTGGCAGAGATTCAACAAGGTGCTGGAAGCATTCCTCAGAGATTTTGGACCATATTGACATGATGGCATCACACAGTTGGCGCAGATTTGTCGGCTGCACATCCCTGATGCGAATCTCCCGTTCCACCACATCCCAAAGATGCTCTATTGGATTGAGATCTGGTGACTGAGGAGGCCATTTGAGTACAGTGAACTCATTGTCATGTTCAAGAAACCAATCTGAGATGATTCGAGCTTTATGACATGGCGCATTATCCTGCTGAAAGTAGCCATCAGATGTTGGGTACATTGTGGTCATAAAGGGATGGACATGGTCAGCAACAATACTCAGGTAGGCTGTGGCGTTGCAACGATGCTCAATTGGTACCAAGGGGCCCAAAGAGTGCCAAGAAAAAATTCCCCACACCATGACACCACCACCACCAGCCTGAACCGTTGATACAAGGCTGGATGGATCCATGCTTTCATGTTGTTTACGCCAAATTCTGACCCTACCATCCGAATGTCGCAGCAGAAATCGAGACTCATCAGACCAGGCAACGTTTTTCCAATCTTCTACTGTCCAATTTCGATGAGCTTGTGCAAATTGTAGTGTCAGTTTCCTGTTCTTAGCTGAGAGGAGTGGTACCCAGTGTGGTCTTCTGCTGCTGTAGCCCATCTGCCTCAAAGTTCGACGCACTGTGCGTTCAGAGATGCTCTTCTGCCTACCTTGGTTGTAACGGGTGGCAATTTGAGTCACTGTTGCCTTTCTATCAGCTCGAACCAGTATGCCCATTCTCCTCTGACCTCTGGCATCAACAAGGCATTTCCGGCCACAGAACTGCCGCTCACTGGATTTTTTTTCTTTTTCGGACCATTCTCTGTAAACCCTAGAGATGATTGTGCTTGAAAATCCCAGTAGATCAGCAGTTTCTGAAATACTCAGACCAGCCCTTCTGGCACCAACAATCATGCCACGTTCAAAGGCACTCAAATCACCTTTCTTCCCCATACTGATGCTCGGTTTGAACTGCAGGAGATTGTCTTGACCATGTCTACATGCCTAAATGCACTGAGTTGCCGCCATGTGATTGGCTGATTAGAAATTAAGTCTTAACACACAGTTGGACAGGTGTACCTAATAAAGTGGCCAGTGAGTGTATGTACTGTATACAGTAGGTACATTCTCTGTCCTACATATGTACTGTATAGGTGCAGATTCTGTGTTATGTATGTACTCTACATATCCAGGATCTGTCCTATATATGTACTGTATGGGTGCATGATCTGTCCTATATATGTACAGTATAAGCGAAGGATCTGTCCTATATATGTACTTTATGGCTGCAGAATCTGTGCTTTGAATGTACTATATATATATATATACTGTATATGCAGGATATGTCTTATATATGTACTGTATAGGTGCATGATCTGTCCTATATATGTACAGTAAAGGTGTAGGATCTGTCCTATATACATGTACTGTATGGGTGCAGAATCTGTGCTATGTATGCACTGTATATCTGGAGGATCTGTCCTATATACTGTACATGTACTATACAGATTCAGGTTTTGTCCTATATATGTACTGTGCAAGTGCAGGATCTGTTGTACATATACTGTTTAGATCCAGGATCTGATCTATAAGTACTGTTTAGGTACATATTCAGTCAAATATGTACTGTATAAATGCAGGATCTGTACTCTAAATGTACTGTATAAATGCAGGTACTGTCCTATATATGTGCAGTACAGATGCAGTATCTGTCATATACATGTACTGTATAGGTGCAGGGTTTATCCTATATATGTGCTGTATAGATGCACGACCTGTCTATATGTACTGTATAGGTGCAGTGTTTATCCCATATATGTGCTGTATAGGTGAGGGAACTCTCCTATATATGTACCGTATATGTGCAGGATCTGTCCTACATACATACTGTATAGATGCAGGATCTGTCCTATATATGTACAGTATAGGTGCAGGATATGTCCTATATATGTACAGTATAGGTGTGGGCTATGTCCTATATATGTACTGTATAGATGCAGGATCTGTCCTATATATCTACTGTATAGGTGCAGGATCTGCCATATTTATGATGTACAGTATAGGTGCAGGATCTGTCTTACATATGTACAGTATAGGTGCGGGATCTGTCCTATAAATGTACTGTATAAATGCAGGTACTGTCCTATATATGTGCAGTACAGATGCAGTATCTGTCATATACATGTACTGTATAGGTGCAGGGTTTATCCTATATATGTGCTGTATAGATGCACGACCTGTCTATATGTACTGTATAGGTGCAGTGTTTATCCCATATATGTGCTGTATAGGTGAGGGAACTCTCCTATATATGTACCGTATATGTGCAGGATCTGTCCTACATACATACTGTATAGATGCAGGATCTGTCCTATATATGTACAGTATAGGTGCAGGATATGTCCTATATATGTACAGTATAGGTGTGGGCTATGTCCTATATATGTACTGTATAGATGCAGGATCTGTCCTATATATCTACTGTATAGGTGCAGGATCTGCCATATTTATGATGTACAGTATAGGTGCAGGATCTGTCTTACATATGTACAGTATAGGTGCGGGATCTGTCCTATATACAGTATATACAGTGTAGGTGTGGTACCTGCCCTCTATATGTACAGTATAGGTGCGGGACCTCTCCTATATATGTACAGCATAGGTGCGGGATATGTCCTATATATGTATAGTATAGATGCAGGATATGTCCTAAATCTGTACTGTATAGGTGCAGGATCTGTCCTACATACGTACAGTATAGATGAAGGATCTGTCCTATATATGTACAGTATAGACGCAGGATCTGTCCTATATATGTATAGTATAGGTGCGGGATATGTCCTATATATGTACTGTTTAGATGCAGGATCTGTCCTATATTTGTACTGTATAGATGCAGGATCTGTCCTATATGTACAGTATAGGTACGAGATCTGTCCTATATATGTACAGTATAGGTGCTTCATATGTCCTATATATGTACAGTATATATGCAGGATACGTCCTATATACGTACAGTATAGGTTCGGGACCTGTTCTATATATGTACAGTATAAGTTCGGGACCTATCCTATTTATGTACAGTATAGGTGCAGGATCTGTCCTATGTATGTACAGTATAGGTGCGAGAACTTTCCTATATACAGTATGTACAGTATAGGTGCAGGATATGTCCTATATACTGTATGTACTGTACAGGTACATGATCTGTCCTATATATGTACTGTATAGGTGCAGGATCTGTCCTATAAATGTACAGTATAGGTGCAGGATCTGTCATATATGTACTGTATAGGTGCAGGATCTGTCCTACATATATACTGTATAGGGGCGGGACCTGTCCTATATATGCACAGTATGGGTGCGGAATCTGTCCTATATTTGTACAGTATAGGTGCAGAATCTGTCCTATATATGTACTGTAAAGATGCAGGGATATGTCCTATATATGTACTGTATAGGTGCAGGACATGTCCTATATACTGTAACAGGGTCACTGGAGCTGTACATGAGGGGAGATATGTGTTGCAATGGTTGCTATCCTGCGTGATGTGAAAGCCATAAGTTTTCCTTATGATATATTGTGAGAGCAATCAAGTCGCTAGATGCGCCTGGCTTTCATAGTGGGTAGGTCATAGATGGGCAGGATGCCTACCCACCATATCTCCACCTCCAGTATGTGGTTGTAGGGAGAAAGGGAATCTGTCACCCTATTTTTCGCCTATCAGCTGCCGACACCGCCATCAGGGGCTTATCTACAGCATTCGGTAATGCTGTAGATAAGCCCCAGATGTAACCTGAAAGATAAGAAAAAAGAGTTAGATTATACTCACAGGGGGGCGGTCCGGTCCAATGGGTGTCGCCGTCCCGTCCGGCGCCTCCCATCTTCTAACGGTCGTCCTCTTCTTTGCTGCCTGTTGTGACTCCTGCGCAGGCGCACTGCTCTGCCCTGCTGAGGGCAGAGCAGAGTCCTGCAGTGCTCAGGAGCTGGGAGAGGTCCGGCGCCTGTGCACTGCAGTATTCTGCTCTGCCCTCAATGGGGCAGAGCAGTACGCCTGCACAAGAGCCAAGACAGGCAGCAAAGAAGAAGACATCACCATTAGAAGAAGGGAGGCGAAGGACCGCAACACCCATCGGGCCAAAACCGGACCGCCCCCGGTGAGTATAATCTAACTCACCGAAAAATAGGGTGACAGATTCCCTTTACATGTCCAGCCAGTATTTTTTCTCTGTCAGTTTTGTTTGAAGGAAGCAAGACTCCAGACTGAAGCTCCTATGAGAGCTGCAGTATGTGTTGTCCCAGTAGGTGGGAGCCATGATACTGGGAATGACTTTTATATGGACTTTTTACTTTCATTTGAGCCAGAAAGGCTGTTTTTCTGTTACTAGCTTGGGCTTTATGGTTTATGAAGCAATAAACCACCCAGAGACTTTAACCAAACATGTTCCTTGTGTGTCTACCTCAGGGAGTATCTAAGTGAGCTGACCTTCCAAAAGTGGTGTTTTGGATGTGGGCAACGTTCCAGGAACACGGGTAGCAGCTGTGGACAAATCATATGTTCTAGATTAAGGCGGGTACGAAGATGGCACAATTGTCGAAAAAATGGAGGAGCTAATTAAGCACCTGATCCTGAGCCGACAGCAGCAACACCAACTGCATCGTGAACAGCAGCAGCGCCAGGAGCAGCAGTTTTGTGAGCAGCAGCAGGAACAGCAGGAGACAAATAAATTCCTTATGCAGCAGATTCAATAACAACAAAGGCAGATGGAACTCCTTGTGGGAGATGTCCAGAGCAGAAACAGCCCCTCCCCCACATCAAGGGGTTGACTTGTGCATCCGGTAAGACGAGCCATGCAAATGATGACCCCATGGGATGATATAGAGGCACTACTGACTGTTTTCTAACAGGTTGCAGAATGGGAGAGGCTTTCCCCCGGAGCAGTGGGCGGAGGTGCTGGCCCCCTATCTGACAGGTGAACCCCAGAAAGCTTATTTTGACTTGGCCTTACAGGATGACCGGGAATATGCCAAGTTAAAAATGGAGATATTTGCACGCTCAGGGGTCTCTATGTCTGTCAGAGCACAAAAGGTTCATCACTGGGCGTATTATGGTGACAAACCTCCCCGCTCACAAAAGCGATTTTATTTCACATGACCCCCATTTCACTTTGTCATCATTTCCTGGTTGGAGTACCGGTTCATCTTGAGGTAAGCAGGTTTTTCACCATTTACATGCCATATCATCTATATCTCTTCAGTCACCAATTATTGCAAGCAGGCATTTTTTCACCTGTTTAGCAACAACTCTAGCGCGGTGCACTTTTTGCTTTTATGATCTGTTTCAAGTGTTTATTTCTGTTAATGTTGATTATTATCGCTTACAGTCAATGAAAACCCAAAAGCCATTATCTCAGTAAATTAGAATAATTAACAGAAAACACCTGCAAAGTCTTCCTAAGCATTTAAAAAGGTCCATTAGTCTGTTTCAGTGAGCTCCACAATCATGGGGAAGACTGCTGACTTGACAGATGTCTGGAAGGCAGTCATTGACACACTCCACAAGGAGGGTAAGCTACAAAAGGTCATTACTAAAGAAGCTGGCTGTTCACAGAGTGCTGTATCCAATCAAATTAATGGAAAGTTGAGTGGAAGGAAAACAAACGTGTGGTAGAAAAAGGTGCACAAGCAACTGGGATAACCACAGCCTTGAAAGGATTGTTAAGAAATGGCCATTCAAAATTTTTGAGGAGATTCACAAGGAGTGGACTGCTGCTGGAGTCATTGCTTCAAGATACACCACACACAGATGTACGCAAGACATAGGGTACTAGTGTCGCATTCCTTGTGTCAAGCCTCTCAAGACCAATAGATAACGCCAGAAGTGTCTTACCTGGGCCAAGGAGAAAAAGATCTGGACTGTTGCTCAGTGGTCCAAGGTGTTGTTTTCAGATGAAAGTAAATTTTGCATTTCATTTGGAAATCAAGGTTCCAGAATCTGGAGGAAGAGTGGAGAGGCCACAATCCAAGCTGCTTGAGATCTAGTGTGAAGTTTCCACAATCAGTGATGGTTTGGGGAGCCATGTCATCTGCTGGTGTAGGTCCACTGTGTTTTATCAAGACCAAAGTCAGCGCAGTCGTCTACCAGGAAATGTTAGAGTACTTCATGCTTCACTCTACCGATAAGCTTTTTGGAGATGGAAATTTCATTCTCCAGCAAGACTTGGCACCTGTCCACACTGCCAAAAGTACCCAAACAACAGTATCACTGTGCTTGATTGGCCAGCAAACTCGCCCGACCTTAACCCCATAGAGTCTCTATGGTGTATTGTCAAGAGGAAGATGAGAGACACCAGACCCAACAATGCAGATGAGTGATCGCCTCCATGCCACGCCATATTAATGCAGTGATTGATGCAAAAGGAGCCCCGATCAAGTATTGAGTGCATTTACTGAATATACATTTCTGTTGTGAGTTCATTTTCCCCTTCACTACTGAGGCCCGAGGAACTCCCTCTTCTGGTAAAGAAAGGTAGTGAGCCTGATTATCAAACACCTGAGGCTGATGATGATGACTGGCTGAGTGGAGTTACTGACTGGATATAAGGCTGCCGACGCCCTTCTGCCCTGCGGGTGATTTCTCTGTGGGATCCTTGGAGACCAGTCTGAATTCCTGCTCCTCTAAAGCTAAGTTTGCTGCTCGGCTTTTTGCATTTGTGCTTTGACTTTGTTTTGCTTTGTTTTTCTGGATTTCTGCCATTCCCTGCTGGGGTGTGCTGAATTCCTTTAGCTCTGTCTTCTGAAAATACCTGAGTGCTGATTTAGTTTTTGAAGCCTAGCTGCTTCAGGGTCTTTTTCATATCAGCTTGTTGGCTTATGTCTTTGATAGGGTTTTTGCAGATTGCAGACAGCAGCCTTCCTGTCCTTTCCTATCTAGGTAGTTTTGGGCCCCGGCTTTGCTCAGTCTATCTTTCTGTCTGTGTTAGTGTTTTCATCTTGCTTCACCGTCATTATATGTTGGGGGCTGCCTAATGCTTTGGGGTCTGCTCTGGGGCAGTTTACATTTCCCCTTTCTTTCTTTAGGCCTATTTAATTCTCCGGCTGTGATCGAGGGGTATAGGGCATCGTAGGAACCCCCCCACGGCTACTGCTAGTAGTGTTGATAGGTTCAGGGGTCTGCAATCTGATAGTTGCCAACTTCTCTGGTTTTCTGGACTTAGCTTGTATTTCTGTTTTTGCCTCCTACGGTGACTCAATCATAACAGAATCACCCGCCATACCGCAGATCCTAGGGTACTCAATAGCAGGAAAGAATTGTAAAAAAAAAAAAAAAAAAAAGTGTGTATATTTTTTCCTCTATATCTCTGAGGCCGTAGGGGGAATTTTTTTTTCTCTCAATGGAGATAAAGCAATTGTATGATCGTGTGGAGCAGCTCGCTGCGGAAGTGCTGGGAATTTCCGCCTACCTTGCTCATTCACATGCTGCTGAACCAAAGATTCCTACACCTGATGTATTTTTTGGGGATCGGTCTAAATTTTTGAATTTCAAAAATAATTGTAAATTATTTTTTGCCTTGAAGCCTAACTCGTCAGGGAGCTCCGCGCAGCAGGTTAAAATTGTCATCTCTTTGCTGCGTGGCGATCCCCAGGATTGGGCGTTTTCTTTGAAACCAGATGATCCTATTCTGACTAATGTGAACGCATTTTTTCAGGCCTTGGGGTTGTTGTATGACGAACCTAATGCCATTGATCAGGCTGAAAAGACCCTGCTGGCATTGAACCAGGGTCGTGATTCTGCAGAATTGTACTGTCAAAAATTCCGAAAGTGGGCAGTACTTACTATCTGGAATGATAGTGCCTTGGCTGCTCTCTTTCGGAAGGGTTTGTCAGAAGCCGTAAAAGATACTATGGTGGGATTTCCTGTTCCCTCTGGTCTTGATGATTCTATGTTATTAGCCATTCAGGTTGATCGGCGTTTCCGCGAACGCAAAGCTGCACGAGAGGTGTTGCCACCTGTTGAACAAATGTCTGAACCTATGCAATGTGATAGAGTTTTTTCCAGAGAGCAGCATCAGGAGTTCAGAAGGCGTAATAAGTTGTGTTTTTTCTGTGGAGATGCCTCTCATATTATTTCTGTCTGTCCTAAACGAGAGAAACGCTTTGCACACACGTTTTCCGTTGGGGGTGTTCAACCTAAGTTTCTTCTGGCTATTACTCTGATCTTCTCCCTGTCCACATCTTCCGCCAAGGCTTTTGTGGATTCGGGAGCAGCCCTAAACCTAATGGACTTGGATTTTGCTAAACGTTGTGGATTTCCGATGACACCTCTGCAGACGCCTATCCCTTTGAGGGGGATTGATGCTACTCCTTTGGCTAAAAATAAACCTCAGTTTTGGACCCAGGTGGTAATGCGGGTCGCCCCAGACCATCAAGAAAATTGCAGATTTTTGGTGTTGCATAATCTGCATGATACTATTGTTCTGGGGTTTCCCTGGTTACAAATTCATAATCCAGTTTTGGATTGGAAATCTGTCTCTGTGGTGAGTTGGGGTTGTCGGTGTGCCTTTAGTGAGGCTCCGGTGTTTTCCACCTCTCCTCAGTCGCATGATGTTCCTGATTATTTGGCGGACTTTTATGATGTATTTAGTGAGAATGAGTCTGCGTCTCTGCCTCCTCATAGGAGTTACGACTATGCAATTGTACTGAGCCCGGGGTGTAAATTTCCCAAGGGTCGGCTCTTCAATTTATCTGTACCCGAGCACGAGGCTATGCGATCCTATATTAAGGAGGCGTTGGAGAAGGGTCATATTAGACCATCCTCGTCACCCTTAGGTGCCGTTTTTTTTTTTTGCAGCCAAAAAGGATGGATCATTAAGACCTTGTATTGATTATCATGCCCTTAACAAAATTACTGTTAAATATCAGTATCCGTTACCCCTGATTTCTGATCTATTCTCCAGAGTTAAAGGTGCTTGCTGGTTTACCAAGCTTGACCTCAGGGGGGCGTATAATCTTATTCGCATTAAGTATGGGGATGAATGGAAGACGGCGTTTAATACTCCGGAGGGACATTTTGAGTACCTGGTGATGCCTTTTGGGCTCACTAATGCCCCTTCTGTCTTCCAGTGCTTCATTTTCCGAGATTTTGTCGATAAATTTTTGATTATCTGGATGATATTTTGATCTTCTCCAAGGATTGGGATTCTCATGTGGAACATATTCGGACAGTGTTCCGGATCTTGAGGGAGAATTCCCTGTATGTCAAAGGATCTAAATGCCTTTTTGGAGTACAGAGGATTTCTTTTTTGGGATTTATTTTGTCCCCGTCAACTATTGAAATGGACCCGGCCAAGGTACAGGCCATTTACGATTGGGTTCAGCCCACTTCTTTGAAGGCCCTCCAGAAGTTTTTGGGTTTTGCTAATTTTTATCGGAAATTTATAGCAAAATTTTCTAGTATTGCCAAGCCATTGACTGATTTGACTAAGAAGGGTGCTGATGTGTTAAATTGGTCTCCGGAGGCTGTTTCTTCCTTTCAGGAGCTGAAGCGAAGATTCACCTCCGCCTCGGTTTTGCGGCAACCTGATGTCTCACTTCCATTCCAGGTAGAGGTGGATGCTTCTGAGATTGGTGCAGGAGCTGTTTTGTCCCAAAAGGATCCTGTAACATCTAAAATGAATCCCTGTGCTTTCTTTTCCCAAAAGTTCTCTCCATCTGAACGTAACTATGATGTGGGGAATAGGGAACTGTTGGCCATGAAATGGGTATTTGAGGAGTGGAGACATTGGTTGGAGGGAGCCAAGCATCAAGTCGTGGTCCTCACTGACCACAAGAATTTGATTTACCTAGAGTCGGCTAAGCGCTTGAACCCTAGACATGCTAGGTGGGCCTTATTTTTTACACGTTTTGATTTTGTGGTTTCTTTTCTTCCTGGAACGAAGAATGTCAAGGCAGACGCCCTCTCGAGGAGCTTCTTTGCTGATTCTCCTGTGGTGACCAAGCCTGCTACCATCTTAGGCGAAGGGGTAGTTCTTTCTGCCATCTCGCCCGATTTGAGACGTGCTCTGGAAGAGTTCCAGGAGGACAAACCTGAGCGTTGTCCCAGTGGAAAGTTGTATGTTCCTGACCAGTGGAAGAAGAGAGTGATGTCTGAAGTTCATTGCTCTGCTTTGGCTGGTCATCCAGGTATTTTTGGTACTAGAGATCTGGTGAGTCGGTTTTTTTGGTGGCCCGCCTTGTCTCGTGATGTCAGGAATTTTGTGCAGTCCTGTGGGACGTGCTCCCGGTCTAAATCGTGTTCTCGCTCTAGTGGGTTGTTGATGCCTTTGCCTGTCCCCAAGAGGCCATGGACCCATATTTCAATGGATTTCATCTCTGATATGCCAGTCTCTCAAAGGATGACTGTTATTTGGGTGATTTGTGATAGGTTCTCTAAGATGGTTCATCTTGTACCACTCCCTAAGTTGCCGTCTTCCTCTGAGTTGGTGCCCCTGTTTTTCAACAGGTGGTTCGTTTGCACGGGAGTCCTGAGAACATTGTATCTGACAGAGGAGTCCAGTTTTTGTCTAGATTTTGGAGAACTTTCTGTTCCAGGCTGGGAATTCAGTTGTCCTTCTCCTCTGCTTTTCACCCTCAGACCAATGGGCAGACAGAGAGAACAAACCAGACCTTGGAGTCATATTTGAGATGTTTTATTTCTGCTGATCAGGATGATTGGGTTTCATTTTTGCCCTTGGCCGAATTTGCTTTAAATAATAGAGCTAGTTCTGCCACTTTGATGCCACCTTTTTTTTGTAACTTTGGGTTTCATCCTCGATTTTCTTCAGGGCAGGTGGTGCCCTCTGCCTGCCCAGGTGTTGACACTGTGGTGGAGAGAATGCACCAGATCTGGGACCAAGTGGTGGATAAGTTATCTCTCTCCCAGGAAAAGGCCCAGTGGTTTTCCAACCGACATAGGACTATTGGTCCCCAGTTTAAGGTTGGTGATATGGTGTGGTTATCATCAAAAAATATTGCTATGAAGGTGGCTTCTCCTAAGTTTAAGCCTAGATTTATTGGACCTTACAAGATTGTGGAGATTATTAATCCGGTCTCTTTTCGTTTGGCTCTTCCTGTCACATTTAAAATCCATAATGTGTTCCATAAATCTTTGTTGAAGAGGTTTGTTGAACCTGTTGTTCTGGGGGTGGCACCTCCAGACCCTGTATTGGTTGAAGGTAACATGGAATATGAGGTAGAGAAAGTACTGGATTCCCGTCTGGCTAGACGGAGACTCCAGTATTTGGTTAAGTGGAAGGGTTATGTTCAGGAGGATAATTCCTGGGTCTCTGCCTCTGATATTCATGCCAAAAGATTGGTGCGTGCCTTTCATCGGGCTCACCCTGATCGCCCTGGTGGCGTGGTTGAGGGTTTGGTGACCCCTCCTCAAGGGGGAGGTACTGTTGTGAGTTCATTTTCCCCTTCACTACTGAGGCCCGAGGAACTCCCTCTTCTGGTAAAGAAAGGTAGTGAGCCTGATTATCAAACACCTGAGGCTGATGATGATGACTGGCTGAGTGGAGTTACTGACTGGATATAAGGCTGCCGACGCCCTTCTGCCCTGCAGGTGATTTCTCTGTGGGATCCTTGGAGACCAGTCTGAATTCCTGCTCCTCTAACGCTAAGTTTGCTGCTCGGCTTCTTGCATTTGTGCTTTGACTTTGTTTTGCTTTGTTTTTCTGGATTTCTGCCATTCCCTGCTGGGGTGTGCTGAATTCCTTTAGCTCTGTCTTCTGAAAATACCTGAGTGCTGATTTAGTTTTTGAAGCCTAGCTGCTTCAGGGTCTTTTTCATATCAGCTTGTTGGCTTATGTCTTTGATAGGGTTTTTGCAGATTGCAGACAGCAGCCTTCCTGTCCTTTCCTATCTAGGTAGTTTTGGGCCCCGGCTTTGCTCAGTCTATCTTTCTGTCTGTGTTAGTGTTTTCATCTTGCTTCACCGTCATTATATGTTGGGGGCTGCCTATTGCTTTGGGGTCTGCTCTGGGGCAGTTTAGATTTCCCCTTTCTTTCTTTAGGCCTATTTAATTCTCCGGCTGTGATCGAGGGGTCTAGGGCATCGTAGGAACCCCCACGGCTACTGCTAGTTGTGTTGATAGGTTCAGGGGTCTGCAATCTGATAGTTGCCAACTTCTCTGGTTTTCTGGACTTAGCTTGTATTTCTGTTTTTGCCTCCTACGGTGACTCAATCATAACACATTTCAGTACGCCAACATTTCGGATTTTCAAATCATTTTTCAAGCTGGTGTTATAAAGTATTCTAATTTACTGAGATAATGACTTTTGGGATTTCATAGAATCATAGAATCGTAGAGTTGGAAGGGACCTCCTGGGTCATCTGGTCCAACCCCCTGCTCAAAGCAGGATTCGCCAAATCATCCCAGTCAGATGTCTGTCCAGCCTCTGTTTGAAGACTTCCATTGTAGGAGAACTCACCACTTCTCGGATTCGCTAAATCATCCCAGTCAGATGTCTGTCCAGCCTCTGTTTGAAGACTTCCATTGATTTAATTGGCTGTAAGCCAAAATCATCAACATTAACAGAAATACACACTTGAAATAGATCACTCTGTTTGTAATGACGCTACATAATATACAAGTTTCACTTTTTGTATTGAAGAACTTAAATAAATTAACTTTTTGATGATATTCTAATTTTGTGAGAAGCGCCTGCATGTACTGTTTAGTAGCATGATCTGTCATATATGTACTGTATATGATCTGTTATATATATTGTGACGTAGCGATCACTCAGTGGGTTGAGAAGCACTCACATGGCAGTGATATTCAAATGCACAGCAGATGTTTCTTCATTTAAACAAGTCCAATCTGAACCGTCAATGTTGGGAGGTGTAAGTGCCGTAATGTACCCAACCCCATCAGCATAGAGCCCTTCATCCTCCTGCTGTAGAGGAGCTCCCTTCTCCCACAACTCCAGGAACAGCCTAGAGTCCCGGCCTACTATCACGGATAGGATAAGTTCGGGACTACCGCGACATCATGGCTGGCAATGACAGTGGCCATGTCGAGGATCGCCCTGGTCACCTGTTAATCTTTAGTGTCCCCATGGATGCAGGTGACCCTGATCTAGCTTTGGATTACTCAAATACACTGGACACAGCCCCAAATAGAGTCACCAAGCTTCCAGAATCGACCAGTCTGACCACGCCCTCTGCGTCCATCTGCAGGGCACACTCATGTAGCCCCTTGCTGGGTGGGTAGTACATATGACAGACTGGGCATACATAGTACCATTGTTCCCGGCAACAGTCCGTCTGCGCCATCCCTTTGACTTCGGGATGCTCCTCCCTGTTTTGGTCAATGACCACTTTCCGAGACTCTGCCCACTTTTGGGCCATTATCCCATTTAGGACCACCAACCCTTTAGGGATTCTGCCCCTTTTAGGCAACTACCTCCTTTTGGGACACTTCCCCCTTTTGGGTAACCACCCCCTTTTGGGATACCGCCCCCTTCTGGGACTCTTACCCCTTTTGGGCAACTACCCACTTTGGGATAGCGCCCCCTTCTGGGACTCTTCCCCCTTTTGGGCAACTACCCACTTTGGGATACTGCCCCCTTTTGGGACCCCACCCCCTTTTGGGCAACTACCCCTTTTGGGACTCCTGTGGATACCCGCGGATCGCGAAGTGATAGAACTCCTTGAAAGCGTCACTGCAAACCACTTCACATATGGCTGCTTCGCCTCCCATGACTGTGGCTGGACCCCCTGGCCCTGCACACCGATACACAACTCCTGCTGCAGTCACTCTTGGTCTTGGCATGCTTTTCCGAGCCACAGCAAACCTGAGTTGAGGGTGTTGAAACCTTCGTAACCCCGCCAAGTTACCGCCAGAAGGTTTAATCTTTGTGGATCCGCCGAGCCACAGCCAGATGCCTGCTTCCACATGTGATGTTGCAGTGGTATCATTGCCCCTAGCAACCAGGCTGCACTGCTGCAGAATCGAGAAGACATGCACCTCGTCTGTTGCCCCCAGCAACCGAGTTAGTAGGCCTAGTTTGTTGCCCGTAGCAACAAGGCTACAAGAGTGCCCCTAGCATTCTCCACCACAAGTGACGTAGCGATCACTCAGCGGGCTTGGGAACACTCACAGGGCAGCGATATTCAAACGCACAACAGCAGTTTCTTCATTTAAACAAGTCCAGTCCTGGTTTATTAGGCAATCATAAACCACTGCAGGCCATGTTATACATCACAGACTTAACATACAGTCCACACTCGGTTATGTCCGCACAGTTCAGTAACTGACCCCCGTCGGTGCACACAGTTCACCATGCTCTGGGCTACCTGCTTAACAGCTTTGCAGGCTTCACAGGCTGGCATTACATGAGTCCTGTCAGTAGTCCAGATTTTTCAGTAGCTTTCTGGACCTTCAGGAGCTCCAGCCAGCTCCAGTCTCACACAAGGCCATCATCTCCATGTGGTGCAAACAGAAAACACATATAGGACTTTCCTGATGTCACAGGAGCACACCACATGGGAGGGGTGTGGTTAACCAGTCCCACCCATCACTTCTGATTAATCCTTAAATCCAGCACTTTACCACAATACTACAGGTTTGTGGGACTACATGACCCAGCAACCTGTCCTGGATTCAGATCCATGTGTATATATATATATATATATATATATATATATATATATACACACACACACACACACAGTATATATATATATATATATATTAGTATAGTGTATATATATATATTGTATATACATATAATAGTATAAACCGCGTGAAGGCAGTATACAGACTTATTATGATCTTACCATTCCGTAGGGTACACATTAGGGTCACACTAATATACACTGCCTCTATGTTGTCCGCATCATGTCTATGCATTCTCTCTACTACTTACCAACATTTCCATATGATGCATTCTGACATAGTTATCTATACAAGGCCTGGGATGGATACGGAGCTTTATGTAAACTTTCCTCATTACAATAACAAGACATGAATCATTGAAAAGCAAGTGAGGCAGAATAATGGAGTTTAGTCTCGGGATTTATTAGGCAATGTAGGAGACAATATGATGGGTGGAGCGGGGCTGGGTCTGAACGCCCAAGCTGGGCACGGAAGCTGCATAGCAAAGCAGAAGAGCAAGGAGGGTGGCATGTGGGTCACTTCCTGCCAATTATAATAATTATTATCCAACTATCAACAGTAGGATTCCATAGACGTCCTCAGAGAGCTGGAATTTATAATGTTTACCTACATTAGTCCAATGTGGAGGAGTCGGTAATATTCACACCACATTCACTACGGGTTGTGGGAGACCTCAGAGGTTTAAGTTTCCTGGCATTGTAACAACTAATCCAGAACAACAACCATAATTTCCGTGGAAATAAGGGAACGTCCATGTTCTCCCATTGCATTTATTACAAGGTCACTTGGAAAATGCTCCTCTCAGGCAATTGGTCACAACTGTATTGGGGTCAGGATGGTAAATGCTCCATTCAGTCCTCTAGTCACCATTGTACACCGATGCCTCTACCTTGTGCCAGTCATTACACTGGCTACCCATCCACTCCAGAATTCAGTATAAACTTATTACCCTCACCCACAAAGCCCTCCATGGCTCAGCACCACCCTACATCTCCTCCCTTGTTTCAGTATACCACCCTACCCGCGCCCTCCGTTCTGCTGATGACCTGAGGTTAGCATCCTAGTCAGAACCTCCCACTCCCGTCTCCAAGACTTTACACGTGCCGCGCCAATTCTTTGGAATGTACTTCCCAGGTCAATACGATTAGTCCCCAATCCCCAAAATTTTAAGCGTGCCCTGAAAATGCGTTTATTCAGACTGGCCTACCGCCTCAACATATTAACCTAACCTATCCCTGTGTGGCACAGCCAAAAGTTTTACCATAACCAGGTTCCCCGCATCATGTTCCCACATGCTTTATGCATCCATTAGCCCTCTGTGTCCGAACTGTTACACACTTAACATTATAGCTGGTCCATACAATCAGGGCAACTGTTACCACCCACCTTTCGTGTCTACCTCTTTCCTCATAGACTGTAAGCTTGCGAGCAGGGCCCTCATTCCTCTTGGTATTTGTTATAATGTACTGTATGTGATTATTGTTATGCTGTAATGTCTATTGTCTGTACAAATCCCCTCTGAAATGTAAAGTGCTGCGGAATATGTCGGTGCTATAAAAATAAAATGTATTATTATTTATTATTGTACTGGGTTCTGGATGGCGGACGCCCCTCTCAGTCCTCTGGTCACTAGTGTATTGAAGTGAGCATGGTATTGCTCCTCTTAGACCTTATTTCCCCAATGTATTGGTGTCTGGGTGGTGGATACTCCTGATACTCCTCTTAAGCTTTTGGTTACCAGGGCATTGTCAACAGGATAGAAACATTCCTCTCAGAACTTTGATCACTAGTGTATTGTGGCCAAGATGGTGGATGCTCATCTTAGACCTCTGATCACAAGTGTATTGGTTGCATTATGCTGGATGCTTATCTTAAAGGGACTCTGTGAGCTCAAGATGTTTGTTCAAACCAAATACAGGTGCTTGGCACATTTTGTCATGGCCACACATTTAAATACACCCTCCCACTTGCTTGTTTTCCCTTAGTTATCAACAACCTTCTTCTTTGGTTGACAGGTCTGACTTCATAGAGCCAGAGAAGGATGGAGATAGATGGAAAGCAAACAGGTGGGAAGGTTTATTTAAATTATTGTGCCCGAGATCAAGCACAAAGCTTCAGTACTTGATTTGAACAGTCATCCAGTGCTGACTGACTCCTTTAAGCCTTTGTTCACCAATTATTTTGGGGTCTTGGTGGTGGATGGTCCTCTTAGGACTTCAGGAATGTGCTATTCCTTTATCTTTGTATGATACAATGAGCAATACTGAAGCCAGGAACATGAGGGCTCTATGCTCATCTAATCACTGGCTGTGTCATAATCACACCTGTTCTGAGGCAGAACCTGCCCCTTACTCCCAGCTATGTGTCTGAACTGGCCCACCTCAGGGCTCCACCTGTGTCGTCCCAGACAGGTGAGTCTACTGCTCCTGGGGAATGTGGCTGTATCGGTGTGATTAATACACAATGGCTCAAAGCTTCACACGCCCTGAGAGGAGACAGTCACCAGGCCGGTCTCCTCAGGAGCTGACACTCTGGTGTGGCTTTTACCTCTTCACCAGGGGGATTTGTTCTAATTCTCTCACTGTGCAGGTGGTCTTATAACATATAAACAAGTGAAAAACACTGTAGTGAACTGTCATAGTAACCCTTTATATTGATCTATCATAGTGACCTGTTATAGTGATCCTTCATATCAGACCTGCCATAGTAGACCTATCATAGAAAACCCATCATAGTAGATATGTCATATTGATCATAATAGATCCTTCTTAGTAGACCATTCATAGTGATCATAGTAGATCCATCAAAGTGATCATTGTAGACTGGTCTTAGTAGACCTGTCATATTAGACAATTCATAGTGTCCATAATAGACTTTTCATAGTGATCACAGTAGATCATTCATTCATAATTGATTTCTGATAGTAACCATAGTAGACATCTCATAGTAGACCATTCATAGTGACTACAGTAGACCTGTCATAGTAGACCCGTAATAATGACCACAATAGAACCATCATAGTGACCATAGTAGACCCATCTTATTAGATCAGTCATAGTAGACTCATAGTGACCACCGTAGACCCATCATAACACCATTCCTAGTGATCATACTAAACCCAACATAGTAGTCCCATCTTAATAAACTATTAATAGTGACCGTAATAGACCCGTCATTGTAGGCCATTCGTACTGACCACACTTCACCCATCATTGGGATCCATCACAGCTCTATCATTGATAATAAAGAACAGTGATGATGGGTGGATGGGTCCATGTTATCATGTCATTCACTTCAGGCTCTTAGGTGAGGCAGAGTCCTGTTCACCACTGCTAATACTGGTGTCTGTTTAAGCGGCATAGTGGCGCCTCAGGCTCCAGGGCACCACTTATAGCTACATCCCAGTAGTACCTGTTTGGCCCTCGCCAGCCTCTATACTTGTCTCATGGCTCTTAAATCTTTAAATACAGAGAGTGGTGAGGGCTGAGTGTACAAGAAATCACCCCAATCCCATAAAACACCCTCCATACCGTGCGTGACTATAAGGAGTCATCATACAACAAGAATAACATCACAGCGTGATTCACCCTGACAGCATGCCATGTATCCCATCATCCTCATCATAACAGCAGTGACAAGATCATCAGGAGGATAATAATATATATCCAGTCACCAGAAGAACCATCACCCTGACCGTGCTGTGACCACAGATATATGTATATACACATGTACATACTGGGGATATATACAGTGTATGTATATGTGTGTGTATACACACACAAACATGTATGTATATGCATGCACTGGTCATACATATGGTTTTATGCTCATTGTGTGTGTGTGTATGTGTGTATATATATATATATGTATATAATATTTGTACTAGTTATGTGTAGGAGGTTTATGTTGGATGTATATATGTGCATTGGACATATATATGGCTCTCTACAGGATGTATATCTATTCATATGAAGGGGTATGCTGAGTGTGCGAACATATATATTCATATATTCACTGCCAATTCTATAGGGGACCATGCTCAATATTTATATATACATATATGTACTAGTTAAACATAGGACTGTGATGTGTGTGTGTATATATACAGTATATATATATATATCTATATATATAATGTGTGTATACTGGTCATATATAGGGGTCTGTGCAGCGTACATTTATATGTACTGGCCCTGGAGTATATTGGGGTCTCTGCCGATGTATTTTTATATGCAGTGGTCATACAGTATACAGGAGTATATGTTGGATGCGTGTGTGTGCATATATTCACTGATCACTTATAGGGGTCTCTGCTGGATGTATATTTATAAACAGGGGTACCTGCTATGTTTGAGATGTCCTCCTGCAGACAGCACCATGTACAGCAGTTTTGCCTCCTTACCTGTACAGGTGAGCAGCAGCACTGCCCCCCAGAGATCCCAGTGTCCTCCAGGCATTGTATGTGCCCCAACAGCTTTCTGTAGTCCAGTGTAACCCAAGAACAGCTGGTACCCTACAATCCAGGCCACACAGATCTCCCTGGGAGCCGGGCAGCGACTCTTCGCAGGTCGCCACTCTTTCCTCTCACTGCTCAGTTCCGGATTAAAAAGTCGTCAAACTAGTTCCAAAAATGCTAAGCCATTGAGAGGTGTGGAAGAAGAGGAGGGTGGAACCAGGGCGAGGACATGGACACATCTAATCCTACCTCAAAACCCAAACTAAGTCTAACATTGACCATAACGCACTGACCAGTGTAGAGCAGAAAGAGGAGGGTAGAACTAGGGCAAGGACATGGACATCTTTAATCCTAAACCTGCTAATTCCAATCTTGCCCCCCAAAACTGACCCTAGTTTACTTTTCGGTGTTGAAATAGTGGAGGGGGAGGGTGGAACCAGGTCGAGGCCAGCGAAACCTCTAACTCTGACCCAAAACTCTAAACTGACAGCCATTTATTCCTTCCACTGACATAGTGACATTTATTCCGTATGGAGGAGAACTGATTCTGGTAATGTCCTATGAAGACCATCCCACAGCTTCAACCGAGCTTGTTATGGTGTCAGATACAGCCAGGAAGACACCAATAAACAATGACATACAAAAGAAGAGCTCATTGATGGACAAAAACTCCTCTTAATGATTCCAGAGTGTTACAAACAGGTTGGAAGAGCTTTGTGACTCGGTTTATCTGATTACAATAAAATGAAAGGTCCTGTCTACACAGCTCTGCGCGACTGAGTAACTGCAGGGCTCAGCCCTGACCGCAGCCATTCTTCAGGTTGAAGCACTACAGAAACTTGGATTCTTCGCTATTTACACAATCACCTTTGGGCCTGGTGACTCGAGGTCATGATGTGTCTACATTTATTACAGCGAGTCTTTGGAGCAGTGTATAAGTGGAAGTATTACATGCATTACATATGAAATATTGATTTCTGGTGATCACCAGTTTTTACCTTGAAACCAGTTCTTTTTTTGGTTTTCTGTTTGATTTGTTTGACATTGACGACAGGAGGGGGAAACCGTAAGTGGACCACAGAAGGAAACTGAGCATTTCCGCCCTGCGGCTGCTGCCGCTGACACCGAGAACAGCTTATTGGCGAGAATGCCAAGTGTCGGACCCCGACCGATCAGACGTTGATGACCTATCCTAAGGATAGAAATAACAGAAAAACTGACGGCACATCAAGAACTAGTCTGACTAGGTGCATTCCAAAAAACAGCTTACATATCAAAATGAGAAAAATGGTTGCACTCAATTGTATTAAGACATGTCAATATGAAATAATGGCTTTTGAAATTTAGAAAAAACACATGAGATGCTTAGCACAAAATTTGGCCAAAAAATGTGAGCCCATTTACCAACGTCAAGGTGATCTCATGATCGAATGGGTCCCTATTCTAACTGCCTAGTGTGAACACTTACCTCTGGCTAATAACTTGGTAAAGCCTATATTTATAGGAAGATAGGAACCAAATGCAATTGGATGTAATTAAAATCACAGCTTTGTGAAGGGCGGAGTGCTCAGTCAGAAAGCAAGCCTACAAATAACAGAAAATCTGACGGCACATCAAGAACTAGTCTGAATAGTTGCATACTAAAAACAGCTTAGGCTACTTTCACACTTGCGTTTTTTGCGCTGTGCACCGTGCGCAGTGCAAACGCACATAAAAAACATTACCATGCGCACGTCAGCGCACCCGTAGACTATAATGGGTGGTTGGGTGAAAAAAAACGCATTGGGACAAGTCCGACGCACAAAAAATGCAACAGGATGCATTTTGTGCGTCCGAGCGCACACTACAAAAAAAAGCATGCGCACACAAACACGTACAAACGCATGTGTATGCGCACCCATGTAAAGTATAGGAAGAAAAAACGCATGCATTTTTTTGCGCAAAAAAATACAAGTGTGAAACCAGCCTTACATATCAAAATGAGAAAATGGTTGCACTCAATTGCATTAAGGCATGTCAATATGAAATATATGAAGTGTGAATAGCATAATGGCTTTTGAAATTTAGAAAAAGCACATGAGATACTTAGCACAAAATTTGGCCAAAAAATGTGAGCCCATTCACCAACGTCAAGGTAATCTCATTATTATCAGATAACCAACTTCAATTACCTGTTCAGAGCAGGAGGTCACAGCTGAATAGGGGTTTGAGTGAAGTGTTAGCTCTTTTTCCTTTCAAGCTATGATGAGACCATGCTTCAATGCTCAATGTGATGGTGATATGTTCCCTCTCAATAAACTGTATATTTATATATATGGGACTGTTGGTCCCATTTTACCATTACATCTATGTCCAGAGAAATACTCATAAGCAAAAACAAACTAAGAGAACATACTCCTGGCATAATGTATATCACACCTATATGTCTCTGTTTGTTAAATAGGACCTAAATTCAGATCCATCGCCAAAGCAATATACCAAAGGGGTGGAAAAACCACTAAAATGCGACTACAGATCCAGTGTAAAAATAGAATATCTTTATTAAGGCAAGTACACAGTACAGGACAAAGACAGTGTGGAATGGTGCATAAAAACAACCCACGCAGTGTGAACTGCAGAACAGACCCACCTCAGGAACTCATCATATTATATTCCAAAACGGAAAAAATATATATATAGGAAATACATCTATGGTCACCTAAATACCTTCATGCATCATATAAATCCCCATAAGTTATATATATCAATAATCAAGCCCACCTTAACAGCATGTCACAACATCAGTATGAGCCCATGGATCACTATAGCAAAAATACCAGAGGAGCGCTAAACAAGAAAAGGTCCAAATATATATGGGGTATAAGTTCCTACACAATCCCACCATACCGAGATGAATGTAATATAGCTCTGGCCATAGTCCCAGTCAGGTAGTACTTCGCTCAATTCCCATTAATTCAAAAATACAAAACCGGGAGCAGTAGAATCTCACCAAAATAGGTCGGTAGGTCGGAGAGTCCTGGGGGGGTCCGTGCGTCTGCCCCGAAGCGCGTTTCGGATGCTCGTCCTTCGTCAGGGGGCGTGGTAAACAGCGAGACCGGGAAGTTTAAAAAGGCCATGGACCGGAAGTCCGACCGGAAGTGACGCATCCGCAGTCATGAAGACCAGGGATGTGAGGCGGCGCCAGCGTCTATCAGCGCGCGCCAAGGTATAGACCGGCACCATGGCAACGCACCGATCACAGACGCCAGAGGCCGCGTCACAGCCCCAGACCATGACACGCATGCGTGCTGGTCAGGACAGATCATGTGGGTCAAACTAAAATCCATAACAATTAGCACAGGGAAAATTTCTAATCATAAAAGGGGCATAATGTTTGGACAGGACATAGGGATAATCCGGATCAATGAATCAGCTTGAAAATACTAGGGGGCATATAAGATATAATAAATGGCCGTTTATATGTATTCTAATAAATATATCAGTAGCAGCATACATATACTTTAGCCCATTAGTCACATATACCATATATAGAGTGGCCCTATGCACATATGCACTCTAATAGACATATCTATAACGATATATATATAGTTTAAGCCACATTAACCATATATATCATATGAGGCACACCAATACACATGTTATTGATACTAAACAGTGTTTGCCTGTGTACAAATTGCTATACATCACTTTAAGGATAAATATACCATGAATAGTATATATTGTGCCAGCCACAAACGAATAAAGATTATATAGTATATTATGGAACAAGCAGGTTCATAGATCCATCCTATTTCCCTTCCATTAGATGACAATAATACAGTACATATTTATCCCATATATAAAGGAGATAAATATAAATGTCCATGCAAAAAATTGTTTAGTCAATCCCATGTATTGCCTCTAATGGTTCATTGGTTATCATAAGACAATACTTGTACAAGTACAACAGGGATAAACATGTATAGTGGATTATAGATATAACATGTTGGTATATGGCCCGCGTAGATCAGAATGTAAAAGGTCCACGGATCCGGCTCCCGATCTAACACAGCATAATAAACTAAAGGCCTAAAAGTGAGAAATATAAAATAAAATAAAAATTAATAACAGCCAGATAAAAACAATCACACAAACGTGGATGGCTAGATGCACAGAATGATACAGCCAGCAGGTGATCATAGAAAAGACGCAAAATTAAGGCATTCATTTAACCCATTCGGATGGACCGTATTTAAGGTCCATATCCATCTTGCCTCACACTGGGCTAGACATAATGAAAGCCTACCTCCCCGAATACCGAAGTTCAAACTATCAATCCCTTTAACTCTGAATAACTTGCTATCACACTGGTGATGTAACTTAAAGTGCTTAGGTATGGTCTTAAGCATTGAAACATCATTTTCATTCACCGCAGCCTGTATACCCAACACGTGCTCCCTGACCCTAACTTTCAGTTGACGTGTGGTCAATCCCACATAGATCAGGGAGCACGGACAGGTGGCGTAGTATATCACATATTTTGATAAGCAAGTGATTCTCTTTTGGATTTTGAATACCTTGGTACCAGATGAGTCCATAAATGTATCACTACGATCGATATTGGTACAAGCCACACATTGTCCACAGGTGAAACACCCTATTCGTGGGGTACCACTGCTCAAAAATGTCAATGGTGGATTGGTCTCGTAATGGCTCCTAATTAGATGTCCCCGCAGATTCTTTGCCCTACGATATGCGATGCTGGGCTTTTTAGGTAACATTTTGGCCATTATTGGATCAGCTAATAAGATAGGCCAGGACCTTTCCAATATCTTCCTGACCCTATCTGATTGGGAGTGAAAGGTGGTTACAAATCTCAATCGATCTTCTTTAGATGGAGAGACATCAGTCTTATATAAAAGGGAATTACGCGTACTATACTTTGCACGATTGTATGCTTTTTAATTGATCTATGACTGTAACCCCTCTCCTGAAAACGCTGTTTTAAATCCTTGGCCTGTATTTCATAGTCGGCATCAGTCGAGCAAATACGCCTTAGGCGCAAAAATTGTCCTGTCGGAACTGATCTAATCATATGGCCGGGATGTGAAGAGGAGGCATGCAATAACGAATTCGTAGAGGTCGGTTTTCTAAAGATGTTGGTCTGAATCAAATCATGATCATCCCTCCTGAGTAGAACATCCAAGAATTCAATTTTATTCTCATTATACGCAAAGGTCAGCTTGATGTTCAGCATATTGTCATTAAGCTGTTGGAAAAATTGTCCCAGCAGATGGCTAGGACCCTGCCAGATCAAGAACACGTCATCTATGTACCTCGTCCATAGAAGGACGCAGTCCATAGATGCATGTAGATCTGACTGGAAGAGATCCCTCTCCCACAGACCCAGGAACAGATTTGCATAGGAGGGCGCATAGGCCGCCCCCATGGCTGTCCCCTGGGTCTGCAGGAAGAAGGACCCCTTAAAGACGAAAAAATTGTGCGTAAGTGCAAATTCGAGCATCTCCAGTACAAAGCGTTGTAAACCCATAGACATACTGGAAATATTAAGAAAAAATTTAACAGCTCTCAGACCATCGGCATGTCGTATACTAGTATACAGTGACTCCACGTCAGCCGTTGCTAGTACAACATCTTTATCTAGGGAAAGTCCATCTACTCTTCGTAATAACTGATTTGTGTCTTTAAGAAAAGATGGTAATTCTTCCACAAGAGGTTGTAGTATTGAATCGATCCAACGGCCTACATGTTCTAAATAGTTACCCCGACCTGAGACTATCGGCCTTCCCGGTGGACATTGTATATCTTTATGAATTTTTGGGAGCAAGTAGAAAGTAGATATTGTCGGCTCATGGACAACCAAAGCAGATCCCAATTCCTTGGTAATAATATCTGCCCTGATAGCCGCCGATATGATCTCTCTGAGTTGGGAATCAAAGGCGGACAAGGGGTTAAACGTAAGTTTTTTATAACAGGTGTCATTTGTTAACTGGCGAAATGATTCTTTCTCATACATCATTTTCGGCCATATAATAATGTTGCCCCCCTTGTCCGCCGGCTTGATTACCACATCAGAGAGACCACGCAGGTGTTTTAATCTTGCTCGTTCCTCCCGATTCAAATTATCACTACGAATAAATCGGGGAATACCAGATAATTCATTCGATACCACTTTAACGAATAGATCGATGGAACTACAGTTGGATAAAGGAGGAAACCGTCTTGATCGTGGCCTAATAGGAGGTATCTTACCTCCCTCAACTGTGGTATGCTCTTCAGATAGTTCCTCCAAAATTCTTAGCGTTGCCTGTTCGTCTTCTGTAGGGAAGAGTTTATGTACATCGTTATTAAAAAAGAATCTCTTAAATAATAAAGAGCGTGCAAAAACATGTAAGTCCTTTACTATGGAAAAGACATCCGGACCTGAAGCTGGAGAAAAAGAGAGACCTTTATATAAAAGTGAACAATCAAGGTCAGAAAGCACATGCTGACTCAAATTGATTACCTTGTTTGTATCATGACCACTTTCATGGAACCTGGTCTTATATCTCTTATAGGGATGATAATCATGGTTCCTGGTCCGTCTATTTGCTGACCGAGTGCTTCCCGACCGAGTTGTCACCGACGAGACTGATGTATCAGATTGAGCGCTTAGTGAAGATACAGATTGATTAGAGATAGCCCTTTGTATCTGGCGTGTATCCGTAAATATCTTCCTCCAATGATATACACTACTGGACTGGTAGTCCTTTATGTCTCTATTAATTTTAGACGTCTGTGAGTCACTGATTTTTTTGACTACACTATCAATCGTCTTCTCCAGTTCGACCTCAAATGACTTGATGCGTTCTTCAGAATTGCTTCCGCGTAGATCCAGCAGCGTAGAATCAATATCTTTATCCAGCTCATTAATCAATCTGGTATTCAGACCAATCAATAACTGCATCAAACTCACAGAACACGTGTTGCATGCCTCCTCCCACTCTTTAATAAATGTCTGATCCTCCACTACAAAAGTGGGTGTTACTCTTATCCTGAGACCTCTAGGGATCATTTTGCGTGCAATATATTTCTGCAAAAACGCACGACTCCACCAAATCCTGGTGCGTCGTAATAATAACGTCTGTGCTGAATCGCAGAGACTTTCAAATCCAGTATCACCCACTGGCTGGTCACCCACACCGTCATTGCCGAAGACCTGGTCCACCTGCCCTAGCCAGGATTTCTCCCTGGCTTTGTAGTCCATCCTTTTACGAGTCACACCTGTGCAAAACACAGAAATATGTAAATCCAGAGAAATACTCATAAGCAAAAACAAACTAAGAGAACATACTCCTGGCATAATGTATATCACACCTAGATGTCTCTGTTTGTTAAATAGGACCTAAATTCAGATCCATCGCCAAAGCAATATACCAAAGGGGTGGAAAAACCACTAAAATGCGACTACAGATCCAGTGTAAAAATAGAATATCTTTATTAAGGCAAGTACACAGTACAGGACAAAGACAGTGTGGAATGGTGCATAAAAACAACCCACGCAGTGTGAACTGCAGAACAGACCCACCTCAGGAACTCATCATATTATATTCCAAAACGGAAAAAATATATATATAGGAAATACATCTATGGTCACCTAAATACCTTCATGCATCATATAAATCCCCATAAGTTATATATATCAATAATCAAGCCCACCTTAACAGCATGTCACAGCATCAGTATGAGCCCATGGATCACTATAGCAAAAATACCAGAGGAGCGCTAAACAAGAAAAGGTCCAAATATATATGGGGTATAAGTTCCTACACAATCCCACCATACCGAGATGAATGTAATATAGCTCTGGCCATAGTCCCAGTCAGGTAGTACTTCGCTCAATTCCCATCAATTCAAAAATACAAAACCGGGAGCAGTAGAATCTCACCAAAATAGGTCGGTAGGTCGGAGAGTCCTGGGGGGGTCCGTGCGTCTGCCCCGAAGCGCGTTTCGGATGCTCGTCCTTCGTCAGGGGGCGTGGTAAACAGCGAGACCGGGAAGTTTAAAAAGGCCGTGGACCGGTACTGTGTACTTGCCTTAATAAAGATATTCTATTTTTACACCGGATCTGTAGTCGCATTTTAGTGGTTTTTCCACCCCTTTGGTCCATTACATCTATGGCAGCCAACTTAACTATGTATCTGCTCTCTAATGACCCTATATTTATATCTCACTATTATCTATCATTTCTCTCTTTTCAGTATGTTACAATGCTACTAACAGATAATATGTCATTATGGTGCTGTGAATCTATGGGATTCTGTTAATACACTTCTTAACACTGAAATTCCAAAACCAAGAAGAAAAAGTGGTGGAATTATGGAAATTGCTGGATGAAGACGATACTCATCTACAAATTATGAAAAAATGAAAACTAAATTTTCAAAACATCTGGTGTATGATCCAGCCAGAAATCCGGGCACTTACACCCTTGTCTGCTATCACTGAAATTATGAATTATCATCTGAGGAAAGTTTTGGCTCTGAATCCACTAGAGCAAATCATTAGAATCCACTGCTGGCAGCTCCTGTGTAATCACCGACCTGTTACGTCCCTGATCGATGGGAGACACGTCCAGAAGCGCTGTAGCCATGGTGGCATATTTAGCCATGTGATTTTCATAATCCCATGACTTCGTGGTGCTGCATTTTTATTGTTGAGGAGCGTGTATTACTAAATTGCTATATTACTAAATGATTATATCAGTATTTCCTTGTAAATACTTGGGAGGTGAGGTGGTGGTTAGAATCCCAGAGCAATGGTTGCACATTGATGTAATGGAGGATAACACCTGGTGCTGGGGAGATTTCCAGAATGGTGCCTCCTTGATGTCATAGCAGGTGAGACCTGGTGCAGGTGTGGATTTCAGAGAAGTGCCTCTCATTGATATCATGGTGCGTGAGACCTGGTGCCAAATAGGATCCCAGAGTAATAGCGGCTTATTGATGTCATGTAAATGAGACCTGGTGCTAGTGAGGATCCCAGAGCAGTGGCTGTTCATTGATGTCATGAAGGGTGAGGCCTGGTCCCTGGTACAATTCCAGAGCAATGGTCTCTCATTTATATCATGTATTGTGAGTCCTGGTGCTGGGGACGATCCCAAAGCAGTGGCCGCTCATTGATGTAATGGAGGATAACTTCTGATGCCGAGTAGGATCCCAGAGCAATAGCAGCTCATTGATGTCATGGAGAGTGAGACCTGGTGCTGGTGAGGATCCCAGAACAGTGGCTGCTCAGTGATGTCATGGTGGGTGAGACCTGGTGCCGAGTAGGATCCCAGAGCGATAGCGACTCATTGATGTCATGGAGAGTGAGACCTGGTGCTGATGTGGATCCCAGAACAGTGGCTGCTCATTGATGTCATGGAGGGTGAGACCTGTTGCTGAGTAGGATCTCAGAGCAGTAGTGCTCATTGATGTCATGGAAGGTTTAGACCGGGTGTTGATTTGGATCCCAAAGGAGTGACCACTCAGTGCTGCTCATTGATGTCATGGATGGTGAGTTGTGGTGCTGTGGAAGATTCCTAATCAGTGGACACTCATTGATGTAATTGAGGTCGAGACCTGATTTTGGGGAGGATCCCAGAGCTGTTTCTTATTCAAAACACAAAGCCCCCCCCACAACTCGGGTGTGAGGGACGCCTATCACACTACATGAAGACAGTAGAAAACTATCCTCTTGCTCTTTCATTTACTCTTTCTTTCTCTCCCTCATGTTCTCTTGCATTCTCTCTTTCATTTGCTCTCTCTCGTATTCTTTCTTTAACATTCCTTGTCTTGTTTTCTCTGTCTTGTTCTCACTCATGTTCTGTCTCGTTTTCACATTTGCATCCTTGTGTTTTTTCTGTCATTCTGTCATGCACGTTCTCTTTCGCTCTCTCTCATGCTCTCTCATTCTCTTTCTCATTTTCTCTGTCGTTCTCTCCCTATTTTCTCTCGTTCTTTCTTGTTCATGTTCTCTTTCACGTTCAGGCTCAAGAAAAATGAGTTATATTATACTCACACAGGGACGGTCCTGGTCCGGTCCGTGTCCGATGGGTGTCACAGTCCGGTCCGGCGCCTCCCTTCTTCTAATGGTGACATCTTCTTTGCTGCCTGTCGTGGCTCCTGCACAGGCGCACTGCTCTGCCCTATTGAGGGCAGAGCAGAATACTGCAGTGCGCAGGCGCCGGACCTCTCCCGGCGCCTGCGCACTGCAGGGCTTTGCTCTGCCCTCAACAGGGCAGAGCAGTGCATCGGCGCAGGAGCCGCGACGGCATTACATAATGCTGTAGATAAGCCCCTGATGTCGGTGCCGGCAGCTGATGGGCGAAAAATAGGGTGACAGATTCCCTTTAATCTCTACCGTTGATTCTTCTTCCCACAATAGGATGCAGAGTTTCCTTTCCTCGTCCATGGGTGGAAAGCCTGGGAAGTAAGGCCCTCACTGCTAAGTAGTTGTTGTAGTGCTGCAGGAAGTGCACCTCGTCCTCCAGGGCCCCCTGCTGCAGTGCTGGCACAGTCTGTTCTCCCGCAGCTTGTATGTCTGTTAGTGCCACCCTGTTTCCACCTCTAGGCTGTGGAAACTAAGTCTGTACAGACACAAGATCTGCCTTTTTTGGGGTGGCGTAACCTCTTCAGATATGGAGCCAGAGTGTAGTCCCTCCGCAGTTACTAGTAGATATTGAGTTTCTGGGTGTCTCAAATTCACTCTTCCATCCCTTTATGTATCGCTTCTTGCAGATCTCTGAGGTCGCATTTACTGGCTGGCAGGGTTCCTGGATTGCTCTGGGCTCCAGCTAAGCAGGGCTTTATGATGGTAGCAGCTGGAGTTGCTGCTCTGTATGTGCGCCTGGTGTGATAGTGCTGTGAAGACATGGTGGTCAGTTGGTGCCCTAGTCTGCTAGCTGAAACTACCTGGACCAAGGAACATCTCACCGAATGCCTGCTCTCCTTTTTACTGTAGTCAGAACACTACTCAGACAGCACAGGGTGAGAGTAAAACAGCGTGGCAATGACTTAATGAACCACCAACAAACAATAACATATAGAACAGTCCCAGGAAATACCCAAGATGGTGCAAATTACAGAGTCTCACACTTCCACTGACACACCGGGATTAGAGCTGCTTCCAGGGCCGACTACCACCATCGGTGGCACCCCACTTTTGGCGGGCCCCCACAGAGAGGAGGTAATGACAAGCTTAGGAAGCTAACTGAGAGCAGCGAGGTATGTAGCCAGGTGACTTGATTGTCCCAACCTGGTTTCTTCAAGACATCTCTGAGGGTTCATCATGAAGCATGAAGCATTTCTGTGTTCTTCCAGCTGGGGCTGTGGTCCCCTGAGCTGACAATCTGTAGACTCGCTTGGAACAGAGGAAAAAGTATCCTTATATAGTTCATAACTGTCCTTCAAGCCAGCATCCAGATGTCAAGAGAAAGATGTGAATGAAGTTAACTCTCCCACTGACTCACCGGGATAATGGTAGATGATACGTCAGAGTTCCCAGGGTCGCTATTCCACCTGTGATACACACACACAGAAGAGGTAACTACAAGCGTAGGGAGATGACAGTCCATAGAGTCCATACAAGGTCCAAAGCCAGTTGACATGACGTCAGAGCTACCAGGGTCGCTATTCCACCTGTGATACACACACACAGAGAAGAGGTAATGACAAGCGTAGGGAGATGACAGTCCATAGATTCTATACAAGGTCCAAAGCCAGTTGACATGACATCAGAGCTACCAGGGTCGCTATTCCACCTGTCATACACACAGAGAAGAGGTAACAACAAGTGTAGGGAGATGACAGTCCATGGAGTCCATACAAGGTCCAAAGCCAGGTGACATGAGACACCACCTGGCTTATCCGACCATCTCCATGGAACCAGGTGACAAGCGGGTCCCAAACCTGGCTTTCTCCAAACATATCCATGGTTCAGAGATGGACACTGGATCAGATCTGAGTCCTTCCAACAAGAGCCGAAAACCCCTAGGTTGTTTCCTATAGAATCAGAGATCCGTGTCCCTCATGATGGTGCCATGATGAATTGGCTACAGTCCTGTCTCTCGTCCGTTGAGTGTTTTGCAGAATGTCCGACTGGTAGCTCTGTGTTACTTCAGATTTAGTGATGAGATCTCTGAGTCTTTTTATACCCGAAGCATGTAAGCTATTTTTAGAATTACCCATTGTCCTTCTGTCCACCCTCACAGCCTTTCCCTAACTACTTTTGAAGTCAACAAGCTGGTTCCAGAATTCAATGCACAATTAGCATATCAGCAAACATGAATAAACAAATATAAACACACATTAAGTACAAGTCACTATTACAGACTTACACAGTATGTTAAATAGTATATCAGTTTGCAAATCTGTCTTCTTGACCCACCAGAAATAAACACTTAAATCCACATGCCAATATACAGATAAAAAGTCAATTCTTCTTGGTTTGCAAAAACATAGTTGTCTGGGAACTTAAGATGCAATCTGGTTTCTGTCATGATCCAGGCCGGGTTTTGTATCCTGTCTCCCTTTCCAGGTCTGATCATGTCAAGGGTTAACTTTTCTTTGCCTCATTCTGGCGCCAGGCTGCATCCTGCAGGTGGTATCAATTACAGTTATAGTTTCTGCCTATGGAGTGAGTAGCTGACTCCGTGTATGCCCTGATTTGTCCTTTTGCTGTTGCTGACTTCCCCTTGGTCTTTTTTGTTCCCCTCTTCCCGTCCAGACTCTGGTTCCCCCTTACATTTTTTGGACTCTCTGGTATTTGACTTGGCTTGGACCCTGACCTGCTGTTTGTCTCTTGTCTTTGGCATATCTGCTCCTGACTGGTACTGAACCATTTGGCTTACTCTGTGTTTGTTTATTCCTTTGGTACTGCACTACAGACTAATATAGACCCGGCTTGTTTGACTATTCTGCTGCCACCTACTGGTAGCCTCACCGCTACGCTGCAGGTCTGCTCTTGCTGTGTGCAGTCCTCCCTCCACTCTTTTGCCATCTAGTGGAGCTTGCATCTACCTGCATATCAGCAGTGTGACAGTTTCTTCACAGTTTGCAAATCAACAGACTGTATGGCCCGGTACTGTGTGTAATCAACATGTCAGCAAACATTGTTGTTCAGTGACCCCGCATCCCTGTTTTGCAAAGCTAACAGTACAATAAACTGTAGGAGCTGATATAGGAAGTAAATAACTATTCATCCATTTGCAAATATTAATTCAACCTACAAGAAGATTCAATACTTCAGACAACAGTTTATGATTCTGGGCCTACTGAATTAACATCTGGCATAATTAAGAAGAAATGTTGTGTCGTCATAAGCGCCCTCCTGTGTATAGTGAGCCATTTAGGGAATCAGCCCAGCCCTGCCTGACAGGCTATATTTAAGGAGCTGCAATGGACCTGGAGGAAACATTTGCAGAACTCCAGGTGGAAGACTTCGTTTGGGCTGAGTTCCCACTTTGTCTGGTCTGGGCAGTTCACTTGGCCACATACCATACAGGAATAATGACGCTGTTAAATATCTTAAGTCAGACTCTCACCTGTGGTTTGAGATGTTACAGTTGTCTTCTGATGGCATAGAAGGTTCTGCACGCTTTTATTTTTAGGGCCTCTGCTGCTTGCTTGAGGCTCCAGGTTTGGCCTAGCTCCAGACCGAGGTAGGTATAGCTGCTGGTCTCCAGTGTGGAGCTATTTAATGTGAGGGAGAGGGTGTTTTGTTCTGGTTTCTTTTCTGAAACACCATGACTTTGGTCTGCTTTTGGTTGATGGGCAGCAGCCATGTGGTGCTGAATGTTTCCAGCGCTGCCAGGCTATCTTGATGGCCTCTCAAGTTTGGGGAGAGTAGCACAGGGGCGGACTTGGACTAAAATTCAGCCCTGGCATTTGAAGTTACACAGGCCCACTAGTCACATGGTGACTATATAATATCTTTGTACACTTGTAGGTTACAAGAAGTGAGAGGAGATTAACACAACTATATAACATGTAGTCAGAGCTGTGCCCAGTATTTCAGCTCAGTCCTATTTATTGCTTTTAGGTACAGTACTCCTCCCAAAGCTCTGTCCCCTTTTATACGCACGGTGACAGAATTCCTGGCAGAACTGCTATCCATTGGGCAACCAGACCCCCTGGTCATAGCTGCCTCTATCATACCTCCCAACTTTTGAAGAAGGTAAAGAGGGATAAAGACTGCGCAAATTTTAGGCCACGCCCGGCCACACCCATTTTGCAACTAGTCACACCCATGTCCACTCCCAATCACACCCATTTAGCACTGCTGATCACACAGACTGGTACTGAGGGCACAGTGGCTGGCATTATGGGCACAGTGACTGGCACTAAGGAAGAGAGAAAACAGAGAGAGAGAAAAAGAAAAAAGAGAGAAAGAAAGGAGAGCGGAAGAGAAAGAAAGAACAGAGCGAGAAAGAAGAAAGAACAGAGAAAGAAAGAGGGGAAAGAAAGAACAGAGAGAGACAGAAAAAGAACAGAGAGAGAAAGAAAGAAGTAAAGAAAAGAAAGAAAGGAAAGAGAGGAAAGAAAAAGAAAAAGGGGAAAGAAAGAACAGAGAGAGAGAAAGAAAAAAGAAGATTAGAGAGAGAAAGAAAGAACAAAGAGAGAGAAAGAAAATGAGGGAAAGACAGAACAGAGAATGAGAAAGAAAGAACAGAGAAAGAAAGAAAAAGAGAGAAAGAAATAAAGAAAGATTCTATAAAGATACTATAGCAGCCCGTCTCCCATTGTCGTGCCCACCAGAGCCTCCCGGTGCAGGACATATCATGATCCGCTCACATGGCCGGCATCCCCGATTCCAAGGCGATCCTGCTGTCGGAGGAGGACACGGTGATGGATCTGAAGCATCCCTGGTTCCGTCACAATCTCAAGAAATTATCTCATTTCCGGTCAGCTTCCAGGACATCACTTCAGGTGGACCGTCATGTGTGTGTTTCAAAATGCTCATTGGGGCTCCACCATGTACTCCTGTGTCCGTGGGAAAAGTCCGCTTTCTATGCTTCGTACACACTTGGCTCTGCTCCGTATATCCCGTACACATATGGCTCCACTCCGTACACACACGGCTCCGCTCCGTATACCCCATACACACGCGTCTCCGCTCCGTACACCTCATACACACAACTCCGCTCCGTACACCAGGTACACGCGGCTCCACTCCGTACACCTCGAACATGCGCGGCTCCTCTCCGTACACCTCGTACACGCGGCGCTGTTCCGTACACCTCATACACACGCGGCTCCTCTCCATACACCTTGTACACACACGGCTCCGCTCCGTACACCTCGTACACACACGGCTCCACTCCGTACACGTCGTACACACACGGCTCCGCTTCGTACACCTCGTACACACATGGCTCCACACCGTACACCTCATACACACACAGCTCTGCTACATCTACCCTGTAAACCCCTCCTGACCCCACACATACTTACCTCATCCAGCACCATGACAACAGCACAGCAGAGTCTTGCAGACACCAAGAGGCAAGGCTGAGCGCACAGGACCTGTGATGAGGTCACAGGAGGGGCGGAGTCAGGGGGTCACATGATCAGGGGTCTGGACAAAGGCTCCTGATCATGTGACCCCTGACTCCTCCCCTCCTGTGACCTCATCACAGGTCCTGTGAACAGAGAAGAGAGCAGGCAAGCGATGGGGTGCGTGGGGGGGGCGTGGCAGCTTATCTCCCTGCAGTGCGGGAGGGTTGGAAACTATAAACGCCGTGCACGCAGAGGGCCGGCGGCAGGAGCAACAGCCAGGCCAGTGGCCGCATCAGCTGGCAAGCGGCCAGATGATCGGGCGCTGCCGCCCACGGCCCACATGACAGCGGCCCACATGACAGCGGCCCAGCGGGAAAATGCCCGGTTGGTGATATTACCAATCCGGGCCTGGTGTAGCAGGATATCATCTTAGTACAGCAAGAACTTCACTTCTTGGTCATGCAGACTAAGGCCTGGGGTGGAGGAGGATTCCAGAGCTGCAGCCAGTCTATTTATGTATATGTTTATCAGAGTTGGGCTCAGACTACATCCCTAAACCTACAAAATTGTCACCATGGCCAAATGTGACAGAGCCCCTAGGCCAGTATGTATAAACCAAAAAGAAAAGAAAAGGAAATGTGACCTCAATAGAAAGATTCGGATAGAATCACTGCCATATGGTATATAAATTATATTACCATAAATTAAAGCCAAAAGCTAGGGGTCTCTTTTAGAAAAAAGTAATAAACTTTATTGCAAAAAATTTTCATAAAAGACAGGGTATTCAGAGTAAATACAGTCAAACTTCTAAGTACTAAATAAGATGGAATATATAGTACTTAAAAAAACAAGCATTCCCCAGCAGTGCTGCATAGATGTAAACACACGGCTATAGTCTCATGTAAGTGCTAAGGTTGGCAGACCAGCAATGAAGATAATCAATAATGAGTGAAAATATAGTGCAACAGAAATAAGAAACTACAGTAATACTGATTACCGTGAGACATATGGCCGAAGCAGAGAGGTTGGGGAAATGCATACAAGCCCCGACACCTTTTTTTCACCGCATCCATATATACTATATGGCGGTGATTCTATCCGGATCAGACTACATCCCTGTCTGACCCCCCTGCATGAAGAAAGCCATTCTGTTCCTGTTCACCTTCATGCTGCAATGGTTCTCAGTGTATGAGCTCTTGATGACGTCATAGGTTCTGCCACGTATTCCGCTCTCTAGGAGTTTCAGGAACAGTCCCACGGTACCACGTTGAGTCAAAGACCTTCTTGATGTCCACGAAACAGGACAGGATAATTTACCTTGTTTTTTGCTGTGGACTGTCAGGAAAATATGAATAATTCCTTAAATTCTATGTACGCTTCCAGGGCTTGTGCTGCCCCTCTTCCATTACATTTGTGCAGTGCAGAACTGCGCTTCTCATGTGCTGGCACGTAGCTGCAGAATTCAACCTCCTCCCTTTTCCCTCCTAGTGGAAATGTCCACTTGCCCCCTCCCTCCAGCTATGCCAGCTCTTGTAATGTGAGATCCTGGTCCACTGGCTCAGGCAGGAAGTGAAGGTTTAGAGCACACAGTTCTTTGTCTATTCAGGATCGAATTTAATAACACAGAATGGACATAGGGGCAGGACACATATATTTTTGGAATCTGCATGTCATGATCCAGACCAGGTTTTTCCTATCTCTCCTTTCCCCAGTTTGGTTATGTCAGGGGTTATCTTTTCTCTGCCTCGTTCTGGTGCCAGGTCTGCTATTTCTCTGCGCTGCATCCTGCAGGCAGTGTTAGTTATATTTTCTGCCTACGACATGTGTAGCTGGCTTTGCAGAATCTCTGGTTTGTCCTGCTGCATTGAGCTGACTTTTCTTGTGTCTGTGTACTCTGTCCCTGCCCGTCCTGTCTCTGTGTGTCTCTGTGTGTTTGAATTCCCCGGTACTCAACTCAGCTTTGGCTCTGACCTGATTCTGTGGAGTTTGCACTACTCTGCAGCTACCTGCAGTGCTGCAGCGTGACACTGCAAAATTAAAGCTATTCACAGCAGTGTTTTGGAGATTGTGCTCCCACCAGAAACAGAAAAACGGGTATCTGCCACTCATTAATACCTACATATATGATGTTTGGTCTTAAATGAAAGATAATTTGTAAGAAGACAGATGATACTCCTGTCGTCACTCTGGGAGCCTCGCAGCCTGAGATATGGCCCACAGAAGTTTTTTAGTAACTTTCAAAAGGGGAGTACATTCCATAGCTCCGCCCACCCAGTGAGGTCAGCCAGCGAAATGCATAAAGCTAGGATGCTTGATTAGGAAGTTGTCTTTTGCCTGGGGAATCAGCTACAGCCAGCTGCACAGATGTACCTGTTATGAATGAGTCACCGAGGAGGAAAAAACAAAAAGCAAGCTAAGCCCAGAAAACCGGAGAGGTTGGTAACTAGCGGACTGCAGACCCCTGATCCTATCCACAACAACTAGCAGTAGCCATGGAGCGTGCCTACGGTGATCCTAGACGCCTCGTCACGGCCGGAGAACTAAATAAGCCTAAAGAAAGAAAGGGAAAATCTAAACTGCCCCAGAGCAGACCCCAAAGCAATAGAACGCCCCAACATGTATTGTCAGTGAAACAAGATGAAAACACAGACACAGGTAGAAAGATAGGCTGAGCAAACGATGGGGCCCTCGCTAACTAGAAAGGACAGGAAAGAAAAGCTGCTGTCTGCAATCACGCAAAAAACCCTGCCAAAAAGAATGTCCAACACGTCTGATAGAAAAACTCAGGTATATTCTGAAGACAGAGCAAAAGAGATCAACTGAGCAGAGACAAAATGGGGATTCAGCCCAGTCCCAGCCAGGGCTGGCTGAACACAAAAACTAAGTAAACCAGACAAAATCTCATATGAACAATAGCAGAGAAAACTTAGCTTTAGGAAGGCAGGAACCAAACTGGAAACCAGGAGCCAGAGTCAGGAAAAATAACCAGCAAGAAACTAGGGAGTCGGCTGCCTTAAATCCAATCAGAAACTCCTGATGTCCAATCGCAGTCCTCCTCCTCAAGTGGCCGGTCTCTGCCATTTAGATCAGCTTCATTACCTCCCTTCACCAACAGAGGGAGTCCAGATAGAGAACTCACTACTCCTCTCTCAGCACAGCCAGCTCCATAACCCTCACCAGAAGCCAGAGGCAAACCTGAAAATGAGCTCACAACATGTACCCTTTTGTTCTGGGAAGGTTCCCCTCCCCCCTCATGCACACGGCATACCTGTGACTGATATGTGTAAGTTCTTACTTTAATCCCTTTTATTTCTAACTGTCTATATATACTGTATTTGGTCTCTTTTGTAACATCTTTTATATTTTTGTAAACACTGCCTATATTTTCTGGAGTAAATCTAAAAAATTTACTAGTTTCATTTTCCTTGCTATGTAAACTAACCGCCACAACCTCTGCGCTAAATTATACTACCTAGTGGGTGGGTTCCTGACCCGATATTGGTTTTTCATGTCAAACAAGGAGCTGGCAGCAAAGTGTTATGGGGGATTTGGGAGACCCTGTCAGTGACGGAATGGAGGCTTATGTTTGTATTTTTGGCCTGAGAATGGGGATATACATACCGCCCTCACTGTAGAGTGCCCAATAGCCAGTACACAGCAAGGCAGCCTTTCTGGTGACTTCTTACCCTTGGTGTAGTTCCCTGACTGACCTGAGGGCAAGGGGGCACCAGAGAGCTGCAAGTTCCTAACCAGAACTGGAAAGTGGGTTATACAAGTAAATTCCTGGCATATGAGGGGGATCGCAAACTAGGATTCCTGACACATTGGTGGGATCATAGAGCATTAGTAACCTGGCTTGAGCAATCATTCCTCTCACTAAAAACATATTCATGCGAGGATCTTGCGTAAAACGTTTTGGAGAATGAACTTAGGCTAGTTTCACACTAGTGTATGGAGGAGCTGCAGAGGGCTGCGGTCTTCCTCCGTGAAGCTCCGCCCCGGCCGCACCGCCGTTGATCAGCTCCGCCTCTGTCGGCATGCGGCCTGCGTATCCTATCTTTAACATTAGATATGCAGGCTGTGCCGATGTATGCGGATGCCTCTGCATGCGTCATTTTGAAGGTGCGGCGACCTGCGGCATGTTGCATTTTGGTGCGGTCGCCGCACCGTCAAAAAGACACAGGAAGTCTGCAGCTCCTCCATACGCTAGTGTGAAACTTGCCTTAGTGTTTATTAGTGCTGAGACAATACTGTGTGTATAGCAGTTACCCCCTCCCCTTCTCTTTGTTTTTCTGTCCTTTTATTTGATAATTATGGCTACAAGGGGAGAGGCCTGGTATAAGCAGCAGTCCAAGGACACTCTTTTTGCCCTTTGCATGCACAAATAGATTGACTCCATGGCAAAACCAATGCCCATCTGGTTGCTGCCCTGATGCAATGTGGTTCGGAAGCTAGCCCTAGCGCAGGTGGTGTTGCTGCTGCGGAGGTCCAACCTGTGCCTGCCAGCCCTACACGCAACAAGGGTAGTGTGGACCCCCACCTGCGGATGGCCTTGGAACAACTCCCCGCAGATGATCAGGAGCGATGTCTGCAGCTGATCCAGTAATTCCAGGAGAGGGCCGAGCGCCAGGCCCAAGCCCAGCGAGAGGCTGAGAGAATTGAACGGGAGGCCCAAGCACAAAGAGACCATGAACTGCAGTTGGCCCGACTCATGGTAACTAGGGATGAGCGAGTATACTTGTTAGGATTCGGTACTCGGCGAGTAATGCGTTACTTGCGGTACTCGTATCCTGGCGAGTATTTCACTACTCTTCTCGGAATATTTGGCACAGCCCGCACAGTTCCCGCACAGCCCAGCATAGTCCCCGTACAGCCCAGCATGGTCCCGCACAGCCCGACACAGTCCCCGCACAGCCCAGCACAGTCCCTGCACGGCCCAGCACAGTCCCGCACAGCCCAGAACAGTCCCTGCACAGCCCAGCACAGTCCCACACAGCCCAGCACAGTCCAGCACGGCCTGGCACAGTCCATGCACAGCCCGGCACAGTCCCCGCACAGCCCAGCACAGTCCCACATAGCCCAGCACAGTCCCGTACAGCCTGGCACAGTCCCCACACAGCCCAGCACAGTACCGCACAGCCCAGCTCGGTCCCCGCACAGTCCCGCACAGTCCCTGCACAGCCCAGCACAGTCCCGCACAGCCCAGCACAGTCCCGCACAGCCCGGCACAGTCCCCGCACAGCCCAGCACAGTCCCCGCACAGCCCGGCACAGTCCCCGCACAGCCCAGTGCAGTCCCTGCACGGCCCAGCACAGTCCCCGCACAGCCCAGAGCAGTCCCTGCACAACCCAGCACAGTCCAACACAGCTCAGCACAGTCCCACACAGCCCAGCACAGTCCCGCACAGTCCCTGCACAGCCCGGCACAGTCCCCGCACAGCCCAAGCACAGTCCCGCATAGCCCAGCACAGTCCCACACAGCCTGGCACAGTCCCCGCACAGCCCAGCACAGTACCGCACAGCCCAGCTCGGTCACCGCACAGCCTGGCACAGTCCCTGCACAGTCCAGCACAGTCCCCGCACAGCCTAGCTCTGTCCCGCACAGCCCAGAACAGTCCCTGCACAGCCTGGCACAGTCCCTGCACAGTCCCCGCACAGTCCAGCACAGTCCCCGCACAGTCCAGCACAGTCCCCGCACAGCCTAGCTCTGTCCCGCACAGCCCAGAACAGTCCCTGCACAGCCCAGCACAGTCCCACACAGCCCAGCACAGTCCAGCACAGCCTGGCACAGTCCCTGCACAGTCCCACACAGTCCCCGCACAGCCCAGCACAGTCCCGCACAGTCCCTGCACAGCCCAGCACAGTCCCTGCACAGCCCAGCACAATCCTGCACAGCCCAGCACAGCCCGGCGCAGTCCCGCACAGCCCATTACTCGCATTTCCCATAGACTTACATTGGACTTGTTACGAGTACCTGAGTAATGAGGTACTCGTACGAGTATAGCGAGTCCGATTATTTCACTACTCGCTCATCCCTAGCTCAGCGAGAGGCAGAGAGAGCTGAACGGGAGGCCCAAGATCAAAGAGACCATGAACTGCGGTTGGCCCGACTGATGGTAACTAGGGATGAGCGAGTATACTTGTTAGGATTCGGTACTCGGCGAGTAATGCGTTACTCGCGGTACTCGAATCCTGGCGAGTATTTCACTACTCTCCTCGGAATATTCGGCACAGCCCGCACAGTCCCCGCACATCCCAGCATAGTCCCCCGCACAGCCCAGCACAGTCCCCGCACAGCCCACCACAGTCCCCGACTGCCCAGCACAGTCCCCGCACAGCCCACCACAGTCCCCGCACGGCCCAGCACAGTCCCGCACAGTCCCCGCACAGCCCAGAACAGTCCCTGCACAGCACAGCACAGTCCCACACAGCCCAGCACAGTCCCACACAGCCCAGCACAGTCCCGCAAGCCTGGCACAGTCCCCGCAGAGCCCGGCACAGTCCCCGCACAGTCCAGCACAGTCCCGCATAGCCCAGCACAGTCCCGCACAGCCTGGCACAGCCCAGCACAGTATCGCACAGCCCAGCTCGGTCCCCGCACAGTCCACGCACAGCCCAGCACAGTCCCACAGAGCACAGTCCCGCACAGCCCAGCACATTCCCGCACAGTTCCTGCACAGCTCAGCACAGTCCCACACAGCCCAGCAGAGTCCCGCACAGCCCAGCACAGTCCCGCACAACCTGGCACAATCCCTGCACAGTCCCCGCACAAACCAGCGCAGTCTCGCACTGTCCACGTGCAGCCAAGTACAGTCCCACACAGCCGCACAGCCGATTACTCGCATTTCCCATAGACTTACATTGGACTCATTACGAGTACCCGAGTAATAGGAGGTACTCGTACGAGTACAGCGAGTCCGAGTATTTCACTACTCGCTCATCCCTAGCCCAGTGAGAGGCTGAGAGAGCTGAACGGGAGGCCCAAGCTCAAAGAGACCATGAACTGCAGTTGGCCCGACTCATGGTAACTAGGGATGAGCGAGTATACTTGTTAGGATTCGGTACTCGGCGAGTAATGTGTTACTCACGGTATTCGAATCCTGGCGAGTATTTCACTACTTTTCTCGGAATATTCGGCACAGCTCGCACAGTCCCCGCACAGCCCAGCATAGTCCCCGCACAGCCCAGCATAGTCCCGCACAGCCCGGCACAGTCCCCGCACAGCGCAGCACAGTCCCCGCATGGCCCAGCACAGTCCCGCACAGTCCCCGCACAGCCCAGAACAGTCCCTGCACAGCCCAGCACAGTCCCACACAGCCCAGCACAGTCCCACACAGCCCAGCACAGTACCGCACAGCATGGCACAGTCCCCGCACAGCCCTGCACAGTCCCCGCACAGCCCAGCACAGTCTCACATAGCCCAGCACAGTCCCGCACAGCCTGGCACAGCCCAGCACAGTACCGCACAGCCCAGCTCGGTCCCCGCACAGTCCACGCACAGCCCAGCACAGTCCCGCACAGTCCCCGCACAGTCCCGCACAGTCCCTGCACAGCCCAGCACAGTCCCACACAGCCGAGCACACTCCCGCACAGCCTGGCACAGTCCCTGCACAGTCCCCGCAGAGCCCAGCATAGTCCCACACAGCCTGGCACAGTCCACGCACAGCCCAGCACAGTACCGCACAGCCCAGCTCGGTCCCCGCAGAGTACACACACAGCCCAGCACAGTCCCTGCACAGTCCCGCACAGTCCCTGCACAGCCCAGCACAATCCCGCACAGCCCGGCACAGTCCCGCACAGCCCATTACTCGCATTTCCCATAGACTTACATTGGACTCGTTACGAGTACCCGAGTAATAGGAGGTACTCGTACGAGTACAGCGAGTCAGAGTATTTCACTACTCGCTCATCCCTAGTGGTAACACCATCTACCCCACGGAGCTGTGAGTCCAATAATGCAACAACTCCTAAACCCTGGCCAGAGCACTTTCCAGTGATGGAAAAGGATGGAGACTTGGACATTTTTCTGCGGGGATTTGAGAAAGCCTGCAGACAGTACCAGCTGCTTGGGGACCAATGGGCCCGATATGTAACCCCAGGGCTCAAAGGAAAAGCTCTGGAGGCATTTGCTTCTCTCTCTCAAGACCAAGATGGAATCTATGAGTCCATCAAGCATGCCCTGATAAAAAAGTACCAATTGACTCCTGAGGTTTACTGTAAAAAGTTCTGGAACCTCCAACGTGACCCACATGACAGTTACAGCGATGTGGTGCATGGACTCAGAGCCCAGTTTGACCAGTGGATCCAAAGACTCTCAGCAACCACCTTCGAGCAGCTGCAGGACCTGATGATAAAAGACCAGTTCCTAAATCTTTGTCCAGCTGAGGTGCGACAGTTCATGATGGACTGTGAGTCAAAAGAAGCAGACAAAGCAGCACAGATCACCGACATCTACGAGGCCAACAGGAAGTGCAGAAGCCAGCTGGAAAGGGAGTAAGCCATCAGCCAACCCCAGTATCCCTACCAGATGACCCACCAGAGGCCCTGTCCCTTTTGCCAGCGCAAGGTCTACATTCGACCCTCGCAAGTGTTATTTCTTCTATCAGACTGGACATCTCCACGCCACTTGTTCGGAAAAGCATAAGAAGAGCCCCCCAGCTAAGGCCTCGGGGCCTAATGTAGCAGTTCTTTTTGTGGGTGAGAGGTTGGGAGGGTCTGTGAAAATTTGCAGCATGTCATCGCGGGGAGCCATGGCGCTATAGGCCTCAAGGACACCGGGGCTGAACGAACCCTCATCTGACCCAAACTTGTGACCCATGAAGAGATTATTCTGGGAAAAACCCTGACTGTCACCAGGATTGGGGGCGTTCCCTGTCCCTTGCCGATGGCTCGGGTTTTTATAGATTGGGGTGCTGGGAGTGGGGTGAAGGAAGTGGGGTTGTCTGAAAACTTGCCCACCGACCTTTTGTTAGGGACGCTAAATTATGCTACCTAGTGGGTGGGCCCTTGACCTGATATTAGTTTTTCATGGCAAACAAGGAGCTGGTGGCAGCAAAGTGTTCTGGGGGATTTGGGAGACCCTAGCAGTGACAGAACAGAGGCTTACATTTGTATTTCCGGCCTGAGAATGGGGATATACATACCGCCCTCACTGCAGAGTGCCCAATGGCCAGTACACGGCAAGGCAGCCTTTCTGGCAACTACTTAACCTCGGTGTAGTTCCCTGACTGACCTGAGGGCAAGGGGGTGCCAGAGAGCTGGAAGTTCCTAACCGGAACTGGAAAGTGGGAAATACAAGTAAATCCCTCACATATAAGAGAGATCGCAAAATAGGATTCCTGACATGGAGGTAGGTCTTGATGAGGTTGTGCAGGGTGTATGTGGATGTGATCAGTGGTTCGGCATGAACCCTGCTTGGCTTTTGCTGATGATGTCATGTTGGGTGAGGAAGTGTTAGCACCACTCCGGATTCCTGGTCTGACAGGCAGGGTCTCTGGAGTCACTCTTCACTCACCCATGCTGCAGACAGTTCTTCCCTTCCCCATGCTCTGCATGCTTCCAGCCGGTTCTCTAGCCTTGTCCATAAGGCACACGCACGTGCGCGCCAGCCCTCTTAAAGGGTCATCGCGTTCACTTGCTATTTCCTCCCCAGCCAATGGCTGTGGGACATTATGTATATATTGCTTCCTCCCAACTGGGGAAGTGACTGAGCAACCTTCCTGGTTACAGTCTATGTTGTGTAAGGTTGCATACCAGTGCAAGTCCTGTTTGCAGCACTCTAGTGCAAACCCTGCTCTCTGCACTCTGATGCAAATCCTGCCTGCTGCACTCTGATGCAAATCCTGCCTGCTGCACTCTAGTGAAATTCCTGCCTGCTGCACTCTAAGCGCAAATCCTGCTTGCTGCACTCTGATGCAGACCCTGCTGCACTCTGACACAAACTCTGCTGCACTCGGATACAAACTTGGTCAGCTGCACTCTGATGCATGCTCTGCCTGCTGCTCCATCCAGTCTGTCCTTGTGGGTCCAGCTTCTGCACGACCGGTGGTCTGTCCTGGAGTGGCACCAAGCATTCATCGGGAGCCAAGTCTAACCTCACCATCAGAGTCTCTAGTGAACAGTCAGGTGATCACTCAGTCACTCCCCTCCAGGCTCTCCGCGGTCCGTGGCACAGTGGTTCCACAAATCACGTCCGTGAGAGGAAGATGGTGATCCTTTTATTAGTGATGCTGTTGAACAGTTTTCTAAGAATGCCATTGACATATATCCCTCTGTAGTTTGCTGGATCGAATTGGTCCCCATGCTTGTAGATGGGCATTATGAGACCTTGATTCCAGGTTTGGGTGAAGTAGCTGGCACTCAAGACGTGGGTGTATAGTCTTGCTAGTGCTGCGTGTATGTCTGGGGAACTGTATTTCATCATCTCTGGCAAGACGCCATCACTGCCCCCAGCCTTCTTGCATTTCATCAGTTTGATTCTGTCCTTTATTTCCTTCACACTTATTGGTGTGTCCAGAGAATTTTGGAAGTCCTTGATTGTCTCTGGATCGCCCTCACACCCAGGGCAGCTGGGTACTCGGAGACGGGCCCGGTGGATTTCAATGGGGGTTGTCACAGTGGCAGTGACCCGGTCCGTCGCCCTGGGCGTCCATTGTAAAAGGGGGGAATGTTGAGTGATGGAATAAAGTTTATTAGTGAATGATTCGTGACGCCACCTGTGGTATTCGGCAATGCAGATGTTAAGCCGACGCTGCAGACAGATCCTCTGGGACAGATGGTGCGGTACAGCAATGATGGTGTAGCCCTCCACAGGCAGGGCTGTAGTCCCAGGGCAGTGTAGTTGAAGAGATAGGGGAGAGACGTGAATAGTGCAGGGCTAGGCACAAGGATGTAGCAGTGCTGGGTGTGTTGACGCAGGAATAAGTGGAGGACACCAGGGCATGTCGTTCCAAAGCTTTAGATTTCGGAATAAATTCTTGGACTTTTGTGCGCTACCAGATAAATTCACCAATCCAGTATTTAGGAGAAAAATTAATCCATTTATTTCCCAACGTGAGGATTTGTGAATGAAATCAACGCCCCCCTCTTAAGTGACGTGGGAGTTTCTTATAATCGATCGCATTATTTTCGGACACATATTACCTAACTACATTCATATATATATTTTTTTTACACTTTTATTGATTAATTGGTGATTCATACACATTTATAAAAAAAAGAGAAAGTTCCTTTTATTGTCATATAAATTATACACATCATTTTAATCAATAACTCGGTTATTTTTTATCATTTTTCCTTAAGTCCTTTTCTTCTTCCTTGTCAGGTACGACCTGACCGTGGTTCAGTGATCTAAGATACACTCTTTGCCATTTTTATGCTCAGATGTCAAGAGTTCGTTTTTTTATATATCTCCCTTGTTTTATATATATTCCCTGTTTTCCGTCTTCTTATTTTTTCCTTCTTTTTCTTCTTTCTTTTATCTATGAAATAATAAAAATATTATGTTTTTAATGAATTGAGATTAATTAACACATTAGTTCAACTGTGGCACTTTGAACCCTGACATTTGCACCAGATGACATGTGACCCTTTGGCACCGTTTTTTGAAATCCTGCTGTATATAATCTGTGACAGTTCTGTTTGATCATATATGTCATCCCCTGAAGAACAAATGGTACACATTTCGAAATGCGTTGGGAAATAAATGGATTAATTTTTCTCCTAAATACTGGATTGGTGAATTTATCTGGTAGCGCACAAAAGTCCAAGAATTTATTCCGAAATCTGATGTTTAAGCGGTCGCAGAGTTGACCTTTGGACGTGCAACAAGCAGATTACTGATCCCACATGCCTGAACCTCTCCTAAAAAGGGTGAGTAAATTCTAATCTACTTTTCCAGCATTAACCCGGATAAGACCCTATTGCGCTTTTTTTGTTCCTTTAGTTTGGATACGTTCCAAAGCTTTACTCACAGTCTGTTCCAGGGACAGGTGCCCGCCTCGGTGCAGTGTCCTCTGGGTCAGGGGCTCAGCCAACTTCCAGGCAAGATGAAGTACTCCCCTCCTACACTCCGCCAACATATGTGCCTTTTCTGAACGTCTCCCTTTTGCGCCTATAGTGAAGCACTCACAGTACTGAGTTACACTGACGTTCCTCCTGTCAGATGTTCCTATGAACTCTACTTGTACGGCAGACAGCTGTAGCCTGCTTCGGGGACTCCTTGCTACTAAGTCCCGGCTCACTCACGTTGCTGTTGTTCCCCCAAGTCTTGTGTGGGAATAAAGTGGTAACAACTTCTATTCCTCCGGTGTCTGTCGCAGGACCATTAGTATCCATACAACCTCGGGGACCGGACCCCGGCCTTGCGCTGTGAACTTGGGAAGTGTTCTCCTCTAACCCTAATCCTTAGTCCTCCTCTCCTCACGTTCCGTACAAATCCTTCTTTCTTATGGAATCAGGCTTTCTATCAATGTTCCTTTCCTGTGCCAGCAGACTCAGGTCACTGCAGCACTTCCTTCATCCATCCCTCTCAGGGGAGCTCCTCTCACAGATTGACCTAGTCAGACTGACCGACTGACTGACCAAATCCTAAACTCATCCCGCTCTTTTGACGCTAACTAAACTCCACCCACCTCCCAGCACGCTTTGTGTTCCAAGCAGGGAGCCACCAAAGGGTGCTTTGCTACACTACTGTGTTGTGTGGGATGCAGGTGTTGGAGCGTGGTCAGGAGTCTCCACCTTACCTGAATGGTGGGGTACCACACCTCAGGTGGAGGTGCAGTACCTCTGTGGCGACTGAACCCTCAGGGGCGCCACATACCCCCCTCATTAAACACAGCATGTCCGCGGGCTGCAAGTGAAACAAAGTTAGACAAAATAAGGAACATACAACTATGCCCAAGAGAGGGCACCTAAGGAGGTGCAACTATGTACATTACAGTTCTGGATCATTCAGTGTCCATGATCTCCACAGTTCTATGAAAATGTTGCCAATAAAACTGGGCAACCTGGAAAAACATGATGAACAAACAAAAACAAAATAACTTTAAAGCACAACGGTGCAAATACCCTCCTGGGTAACAGAGTTAGTTACTAATCATTGTTAGTGTTGGTGGTCCCCTCCTGGGGTGCTGAAAGCTGATGACTTGGGCTGCTTCCAGGGGAAATTTTCAGGCTTTCCTCTTCCTGTTGATGGTCTGACATAAGAGGTGGTGGCAGCTGACAAAATGGCTGCCTGAGGCACAGCGGGTGTAACAACTTGTACCATAGGGTGGTTAACATTAGTGGATATAGCCTGCCTGACCTTGGCAGGTGTGATCACTATGGTGGGAGATATTCCTGCCGGGGGAACATAGGCGTGCCTCTTCTTGTAGGCCACAATGAAATCTTCTGGTATGCGGCGCACATTCAGAGCGTATCAGCCACGCAACCCCTCATGCCGGGTAAAGGTAATGTATTTTCCCGGTTGTAGGTCTCTGGCAGAGTGTCCCTTCCTGAGGTAAGACTCCACATCCCTCCTGCTGAAGAATAAGTCTGAGATGAAACCAAACCCTTGCTCATGATTAACATTCAGGACCTGACCCCATCCTGCTGAGTCCCGGGGACCGTAGTGACCGGCACGAACCTTTTACTTCCGGTCCAGATCAGGGCCCAGCACAGCCAGCCTCCGCTGTTCCCGTTCTCTCTCTGCTCGGCTGCCAACTGGCGGAGGGTCTGCTGACAAAAGGACTCCATCTCCTCTTCCTCCTCCTGGGATCTGCCTTTACCCACCGTGGACAAGGGTACTACCGCTAGGGGTTCAGGTGTTTCTCCCCAGGGCCCAGAGTCCCGGTCCCAGACAAGGTCCAGCATGACCTGTCTGGCCGCTGCAGCAACGGTACACCCCGAGGCCTTCCCAGGTGCAGGGGCAGTGGACGTACCTGGGGCCCTCTGGCGATGCTCCGGTGCAGGTTTGGAACGACAATCAACGGCAGGAACATCCACCGGAATAGTCCAGTTAGCTGTCGGAGGCGGCGGTGGAGCAGATGACGGGTCCGGGTCCGCAGGGGTCTCCGGTGGGACCGGCACAGCCGTGTCAGGTCCAGGCAGGAGCTCAACTTCCTCCGTTCCGGCTCCCAGGTTCTCAGAGGACTCCTCCCGACAAGCCACGCTTTGCAGTGATGGTAGCGTGCGGGAGGAGACAGGTGCTGACTGCGGCATAGCAGCGGCCGCGAGTTCCACAGGTGCTGCCTGGGAGATGCCGGGTGCAGCGGCGGCAGGTACCGCAGGTGAAAGTACAGGTGTGACAGCAGCGACAACGGGTACCAATGGTGAGGGTACCGGGCATGGAGGTACCGATGATGTAGGCCCCTCCCGGGCGTGCTGCCAGTTCATTATCCAGAGCACCTCCTGCCTCAGCCGTAGATGGTGTGTCAGCTGGGCGATTTCGGCCTCCAGCTGCTGGCGGTCCAACGTGGAAGTCGGATCGGAGCCCTCAGCCAATGCGCCAGGGAGGTTCAGCTCAGCCTCCTGGCGCTCTTCGGGCCTCCTTCCTTCTTCCATCATGGCGTTCTCTCCTTCTTCCTTCCTGGCCTCTTTTCCCGCCACTGGCTCTCGGCTCTCGCCCCTCCTTCTGAGGGCAGCATCTTCTTCCTACTCCTCCATACCAAGCCAGTATCCGAACCCCTGGGGGGGGTGGGCCATGTTGCAGTTGCATAGAAGTTCAGGCAGGGGAGGTCCAGGACGGTTCGCGGTCTTTTCTTAGTACCACCATGTTGTCACACCCTTCTTCACCGCGTCGGCGGCCATTTTGAGAGTCCATTTTACAGTCTATTAATTTGGTTATTCTGCACATTTTCAGCAAACATAAGTCCAATAAAGCAGCGGCACACAGAACCCTGTGGCACTGGGCTTCGTCATCCTGTTCGTGACACCAAAAATGGATCGCCCTCGCACCCAGGGCAGCGGGGTACTCGGAGACGGGCCCGGTGGATTTCAATAGGGGTTGTCACAGTGGCAGTGACCCGGTCCATCGCCCTGGGCGTCCATTGTAAAAGGGGGGAATGTTGAGTGATGGAATAAAGTTTATTAATGAATGTTTCGTGACACCACCTGTGGTATTCGGCAATGCAGATGTTAAGTCGACGCTGCAGACAGGTCCTCTGGGACAGATGGTGTGGTGCAGCAATGATGGTGTAGCCCTCCACAGGCAGGGCTGTAGTCCCACGGCAGTGTAGATGAAGAGATAGGGGAGAGACGTGAATGGTGCAGGGCTAGGCACAAGGATGTAGCAGCCCTGTGTTGACTCAGGAATAAGTGGAGGACACCAGGGCATGTAGTTCCAAAGCTTTACTCACAGTCTGTTGCAGGTACAGGTGCCCGCCTCGGTGCAGTGTCCTCCGGGTCAGGGGCTCAGCCAACTTCCAGGCAAGATGAAGTACTCCCCTCCAACACTCTGCCAACATATGTGCCTTTTCTGAACGTCTCCCTTTTGCACCTATAGTGAAGTACTCACAGTACTGAGTTACACTGAAGTTCCTCCTGTCAGATGTTCCTATGAACTCTACTTGTACGGCAGACAGCTGTAGCCTACTTCGGGGACTTCTTGCTACTAAGTCCCGGCTCACTCATGTTGCTGTTGTGCCCCCAAGTCTTGTGTGGGAATAAAGTGGTAACAACTACTATTCCTCTACTAGTATTGTCTGTCGCAGGACCATTAGTATCCATACAACCTTGGGGACCAGACCCCAGCCTTGCGCTGTGAACTTGGGAAGGGTTCTCCTCTAACCCTAATCCTTAGTCCTCCTCTCCTCACGTTCCGTACAAATCCTTCTTTCTTATGGAGTCAGACTTTCTATCAATGTTCCTTTCCTGTGCCAGCAGACCCAGGTCACTGAGGTCGGCTGCAGCACTTCCTTCATCCATCCCTCTCAGGGGAGCTCCTCTCACAGACTGACCTAGTCAGACTGACCGACTGACTGACCAAATCCTAAACTCTTTCCGCTCTTTTGATGCTAACTAAACTTCACCCGCCCCCCAGCACGCTTCGTGTTCCAAGCAGGGAGCCACCAAAGGGTGCTTTGCTACACTAATGTGTTGTGTGGGATGCAGGTGTTGGAGCGTGGTCAGGAGTCTCCACCTTACCTGAATGGTGGGGTACCACACCTCAGGAGGAGGTTCAGTATCTCTGTGGTGACTGAACCCTCAGGGGCGCCACATCTCATCTCTCAGTTTTGTGGTTAGATGCTCCTGTTCTGAGGTTAGGTCCTCTTCTGGTATGTTCTTGTTGAGGCCCTCAAAGTAGCTGTTCCAGATTATACCATTCCAGAATGAGTTGTTCTGGATGGAGTCTTCAAGCTGCTGTAGTTTGTGGTAAATGTGCCTGTTTTTTCTACTTGAGGATTCGCTTGTATCTTTAGGATGTCATTGGCCGCTCTTTGGTCCCTGTTGTTGGGGTCTGTGTTTTTGGTTTGAGGCTACCCTTAGGGAGGGTTTTTGCTTTGCATTCTTTTTCATACATTTTTTGGCACTGTTTATTTGTAGGTCTCTTGGGGACGGTCCTTCTGAGGCCTGCTAGTTCTGCCATGGTATAAAGGGTGTTACTAAAGTTGTTCGTTTCCAGGTTGACTCCTTGCTGTTTTGGTGTAAAGTAACTTGTGTTAAAGTTTACAAGTAGCTATTGAATATTGTTTTTGTTGGTTATTGTGAAGACATGGGAATCAGTGGGTGCTCTAGTCTGCTAGCTGAAACCGCATGGACCAGGGCACATCCCACTGAACTCCCACTCTCCTTTTACCATCGGCTTAATACTACTCAGCCAACACAGGATGAGGGTAAAACCGAGTGGCAATACTTTATCGAACCACAAAACAGCCAAATAACACATAGAACAGTCCCAGCATAATACCCAAGATGGTGCACATTACAGAGTCTCACCCTTTCGGTGACTCACCGGGATGAGATCAGCTGTGACTTCAGAGCTTCCAGGGCTAACTACCCCCACCTGTGGCATGCACAGAGAGGAGGTAATGACAAGCTTAGGAAGCTGACATTCCATTGAGGTACAAGACCAGGTGACCGGAGGGTCAGATCCTGGCTTCTCCGAACATCTCCATGGAGCCAGGTGACCGATGGGTCCCAATCCTGGCTTTCCAAAATGTATCAATGGTTAAGTGATGGTCAATGGAGCAGATATGTATTCTTTCAGGCGGGGCTGTGGTCCCCTAAGCTGGCATCCCGTTGAATGTCAAACCTGTGTACCACGTAATGGAGCCTTGATCTGGCAGCTGTCTTGTAGAGTGATTCTGGTTGTGGTTTTGTAAAGAGTCTCTGGATCTTTAGATCTCTGGATCTCTTGGCTGTCTGGATGTATACTGTATTGTAAGAAGCATATCACACTTATATAGTTCACAACTGTTGTCCTTCACGCCAATATGCAGAGGACAAAAGGAAGATGTGATGAGATTAACTTGCATTAGGTGACTATGAAGGCATTTATGTTTGCTGGGTCCATGTCTATTATGGTGTAATTTATCACACTGCTGCCTTTGTGGTAGTTTAAGGTAGATCTCCCTAATAAGACCCCCTGAATCACCAAATTCAGTATATACAGCCCAAGGCTCCAGCACAGGTTCAGCAGTGTTCTGTCATTCTCTGTCTTTCAATCTTTCTTCTCTCTCTTCTCTCTCTCTGTCTCACAATTTTTTTCTTGTTCTTTCTCTCATTCATGCTCTCTTTATTCTTCTCTCTTGTTCACGTTCTTTTTCTTTTGTTTTTTTCCTATATCTCATTCACATTCTTTCCTCTCTCTGTAGTCGTCTCTGTACTGGTTGCTTTTTCCTTCTTTGCTGGTTGCTTTCTCTGCCTGTACTGGTTGCTTTCTCTGCCTGTATACTGGTTACTTTCTCTGCCTGTACTGGTTGCTTTCTCTGTCTGTACTGGTTGCTTTCTCTTTCTTTGCTGGTTGCTTTCTCTGCCAGCACTGGTTGCTTTCGCTGCCTATACTGATTACTTTCTCTGCCAGTACTTTTTGCTTTCTCTGCCTGTACTAGTGGCTTTTTCTATATGTACTGGTTGGTTTCTCTGTCTGTAATGGTTGCTTTCTCTCTACTGATTGCTTTCTCTGACTGTACTAGTGACTTTCTCTGTCTATACTGGTTTATTTCTCTGCCTGTACTGGTTTATTTTTCAGCCTGTACTGGTTTATTTCTCGGCCTGTACTGGTGGCTTTCTCTGTATTGGTTGCTTTCTCTTTTATTGCTGGTTGCTTTCTCTGCCTGTACTGGTTGCTTTTTTTGTCTGTGCTGGTTGCTTCATCTTTCTTTGCTGGTTGCTTTCTCTGCCTGTACTGGTTGCTTTCTCTGCCTGTACTGGTTGCTCTCTCTGCTTGTAGTGGTTGCTTTCACTGTCTGTACTAGTGGCTTTCCTCTTTTTTTACTGGTTCATTTCTCTGCCTGTACTGGTTGCTTTTTCTGTCTTTACTGGTTGCTTTCTTTTTCTTTGCTGCTGGCTTTCTCTGCCTGTACTGGTGGCTTTCTCTGCCTGTACTGGTGGCTTTCTCTGTGCTGGTGACTTTCTCTATATGTGCTTATTGCTTTCTCTGTGCTGGCTACTTTCTCTGCTTGTACTGGTTGCTTTCTTTGCCTGTGCTGGTGCCTTTCTCTGTCCGTACTGTTGCTTTATTTTACTGTACTGGTTGCTTTTTCAGTCTGTACTGGTTGCTTTCCCTTTCTTTGCTGTTTTTTTTCTCTGGCGGTACTGGTTGCTTACTCTGCCTGCACTGGTTACTTTCTCTGCCTGTACTGATGGCTTTCTCTGCATGTACTGGTGGCTTTCTATGTCTGTACTGGTTGTTTTCACTGTCTATACTGGTTGATTTCTCTTTCTTTGCTTGTTGCTTTCTCTGTCTGTACTGGTTGTTTTCTCTGCTAGTACATTTTGCTCTCTCTTCTTGTACACTGTCATGTCCGTCATGCCGGCCATGCTGCTTGCACTGCATGATCCCCATTGTCATGCCTGTCATGCCTCATTGTCCCCAGGTCCGGGTCCCTGCGGGCGCCCCGCGGGTCTCGCAGTGTGCACACGTACCTCATGACTGTTATGCTGCAAGATATCTGGAACAGTGTGCACACGTACCTCGTGACTGTTGTGCTGCAAGATGCCTGGAGCAGTGTGCATGCGCACCAAACTATCATGCCTGCCATGTCTGGTATGCCGCATGACTCTTGGAGCAGTGTGCAAGTGCACTGAACTATCATGCCCGTTATGTCTTATGCAGCAAGACCCCTGGAAGCAGTGTGCACACGCACCTCGTGACTGTTGTGCTGCAAGATGCCTGGAGCAGTGTGCACGCGCGCCTCATCTCATGGCTGCCTGCCATTGCCAGTGCGCATGTGCGTTTTACCTCATGGCTACATGCCATTGCTGTGTGACCAGCCGTCTCTGCTCTGCCTGCAGCAATCCTCTCTGTGTTCCTGGACTCCCTGATCCTGTGACCCTCCCTATGTCCAGCAGTATCTGACCCAGCAATCCTTTCAATAGTCCTGGACTCCCTGATCATGTGACCTTTCCTATGTTCCAGTACAGTCTGATCCAGCAATCCCTTCAATAGTCCTGGACTCCCTGATCATGTGACCTTTCCTATGTTCCAGTACAGTCTGATCCAGCAATCCTTCCTATGGTCCTGGACTCCCTGATCATGTGACCTTCTCTATGGTCCAGCCCAGTCTGATCCAGCTATCCTCTCTATGATCCTGGAGGACCTGAACCGGAAGTTCTCCCCTGGTCCTGACCCAGAAGTGCAGGTGCTAATGCCCTTTATCAGACCGCCCCTTCCTATGGTCGGGACCTGAGTATCGTGTTGCTTCCCTCCATGGCTGCTTGGTCTGCTCGGTCGCTCCCTGTATTCTGTGCCCCTGCACTCTGCCCTGTTGTGCCTCTCTGCACACGCTCCGTGCTTGTATTCTGCCTCATGTCCTGTGCCATGTCTTGTGTCGTCTTTTGTGCCATGTCTGTCCTTGTTATCCTTAGACTTGTAGTACTTCCTCTGTTCTCTTTCTTTGCCTGTTTCGCTATGTCTTGTCTAAGCTCTTCTTTGCCTTGTTGTTCGTTCTATGTTCTGTGTCTGGTCTCAAGGCTCTGGGCTTTGGCCTACGCTCCGCTGCTAGACTCTGTCCTATGGTGCTCTCTAGCACATTTCCTGGCTAGTCTCAAGGTTCTCCCTTGACCCGGTTCTGGGCTTCGGCCTACGCTCCGCTGCTAGCCCTATGCTTTCTCTGACCCGGCTCTGGGATTCGGCCTACGTTCCACTGCTAGCTCTGTACTCTGTTTTTTTATGTCTCTGCTATGGTGCTCTCTAGCACACTCCCTGACTAGTCTCAAGGCTCTGCCTTGACCCGGCTCCGGGCTTCGGTCTACGCTCCGCTGCTAGTTCTATGTCTCTGTACCCGGCTCTGTGCTACTGCTTATGTTCCGCTCTCTGTCCTGAACTCTGACCCTGGCGTGCCCTCTGCACGCGCAGGACCTTGCCTTGAACTCTGCCCCTGGTGTGCCCTCAGCACGCGCAGGACCTTGCCTTGAACTCTGTCTAGTCTCCATTTTTCGCGCGCTATTGCACCTCTCGTACTAGGCTTTGCCGTGCCGTCTCGCATGGGTCTCTGTCCTGTACCTTTGCCTAGCCCTGCCTTGTGGCTGCGTGCCCTCTTGCACGTGCCTGGTCATCCCATGCCTGCCTGTTTGTGCCTCAGCCGTGCCGCTCTAGTCGTGCCCGCCTGTCTGTGCCTCAGCCTTGCTCGCTGTCCTGTGCTATTGTGGTTTCTGCCTGTTTGTGCCTCAGCCGTGCCTCCTCTAGTCGTGCCCGCCTGCCTGTGCCTCCAGCCGGTACCGCCTGCTGGTGCTCCAGTCGTGTTTTTCGTGCTCCCTTGCACTCACGCTGTTTCTCGCACTGTGCGTTTTCGTGCTACTCTTGCACAAGTCTTTCGCTTTCCTTGCTCTGTCCTGAACATTGTCTCTCTGTCGTGTTCTGAGTTCCATGACCTGTCTTGAATCTTTGTCTTGCTTGTACCTTGCTCTGTGCTCTGCTCTTTGTCTTGAACCCTGACCCTGGCGTGCCCCTCTGCATGCACAGGACATCTGTCCTTAACTTCAAAGCCCAATGTGTAATCTAGCATGTGTGGGACCTGCCGCTAACCATGTACCCTGGCGTGCCTCCTAGCACGGCCAGGACCATTCTTTGTACCGTGCCCCTGGCGTGCCTCTAGCACGCGCAGGACCTTGAAACTTGAATCCTGGCGGCTTCATAAGCGCTCCCAGGACCTTGGACCTTGTACCCTGGTGTGCCTCCTAGCACGGCCAGGACCATTCTTTGTACCGTGCCCCTGGCGTGCCTCTAGCACGCGCAGGACCTTGAATCTTGAATCCTGGCGGCTTCCTTAGCGTGCCCAGGACCTTGGACCTTGAACCCTGGCGTGTATCCTATACACGCACCATGCCTTGCACCTTGCCCTGGACCCTGGTGTGCCCCTAGCACCCACCCGGCCTTGAACTTAGCCTTGAACTCTGGCGTGTTCCCTAACATGCACCATGTCTTGAAAACTGTCGTGCCTCCTTGCCTGAACCCTGGATTGCTTGCCGGATGCCCGGATCCTGCCGATCGCCATCAGAGCTCCGGAACCTGATGACCCTGTTGATCCTTGCCTGCTGTCTGGAGTCCGACGTCATAGTGCCTTTGCCTGTACCCAGGCATGCCATCTAGCACGTACCATGCCATGGACCTTGGCGTGCCCTCGCACCCACCTTGCTGTGTTTTCCCTGTGTTATCACATCTTGCACCTGATGTTATCCTGAAGTTTTCCTTAATGAACATACCTTGAACTTACGTCTTGTCTTGTTTCCTGCACGTCCCTGGTCCTAAGACACTCACATTGTGTCTTCCTTGAGCCGGCCGTCTGATCCCAGCAGTCGTGGTGGCTCATCCCCTTGGTCTTGCCGCTGACACTCCCTGTATAGGGGGTGGTTCCTCACAAGGTCAGCTCGCCCTCATTGGGTGGGTGCCACGACCCAGAGGGTCCACTCTAAAGAAATGTCGACTCAGCTGAAGCTGACTCGTCACATACTAGTTGCTTTCTCTGCTTGTACTGTTTTTTTTCTCTCTCTGTACTGGTTGCTTTCTCTTTTTTTGCTGGTTGCGTCATCTGTCTGTACTGGTTGCTCTCTCTGCTTGTACTGGTTGCCTTATCTGCTTGTACTGGTTGCTTTCTCCGCTTGTACTGGTTTCTTTCTCTATCTGTACTAGTGGCATTCTCTCTGTTTACGGGTTAATTTCTCTGCATTTGCTAGTTGCATTCTCTGTCTGTACTGGTTGCTTTCTCTGCTTGTACTAGTTGTAGTTGCTTTCTGGTTGCTTTTTCTGCCTGTACTGTTTGATTTCTCTATCTGTACTGATTGCTTTTTCTGCCTGTACAAGTTTCTTTATCTTGTGACATAGCGATCACTAGTGAGTTTGCGGCAATATTCAACTATACGGGAAAAGATTCTCTTTTAAACAAGGCATGTGAACAATACAGAACCCACAAACAGTCTATTCCAGTCCTTTTCCGTTCACACAGTTCAAATGCCTGATGTCCGTCAGAACACCATGCCCCAGGCTCTGAGTTACCTGGATAGCAGCACCTCAGGTTTTCCCCGCCTGGCTTCCTCTGGCTCCTGGCCGTAGTCCAGACCTTTGGTGTCTCCTGGATCTTCAGGAGCTAGTGATGTGTCGGTCGCGAACGATCCGACACAAAGAGCCGGCTCCCCACGGTGAACGATGGAAGCCGGCACCCCAGTGAGAACCACTAAAATCCTTGAATGGCTCTCACTGGGCCTAAAATCCCGTTGTTCGGCAGACGTAACCCCGCCCACCAGAAGAAATCTCCGCCCACTAAGTAATTTAATTGGTTCCTAGCGAGTGGGCGGGGTTTATGCGGTAGGTGGGCGGAGTTTAGGACACCATAACACATATACAATAGGGATCCAAAAGGAGTCGAAAAAGAGCTGGCTCTTTTTGGTGAGCGGAGCCGTGAGAGCTGGATCACCAAAAAGAGCCAGACTGCCCATCACTATCAGGAGCTCCAGTCAGCACCAGTCTCACACATGGACTTTCCATCTGCTGCCCACAGGAAACAAATAGGACCTTCCTGTCTTTACAGGAGCACACCCCTTGGGAGGTGTGTGGTTAACCAGTCCCACCCATCAATTCTGGTTAACTCTCTAAATCTAGCCCTTTGCTAAAAATACAGGCTTGTGGAACTATAAGACCCATCAACCTGTCTTGGGGATTCATTCAGAGTGCAGCAGACTTCTGTCTGTGTGATACACATCTATTCCTCAGCACACAACTAGTTGGTACATCACAGTCTATACAGGTTGTTTTCTCTGCTTGTACTGGTTGCTTTCTAGTTGCTTTCTCTGCCTGTAATGGTTGCGTTCTCTGTCTGTACAGATTGCTATTTTGGACTGTACAAGTTTCTATCTCTGTCTATGCAGGTTGCTTTCTCTGCCTGTACTGGTTGCTTTCTCTTTCTTTGCTGGTTGCTTTCTCTGCCTGTACAGGTGGCTTTCTCTGCTTGTACTGATGGATTTCTCTGCCTGTACTGCTGGCTTTCTCTGCTTGTACTGGTGGCTTTCTCTGCATGTACTGGTAATTTTCTCTGTCTGTACTGGTTCCTTTCCCTGTCTGTACTGGTTGCTTTCCCTTTCTTTGCTTGTTGCTTTCTCTGTCTGTCCTGGTTGCTTTCTCTGCTAGTACTGGTTGCTCTCATTTCTTGTACTAGTTGCTTTCTCTACTTGTACTGGGTGCTTTCTCTACTTGTACTGTTTGCTTTCTCCGTCTGTACTGATTTCTTTCTTTGCCTGTACTAGTGGTTTTCCCTATCTATGCTGGTTCATGTCTCGGCTTGTACTGATTGCTTTCTCTGTCTGTACTGGTTGCTTTGTCTTTCTTTGCTGGTTGCTTCCTATGTCTCCACTGGTTGCTTTCTCTGCCAGTACTGGTTGCTCTCTCTGCTTGACCTGGTTGCTTTCTTTGCTTGTACTGGTTGCTCTCTCTGCTTGTACTGGTTGCTCTCTCTGCTTGTACTGGTTGCTTTCTCAGCTTGAACTGGTGGCTTTCTCTGCCTGTATTGGTGGCTTTTTCTGCCTGTACTGATGGTTTTCTGTGCCTGTGCTGGTTACGTTGTCTGCCGGTGCTGCTTGCTTTCTCTGACTGTGCTGGTTGCTTTCTCTGACTGTGCGATTTTTGACTGTACAATTTCTCTCTCTGCCTGTACAGGTGGCTTTCTCTGCTTGTACTGATGGATTTCTCTGCCTGTACTAGTGGCTTTCTCTGCCTGAGCTGGTTGGTTTCTCTGCATGTACTGTGCAGTGGACTATGTTGGTTACACAGAAATGTTTATTGTGCTGAATATTACAAACATCAGACATTCTGTTTTTATTTTCACAGATAGTTTATTAGCAAAACTTAAATTACAGAGCATTAATAAGTATTGCCAGTGGCAGGATAGGAAGCCATCAGCAGTTAGTCACCAAGGGGGAGGAGTTCACTGTCAGTCAGCGAGGCAGGTGACTATTTCTAGAGGTGGCGCGCACTGGGTGACTCGAACACCTATGGACACTTAGGACAGATATGAAGGGTTCTGTTGAAATGATTGGGGGCTCATGGCGATATCATCCACTGGAGACATTTCCGACTTCCCGAGAATTGTTCCTGGCAAAAGCACAAATGTGGAAAATTCCTGAAAAAGCAGGAAAGAGAGATGTGGATAAGAATGGCTGCTGAGAGATCACTATACCCATCATCCCTGACCTCGGAGCTCACAATCTAATCTCCTATCCCAGTGTAACATTACTCCCATCATCCAAGACCCCGGAGTTCACGATCTAATCTATCACACAATGTATCACTACTCCCATCATCCCTGACCCTAGAGCTCACAATCTAATCTCCTATCACACAAGGTATCACTACTCCTGTCATGAGCTGGGGGTGTGACGTTGCCCCTAGTTGTCAGGGATTTATTATATCCCACCAATTGTCACAAATTTACTATTTATTAGTGGTCATGGGTCATGTAGCCACCCACAACTTTTGTTTCCACCTTCAATTCCAGTTTTGGAACTTGCAGTTCTCTGGCACTCCCTTTACCCTCAGGTCAGTCAGAGAACTACACCTAGGATAAGTAGTTGGCAGAAAGGATGCCTTGCCATGTACTGACCATTGGGCACTCAGCAAGGAGGGCAGTATGTGTGTCCCCAGACCCAGGGTGGGTAATACACACATAAAACCTCCGTTTTGTCACTGCCAGAGTCTCCCAAATCCCCAGAACACTGTGCTGCCACCAGCTTCTCGTTCTACATTACAATCAATATGTGGAGGTCATGGCGATATGTTATAGAGAAAGGAGAAACTAAACTAGGAAATTTAAAGATTTACTCCAGAAAGGATAGGCAGTGTTTACAAAAATGTAAAAGATGTTACAAAAAGAGACAAAATATTGTATATATAGACAATTACAAAATAAAGTGAATTAAAATAAGAACTTACACTTATGATTCCATAGCACACCATGTGGAGGAGGGGTGCCTTCCCAAGGGAAAATGGTCTATCAGCACAGCTTCCTAGCTGGCAGCCCAGGCAAATGACCCCCCTTTGTCTTCCCCCTCTATGACCTCACCGAATGGGCTAATCTATGGAATGTAGTCCCCTTTACAAAATTACTAATAACTGCATGAGGGCCATATCTTGGGCTGTGAGTCTCATAGCATGCCGGCAGGAATGTTATAGTCTTTCTGAAAACATTAGCTTTCATTTAAGTCTAAACATGCCGTGGCTGTGTGGCACGGTGGGATAGAAAGCCGTTTCTTGGATTCTGGTGGTTGCCAAAAAGTCCAAAACCCACCTGTGGATAGGTTTACTCTTGCATCTCCCAATAATATAAGTTTCCTGCCTCTATGAATATTCTGTGTTATTATATTCGAGTTGGAATGAACAAAGGAGACATGTGTGTTGTGAGTTCATTTTCCGGTCCACCAGTTGTGAGTTCTCCTTCCAGGCTCCCTCTGGTGGTTACTGGAGGTAGTGAGGCTGATTTAATCAGTAGAGATCTGCCACCTGATAATGAGGATGACGATTGGACCTCAGGAATCTCAGACTGGATTTAAGACAGCCGACGCCCTAGTCTGGTGCTGGTGATTCCTTCTGGCTTTTCAGGTCCTGGTTTTCAGCTCTGTTCCAGTCATTTCAAGCTATGTTTTTCTGCTAATGTTCACACTTGATTTTGTTGGTCTATTCAGTTTTTTGTGTGGTCAGCCAGCCCCTGCTGGGGCTGTGCTGAATTTCCACTCTTATTTATCTGTATTTGCCAATTTGCTTTTTTGTCCCTTATTAGATTGGCCTCTTTTTGCTCTGTCTCAGAATATTTCAGAGTGCTGATATAGTGGGAGAAGTCTAGTGACTTCAGGGTTAATTTTGCTACCAGACGTGTTGGACATTATTGTTGTAGGGTTTTTGGCAGACTGCAGACAGTGTCTTTCCTTTCTAATCCTTTCTAGTTAGTTTGGGCCCCATCATTTGCTCAGGCTATTTTCCTGCCTGTGTTTGTGCTTTCATCTTGTTTCACCGTCAATACATGTGAGGGGGCTGTCTTTCCTTTGGGGTCTGCTCTGGGGCAGTTAGTTTTTCCCTTTTCTTGCTTTAGGCTTAATTAGTCCTCCGGCTGTGACGAAGCGTCTAGAACCATCGTAGGTACACTCCACGGCTGTGGTGAGTTGGAGTTGTCAGTGTGTTCTTAGGGATGCTCCTGTTTTCTCCATCTCTCCTCTGTCTCATGATATTCCTGATTATCTAGCCGATTTTTCTGATGTATTTAGTGAGAGTAAGTCTGCGTCTTTGCCTCCTTATAGGAGTTATGACTGTGCAATTGAGTTGATGCCTGGGTGAAAATTTCCCAAGGGTCGGCTTTTCAACTTATCAGTACCCGAGCATGATGCTATGCGGTCCTATATTAAGGAGTCATTGGAGAAGGGTCATATTAGACCATCCTCGTCACTGTGTTTCGGATTTTGAGGGAGAATTCCCTGTTTGTTAAGGGATCGAAATGCCTCTTTGGTGTACAGAGAATTTCATTTTTGGGATATATCTTGTCTCCATCGACTATTGAAATTGACCTGGCCAAGGTACAGGCCATTTTTGATTGGGTTCAGCCTACTTCTTTGAAGGCCCTCCAGAAGTTTTTGGGTTTTGCCAATTTATATCGTAAATTTATAGCTAATTTTTCTGGTATTGTCAAACCACTGACTGATCTGACCAAGAAGGGCAATGATGTGCTGAATTGGTCTCCTGAGGCTGTCTCTGCATTTCAGGAGCTTAAGCGGAGATTTACTTCAGCTCCAGTTTAACGGCAACCTGATGTCTCACTTCCATTTCAGGTGGAGGTAGATGCTTCTGAGATTGGTGCAGGAGCTGTTTTGTCCCAAAAAGACCCTGTGACTTCTAAGATGAATCTCTGTGTCTTCTTTTCTCGAAAGTTTTCCCCATCTGAACGCAACTGTGACGTAGGTATCGGGAATTGTTGGCCATGAAATGGGCATTTGAGGAGTGGAGACATTGGTTGGAGGGAGCTAGACATCAAGTTGTGGTCCTCACCGATCACAAAAATTTGATTTATCTGGAGTCGGCCAAACGCTTGAATCCTAGACAGGCTAGATGGGCCTTGTTTTTCACGCGTTTTAATTTTGTGGTCTCTTTTCTTCCGGGCACTAAGAATGATAAGGCAGACGCCCTTTCTACTAGTTTCTTTGCCGATTCTCTTAATGTGACCGAGCCTACTACCATCCTAGGTGAGGGGGTAGTTCTTTCTGCCATTTCGCCCGATTTGAGACGCGCCCTGGAGGAATTTCAGGAGGATAAACCTGAGCGTTGCCCTATGGGAAAATTGTATGTTCCTGACCAATGGAGAAAGAGAGTGATGTCTGAAATTCATTGCTCTGCATTGGCTGGTCATCCAGGTATTTTTGGTACCAGAGATTTGGTGAGTCGGTCTTTTTGGTGGCCTGCCTTGTCTCGTGACGTTAGGAATTTTGTACAGTCCTGTGGGACTTGTTCTCAGTCTAAACCCTGTTCTCGTTCTAGTGGGATGCTGATGCTCCTGCCGGTGCCCAAGAGGCCATGGAACCATATCTCAATGGATTTTATTTCTGATCTTCCTGTCTCTCAGAGAATGACTGTTATCTGGGTGATAGATTTTCGAAGATGGTCCATCTTGTACCACTCCCGAAATTGCCATCTTCCGCTGAGTTGGTGCCCTTGCTTTTACAGCAGGTGGTTCGGTTACATGGGATTCCTGAGAACATTGTGTCCGACAGAGGAGTCCAGTTTGTTTCCAGATTCTGGAAAGCCTTTTGTTCCAATCTGGGAATTCAGTTATCCTTCTCCTCCGTGATTCATCCCCAGAGCAATTGACAGACTGAGAGAACAAACGAGACCTTGGAGTCTTATTTAAGATGTTTTCTATCTGCTGATCAGGATGATTGGGTCTCATTTTTGCCCTTGGCCGAATTCGCACTGAACAATAGAGCTAGTTCTGCCACTTTGATGTCACCCTTTTTCTGTAATTTTGGGTTTCATCCTCGATTCTCTTCAGGACAAGTGGAATCTTCATCTTGCTCAGGTGTGGACACTGTGGTTGAGAGAATGCTAGGGCGTCGGCTGTCTTAAATCCAGTCTGAGATTCCAGAGGTCCAATCGTCATCCTCATTATCAGGTGGCAGATCTCTACTGATTAAATCAGCCTCACTACCTCCAGTTACCACCAGGTAAGGAGTCGTTGGAGAAGGGTCATATTAGACCATCCTCATCACGTTTAGGTGCTAGGTTTTTTTTTGTGGCCAAGAAAGATGGTTCATTAAGACCGTGTATTGATTATCGTTCCCTTAACAAGATGACTGTTAAATATCAGTACCTGTTACCTCTGATGTCTGATTTATTCTGCAGAGTTAAGAGTGCCTGCTGGTTTACTAAGCTTGACCTCAGGGGGCGTATAATCTTATTTGCATCAAGCACGGGGATGAATGGAAGACGGCGTTTAATACTCCGGAGGGACATTTTGAGTACCTGGTGATGCCTTTTGGGCTCACTAATGCCCCTTTTTGTCATCCAGTCCTTTATGAATGATATTTTCCGTGACTTTGTGGATAAGTTTTTGATCATCTATCTGGATGATATTTTGATCTTTTCTAGTGATTGGGATTCTCATGTGGAACATGTCCGGACTGTGTTCCGGATTTTGAGGGAGAATTCCCTGTTTGTTAAGGGATCGAAATGCCTCTTTGGTGTACAGAGAATTTCATTTTTGGGATATATCTTGTCTCCATCGACTATTGAAATGGACCCGGCCAAGGTACAGGCCATTTTTGATTGGGTTCAGCCTACTTCTTTGAAGGCCCTCCAGAAGTTTTTGGGTTTTGCCAATTTCTATCGGAAATTTATAGGTAATTTTTCTGGTATTGTCAAACCACTGACTGATCTGACTGTCATGATCCAGTGTTGGATCTGGCGGTATTAAAAGCACAAAGTGAACTTTTTTTACTTTGGTTAAGTTCAAAGGTGTTTTGACTGTCCCCGGTGGTGGTTAGTGGTATCACACCTTAGGTTTCAGTTTAATGTGCACGTAATTAGGAATCAGGTGTGGGGCTCTATAAATGAGTCTCAGGGTGTTCACTCACGGCTGGTGATATTCCTTGCTTAGTTGTTGGAGAGCCTGGTGGAAGGATGGAGCTGGATAGAAGTCCTGCGCAGTCAGCCAGAGAGAACGAGTGCCAGCTAATGGTGTCTGCAGGAAGGACTGGCATGGCCTGGTGGAGTTGCAGTTTATGGTGTCGGCGGGAAGTGCGGGCATGGCTTAGAGGAGTGGCGACTATGAAGAGAGTTGCACTCAGCATGTTCGACTTGGTTGCTGAGAACTGGACTCGAGCATGGTTGGATTCTTGGCAGAGGCTGGACTCATCTTGGGACTCTGTGTACTGGACTGATGCAAGTGGTGATGGACTCTGCTCCCAGGCTGCACGATGGTGACGGATCCAGTTATGGTGATGGATCAGGGTGGAGGAGAAGATGCACACAGGTGGTGGGCTCTGTTGCTAGGAGCGTACGCAACAGAGCAAAGCTAAGTGGTGTTTCCCCTGTATTGTCTCTTTCCTCATGTGTGTTGTTAGTGCAGTGGTGGGATTAGTCTCCGCACCGACCTATTCCCTAGTGAGGGTTTAGGCGCAGGGCGAGCCAGGGTTTTAAGGTTCGCGTGCGGCGACAGGCGCGGAGCCTGTATAGGGAATGTTAGGAGTGCAGGGACACTGGCTCAGGGGAGCTTAGGAGGTCTCCATGTCCCCATTCCCTATCGCAGGGCCCACCATTGTTAAAGTTTCCCAGGTTCCCCCCCTTATTATTTAAATTCGCCGTACTGGAGGCGGTGTTTCCAGAAATGTATATGTTAACGTGTAATTCCTAAATTCGCCAGGTGGAGGCGGCGTATCCACCTGCACGTTCTATTATTTAAATTCGCCCCACTGGAGGCGGTGTATCCAGGGTCACGTGTGTTGTGGGTTCGCCTTGCGGCATCATCTGCGACCAGACACATGTGACCATGACACTGACCAAGAAGGGAGCTGATGTGCTGAATTGGTCTCCTGAGGCTGTCTCAGCATTTCAGGAGCTTAAGCGGATATTTAGTTCAGCTCCAGTTTAACGGCAACCTGATGTCTCACTTCCATTTCAGGTGGAGGTAGATGCTTCTGAGATTGGTGCAGGAGCTTTTTTGTCCCAAAAAGACCCTGTGACTTCTAAGATGAATCCCTGTGTCTTCTTTTTTCGAAAGTTTTCCCCATCTGAACGCAACTATGATATGGGGAATCGGGAATTGTTGGCCATGAAATGGGCATTTGAGGAGTGGAGACATTGGTTGGAGGGAGCTAGACATCAAGTTGTGGTCCTCACCGATCACAAAAATTTGATTTATCTGGAGTCGGCCAAACGCTTGAATCCTAGACAGGCTAGATGGGCCTTGTTTTTCACGCGTTTTAATTTTGTGGTCTCTTTTCTTCCGGGCACTAAGAATGATAAGGCAGACGCCCTTTCTAGTAGTTTCTTTGCCGATTCTGTTAATGTGACCAAGCCTACCTCCATCCTAGGTGAGGGTGTAGTTCTTTCTGCCATTTCGCCCGATTTGAGATGTGCCCTGGAGGAATTTCAGGAGGATAAACCTGAGCGTTGCCCTATGGGAAAATTGTATGTTCCTGACCAATGGAGAAAGAGAGTGATGTCTGAAATTCATTGCTCCGCATTGGCTGGTCATCCAGGTATTTTTGGTACCAGAGATTTGGTGAGTCGGTCTCTTTGGTGGCCTGCCTTGTCTCGTGACGTTAGGAATTTTGTACAGTCCTGTGGGACTTGTTCTCGGTCTAAACCCTGTTCTCGTTCTAGTGGGTTGCTGATGCTCCTGCCGGTGCCCAAGTGGCCATGGACCAATATCTCAATGGATTTTATTTCTGATCTTCCTGTCTCTCAGAGAATGACTGTTATCTGGGTGATAGATTTTCGAAGATGGTCCATCTTGTACCAATCCCAAAATTGCCATCTTCCACTGAGTTGGTGCCCTTGCTTTTACAACAGGTGGTTCGGTTACATGGGATTCCTGAGAACATTGTGTCCAACAGAGGAGTCCAGTTTGTTTCCAGATTCTGGAAAGCCTTTTGTTCCAATCTGGGAATTCAGTTATCCTTCTCCTCCGCGTTTCATCCCCAGAGCAATGGACAGACAGAGAACAAACCACACCTTGGAGTCTTATTTAAGATGTTTTCTATCTGCTGATCAGGATGATTGGGTCTCATTTTTGCCCTTGGCCGAATTCGCACTGAACAATAGAGCTAGTTCTGCCACTTTGATGTCACCCTTTTTCTGTAATTTTGGGTTTCATCCTCGATTCTCTTCAGGGCAAGTGGAATCTTCGTCCTGCCCAGGTGTGGACACTGTGGTTGAGAGAATGCAGCAGATATGGGACCAAGTGGTGGATAAGTTGTCACTCTCTCAGGAAAAGGCCCAGCGATTTTCCAACCGGCATAGGACCATTGGTCCCTGGTTTAAAGTGGGTGATATGGTTTGGTTGTCATCTAAGAATATTCCTATGAAGGTTGCATCTCCAAAATTTAAGCCAAGATTTAGTGGACCTTATAAGATTTTTGAGATTCTTAATCCTGTTTCTTTTCGATTGGCTCTTCCAGTTACGTTCAAGATCCATAACGTATTTCACAAGTCTCTGTTGAAGAGGTTTGTTGAGCCAGTGGTTCCTATGGCAGCACCTCCTGACCCTGTGTTGGTTGAAGGCAAAATGGAATATGAGGTAGAGAAAATTTTGGATTCTCATTTGGTTAGACGGAGACTTCAGTATTTGGTCAAATGGAAGGGTTATGGCCAGGAGGATAATTCTTGGGTCTCTGCCTCTGATATTCATGCCAATAGATTGGTTCATGCTTTTCACCGGGCCCATCCTGATTGGCCTGGTGGCGTGGATGAGGGTTCGGTGACCCCTCCTCAAGGGGGGTACTGTTGTGAGTTCATTTTCCGGTCCACCAGTTGTGAGTTCTCCTTCCAGGCTCCCTCTGGTGGTAACTGGGGTAGTGAGGCTGATTTAATCAGTAGAGATCTGCCACCTGATAATGAGGATGACGATTGGACCTCAGGAATCTCAGACTGGATTTAAGACAGCCGACGCCCTAGTCTGATGCTGGTGATTCCTTCTGGCTTTTCAGGTCCTGGTTTTCAGCTCTGTTCCAGTCATTTCAAGCTAAGTTTTTCTGCTAATGTTCACACTTGATTTTGTTGGTCTATTCAGTTTTTTGTGTGGTCAGCCAGCCCCTGCTGGGGCTGTGCTGAATTTCCACTCTTATTTATCTGTATTTGCCAATTTGCTTCTTTGGCCCTTATTAGATTGGCTGTTGTGAGTTCATTTTCCCCTTCGTCACTGAGGTCTGGTGAACTCCCTATTCTGGTAAAGGAAGGTAATGAGCCTGATTATCAGGCACCTGAGACTAATGAGGATGACTGGCTGAGTGGAGTCACTGACTGGATATAAGGCTGCCGACGCCCTTCTGCCCTGCGGGTGATTTCTCTGTGGACTTCTAGGACTCCAGTCTGATTCCTGCTTCCCTAAAGCTAAGTTTTCTGCTTTGCCTGTTTGCATTTATGTTTTGTTTTTGTTTTCCTTGCTTTTCTGGATTCTGCCATTCCCTGCTGGGGTGAGCTGAATCTCCTTTTGCCTGTTGCTCTGTCTTCAGAATATTCCTGAGTACTGACATAGCTTTTTTGAAGCCTAGCGTCTTCAGGGCCTTTTTCACTGTCAGTCTGTTGGCTCTTATTTTCATAGGGTTTTTCACGGATTGCAGACAGCAGCCTTCCTGTCCTTTCCTATCAAGGTAGTTTGGGACCCCTCTTTGCTCAGTCTATCTTTCTGTCTGTGTTAGTGTTTTCATCTTGCTTCACCGTCATTATATGTTGGGGGCTGCCTATTGCTTTGGGGTCTGCTCTGGGGCAGTTTAGATTTCCCCTTTCTTTCTGTAGGCCTATTTAATTCTCCGGCTGTGATCGAGGGGTCTAGGGCATCGTAGGAACCCCCCACGGCTACTGTTAGTTGTTGTGATAGGATCAGGGGTCTGCAATCCGATAGCTGCCAACTGCTCTGGTTTTCTGGACTTAGCTAGCATTTCTGTTTTTGCCTCCTACGGTGACTCAATCATAACATTTGGCCTCTTTTTGCTCTGTCTCAGAATATTCCAGAGTGCTGATATAATGGGAGAAGTCTAGTGACTTCATGGTTAATTTTGCTATCAGACATGTTGGACATTATTGTAGGGTTTTTGGCAGACTGCAGACAGTGTCTTTCCTTTCCTATCCTTTCTAGATCAGTTGCTCAGACTATTTTCCTGCCTGTGTTTGTGCTTTCATCTTGTTTCACCGTCAATACATGTGAGGGGGCTGTCTTTCGTTTGGGGTCTGCTCTGGGGCAGTTAGTTTTTCCCTTTTCTTGCTTTAGGCTTATTTAGTCCTCCGGCTGTGACGAAGCATCTAGTACCATCGTAGGTACGCTCCACGGCTGCTGCTAGTTGTTGTGGTTAGGATCAGGGATCTGCAATCTGCATAGTTACCAACCTCTCTGGTTTTCTGTGACTTAGCTTGTTTAGTCTTTTTCTCCTCGGTGGCCCATTCATAACACATGTGCATCAAACAGAGACTGATTTAGCTGGTCATAAGCCACATTCCCGAGGAAGGGGGGAAAGAGTGGTATTGAATTACCCACAGGCAGAGAGATTGCAGTATGTGTCATTCCAACAGGGAGAAAGAGGAAGTGGGGAAGAGGGGGCTACAGCTTGAGAGGCTCAGTGTTAGGCTAGTTTCACGCTAGTGTTTTCTGGAGCTGTGGAGGGATGGGCCCGGCCGCTGTGAAGCTTCGCCCCATGCCGCGCCTCCTCCGGTCAGCTCCGCCTATGGGCGCATGACGCCGACCTGTTCCAAACGCACCGTGTTGCATTTTAGTGTGATAGGCACACTGTCAAAAGGACGCAAGCACCGGCAAACGCATACCTGCGCACGGCCTGCGCACCCAATGCTAAAGATAGGGTACGCAGGTTGCATGCAGCGTCTTGCGCCCATAGGCGGAGCTGACCGGAGGAGGTGCGGCCATGGGCGGAGCTTCACGGCGGCCGTGCGCATCCCTCCGCAGCTCCAGGAAACGCTAGTGTGAAACTAGCCTTTGAATACGTGAACCAACTTGAGTTATGAGCAAAAGGGGGATCTGTATGTGTAACTAGAACAATAGGAAATACTTTATACATCCTGACAACTCCCAATATCCCTTACCCCGGAGCTCACAATCTAATCTCCTATCACACAGGGTATCACTACTGCCATCATCCCTGACTCTGGAGCTCACAATCTAATCTCCTATCACACAGGGTATCACTACTCCCATCATCCCTGACCCTGGAGCTCACAACCTAATCTCCCATCACACAGTGTATCACTACTCCCATCATCCCTGACCCCGGAGCTCACAATCTAATCTCCTATCACACAGTGTATCACTACTCCCATCATCTCTGACCCCAGAGCTCACAATCTAATCTCCTATCACAGAGTGTATCACTACACTCATCATCCCTGACCCCGGAGCTCACAATCTAATCTCCTATCACACAGTGTGTCACTACTCCCATCATCCCTGACCCTGGAGCTCACAATCTAATCTCCTATCACACAGTGTGTCACTACTCCCATCATCCCTGACCCTGGAGCTCACAATCTAATCTCCTATCACACAGTGTATCACTACTCCCATCATCCCTGACCCCAGAGCTAACAATCTAATCTCCTATCACACAGTGTATCACTACTCCCATCATCCCTGACCCCAGAGCTCACAATCTAATCTCCTATCACAGAGTGTATCACTACACTCATCATCCCTGACCCTGGAGCTCACAATCTAATCTCCTATCACACAGTGTATCACTACTCCCATCATCCCTGACCCCAGAGCTAACAATCTAATCTCCTATCACACAGTGTATCACTACTCCCATCATCCCTGACCCCAGAGCTCACAATCTAATCTCCTATCACAGAGTGTATCACTACACTCATCATCCCTGACCCCGGAGCTCACAATCTAATCTCCTATCACACAGTGTATCACTACTCCCATCATCCCTGACCCCGGAGCTCACAATCTAATCTCCTATCACACAGTGTATCACTACTCCCATCATCCCTGACCTCGGAGCTCACAATCTCATCTCCTATCACAAAGTGTATCACTACTCCCATCATCCCTGACCCCGGAGCTCACAATCTAATCTCCTATCACACAGTGTATCACTACTCCCATCATCCCTGACCCCGGAGCTCACAATCTAATCTCGTATCACACAGTGTATCACTACTCCCATCATCCCTGACCCCAGAGCTCACAATTTAATCTCCTATCACACAGTGTATCACTACTCCCATCATCCCTGACCCCAGAGCTCACAATCTAATCTCCTATCACATAGTGTATCACTACTCCCATCATCCCTGACCCCAGAGCTCACAATCTAATCTCCTATCACACAATGTATCACTACACCCATCATTCCTGACCCCAGAGCTCACAATCTAATCTCCTATCACATAATGTATCACTACTCCCATCATCCCTGACCCCGGAGCTCACAATCTAATCTCCTATCACACAATGTATCACTACTCCCATCATCCCTGACTCCAGAGCTCACAATCTAATCTCCTATCACATAATGTATCACTACTCCCATCATCCCTGACCCCGGAGCTCACAATCTAATCTCCTATCACACAGTGTATCACTACTCCCATCATCCCTGACCCCAGAGCTCACAATCTAATCTCCTATCACAGAGTGTATCACTACACTCATCATCCCTGACCCCGGAGCTCACAATCTAATCTCCTATCACACAGTGTATCACTACTCCCATCATCCCTGACCCCGGAGCTCACAATCTAATCTCCAATCACACAGGATATCACTACTCCCATCATCCCTGACCCAGGAGCTCACAATCTAATCTCCTATCACACAATGTATCACTACTCCCATCATCCCTGACCCCAGAGCTCACAATCTAATCTCCTATCACACAGTGTATCACTACTCCCATCATCCCTGACCCCGGAGCTCACAATCTAATCTCCAATCACACAGGATATCACTACTCCCATCATCCCTGACCCAGGAGCTCACAATCTAATCTCCTATCACACAATGTATCACTACTCCCATCATCCCTGACCCCAGAGCTCACAATCTAATCTCCTATCACACAGTGTATCACTACTCCCATCATCCCTGACCCCGGAGCTCACAATCTAATCTCCTATCACACAATGTATCACTACTCCCATCATCCCTGACCCCAGAGATCACAATCTAATCTCCTATCACACAGTGTATCACTACTCCCATCATCCCTGACCCCGGAGCTCACAATCTAATCTCCTATCACACAATGTATCACTACTCCCATCATCCCTGACTCCAGAGCTCACAATCTAATCTCCTATCACATAATGTATCACTACTCCCATCATCCCTGACCCCGGAGCTCACAATCTAATCTCCTATCACACAGTGTATCACTACTCCCATCATCCCTGACCCCAGAGCTCACAATCTAATCTCCTATCACACAGTGTATCACTACTCCCATCATCCCTGACCCCGGAGCTCAGAATCTAATCTCCTATCACACAGTGTATCACTACTCCCATCATCCCTGACCCCGGAGCTCACAATCTAATCTCCTATCACACAGTGTATCACTACTCCCATCATCCCTGACCCCAGAGCTCACAATCTAATCTCCTATCACAGAGTGTATCACTACACTCATCATCCCTGACCCCGGAGCTCACAATCTAATCTCCTATCACACAGTGTATCACTACTCCCATCATCCCTGACCCCGGAGCTCACAATCTAATCTCCAATCACACAGGATATCACTACTCCCATCATCCCTGACCCAGGAGCTCACAATCTAATCTCCTATCACACAATGTATCACTACTCCCATCATCCCTGACCCCAGAGCTCACAATCTAATCTCCTATCACACAGTGTATCACTACTCCCATCATCCCTGACCCCGGAGCTCACAATCTAATCTCCTATCACACAATGTATCACTACTCCCATCATCCCTGACCCCAGAGATCACAATCTAATCTCCTATCACACAGTGTATCACTACTCCCATCATCCCTGACCCCGGAGCTCACAATCTAATCTCCTATCACACAATGTATCACTACTCCCATCATCCCTGACCCCGGAGCTCACAATCTAATCTCCTATCACACAGTGTATCACTACTTCCATCATCCCTGACCCCAGAGCTCACAATCTAATCTCCTATCACACAGTGTATCACTACTCCCATCATCCCTGACCCCAGAGATCACAATCTAATCTCCTATCACACAGTGTATCACTACTCCCATCATCCCTGACTCCAGAGCTCACAATCTAATCTCCTATCACATAATGTATCACTACTCCCATCATCCCTGACCCCGGAGCTCACAATCTAATCTCCTATCACACAGTGTATCACTACTCCCATCATCCCTGACCCCAGAGCTCACAATCTAATCTCCTATCACACAATGTATCACTACTCCCATCATCCCTGACTCCAGAGCTCACAATCTAATCTCCTATCACATAATGTATCACTACTCCCATCATCCCTGACCCCGGAGCTCACAATCTAATCTCCTATCACACAGTGTATCACTACTCCCATCATCCCTGACCCCAGAGCTCACAATCTAATCTCCTATCACATAATGTATCACTACTCCCATCATCCCTGACGCCAGAGCTCACAATCCAATCTCCTATCACACAGTGTATCACTACTCCCATCATCCCTGACCCCGGAGATCACAATCTAATCTCCTATCACATAATGTATCACTACTCCCATCATCCCTGACCCCAGAGCTCACAATCTAATCTCCTATCACATAATGTATCACTACTCCCATCATCCCTGACCCCAGAGCTCACAATCTAATCTCCTATCACACAGTGTATCACTACTCCCATCATCCCTGACCCCAGAGCTCACAATCTAATCTCCTATCACATAATGTATCACTACTCCCATCATCCCTGACCCCGGAGCTCACAATCTAATCTCCTATCACACAGTGTATCACTACTCCCATCATCCCTGACCCCAGAGCTCACAATCTAATCTCCTATCACACAGTGTATCACTACTCCCATCATCCCTGACCCCGGAGCTCACAATCTAATCTCCTATCACACAATGTATCACTACTCCCATCATCCCTGACCCCAGAGATCACAATCTAATCTCCTATCACACAGTTTATCACTACTCCCATCATCCCTGACCCCAGAGCTCACAATCTAATCTCCTATCACATAATGTATCACTACTCCCATCATCCCTGACGCCAGAGCTCACAATCCAATCTCCTATCACACAGTGTATCACTACTCCCATCATCCCTGACCCCGGAGATCACAATCTAATCTCCTATCACATAATGTATCACTACTCCCATCATCCCTGACCCCAGAGCTCACAATCTAATCTCCTATCACATAATGTATCACTACTCCCATCATCCCTGACCCCAGAGCTCACAATCTAATCTCCTATCACACAGTGTATCACTACTCCCATCATCCCTGACCCCAGAGCTCACAATCTAATCTCCTATCACATAATGTATCACTACTCCCATCATCCCTGACCCCGGAGCTCACAATCTAATCTCCTATCACACAGTGTATCACTACTCCCATCATCCCTGACCCCAGAGCTCACAATCTAATCTCCTATCACACAGTGTATCACTACTCCCATCATCCCTGACCCCGGAGCTCACAATCTAATCTCCAATCACACAGGATATCACTACTCCCATCATCCCTGACCCCGGAGCTCAGAATCTAATCTCCTATCACACAGTGTATCACTACTCCCATCATCCCTGACCCCGGAGCTCACAATCTAATCTCCTATCACACAGTGTATCACTACTCCCATCATCCCTGACCCAGGAGCTCACAATCTAATCTCCTATCACACAATGTATCACTACTCCCATCATCCCTGACCCAGGAGCTCACAATCTAATCTCCTATCACACAATGTATCACTACTCCCATCATCCCTGACCCAGGAGCTCACAATCTAATCTCCTATCACACAATGTATCACTACTCCCATCATCCCTGACCCCGGAGCTCACAATCTAATCTCCTATCACACAGTGTATCACTACTCCCATCATCCCTGACCCCGGAGCTCACAATCTAATCTCCTACCACACAATGTATCACTACTCCCATCATCCCTGACCCAGGAGCTCACAATCTAATCTCCTATCACACAATGTATCACTACTCCCATCATCCCTGACCCCAGAGCTCACAATCTAATCTCCTATCACACAGTGTATCACTACTCCCATCATCCCTGACCCCGGAGCTCACAATCTAATCTCCTATCACACAATGTATCACTACTCCCATCATCCCTGACCCCAGAGATCACAATCTAATCTCCTATCACACAGTGTATCACTACTCCCATCATCACTGACCCCGGAGCTCACAATCTAATCTCCTATCACATAATGTATCACTACTCCCATCATCCCTGACCCCGGGGCTCACAATCTAATCTCCTATCACACAATGTATCACTACTCCCATCATCCCTGACCCCGGATCTCACAATCTAATCTCCTATCACACAGTGTATCACTACTCCCATCATCCCTGACCCCAGAGCTCACAATCTAATCTCCTATCACACAGGGTATCACTACTCCCATCATCACTGACCTCAGAGCTCACAATCTAATCTCCTATCACACAGTGTATCACTACTCCCATCATCCCTGACCCCAGAGCTCACAATCTAATCTCCTATCACACAGTGTATCACTACTCCCATCATCCCTGACCTCGGAGCTCACAATCTAATCTCCTATCACACAATGTATCACTACTCCCATCATCCCTGACCCCAGAGCTCACAATCTAATCTCCTATCACACAATGTATCACTACTCCCATCATCCCTGACCCCGGAGCTCACAATCTAATCTCCTATCACATAATGTATCACTACTCCCATCATCCCTGACCCCGGACATGACAATCTAATCTCCTATCACATAATGTATCACTACTCCCATCATCCCTGACCCTGGAGCTCACAATCTAATCTCCTATCACACAGTGTATCACTACTCCCATCATCCCTGACCCCGCAGCTCACAATCTAATCTCCTATCACACAGTGTATCACTATTCCCATCATCCCAGACCCCGGAGATCACAATCTAATCTCCTATCACACAGTGTATCACTACTCCCATCATGCCTGACCCCAGAGCTCACAATCTAATCTCCAATCACACAGTGTATCACTACTCCCATCATCCCTGACCTCGGAGCTCACAATCTAATCTCCTATCACACAGTGTATCACTACTCCCATCATCCCTGACCCCAGAGCTCACAATCTAATCTCCTATCACACAGTGTATCACTACTCCCATCATCCCTGACCCCAGAGCTCACAATCTAATCTCCTATCACACAGTGTATCACTACTCCCATCATCCCTGACCCCAGAGCTCACAATCTAATCTCCTATCACACAGTGTATCACTACTCCCATCATCCCTGACCCCAGAGCTCACAATCTAATCTCCTATCACACAGTGTATCACTACTCCCATCATCCCTGACCCCAGAGCTCACAATCTAATCTCCTATCACACAGTGTATCACTACTCCCATCATCCCTGACCCCAGAGCTCACAATCTAATCTTCTATCACACAGTGTATCACTACTCCCATCATCCCTGACCCCGGAGCTCTCAATCTAATCTCCTATCACACAATGTATCACTACTCCCATCATCCCTGACCAGGAGCTCACAATCTAATCTCCTATCACACAGTGTATCACTACTCCCATCATCCCTGACCCTGGAGCTCACAATCTAATCTCCTATCACACAGTGTATCACTACTCCCATCATCCCTGACCCCAGAGCTCACAATCTAATCTCCTATCACACAGGGTATCACTACTCCCATCATCCCTGACCCCGGAGCTCACAATCTAATCTCCTATCACACAATGTATCAATACTCCCATCATCCCTGACCCAGGAGCTCACAATCTAATCTCCTATCACACAGTGTATCACTACTCCCATCATCACTGACCCCGGAGCTCACAATCTAATCTCCTATCACACAGTGTATCACTACTCCCATCATCCCTGACCCCGGAGCTCACAATCTAATCTCCTATCACACAATGTATCACTACTCCCATCATCCCTGACCCCAGAGATCACAATCTAATCTCCTATCACACAGTGTATCACTACTCCCATCATCCCTGACCCCGGAGCTCACAATCTAATCTCCTATCACACAATGTATCACTACTCCCATCATCCCTGACCCCAGAGCTCACAATCTAATCTCCTATCACACAATGTATCACTACTCCCATCATCCCTGACCCCAGAGCTCACAATCTAATCTCCTATCACACAATGTATCACTACTCCCATCATCCCTGACTCCAGAGCTCACAATCTAATCTCCTATCACACAGGGTATCACTACTCCCATCATCCCTGACCCCAGAGCTCACAATCTAATCTCCTATCACACAATGTATCACTACTCCCATCATCCCTGACCCCAGAGATCACAATCTAATCTCCTATCACACAGTGTATCACTACTCCCATCATCCCTGACCCCGGAGCTCACAATCTAATCTCCTATCACACAATGTATCACTACTCCCATCATCCCTGACCCCAGAGCTCACAATCTAATCTCCTATCACACAATGTATCACTACTCCCATCATCCCTGACTCCAGAGCTCACAATCTAATCTCCTATCACACAGGGTATCACTACTCCCATCATCCCTGACCCCAGAGCTCACAATCTAATCTCCTATCACACAATGTATCACTACTCCCATCATCCCTGACCCCGGAGCTCACAATCTAATCTCCTATCACATAATGTATCACTACTCCCATCATCCCTGACCCCGGAGCTCACAATCTAATCTCTTATCACACAGTGTATCACTACTCCCATCATCCCTGACCCCGGACATGACAATCTAATCTCCTATCACATAATGTATCACTACTCCCATCATCCCTGACCCCGGACATGACAATCTAATCTCCTATCACACAGTGTATCACTACTCCCATCATCCCTGACCCCGCAGCTCACAATCTAATCTCCTATCACACAGTGTATCACTACTCCCATCATCCCTGACCCCAGAGCTCACAATCTAATCTCCTATCACACAGTGTATCACTACTCCCATCATCCCTGACCCCGGAGCTCACAATCTAATCTCCTATCACACAGTGTATCACTACTCCCATCATCCCTGACCCCACAGCTCACAATCTAATCTCCTATTACACAGTGTAACACTACTCCCATCATCCCTGACCCTGGAGCTCACAATCTAATCTCCTATCACACAGTGTATCACTACTCCCATCATCCCTGACCCCAGAGATCACAATCTAATCTCCTATCACACAGTGTATCACTATTCCCATCATCCCAGACCCCGGAGCTCACAATCTAATCTCCTATCACACAGTGTATCACTACTCCCATCATCCCTGACCCCGGAGCTCACAATCTAATCTCCAATCACACAGTGTATCACTACTCCCATCATCCCTGACCTCGGAGCTCACAATCTAATCTCCTATCACACAGTGTATCACTACTCCCATCATCCCTGACCCCAGAGCTCACAATCTAATCTCCTATCACACAGGGTATCACTACTCCCATCATCCCTGACCCCGGAGCTCACAATCTAATCTCCTATCACACAGTGTATCACTACTCCCATCATCCCTGACCTCGGAGCTCACAATCTAATCTCCTATCACACAGTGTATCACTACTTCCATCATCCCTGACCCCAGAGCTCACAATCTAATCTCCTATCACACAGTGTATCACTACTTCCATCATCCCTGACCCCGGAGCTCACAATCTAATCTCCTATCACACAGTGTTTCACTACTCCCATCATCCCTGACCCAGGAGCTCACAATCTAATCTATCACACAGTGTATCACTACTCCCATCATCCCTAACCCCAGAGCTCACAATCTAATCTATCACACAGTGTATCACTACTCCCATCATCCCTAACTTCGGAGCTCAGAATCTAATCTCCTATCACACAGTGTATCACTACTCCCATCATCCCTGACCCCAGAGCTCACAATCTAATCTCCTATCACACAGTGTATCACTACTCCCATCATCCCTGACCCCGGAGCTCACAATCTAATCTCCTATCACACAGGGTATCACTACTCCCATCATCCCTGACCCCAGAGATCACAATCTAATCTCCTATCACACAGTGTATCACTACTCCCATCATCCCTGACCCCAGAGCTCACAATCTAATCTCCTATCACACAGTGTATCACTACTCCCATCATCCCTGACCCCGGAGCTCACAATCTAATCTCCTATCACACAGTGTATCACTACTCCCATCATCCCTGACCCCGGAGCTCACAATCTAATCTCCTATCACACAGTGTATCACTACTCCCATCATCCCTGACCCCAGAGCTCACAATCTAATCTCCTATCACACAGTGTATCACTACTCCCATCATCCCTGACCCCGGAGATCACAATCTAATCTCCTATCACACAGTGTATCACTACTCCCATCATCCCTGACCCCGGAGCTCACAATCTAATCTCCTATCACACAGTGTATCACTACTACCATCATCCCTGACCCCAGAGATCACAATCTAATCTCCTATCACACAATGTATCACTACTCCCATCATCCCTGACCCCGGAGCTCACAATCTAATCTCCTATCACACAGTGTTTCACTACTCCCATCATCCCTGACCCAGGAGCTCACAATCTAATCTATCACACAGTGTATCACTACTCCCATCATCCCTAACCCCAGAGATCACAATCTAATCTCCTATCACACAGTGTATCACTACTCCCATCATCCCTGACCCCGGAGCTCACAATCTAATCTCCTATCACACAGTGTATCACTACTCCCATCATCCCTGACCCCGGAGCTCACAATCTAATCTCCTATCACACAGTGTATCACTACTCCCATCATCCCTGACCCCAGAGCTTGCAATCTAATCTCCTATCACACAGTGTATCACTACTCCCATCATCCCTAACCCCAGAGATCACAATCTAATCTATCACACAGTGTATCACTACTCCCATCATCCCTGACCCCAGAGCTCACAATCTAATCTCCTATCACACAGGGTATCACTACTCCCATCATCCCTGACCCCAGAGCTTGCAATCTAATCTCCTATCACACAGTGCATCACTACCCCCAACATCCCTCTCCATCATTTTACTTGTTAACACCAAGCACAACAGAAGAGTTTCATGTCATTCAGGAGGCCAGAACATGGCGGCATTGTGTGGGATCCGGGTACAGCGTCCCTTCTTGTATGGGCACAGATGATGAGAGTGATGAACACATTACCTGCAGACACCGTGAGAATGATTCCAATCCATCCTAGGATGTACGACCACGAAAACCTCCAGTCCACATAGCGCTTCCCAAAAAAGTTCACCGTCACCCCAGTGTATACAGACAGGGCCAAGAGGGCGAAGAATCCTGTGCAAAACATACACAGCCTTGATACAACCACAGACCCAACCGCAGCACGTGACCCCCCATCTGCACCTAGCGGGGATGGATGGATGGACACGGGTCCAGGGAAACTGAGGGTGGCATATGCAGTCAGTTCTAGAAATCTTTAGCCAGTGATTAATTATCATGATTTCAGCTCTGTAGTCCACTATTTGCACTTTCAGGATTAATTAACCCCTTTACCCCCAAGGGTGGTTTGCACGTTAATGACCGGGCCAATTTTTACAATTCTGACCACTGTCCCTTTATGAGGTCATAACTCTGAAACGCTTCCATGGATCCCGGTGATTCTGACATTGTTTTCTAGTGACATATTGTACTTCATGATAGTTGTAAATTTCTTTGATATGACTTGCGTTTATTTGTGAAAAAATGGAAATTTGGTGAAAATTTTGAAAATGTTGCAATTATCATGCCCTTAAGTCACAGAGATATGGCACACAAAATACTTATTAAGTAACATTTCCCACATGTTTACTTTACATCAGCACAATTTTGAAACCAAATTTTTTTTTGTTAGGAAGTTATAAGGGTTAAAATTTAAATAGCGATTTCTCATTTTTACAAAACCATTTTTTTAGGGACCACATCACATCTGAAGTCACTTTGAGGGGTCTATACAATAGAAAATACCCAAAGGTGACACCATTCTAAAAACTGAACCCCTCAAGGTGCTCAAAACCACATTCAAAAAGTTTATTAACCCTTCTGGTGCATCACATTAAGTTTTGGAATGTTTAAAAAAATGAACATTTAACTTTTCACTAAAAATTTACTTCAGGTCCAATATTTTTTATTTTACCAAGGGTAACAAGAGAAATTGGACTCCAAAAGTTGTTGTACAATTTGTCCTGAGTACGCTGACACCCCATATGTGGGAGAAAACTACTGTATGGGCACACGTCGGGGCTCGGAAGGGAAGTAGTGACGTTTTGGAATGCAGACTTTTAGGGAATGTTCTGCGAGTGTCATGTTGCCTTTGGAGAGCCCCTAATGTACCTAAACAGTGGAAACCCCCCACAAATGACCCCATTTTGGAAACAAGACCCCCTAAGGAACTTATCTAGATGTGTGGTGAGCACTTTGAACCCCCAAGGGCTTCACAGAAGTTTATAATGCCCGGGCATGAAAATAAAAAAATCGTATTTTTTCCACAAACATGATAAATTAGTCCCCAATTTTTTCATTTTCCCAAGGGTAACAGGAGAAATTGGACCCCAAAAGTTGTTGTCCAATTTGTCATGAGTACGCTGACACCCCATATGCAAGTAAACCACTGTTTGGGTGCATGGCAGAGCTCGGAATGGAAGGAGCTCCATTTGACTTTTCAATGCAAAATTGGCTGGAATTCAGATCGGACGCCATGTCATGTTTGCAGAGCCCCTGATGTGCCTAAACAGTGGAAAACCCCCACAAGAGACACCATTTTTGAAAGTAGACCCCCAAAGGAACTTATCTAGATGTATGGTGAGCACTTTGAACCCCCAAGTGCTTCACAGAAGTTTATAACGTAGAGTCGTAAAAATAAAAAATCATATTTTATCCCCAAATATGATCTTTTCACCCCAAAGGTAACATGAGAAATTAGACCCCAAAAGTTGTTGTGCAATTTGTCCCAAGTATGCTGATACCCCATATGTGGGGGGGAACCACTGCTTGGGTGCATGGCAGACGCTTTTTATTGCAAAAACTAGTTTTTGCATCACCGCATTTTGAGAGCTATAATTTTTCCATATTTTGGCCCACAGTCATGTGAGGTCTTATTTTTTGCGTGACGATTTGACGTTTTTATTGGCACCATTTTTGGGCATATGACTTTTTTTATCGCTTTTTATTCCGATTTTTGTGAGGCGGAATGAACAAAACCCAGCAATTCATGAATTTCTTTTGGGGGGGGTGTTTACACCGTTCCGCATGTGGTAAAATTGATAACGCAGTTTTGTTATTTGGGTCAGTATGATGACAGCGATACCTCATTTATATCATTTTTTATGTTCTGGAGCTTTTATGCAATAAAAACTATTTTATATAAAAAATAATTATTTTTGCATTGCTTTATTCTGAGAGCTATAACGATTTTATTTTTTCGCTGTTGACGCTGTATGGCAGCTCGTTTTTTGCAGGACAAGATGACGTTTACAGTGGTACCACGTTTATTTATATCTGCCTTTTTGATCATTTGTTATTCCACTTTTTGTTCGGCAGTATGATGATAGAGCATTTTTTATGGTGTTCACTAAAGGGGTTAGTATTAGGATGCGACAGTTTTATAGGTCGGGTCGTTACGGACACGGCGATGCTAAATATGTGTAACTTTTATAGTTTAGATTTTTTTCTTTTATTCAAATATTTATCAATATAATAAATATTGTTTTTTTAAAAATATTTTTGCAATTATTTAATTTTTTTTATTTATTTCATTCTAACTTTTCCACTTTGTCCCACTTCTTTTGTGCAGGCTGATCGCTACTATAGCATGCAGATATACATGCTATAGAAGCTGTCAGCGCTGCATGTATTTTATAATAACCTGAGAGACTTCCTGATCATCACTGCGCATGACAGGAAGTTTCTCAGCTCTGGAGACCCGGATGTCGTCATGACTACATCGGCTCTCCATTGCAGCAATTGGGACCCCGCGGCGTGCCGCGGGGTCTCCGATCCAGAGACGGAGGGGTTGTCAGCACCTGTGCCGGCTCCGGAACACTGCGATCATGTTTGAGCACAGTGGTACGGGCGTTAAAGTGCCGGGAGCGGTCTGTGACTGCTCCTGGCACTTAGTGCCGGGTGTCAGCAGCAAGAATCAGCTGACACCTGTCCGCGATCAGCCGCGCTCCCCCTGGGACTGCGGCCGATTGCTAATGACATACTATCCCGTCCATAGGCATTAAGTCCCAAGGCACATGGATGGGATAGTGCGTCCACTGTCAGAAAGGGGTTAAAGGGGTTATACAGAAATCTCCAGTATACACATTAGGAATTGCAGCCAATTTCCTACAAAGCCTCTTAATTTCAGAGGCTCAGAAGAATTTGGACAATTTCACTTACTCATAAGTAAAATGTCCATGTTTAACCCTTTTAGCAGTGGTGGCCTTAAGTCTGGAGGCTATGGCCATCAGCATTGCTGGTTTCCTCCTGTGTTAGACTTTGCAACAATGATCGCCTGAAGTGAGGAGGCCATGGCCGTCACCACTGCTGGTTTCCTCCCTTGTAAGACTTTGCAGCAACGACATCCTGAAGTCTGTAGGCCATTAAAGTCACCATCGCTGGTGTCCTCCTGTGTGAGGCTTTCTAGCAATGACCGCCTGAAGTCTGTAGGCCATGGACATCACCATTGCTGGCGTTCTCCTGTGTAAGACTTTGCAGCCATAACGTCCTGAAGTCTGGAGGCCATGGATATCACCATCACTGATCTTCTGTGTGAGGCTTTGCAGCAATGATGGCCTGAAGCCTGGAGGCCATGGACATCACCATCGCTGGTCTCCCCCTGTGTGAGGCTTTGTAGCAATGACAGCCTGAAGTTTGTAGGCTATGGATGTCACCATCACTGGTCTCCTGTATGAGGCTTTGCAGCAATGACCACCTGAAGTTTGGAGGCCATGGATGTGAAGCTTTGTCGCCTTTACTGCAGTGACTTCAGTTGTCGCTTGTTTGTGGATCTTTCTGCCTTCAGTTTTGTCTTCAGCCTGTGAAATGTGGCTCAATGTCCTGTAATCTGGTGATGAATCGGCCATAGCAGAATCTTCAACTTTTTTGCTTTTGCAGCATGTTTAGAGTCATTTTCCATTTGTCCTGTGAAGTGTCATTCAATCATCTTCACTGCATTTGGTTTAATCTGAGGAGAAAGTATCGCCCTGTACACACAGGATTTATCTGGCTGCTTCTGACTTCAGCCACATCATCAATAATTCACTAGTGACCCGGTACCATTGGAAGCCATGTATGCCTGCGCCATCACACCACCTCCACCATGTTACACAGGATGTGCTGAAGATCAGGAGCCGTTCCAAGCCTTTTCCAGACTTTTTTCTTCCCATCATTCTGGTACAGGTTGATCTTAGTTTTGCTTTCCCAGAACTTAGCGGGTTCATAAGATGTTTTTTTGCTAAAGCCTAATTTGGCCTTTCAATTTTACACCTAATTAATGGTTTGCACTTTATGGTGACCCCTTTTGCATACCTCCCAACTTTTGAAGAAGGGAAAGAGGGCAAAGACAAATTTTAGACAATGCCCCCAACTACACACATTTCACAACTAGTCACACATGTCCACACCCCAACTTACACCCATTTAGCACTGCTGATCATACTGACTGGTACTGAGGGCACAGTGGCTGGCATTATGGTCACCATGGCTGGAACTGAGGAAAAGAAAGAACAGAGAGAGAGAAAAAAGAAAACAGAGAGAGAGAAAGAAAGGAAAGTGAAAGAAAGAGGGGAAAGAAAGAAAAAACAGAGAAAGAAAGAAAGAAAGAAACAGAAAGAGAAAGAATAGAGAGAAAGAAAGAGGGGACAGAAAACAAGAACAGAGAGGGAGAAAGAAAGAAAGAGGGGAAAGAAAGAACAGAGAGAAAGAAAGATAGAGAGGAAATAAGAAAGAAGAACAGAGCAAGAAAGAAAGAGGGGACAGAAAAAAAATCAGAGAGAGAGAGAAAGAAAGAGGAGACAGAAAAAAAGAACAGAGAGAGATAAAAAGAGGGAAAAGAAAGAACAGAGAGAGAAACAAAGGAAGAGGGGAAAGAAAGAACAGAGAAATAGAGAGAAAGAAAGATGGGAAAGAAAGAACAGAGAGAAAGAGAAAGAAAAAAAGAACAGTGAGAGAGAAAGAAAGAACAGAAAGAAAGAAAGAAAGCGGGGAAAGAAAGAGAACAGACAGAGAAAGAAAGGAAGAACAGAGACAGACAGAAAGAAAGACTAGAGAGAGAAAGAAAGATTAGAGAGAGAAAGTAAGAGGGGAAAGAAAGAACAGAGCAAAAGAAAGAACAGAGAAAGAGAAAGAAAGAGGGAAAAGAAAGAAAGAACAAAGAGAAAGAAAGAGGGGAAAGAATGAACAGAGAGAGAAAGAGCGGGAAAGGAAGAAAGAACTGAGAGAAAGAAAGAAGAAAGAAAGAAAAAGAACAGAGAGGGAAAGAAAGAGTGGACAGAAAGAAAGAACATAGAGAGAGAAAAAAGAAAGAGGAGAAAGAAAGAACAGAGAGGGAGGGAGAAAGAGGGGAAGAAATATAGAAAAAACAGAGAGAGAAAGAAAGAGTGGACAGAAAAAAAGAACAGAGAGAGAAAAAAGAAAGAGGGGAAAGAAAGAATAGAGAGAGAAAGAAAGAGGGGAAAGAAATAACAGAGAGAGAAAGAAAGAGGGGAAAGAAAGAATTGAGAGAGAGAAAGAAAGATGGGAAAGAAAGAACAGAGATAGAGAAAGAAAGAACGAACAGAGAGAGAGAGGAAAGAAAGAACAAAGAGAGAGAGAAATAGAGGAAAGAAAGAACAAAGAAAAATAAAGAAAGGGGAAAGAAAGAGAACAGAGAGAGAGAATAGAGAGAGAAAGAAAGATTAGAGAGAGAAATATGAGGGGAAAGAAAGTAAGAAAGAAAGAACAGAGCGAAAGAAAGAACAGAGAGGAAGAAAAAAAGAAAGATTATATAGAGATAGATGAGGGAAAAGAAAGAACAGAGAGAGAGAAAGAAACAGAGAGAGAAAGAAAATAAGATTCTATAAAGATACTATAGCAGCCCGGCTCCCATTGTAGTGCCCACCTGAGCCTCCCGATGCAGGACATATCATGATCTGCTCACATGACCGACATCCTCGATTCCAAGGTGATCCCGCTGTCCACGCTGTCGGAGGACGACATGGTGATGGATCTGAAGCATTCCCTGAAGTGCCTCCATGGTTCCGTCACAATCTCTTCCCGAAATTACCTAATTTCTGGTCAGCTTCCAGCATGTCACTTCCAACTTCGCTCCATACACCTCGCACACACGGCTTCGCTCCGTACACCTCGTTTACACATGGCTCTGCTACATCCACCCTGTAAACCCCTCCTGACCCACACATAAACTTCCCCCATCCAGCATCATGACAACCAGCACAGCAGAGTCCTGCGTACACTAAGGCCCCTGATCATGTGACCCTTGACTCCTCCCCCCTGTGACCTCATCACAGGTCCTGTGCGCACAGAGCAGCCCACGACGTCATTGCTGGTTGTGAGGGGCTACAGTGGGTCTCTCCGGGAGGGCGAGGATGGGGTGCGTGGGGCTTATCTCAGTGCTGTGTGGGAAAAATAGACTCCTGGGCGGGGCAGCAGGTGGGGGGGTCCAAATCGGGACTGTCCCGCTAGAATCGGGACGGTTGGAAGGTATGCCTTTTGTATTTACTCTCAAATCCTCTTTACATGGTGGATTTTTATACTGAGCCCCTGACTTCTGGAGAGTGGTCTTCATTTGGGAGGATGTTGTGAAGAGGTTTTTCCTTGCCATGGGAAGGATTCTGCGGTCATCCATCACTGGTGTCTTCCATGCATGTCCAGGTCATTCTGAATTCCTAGCTGACCAGCTCTGATTTTTTGCAGAGTGCAACAAACTGTAGGTTTGGCAGCTCCTAACCTTTCTGCTTTCTCTGACGGATTTCTTCTTTTTTTTCAGCCTGATGATGATCTGTTTCTCTTCTATTGAGAGCTCCATTGTCCACATGTTCTGGATTCACAGCAACAGCTTCTAAATGCAAATAGTGAACCTGGAAATAGCTCCAGACCTTTTACCTACTTAACTGATGATGGATTAATGAGTGTAAATCCCATTGCGGAGCATCTGAGTTAATTGTCTAATTACCTTTGGTTCTTTAATAAACCCTTCCTCCAAATAGGATGTGAATCCTTCAGATTAAACCTGAGAGTTGGCACTTTAAGCCCAGATCGGTTTTAGGACTGGAACTGGAACATGTTTTGGTAAACGGCTAAAATGCCAAAATCCGTGTCACCGTCCAAATATTTCTGGACCTAACTGCATCTCTATCATGCTGCTGTGATGCATGTAGGTGTAGACTGCACAAGTTGGCAGTAGAATGGAAGCAGGATTGCACCTAAACAGAGCTGGCCTGCAGTGCAGCAGTGAGGCTACCACAGGTTGTAGCAGAGAAGTCAAACTAGCCAGGTCAAATCCTAGACCGTAGCACAGTACCAAAGGAATAAGCACTCATGGTCAGGGACAAGCCAGAGAATCAGCAACAGTTGGAAGCGGATAAGACAAAGACAAAAGACAGAAGCAGGTCAGGATACAAGCCAAGTCAAAACCAGGGAGACAGCACACTAAAGGGAAACACTGAGTCAGGATGGGAATAGGGGAAAACAGAGACACGGGATCAGATAGCAAACGTAGCAAGACTAATTAGAGCAATCAGAGTCAGCTACAGCAGCACTAGGCATTAACTAGAACTGACATCGCCTGCAGGAAGCAGTGGGGATAAATTGCAAGCCTGAACCCAGACTGAGGCTGAGGAAGGTTAACCCCTTAATGACCAGATCGGGAAAACAGGACTCCAACCCTGGTCTGGATCATGACAATCTCTATAGGGGAGAAGGCCAGTCACTATTACATATCAGGATACATATATCTATATATCTATAGGAGAGCAGACCAGTCACTATGACATATTGGGATACATATAAGTCTATTGGGGAGCAATTGGGTCAATATTACATATCAGTGTTCATATAAATCTATATGGGAGCAGTCCGGTCACTGTTACATATTGGGGTAAATATATGGCTATAAGGGCAGGCTGGTCGCTATTACACATCAGGATTCATATAAATCTATAGGGAAGCAGATTAGTCACTATTACATATCGAAATACATACAGATCTATAGGGAAGCAGATCAGTCACCATTACATATTGGGATACATATAAATCTATAGGGAGCAGGCAGATCACTATTACATATTGACATCCATATACACTCACTGGCCACTTTATTAGGTACACCTGTCCAACTGTGTGTTAAGACTTAATTTCTAATCAGCCAATCACATGGCGGCAACTCAGTGCATTTAGGCATGTAGACATGGTCAAGACAATCTCCTGCAGTTCAAACCGAGCATCAGTATGGGGAAGAAAGGTGATTTGAGTGCCTTTGAACGTGGCATGATTGTTGGTGCCAGAAGGGCTGGTCTGAGTATTTCAGAAACTGCTGATATACTGGGATTTTCACGCACAACCATCTCTAGGGTTTACAGAGAATGGTCCGAAAAAGAAAAAAAAAACAGTGAGCGGCAGTTCTGTGGCCGGAAATGCCTTGTTGATGCCAGAGGTCAGAGGAGAATGGGCAGACTGGTTCGAGCTGATAGAAAGGCAACAGTGACTCAAATTGCCACCCGTTACAACCAAGGTAGGCAGAAGAGCATCTCTGAACGCACAGTGCGTTGAACTTTGAGGCAGATGGGCTACAGCAGCAGAAGATCACACTGGGTACCACTCCTCTCAGCTAAGAACAGGAAACTGAGGCTACAATTTGCACAAGCTCATCGAAATTGGACAGTAGAAGATTGGAAAAACGTTGCCTGGTCTGATGAGTCTCGATTTCTGCTGCGACATTCGGATGGTAGGGTCAGAATTTGGCGTAAACAACATGAAAGCATGGATCCATCCTGCCTTGTATCAACGGTTCAGGCTGGTGGTGGTGGTGTCATGGTGTGGGGAATTTTTTCTTGGCACTCTTTGGGCCCCTTGGTACCAATTGAGCATCGTTGCAATGCCACAGCCTACCTGAGTATTGTTGCTGACCATGTCCATCCCTTTATGACCACAATGTACCCAACATCTGATGGCTACTTTCAGCAGGATAATGCGCCATGTCATAAAGCTCGAATCATCTCAGATTGGTTTCTTGAACATGACAATGAGTTCACTGTACTCAAATGGCCTCCTCAGTCACCAGATCTCAATCCAATAGAGCATCTTTGGGATGTGGTGGAACGGGAGATTCGCATCAGGGATGTGCAGCCGACAAATCTGCGCCAACTGTGTGATGCCATCATGTCAATATGGTCCAAAATCTCTGAGGAATGCTTCCAGCACCTTGTTGAATCTCTGCCACGAAGAATTGAGGCACTTCTGAAGGCAAAAGGGGGTCCAACCCCTTACTAGCATGGTGTACCTAATAAAGTGGCCAGTGAGTGTATATCTATAGGGGAGCAAATCAGTCACTATTACATATTGAGATACATATAAATCTAGGGGGGAGTAGGCCGATCACTAATACATGTTGGGATACATACAGATCTATAGGGAACCAGATCAGTCACTATTACACTATCACGATCAATTTTTGGATCTGTCAGATTCTGGATTCTCTGATATAAACTTTTTTTCCTTTCAGGCGGTTTTTGCCCCCAGTGGCCGCTGGTGTTACTACAAGTTTAGTGAGTCTGCTTCTGGGTTCTGGGGTTTCCCCCCCCCCCCCCGGTGGCCGCTGGTGTTACTACAAGTTTAGTGAGTCCGCTGCTGGGTTTCTCCCCGTTGGCCGCTGGTGTAACTACACGTTTACTTAGTCAGCTGGTGGAGACCACTCCCGCCTTCCTTTATAAGGTTACCTGGTACACCAGCTGACTGTTGGTAACAGCAGGTCCTTTGTGAACCAACCTTTAAGAAGAGAGGAGCTATCTGGAGCAGTGCTTTTTGCAGCCTATCTGGAGCAGTGGTGTTTCTGCTGAAAGCTGAGTTCGGGAGCCTTAATCTACTGCCTCGGAGCATTGGCAGCAGAGAAAGCTAAGTTGTTTGTTTTTCCCTGTCCGTTATTTTCCCTTGTGTTGTATTAGTGCAGCGGTGGTAATAGTGTCCGCACTTACCAATTCCCTACTGAAGGATAGGTGTAGGGTGAGTGAGGGCTGAGGTATCCTGGTCGGCGACAGGTTGAAAAAACCTGTATAAGGTACGAGAGGAGAGTTCAGGACTCTTCCTTATGGGAGTGCAGGAGGTGTCCACGTCCCCATCCCTGTTCCCTATTTAAGGGCCCACCGTTGTAATTGTATCCCCGGTGTCCCCTTGTTTTGTCTTGTTGTTTGGGGACCGACCGATCGTCGGGTCGCGTCACGCAGAGCTAGTCACATTGTGACATACATATTGGGATACATACAGATCTATATGGAAGCAGATCAGTCACTATTACATATTGGGATACATATAAATCTATAGAGAGCAGGCAGATCACTATTACGTATTGAAATACATATATACAGTATCTATAGGGCAGCAGATCAGTCACTATTACATATCAGGATACATGTAAATCTATAGGGGACAGACCGATCACTATTACATATGGGAGAACATTTAAATCTATAGGAGAGCAGATAAGTTACTATTATGTATCGAGATACACAAAGATCTATAAGGGAGCGCATCAGTTACTATTACATTGGAATACATATAAAAATCTATAGGGTAGCAAATCAGTCACTATTACATATTGGTAGACATATAAATCTATAGGTGAGTAGGCCAATCACTATTACACATCGAGATACATAAAGATCTATAGGGAAGCAGATCAGTCACTATTACATATTGGGGTACGTATAAATCTATATGGGAGCAGATGAGACACTGTTACATATTGGGATACATATAAATCTATAGGGATCATGCTGATCACTATTACATATTTGGATGCATATAAATGTATTGGGGAGCAGTTCACTTACTAGTACATATTGGGATACATATAAATCTACTGGAGAGTAGGCTGATCACTATTACATGTTGGGATACATATAAATCTATAGGGGAGCAGATCATTCACTATTACAAATTGGGATACATATAAGTCTATAGGGGAGCAGGCCAAGCACTATTACATATTGGGATACATATAAATCTACAAGGGAGCAGATCAGCTACTTTTACATATTGAGATACATATAAGTCTATATGTGAGCAGATAAGTCACCATTACATATAGAGATACAAATAGATCTATAGATGAGCAGGCAGATCACTATTACATATTGGGATGCGTTTAAATATAAAGGGCAGCAGGCCGATCGTTATTACATATCGAGATACATATATATCTACTGATCAGTCGCTACTACATATTGGGGTACATATATATAGATATAGGGGAGTAGAACAGTCAGTATTACATATCGGGATCCATATAGATATATAGGTGAGCATATTGATCACTATTACATATAGGGATACATATAGGTCTGTAGGGGAGCAGGCCGGTGACTATTACATATCGGGACACATATCGGTCTATAGGGGAGCAGGCCGATTACTATTACACATTGGGATACAAATAGATCTATAGGGGAGCAGATCTTTTCTGCCCATTCTGTGCAGCAAGATATTTTTAAGTGCTGTTCCAGCTATCACCAGTAGGTGTCATAAGTTGCCCTTCTCTTTCTTATACATGTGTTTGGAATCTTCTGTTTTTCTAAATGGTTAACTGTTCAGAACCGCCCTTCTTCCTTCCCTGGTCAACAACATGTAACCATTTTCAGCCTTCTGAGTAGCTCACATGTGCTCAGCTCTTTGCAAAACCATATTCCGGTAAGGTTTAATGCATTTATGTATATATGTTATGCATCTGTGTTAGCAGCCATAATGCAGCCCCCCCATGATGTTTGCAATGCATGTTAGTTATATACATCCTATGGATATGCATCCTCTTGTCAGTGAGTGCAAAGCTGGCAGCCATTAGTTGTTTTATATATCTTTCTTTTTTACTGCTGTGTGTTATATTGCTCAGCTTCTATATAATGCATGCTACCGATATAACATCTGTATCATTGCTTCTGTTGTGATAGTACCCTGTATTGCTGTGATATTGTCTTCCAGTACTGACATGCTGCATTATCTGTTTCTTATAGTTTTTACCTGAATCATCCATAACTGTGTTCAACAATCTCTGATATCATCTACAACTTTGTACAACAACCCCTGATCTTATCTACTACTGTGTTCTACTATACCATCTGTTATCATCTCCCATTGTTGCCCATATCATGCCCAATAAATATAGACTTAAGCACCTATACAGTCTTGTTTCTGGGAGTGGATGAAAGGTTAAGCCGTATGCTGGAATCCACATAGCGTCATATGTGGAAGAAGGCAGAACAAGATCAGTTATTATTGCATATTGGGATACAAGTAAATTTATAGGGGAGCAGACAAATCACTATTACATATCAGGATACATATAGGTCTATAGGGGAGCAGACTGATCATTATTACATATCGGGATACATATAAATTTTTAGGGGAGCAGATCAGTCACTATTACATATCGAGATACATATGGATCTATAAGGGACCAGATCGGTCACTATTATACATATTGGGATCCATATAGATCTGTAGGGGAGCAGACTAATCACTATTACATATCGGCATACATACAGATCGATAGGGGAGCAGACCGATCAGTATTACATATCGGGATATATATAAATCTATAGGTGAGCAGGCACATCACTATTACATATCAGGATACATATAGATTTGTTGTGAGTGAGCAGATCAGTCTCAGCATTAAATATAAGCATTCATACTGTATCAATCTTTAGGTGAGCAGATTGTCACGTATTTACTTGTCTATCCCACTTTTCAGTTCCGGTTAAAAACTTGCAGCTCTCTGGCACCACTCCTTTCCCTCAGGTCAATCAGGGAAATGCACCTAGGATAAGTAGTCGCCAGAAAGGCTTCCTTGCCTTGTACTGGCTATTGGGCACTCTGCAGTGAGGGCAGTATGTATATCCCCAGTCTCAGACCGGAAATACACACATAAACCTCCGTTCCATCACTGCCAGGTCTCCCAAATCTCCCAGAAAACTTTGCTGCCACCAGCTCCTCATTTGACAATAAAACCAATATCAGGTCAGGGGCCCACCCACAGGGTAGCGTAATTTAGCACGGAAGATGTGACTGTCCAGCCATAGAGCAAGGAAAACGAAACTGGTAAATTTTATAGATTTACTCCAGAAAATATAAGCAGTGTTTACAAAAGTACAAAAGATGTTACAAAAGAGACAAAATACACTATATACAGACAGTTAGAAATAAAAGGGATTAAACTAAGAACTTACACATCTCAGTCTTTGGTATGCCATGTGGATGAGGGGGGAGGAGAATCTTCCCAGAACAAAGGGTACAAATGCACAGCTGGCTGTAGCTGATTCTCCAGGCAAAATACAACTTCCTAATCGAGCATCCTAGATTTCTACCTTTCCCTTGCTGACCTCACTAGGGAGCTGAGCTAGAGGATATATGCCCCCTTTTAAAAAGTTGTTAAAAACTTCTATTTGTCATAACTCTGGGTGGAAACCTTGGAAAGAGACAACAGGGATATCATTTTTCTTATTACGACATTATCTTTCATTGAAGACCAGACATGACGTGTCTAGGTGGTGTGGGCAGGCAGAAATCCATTTTCTTGGTCTCTGGTGTCTGCATAAGCTACAAAACGTTGCTGTGAATAGCTCTAATTATGCAGATTCCAGAAATATATTTGTCCTGCCCCTATAAACATTCTGTGTTATTAATTTTGATCTTGAATAGACAAAGAACCATGTGGGCCCTTGGCGGGAAAAACTGCTGCTAACCAGTAATAATTAGTGGCTAGCTGATGTGAGGAACGGAGTGGGAAGAGGGGGAAGAATTACACACAGGCAGACTGGGGGAAAAACTGCCGCGTGAGAAGCTCAGTGCTACACTGCACAAACGTAATGGGGGAGGGGCAGCATGTCCATCACAAACCGAGGTATTGCAGCAGGAAATTCTGGATAGGTGGTTCGGTTATTTATGCAATAACACATATTTTCCTGACACAGACCGGCCACTATTACATATCAGGATACTTATAAATAGATCTATTGGTGAGAAAACAGGTCACTATTACAAATTGGGATACATATAGATCTAAATGTGAGCATACAGGTCACTATTACATATTGGGATACATATAGATCTATAAGTGAGCAGATTGGTAACTATTACATATTGGGATACATAAATATCTATAGGTGAGCAAACCATCCTCTATTAAACATATGTATGCCTGTAGTGTCGATGTCTCTGCCCTCTGCCCCTCTTCCCTGGCAGAGATGCTAACTTGCTCAATGCCGCAGCCTCTGTTCCTCTGTTCCTTCTGCGGCTGTTGATGCCCAGGTTACATGCAGATCCCTGGGCACTGTGCTTAAGGTGCGTGGTCCCGTCCTCTTAAATGGACAGCACACGCCATCCTAAACTGATACAAGCCTATAGCTGGTAGACACTCATTATTTAAGGCATCTGCACCTGAAGGGGGGTGCCTGTGCAACATTGTAAGTTTGTTCCTAAACACTCTTGTTATTCCCCTTTATACCTGCCTATCAGCTGTGTCTGCATGCCTACCTGCCTGTCTACCAGCCGTGCCCACCTGCCTGTATATTAGCCATGCCCGCCTACCTTTATTTTAGCCGTCCAGCCAGCAGTTGCTAGTTCTCATTGCTATGTCATCCTGATCCAGCCGCACCTGCCAGTGCTTATCTCTATGTCAGCCAGTCCAGCCACACTTGCTAGAGCTCATCTCTATGTCGGCTGGTATGGCCAGTCTTACTAGAGCTCAACTCTACGTCAGCTGGTCCAGTTACACTTCCTAGTGCTCTTCTGTACATCAGCTGGTCACATCTGCATCTGTCACACCCATGTTCTTACAGTGCCTGCCTGCATCTGCTGGACCATCCTTCAGGCTATCCCAGCTACCCATCCCTAGGGTTCAGCTGCCATTTTGCCAAGGTCAGTTCTGAAGTAGCACCTTTGTTCCTCCTCAGATCATGGTATTGTCAGCCGCCATGTGTCCGAGGTTGGATTTGGTGAGGCACCTAGTAACACCCCTCCAGGCTGTCCTTGGTCCATGGCACAGTGGTTCCATAACCCTGCCCGTTACCATTTGCACAGGCCATGGAATCCCCTGGCTCCCAGACTTTTCTTCTCTCCAATCTCTATCTGGAGGTCTCCCGAAAGAAGGAGCAGCAGAATAAAATACTCTCCTACCTACGGTCTGTAACCACCCGTCTGGATGCATTAATAATTCCGGCTGCACCCGCACCCACTCAAGCTGAGACCACCTTAGCCATGATCCAACAGCCTGCCAGCTATGTGCCTGGTTCCAGACCCCATCTGTCTGTGCCCCTGCACTCTGGGGAGAGCCTGCCTTATGTCAGGGGTTTATTAAACAGTACACACTGCACTTGGAACTCCTGGCTCATCAGTTCATCTCTGACTGATCCAAAGTAGCTTTCATGATCTCTCAGGTTTTGGCTTGGTTCAATCCCCTATGGGAGAAAGGTTATCCCCTTGTGTCAAATTTCCAGTCCTTCCTAGAGGACTTCAGGAAGGTTAGCGATGAGCCCGCACATGCGTATTCCGTCGCCTCTTCTCACCTCCATCTGCATCAGGGAAACCACACAGTGGGGCAGTACGCTGTACATTTCTACACACTCTCGTCTGAACTTGCAGGGAATAATGAGGCTCTGGTGGCCACCTTCTGTGAGGACCTTTCTTGGCAAAACAAAGGCAAGCTGGCTGGTCATGACATACCTTCATCATTGGATGACCTGGTGTCTCTGGCTACATGGATCAGGTTCCAGGAACGTGAACGGTGAGAGAAGATCCTTATGCATGGCACCTACCTTTCAAATGCAGGACTTACAGCAAGCCTCAGCCTCGGCATCGTCCTCAAAGCCTATGCAAGTGGACCAGTGGGTCTGCATGTAATTTCATCCAACAGGTTTTCATGGAGCAATATAAGATTCCGGACCAACTTCTACACAATTCGTTGGTGGTTTCATCGGTGGATGGAAGACCCCTCTCCGAGGCCATCCTTTTCATCACCGCAGATGTAACCCCACGCATATCGCCCCCTCAAGTGAGGCTTCATCAGGGGAAGCCTCAATTGAGGGGGCGATATGCGTGGGGTTACATCTGCGGTCCACTTATATCTCTGACCCTTGGATGTAACCCCACGTGTATCGCCCCCTCAAGTGAGGCTTCGTCAGGGGTAGCTTCACTTGAGGGGGCGATACGCGTGGGGTTACATCTGTGGTCCACTTAGATCTCTGACCCTTGGGAGCAGTGGGTTTCTGACTCTCCTGGTAATATGCTGACACTGGGGCTTTTTTTGGAAGGTGTCTTCATTGTTTGAGATTTCCTTCTGGGTTCGTGTTGTTAGACTGGTGAGACAGATTGTATTTTTCCTTGCTCTCCCCTTGAGATCATTCCCCCTTTGCGATTATTATTCTACCATGCTTTCTAGGTCATATTGGACAGGTTACATTCATATGTATTGCTTTAGCCTCATGAGCCGCTAGGAGAGGGGTTATTTTGGGGTCATTTACTGTCTAATCTCATGCATGGGAGTCATTATTGAATCAATTTTTCTCTGTGGACACAGTTCTATGTTTTTAAGTGTGTTTTAATTGTAATTGTATGACAATAAAATTGTTTTGATTTATATTTTCTATATATATATTTCTGTGGTGTGCATTATTCCAGTAGTGCTTTTTTTCTTCTTTAGCTATAGTCTCGGTTGACTACTTGGTTGCACCCCTATCTTACACATATATTCATTTATATAATGTGGTGTGCCAAAATACCTTTTCTCTTTGAATTCTTCCTCCCCGGCCAGAGCAGGTTCTTCTTTGTGTAGAAAAATGATGGTTCTCTTTGACCCTGCATCGGCTATAGGGTCCTTAACTAAATCACGCTAAAAAATACAGGTGCTTCTCACAAAATTAGAATATCATCAAAAAATTAATTTATTTTTGTTCTTCAATACGAAAAGTGAAATTCATATATTATATAGGAGTCATTACAGAGTGATCTATTTCAAGTGTTTATTTCTGTTTTTGTTGATGATTATGGCTTACAGCCAATGAAAACCCAAAAGTCATTATCTCAGTAAAAGAATGATTAACAAAAAATACCTTCAAAGACTTCCTAAGCATTTAAAAAGGTCCCTTATTCTGTTTCAGTAGGCTCTACAATCATGGGGAAGACTGCTGACTTGACAAATGTCCAGAAGGCAGTCATTGACACATTCCACAAGGAGGGTAAGCCACAAAAGGTCATTGCTAAAGAAGCTGGCTGTTCACAAAGTGCTGTTTCCATGCATATTAATGGTAAGTTGAGTGGAACGAAAAACTGTGGTAGAAAATTGTGCACAAGCAACCGGGATAACTGCAGCCTTGAAAAGATTGTTAAGAAAAGGCCATTCAAAAATTTGGAGGAGATTCACAAGGAGTGGACTGCTGCTGGAGTCATTGCTTCAAGAGCCACCACACACAGATGTATCCAGGACATGGGCTACAAGTGTCGCATTCCTTGTGTCAAGCCACTCATGAACAATAGATAACGCCAGAAATGTCTTACCTGGGCCAAGGGGAAAAAGAACTGGACTGTTGTTCAGTGGTGGAAGGTGTTTGTAACAAATGGAAACGGAGGAACAAATTGTGAAGTGCGCATTCGTTTTATTGAAATTTTTGTAGAACCATGAGTCCACTGCCTGCTGGCCTCCGAAGAGTGTGTGACTAAACGAGTCCCAGACCTCCGAAGTAAGACCCCTCAAACAGGGCCAGAATGGAAGGTGCAGGAGATGCAAGGTGCTACCTCCAGTTAGACCCCGGGTACGTGGAAACTGACTCGATCGGTCTGGCGGGCAGGCTGGTACTGCAAGTAATGGAGAAACCGGCAGGAGATGAGCTGCAGAAGCAGGTATTGGACAGCTGCAGGTACGAGGCGATGCGGGAGATGCTGGCGTAGTTCCAGAAGGCATGGGAAGAAACGTAGAACACTCTGAGGAGACAAACCAGTATTAGCGAGGTGTAGCAGAGCACTGACATGCAGGTACAGGATCCTGAGAACTAGCAACAGGAAGCACTTGTTGCTCAGGCGCCTCCCTAAGGGCAAAGGTGCCTGAAATAACACGAGATGCTCAGCCATTGGCTGAAACCTACTTTTAAAATGGCACGCTATCTCTTTAAGAGACCGGGAGTGCATGCGCACCCTCAGAGACATGCTCGGAGGCCTGCGGGGCACACAGGGTCCTGGAAGCAGCAGGAGGAGCAGTGCAGCACATGGGATGGAAAACCCAGGAGACCGGCTTCCCCGCCGGGCCCCATGAAAAAGCAATGGAACCGAGGCTACAGGTGATGAAAAGGGTGCTACAGTGTTGTTTTCGGATGAAAGTAAATTTTGCATTTCATTTGGAAATCAAGGTCCCCGAGTCTGTAGGAAGAGTGGAGAGGCACACAATCCAAGCTGCTTGATGTCTAGTGTGAAGTTTCCATAATCAGTGATGGTTTGGGGAGCCATGTCATCTGCTGGTGTAGGTCCACTGTATTTTATCAAGACCAAAGTCAGCGCAGCCATCTACCAGGAAATTTTAGAGCACTTCATGCTTCCCTCTGCCAATAAGCTTTTTAGAAATGGGATTTTTATTCTCCAGCAGGACTTGGCACCTGTCCACACTGCCAAAAGTACCAATACCTGGTTTAAAAACAACAGTATCACTGTGCTTGATTGGCCTGAAAACTCGCCTGACCTTAACCCCATGGAAAATATATGGGGTATTGTCAAGAGGAAGATGAGAGACACCAGACCCAATAATGCAGACAAGCTGAAGGCTGCTATTAAAGCAAAATGGGCTTCCATGACACATCAGCAGTGCCACAGGCTGATTGCCTCCATGCCATGCCACATTGATGCAGTAACTGATGCAAAAGGCACCCTGACCAAGTATTGAGTGCATTTACTGAACATATGTGGTGCCCCTGAGGGTTCAGTCATCACAGAGGTACTGCACCTCAACCAGAGGTGTGGTACCCCACTCTCAGGTAAGGAGGGAGCACCTCACAGGACTGTAACACCTGCACCCAACACACACCCTATAGCAGCAGGGCATCTGGATGTACCCTACGGGAGGAGAATCTCAACCCTGCCTGGGTGGTAAAGGGTGTTGGGAGGTGGATGGAACTAGTGGGATGAGAGCGGGAGAAGAGAGTTTAGTCAGGAGTCTGTCAGGAGGGGAGGACGTGGAAGGATGTGTGTGAAGCAGCTCCCTGTCAGGAGGAGCTGCAGGGAAGGAAAGAGACAGAAGGAAGCTCCCTGAAGAGGGAAGGGATCCTAGAGGCATGGGCAGCGACCATACTGCCCATGGGGCTTATTCCAAGCCATCTAAACATTGGGTGCTACATCTACCACCACCAAACACAACATCTTTGCTATCAACACTGCCCTGGGACAAAAGCTCTGCCTGTGGAGAGCTATACCAACTCTGCTGTATCACCACCAGTCTCAGAGGATCTGCTCTGCAGCGCTGGTCCCCTCTGACCAGAAACCACAGGTGGCGTCACAAACTTATCTACACATAGGCATGATTCCTCATTAGTTCTTAGTTTTCATGGACACTCAGGGCCACGGACTGGGTCACTGCTTCCGTGACACATCCCTTTAAGACACCGGCCAGGTACCGAGTAACCCACAGCCCTGAGGGGGTGTTCCATTTTGGCGTCACAAACAGGATGAACCGACCCTTTAACAAGGGTCTTGTGCGCCTAACAGAATGTGCAAAGGGGTGAATGTATTGGACTGTAAAGATGGCTGCCATTGTGGTTCCACGCGGTGTGCAGTGAGGCATGCCGGCATGGGCGGTACCCAGACATGGGCGCAAAACACCATGAAATCCCCTGCCTTTACTTCTATGTGACAGCATCATGGCCAACAGCCAGGGGGTCCACCTCCTTGCCTGGTATGGCGACAAAGAAAAAAGACACCGCCTCCGAATGAGGGCGGGGAAAGACCCAGTGGTGGGAAACAGAGCGGAAAAGAAGGCAGAGGACCATGAAGGCATCATGGTGAGCGGTGGATGGAGGCCTGTCGGGCGCGGGGTGGAAGCGGATGGCTCCCACGGTCAGGAAGACCGAGGCTTCAACCGTCTGTCTGGAACGGACCTGGCGCTCCTGGAAGGAGAGGTGGAGGAGCTTACGCACCGCTTCTTGCGCACACAGTTGGCGGCAATCACCCGGTGGAAACAGACAGTATTGGAGAAAGCTGTCAGGGCCCGCTACCCACACCATTGGTACCCCCTTTGCCGGAACCTGCGACTGATGACACCAGCACTGGAGGAGCAGGTACGGGTGCTGCCCCTGGGAAATGGGAAGTCCTGCTGGGGCCCCTACAACCACCGCCAACTCCTAAACCCGGCCAGGTGACAGTAGATGTCGCCTGGGACCGGATGGTAGATCCCAGGGGTGGGCTACTGGAGCCAGTGAAGCCTGAGCACCCGCTCACAGTAGTGCGCCACAGACCGGAGGTGATCCCGTGGGAGAGCAAGGGGTCAGACCTGATGGGGTTCCCCAGGGACGAGGAGTTCTGCCGCCGGCAGGTCCTGAAGCTAGAGCAGGAGGAGAGGGGGAGCATCAGGCCCGCTGGGTGGCATAAGAGGAAAGAAATCTGCAGGCCACAGTCTTGGCCCGCCGGATGCGCATGGAGGGAAGGAACCCGATGAGTTGGGGTACTATGGTGAGCTTCGACCTGGAACAGGGTCGAGGGTTAAGCAGGGACTCATGCAAAGGAGAAGATCTCTTTGTCAACCCGCGGAATGTGGAGTCCCATCTTATCAGAGGACACCAAGACCATGATTTCTTCCTCGGGGAGCGTGTCTCTTTTACCAGGCACTATGGTGAGAGAGGCTGGTATAACCTTCATATCAGGGGGATCCCTGAGGAACTGGTAGCCCAAAAAGAAGACCAGGGGGCTGTAGTACACCCACCTGCTACCACAGCAGCAGCGACAGGTTCACAGGCAGAATCCATCCCTGCTGCAACAACAAGTAAGTCACCTGTTGTGACCACAGCACAGGATGCTTCTTCCCAGTGTGGAAGGTGCACCATCCAGCCAGAGTAAATGACAGAGAACACATGAGACTGTAAATAGTTTAAAGTTAAAGTTAACCTGGTAGGCTTTTTGCAGGTTACCAGGACTGTGAGATCATGAACAATGTTTGATCCAAAAACTTTATTTGTAAATAAGGTGCTTTCTCTTGGTTTTAGGCCTGTTTCACACATCAGTTTTTTCCCATCAGTCAAGATCCGCCAATTTTTGTAAAAAACGGATCCGCCAAAAAAGGGGCGGATCCATTTTTTACACCCATAGACTTACATTATTGGCGGATTGGCACCAAGATTTTAGCGGCTCCCAGGCGGATGAGACGGACCCTGCAACGTTATTTTGCAGTGGCGGTCCGCTATTTTCACTCCGGGAGGCAATTTAACCCTTGACTACCATCCCAGGAGCTGCTAAAATCTCTCTCTCTCTCCTATGCCGCGAGATCGAGCCGATATCTGCAATGCCGCGAGATCGCGCCGATATCTTCTCGTGGCCATCTCTGCAATGCCGCGAGATCGCGCCAATATCTTCTCGCGGCCATTTCTGCAATTCGGGAGCGGGTTCCTTTAAATTCTAACCCTCCCCGGATCCGTCCATCCGCCACTCCGGTGACACCCGTTGCTGTCAGTCCGCCTGCGGATCCGTTTTCCGCTATTTTGGCGGATTTCGACTGACCTTAAAAACTGATGTGTGAAACAGGCCTTACATGTAACCTTTAAAAGTGAAAGTTTGTTTGTCTTAAAGTAACCATAGAACAAAAACCTGTTTGGCGTGGTCGAAAATGTGGTCCCAGAAGGAGACCAGCCATGCCTTGCAGCCCGCCCAAGGCCTACTTAGGACATAAGTAGAACACCCTGGATGGGGATTGCATTTAACCCCTTAATGTCTATGGATGTGCACAGTCCATCATGGCAGGAGGTAACTTCCCGCACCAGGATGGACTGTGCACGTCCTGCCTTTGAACTGTCACTGCAGTGACAGTTCAGTGCCGACAGCGGTCTATTGCAGATGAGAGGTATGGTAAGGGGTGCAGGGACCCTTGCAGTCGGTCCCTGCACCCCAAGCGCTGTGATTGGTCAGTCAATCTGACCAACCAAACACAGCAGCGATCGGGCAGGAGAGGCTGAAATTTCAGTGCAGGAGCTCAGCTCATGACAACCTCTGGGTCATCCACCTACGGAAATGTTGTGAATTCGCTTTCTGGCCTACCTCTGGTTACTAGTGAAGGTAGTGGAGCTGGTTGTATTGATAGAGGGGTCGCGAGGTCTCTTCCAGGGCTCCCTCTGGTGGTTACTGGAGATAATGGAGCTGATCTAATTAACAGAGGCCTGCCACCTGATAATGAGGAGGATGACTGGATATCTGGAGTTTCTGACTGGATTTAAGACAACCGACTCCCTCTATCCCTGATGGTGATTTTTTCCTGCCTCCTGAGGTCTTAGTTTCCAGCTCAGTCCCTGCATGCTCAAGCTAAGAGTTCTTTTTCACATTTGATTTGGTTTTGTCTATTTCAGATTTGCGTGGTCAGCCAGCCATGGCTGGGGCTGTGCTGAATTTCCATCCTTAAGTTATTGTTTGTGCCAGTTTGTTTTTGTCCCTTATTAGATTGGCCTCTTTTTCCTCTGCTTTCAGAATATACCAGAGTGCTGATATAGTGGGCGAAGTCTAGTGAGTGAGTCAGTATTTTTCTATCAGACGTGTTGGGCATTTTTTGCAGGGTTTTTGCGTGATTGCAGACAGAGTCTTTCCTTTCCTGTCGTGTCTAGTTAGTGTGGGCCCCATTGTTTGCTCTGTCTATTTTCCTACCTGCGTTTGTGTTTTCATCTTGTCTCACCGACAATATATGTTTGGGGGCTATCTATTCCTTTGGGGTCTGCTCTGGGGCAGTTTAGATTTCCTCTTTCTTGCTTTAGACTTATTTAGTTCTCCGGCGTGTCAAGGCGTCTAGGATCATCGTAGGTACGCTCCACGGCTACTGCTAGTTGTGTGGATAGTATCAGGGGTCTGCAATCTGCTTAGTTACCAACCTCTCTGATTTTCTGTGGCTCAGCTTGGTCTTGCTTTCCTCCTCGGTGATCGAATCATAACAGAATCAACAGCCTAAACCGCAGATTCTAGGGTACTCAAAAGCAGGAGAGAATGGTAAAAAAAAGGGCCAGAATTTTATATATATATATATATATATATATATATATATATATATGTATTTTCCTCTTTTTCTCTGGGGCCGTAGGAGGATTTTTTCTTTAATGGAGATTAAGCAATTGTCTGATCGTGTTGAGCAGCTCGCTGCTGAAGTACGGGGAATTTTCGCCTATCTCGCTCAATCATCTGCTGTTGAACCAAAGATCCCTACTCCTGATGTGTTTTCTGGGGATCGGTCTAAATTTTTGAATTTTAAGAATAATTGTAAACTATTTCTTGCCTTGAAACCTAACTCATCGGGGAGCTCTGTGCAGCAGGTTAAAATTGTCATCTCCTTGCTGCGCGGCGATCCCCAGGATTGGGCTTTTTCTCTGACACCTGGATATCCTATTCTGACTAATGTGGACGCATTTTTTCAAGCCTTGAGGTTGTTGTATGATGAACCTAATGCTATTGATCAAGCTGAGAAAACCATATTGGCATTGAACCAGGGTCAGGTTTCTGCAGAGTTATATGTTATGATGAGTCACCGAAGGAGGAAAAAAAAAAAAAAACAGCTAAGTCCAGAAAAACCAGAGAGGTTGGCAGCTATCGGATTGCAGACCCCTGAACCTATCCACAACAACTAGCAGTAGCCGTTGGGGGTTCCTACGGTGCCCTAGACCCCTCGATCACAGCCGGAGAGCTACATAGCCTAAAGACAGAAAGGGGGAAAAACTAAACTGCCCCAGAGCAGACCCCAAAGCAATAGGCAGCCCCCAACATATAATGACGGTGAAGCAAGATGAAAACACTAACGCAGATAGAAAGATAGGTTGAGCAAATGTTGGGGCCCAAACTAACTACATAGGACAGGATAGGAAAGCTGCTGTCTGCCATCCGCAAAAACCCTATTAAAATGAGCCAACCGACTGATAGGAAAAACAGGCCCTGAAGTCGCTAGGCTTCAAAAGACTATATCAGCACTCAGGTATATTCTGAAGACAGAGCAAAAGATCAACAGATCAGAGACAAAAATGGAATTCAGCTCACCCCCGGCCGGGGATGGCAGAACTCCCAAAAAACAAGGCAAAACAAAAACAAAACTGAAGAGTACAAAGCAGAGCAGAAAAACTTAGCTTTGAGATGCAGGAATCAGACTGGTGTCCAAAAATCCAGCAGGAAAATCACCAGCCAGGAAGAAGGGAGTCGGCAGCCTTATATCCAGTCCTCAATTCCAGCCACCCAGTTATCATCTAGCTGCCCAGGTGTTTGGTAATCAGTCTCACTACCTTCCTTCACCAGAGGAGGGAGTTCATCAGACCTCAATGGTGAAGGGAAAAATGAACTCACAACAGTTATACTGTCAAAAGTTCCGAAAGTGGGCGGTCCTTACTACATGGAATGACGATGCCATAGCAGCTCTCTTTCGGAAGGGATTGGCAGAAACCATAAAAGATGTTATGGTCGGATTTCCTGTTCCCTCTGGTCTTGATGATTCTATGTCATTAGCCATTCAAGTTGATCGACGTTTACGTGAACATAAAACTACACGAGAGGCGTTGCCGCCTTTTGAACAAACGTCTGAACCCATGCAATGTGATAGGGTTTTGTCTAGGGCGCAACGTCAGGAGTTTAGAAGGTGTAATAAGCTGTGTTTTTTCTGTGGAGACGCCTCTCATACTATTTCTGTCTGCCCTAAACGAGAAAAACGTTTTGCGCACACATTTGCTGTGGGCAGTGTACAACCTAAGTTCCTTTTGGCAGTTACTCTGATCTGCTCCTTGTCTATATTTTCCGCTAAGCTTTTGTGGATTCAGGAGCAGCTTTGAATCTGATGGATTTGGATTTTGCTAAACGTTGTGGTTTTCCTATGATACCCCTGCGGACTCCTATCCCTTTGAGGGGTATTGATGCTACGCCTTTGGCGGAGAATAAACCCCAGTTTTGGACCCAGGTGATAATACGGGTCGCCCCGCACCACCAGGAAAATTGTAAATTTTTGGTGTTGCACAATTTGCATGATACTATTGTCCTGGGTTTTCCTTGGTTGCAAACTCATAATCCTGTTTTGAATTGGAAATCTGTGTCTGTGGTGAGTTGGGGTTGTCAGTGTGTTCTTAGTGACACTCCTGTTTTCTCCACCTCTCCCCAGTCTCATGATGTTCCTGATTATTTGGCTGATTTTTCTGATGCATTTAGTGAGAGTAAGTCTGTGTCTTTGCCTCCTCATAGGAGTTATGACTGTGCATTTGAGTTAATGCCCGGGTGTAAATTTCCCAAGGGTCGGCTTTTCAACTTATCGGTACCCGAACATGATGCTATGCGATCTTATATCAAGGAGTCGTTGGAGAAGGGTCATATTAGACCATCCTCTTCACCCTTAGGTGCTGGGTTTTTTTTGTGGCCAAGAAAGATGGTTCATTAAGGCCTTGTATTGACTATCGTTCCCTTAACAAAATCACTGTTAAATATCAGTACCCGTTACCCCTGATTTCTGATTTATTTTCCAGAGTTAAAAGTGCCTGCTGGTTTACCAAGCTTGACCTCAGGGGGGCGTATAATATTCGCATCAAGCACGGGGATGAATGGAAGATGGCATTTAATACTCCGGGGGGACATTTTGAGTACCTGGTGATGCCTTTTGGGCTCACTAATGCCCCTTCTGTCTTCCAATCTTTTATGAACGATATTTTCCGGGACTTTGTGGATAAGTTTTTGATCATTTATCTGGGTGATATTTTGATCTTTTCCAAGTGATTGGGATTCTCATGTGGAACATTTCCGGACTGTGTTCCGGATTTTGAGGGAAAATTCCCTGTATGTTAAGGGATCGAAATGCCTCTTTGGTGTACAGAGGATTTCATTTTTGGGATTCATTTTGTCCCCGTCGGCTATTGAAATGGACCCGGCCAAGGTGCAGGCCATTTATGATTGGGTTCAGCCCACTTCTTTGAAGGCTCTCCGGAAGTTTTTGGGTTTTGCTAATTTCTATCATAAATTTATAGGTAATTTTTCTGGTATTGTTAAACCACTGACTGATCTGACCAAACAGGGTGCTGATGTGGTGAATTGGTCTCCAGAAGCAGTTTCGGCATTTCTGGAGCTTAAGCAGAGATTCACTTCTGCTCCGGTTCTACGGCAACCTGATGTCTCATTTCCATTTCAGGTGGAGGTAGATGCTTCTGAGATTGGTGCAGGAGCATTTTGTCCCAAAAGGATCCTGTGACTTCTAAAATGAATCCCTGTTCCTTCTTTTCTTGAAAATTTTCCCCATCTGAACGTAACTATGACGTGGGGAATCGGGAATTGTTGGCCATGAAATGGGCATTTGAAAAGTGGAGACATTGGTTGGACGGAGCTAGACATCAAGTTGTGGTCCTCATCGACCACAAGAATTTGATTTATCTTGAATCAGCCAAACGCTTGAATCCTAGACAGGCTAGGTGGGCCTTGTTTTTCACGCGTTTTAATTTTGTGGTCTCTTTTCTTCCGGGCACTAAGAATGTTAAGGCGGACGCCCTTTCTAGGAGTTTCTTTGCGGATTCTCTTGTTGTGACCGAGCCTACTACCATTCTAAATGAGGGGGTAGTTCTTTCCGCCATCTCGCCCGATTTGAGACGTGCCCTGGAGGAATTTCCGGAGGACAAACCTGAACGTTGCCTTATGGGAAAATTGTATGTTCCTGACCAGTGGAGGAAGAGAGTAATGTCTGAAATTCATTGCTCCGCGTTTTCTGGTCATCCAGGTATCTTTGGTACCAGAGATTTGGTGAGTCGGTCTTTTTGGTAGCCTGCCTTATCTCGTGATGTCAGGAATTTTGTGCACTCCTGTGGGACTTGTTCTCGGTCTAAACCCTGTTCTGGTTCTAGTGGGTTGTTGATGCCCCTGCCGGTGCCCAAGAGGCCATGGACCCATATCTCAATGGATTTTATTTCTGACCATCCTGTCTCTCAGAGAATGACTGTTATCTGTGTGATTTGTGATAGATTTTCTAAGATGATCCATCTTGTACCACTCCCAAAGTTGCCATCTTCAGAGTTGGTGCCCTTGTTTTTACAAAAGGTGGTTCGGTTGCATGGGATTCCTGAGAACATTGTGTCGGACAGAGGAGTCCTGTTTGTTTCCAGATTTTGGAGAACTTTTTGTTCCAAACTGGGAATTCAGTTATCTTTCTCCTCTGCGTTTCATCCTCAGACCAATGGGTAGACTGAGAGAACAAACCAGACTTTGGAGTCCTATTTGAGATGTTTTATATCTGCTGATCAGGATGACTGGGTCTCATTTTTGCCCTTGGCCGAATTCGCGCTAAACAATAGAGCTAGTTCTGCCACTTTGATGTTGCACTTTTTCTGTAAATTTGGGATTCATCCTCGATTTTCTTCAGAGCAAGTGGAATCTTCGACCTGCCCAAGTGTGGACACTGTGGTAGAGAGAATGCAGCAGATTTGGGACCAAGTGGTGCATAAGTTGTCCCTCTCTCAGGAAAAAGCCCAACGGTTTTCCAACCGGCATAGGACCATTGGTCCCCGGTTTAAAGTGGGTGATATGGTTTGGTTGTCATCAAAGAATATTCCTATGAAGGTTGTATCTCCAAAGTTGAAGCCAAGATTCATTGGACCTTATAAGATTTTGGAGATTCTTAATCCTGTTTCTTTTCGATTGGCTCTTCCAGTTACGTTTAAGATCCATAGCGTGTTTCATAAATCTCTGTTGAAGAGGTTTGTGGAGCCAGTAGTTCCTATGGCGGCACCTCCTGACCCTTTATTGGTTAAAGGCAATGTGGAATATGAGGTAGAGAAAATATTGGATTCTCATTTGGCTAGACGGAGACTCCAGTACTTGGTCAAATGGAAAGGTTATGGCCAGGAGGATAATTCTTGGGTCTCTGCTTCTGACATTCATGCCGATAGATTGGTTCGTGCTTTTCACCGGGCCCATCCTGATCGGCCTGGTGGCATGGATGAGGGTTCGGTGACCCCTCCTCAAGGGGGGGTACTGTTGTGAATTCGCTTTCTAGCCTACCTCTGGTTACTAGTGAAGGTAGTGGAGCTGGCTATATTGATAGAGGGGTCGCGAGTTCTCTTCCCAAGCTCCCTCTGGTGGTTACTGGAGATATGGAGCTGATCTAATTAACAGAGACCTGCCACCTGATAATGAGGAGGATGACTGGATATCTGGAGTTTATGACTGGATTTAAGACAGCCGACTCCCTCTATCCCTGCTGGTGTTTTTTTCCTGCCTCCTGAGGTCTTAGTTTCCAGCTCAGTCCCTGCATGCTCAAGCTAGGTGTTCTTTTGCTATTGTTCACATTTGATTTGGTTTTGTCTATTTCAGTTTTGTGTGGCCAGCCAGCCCTGGCTGGGGCTGTGAGTGAATTTCCATCCTTATGTTATTGTTTGTGCCAGTTTGTTTTTGTCCCTTATTAGATTGGCCTCTTTTTGCTCTGCTTTTCAGAATATACCAGAGTGCTGATATAGTAGGCGAAGTCTAGTGACTTCAGTATTTTTCTATCAGACTTGTTGGGCATTTTTTGCAGGGTTTTTTGCATGATTGCAGACAGAGTCTTTCCTTTCCTGTCCTGTCTAGTTAGTGTGGGCCCCATCGTTTGCTCAGTCTATTTTTCTGCCTGCATTTGTGTTTCATCTTGTCTCACCGACAATATATGTTTGGGGGCTATCTATTCCTTTGGGGTCTGCTCTGGGGCAGTTTAGATTTCCCCTTTCTTGCTTTAGGCTTATTTAGTTCTCTGGCTGTGTTGAGGCGTCTATGATCATCGTATGTATGCTCCACGGCTACTGCTAGTTGTGTGGATAGGATCAGGGGTCTGCAATCTGCTTAGTTACCAACCTCTCTGGTTTTCTGTGGCTCAGCTTGGTCTTGCTTTCCTCCTCGGTGACCCAATCATAACACGGAAAGTTGAGACAATGCTCACAGCATGGTGTCAGCAGCTTTCAGCATAAGTATAATGCATTACAATGCTGGAGCATTGTAATGTATTTGACCTAAAGTGAAAGCGAAAGTCCCATGAAAGGACAAGGTAAAAAGAAACATTTTTTTAAAAAAATATTTAAAACAAATTTTAAAAAATAATAAAAAAATCCCTTAAAAATTCTCCTAAAAATACACATTTTTATGTAAAAAAAATAAAATAAACAAAAAATACACATGTTTGGTATCGCCGCATCCGAAAAAATCCCATATATAAAAGCGTCAGCCTAGTTAACCTCTTCAGTGAACTTCGTAAAAAAAAACACAAAAATGTAGCACATTATACTTTTTCCAAGCGGTATCATACCGCTCGGAAAAAGTGCAATAACACGCGATCAAAAAGACAAATATAAATAAACATGGCACTGCTGAAAATGTCATCTTGTCCCGCAAAAAACGAGCCACCATACAGCTCCATCAGTGGAAAAATAAAAAAGTTATAGCTCGCATAATAAAGTGATGCAAAAATAATTATTTTTTCTATAAAGGTTTTTATTGTGTAAAAAACACCAAAACATAAAAAAATATAAATGAGGTATCGTTGTAATCGTAGTGACCCAAAGAGTAAAGCTACCATACTAATTTTACCACACGTGGAACAGAGGGGGGAAAAAAATCCTGAATTTTTTAGTTTTTGTTCATTCTGCCTCAACAAAAATCAGAATAGAAAGCGATCAAAAAACGGTATGTGCCCGAAAATGGTACCAATAAAAACGTCAGCTCATCCCGCAAAAAACAAGCCTGCACATGACTCTGTCGGCCGGAATACGGAAAAATTATAGCTCTCAAAATACGGCGATGCAAAACTTTCTTACAAAAAATTCTTCCAAAAAAACAGTCTTTTAGTGTGTCACAGAAGCTAAACATGAAAAAAGGATATAAATCTGGCATCACTGTAATCGCACCGACTTGAGGAATAAAGTTGCCGTATCATTAATACCGCACGAGGAACAGCGTAAAAAATAAAACCAATTCTTCACCTTTTGTGGATTTGTGCATTTTACCTCCCAAGTATTGCAGTAAGGTGATCACAGTGGTCCCCCCCCCACATATGGGGTATCAGCGTATTCAGGACAAATTGCACAACAACTTTTGGGGTCCTATTTCTCTTGTTACCCTTGCGAAAATAAAAATTTGGGGGCAAAAAGATCATTTTTGTGGAAAAAAATATGATTTTTTTTATTTTCACGGCTCTACTTTATAAAATTCTGTGAAGCACTTGGGGGTTCAAAGTGCTCACCACACATCTAGATAAGCTCCTTGGGGGGTCTAGTTTCCAAAATGGTGTCACTTGTGGGGGGTTTCCACTGTTTAGGCATATCAAGGGCTTTGCAAACGCAACATGACACCCACAGACCATTCCATCAAAGTCTGCATTCCAAAACGGCACTCCTTCCCTTCTGAGCTCTGCCATGCGCCCAAACAGTGGTTCCACCCCACATATGGGGTATCAGCGGACTCAGACCAAATTCCACAACAACTTTTGGGGTCCTATTTCTCCTGTTACCCTTGTGAAAATAAAAATTTGTGGGCAAAAAGATCATTTTTGTGGAAAAAAATATGATTATTTTATTTTCACGGCTCTACGTTATAAACTTCTGTGAATCACTTGGGGGGTTCAAAGTGCTCACCACACATCTAGATAAGCTCCTTGGGGGGTCTAGTTTCCAAAATGGTGTCACTTATGGGGAGGTTCCACTGTTTAGTCACATCAGGGTCTCTCCAAACGTGACATGGCGTCCGATCTCAATTCCAGCCAATTTTTCGTTGAAAAAGTCAAACGGCGCTCCTTCCCTTCTGAGCTCTGCCATGCACCCACACAGTGGTTTACCCCCACATATGGGGTATCTGCATACTCATGACAAATTGCACAACAACTTTTGGGGTCCTTTTACCCTTGGGAAAATAAAAATTGGGCATGAAAAGATTATTTTTGTGGAAAAAATGTGATTTTTTAATTTTATGGCTCTATATTATAAACTTCTGTGAAGCCCTTGAGGGTTCAGAGCTCTCACCACACATGTATATAAGTTCCTAAGTGCCTAAAGATTGGTCTTCCTCCTCACATGGGGTATCGGTGTACTCAGGAGAAATTGCACAACAAATATTGTGGTTCATTTTCTCCTGAAACCCTTGACAAAATAAAAAAAATTGTGTCCAAAGAAAAATTTTGGGGAAAAAAGTTAAATGTTAATTTTTTCCTTCCACATTGCGTCAATTCTTGTGAAGTACCTAAAGGGTTAATAAACTTCTTTAATGTGGTTGTGAACACCTTGAGGGGTGCAGGTTTTAGAATGGTGTCACTTTTGGGTATTTTCTGTCATATTGACCCCTCAAAGTGACTTCAAATGTGAGGTGGTCGCTAAAAAAAAATGGTTTTGTAAATTTTGTTGTAAAAATGAGAAATCACTGGTCAACTTTTAACCCTTATAACTTCCTAACAAAAAAAATTTTGGTTCCAAAATTGTGCTGATGTAAAGCAGACACGTGAGAAACGTTATTTACTAACTATTTTTTGTGACACATCTCTCGGATTTAAGGGTATAAAAATTAAAAGTTTGAAAATTGCTAAATGTTAAAATTTTTTGCCATATTTCTGTTTTTTTTCATAAATAAACACAAGTTATATCGAAGAAATTTTACCACTAACATGAAGTACAATATGTCACGAAAAAACATTCTCAGAATCAGCGGGATCCGGTAAAGCGTTCCAGAGTTATAACCACATAAAATGACAGTGGTCCGATTTCAAAATTAAGGCCTGGTCATTAACCTACAAAATGGCTTGTTCGTTAAGGGGTTAAGAGCTACCTCGTTTTTGATAGAAGTTTACTTGTACTTAATAAAAGCTTTTACTGCACTTGCACTGTTAAATTGCACTTAGCATAGAGAATATTTTATAATGTGATATAGAATGTTTATTGATATTTGAGAGAAAGATAGTAATAGTATGTCATAGGACTTGGAAGCACCTTGTAGTGAATGATTTAGAGTAAGAGTGTTCTATAGTAAGGGTATGTGCTAGTGTTGCATCAAAAGTGTCTTTATTAAAAATGTTGCTACTAGTTATTGGAAGTAATTGTTAGTGTCTTATAGAAGAGTATTATTGATATTTTTGTAGGAAGTAGCTTTATATTTGACTGTAGTGACTGTTATGTAATGTTAAAGGAAAAGTGCCTCCCATAAAGGGAAGTTGCGTTAAATATTGTTCATCTACTGTTCATCTATTGTTCACCGGGCGGCACGGTGGCTCAGTGGTTAGCCTGGGTTCGAATCCCACCAAGGACAACATCTGCAAGGAGTTTGTATGTTCTCCCCGTGTTTGTGTTGGTTTCCTCCGGGCACTCCGGTTTCCTCCCACATTCTAAAGACATACTAATAGGGAATTTAGATTGTGAGCCCCATCGGGGACAGTGATGATGATGTGTGCAAACTGTAAAGCGCTGCGGAATATGTTAGCGCTATATAAAGATTTATTTTATTTTTATCTACTGACAGTGCTGTTCAAAAATTTTGTATGTTCCTTATAACATCTGTTTGCTTTGTTTCAGCCCGCAGATGTGCTGCGTTTAACATGGGGGGGGTGGCAGCACTGAGGGTTCAGTCGCCACAGAGATACTGCACCTCACTCAGAGGTGTGGTACCCCACTCTCAGGTAAGGAGGGAGCACCTCACAGGACTGTAACACCTGCACCCAACGCATACCCTATAGCAGCATGGCATCTCGATGTATCCTACGGGAGGAGGATCTCAACCCTGCCTGGGTGGTTAAGGGTGTTGGGAGGTGGGTGGAGCTAGTGTGATGAGAGCGGGAGAAGAGAGTTTAGTAAGGAGTCTGTCAGGAGGGGAGGAAGTGGAAAGACGTGTGTGAAGCAGCTCCCTATCAGGAGGAGCTGCAGGGAAGGAAAGAGACAGAAGGAAGCTCCCTGAAGAGGGAAGGGATCCTAGATGCACGGGCAGCGACCATACTGCCCGTGGGGCTCGTTCCACACCGTCTAAACGTCGAGGGGAGGGATCAGGTCGCAGTATAGGGACTAGTGGAGTGAACAACGGACTCAGCTAGATCAACCAGAGGCTATGAGCATTGCAAGTGCTGCAGCCAAATCCACAATCATTCGCTGAAAAGGCAGACACATAGGATCCAGGGACCTAGAGGTTATTCCCAATAGGATCCGAGTTTGCTGACTTGGGACACTGCTTGTGAAGGTGCTGGACAGGAGGGAGGAAATCAGCACAGGAAGACGGCCAGGAAAGGAACACATTGAAGGGAGTTTTGGAAAGGTGTTCTCCATCTGTCCGGAAGTTTGCTGGACCCCTCACCTGGAGGACGCAACACCAAGCGGGCATCCGTGCACACAAGAACTGTGAGTAAAGCTTTGGAATTGCACACAGCTGTGTCCTCTGAATTCTTTCGGCAACACTTATTCAACACTGCTACATCTACCATTACCAAATACAACATCTTCTCTATCACAACTGCCCTGGGACAAAAGCTCTGCCTGTGGAGAGCTATACCAACTCTGCTGCATCACCACCAGTCCCAGAGGATCTGCTCTCCAGCACTGGTCCCTTCTGACCAGAAACCACAGGTGGCATCACGAACTTATCTACATATAGACTTTATTCCTCATCAATTCTAATTTTTCATGGACACTCAGAGCCATGGACTGGGTCACTGCTGCTGTGACACATCCCTTTAAGACACCGGCCCGGTACCGAGTAACCCACAGCCCTGAGGGGGTGTTCCACATCCATGTCAGTAGGCCAGCATTTCAGATTTAAAAATCATTTTTCAAGCTGGTGTTATAAAGTATTCTAATTTACTGAGATAATGACTTTTGGGTTTTCATTGGCTGTAAGCCATAATCACCAACATTAACAGAAATAAACACTTGAAATAGATCACTCTGTTTGTAATGACTCTATATAATATATGAATTTTACTTTTTGTATTGAAGAACTGACATAAATTAAGTTTTTGATGATTTCTAATTTTTGAGAAGCACCTGTAAGTATCCCTTGCCTCTCATCTCCAAGCTGTTTGATTGCCTTAAGGTTTCCAAAGTCTTCATGAAACTCGACCTACGAGGGGAGCATAACCTGATTCGGATTCACCAGGGAGACGAATGGAAGATGGCCTTTAACACCCGCGATGGCCGTTATGATTATCGCTTTATGCCGTTTGGGCTCTGTAGGGCCCCAAACGTTTTCCAAAAACTGGTAAACAATGACTTCTGAGACCTCCTCTACTTGTGTGAAGTAGTGTACCTAGACAACACCTTGGTATTCTCTCCTGATCTTCCGCTACACAGGAGGAACATTTTCCAGGTTCTGCTAAGGTTAAGAATGAACTGTCTGTATGCAAATATGAAAAATGCATCTTCAGACCTTCTATTTCTTGGGTACATAGTTTCCGAGACCTGGAGATGAATCTCAAGAAGGTCAGCGCCATCCTGAAGTGGCCCTGTCCAGACAGTCTTTAGGCTATCCAGTGGTTTATCCGGTTTGCAAATTACTTTCGCCAATTTATTTTTCATTTTTTGAACTGCTCCTATTTCTATCCTGACCCTCAAGGGGGCCAATACTAAGGAGTTGACTTCAGAAGCAGAAGACACCTTTGTATCCCTCAAGCAGGCTTTCTCCTCGGCCCCTGTGCTGCATCGTCCCAACCATAACAAACAATTCTTTCTGGAGGTGGATGCTTCTTCCTCAAGGGCCAGTGTTGTTTTTACTCAAAAGTCTACATCCGGTCACATGGTGACCTGCAACTTCTTTTCTAAGATCTTTTCTGCACTGGAACGCAATTACTCTATTGGCAATAGAGAATTGCTTGCAATCAAGCTGGATCTGAAGGAGTGGCGATACTTTCTTGAAAGAGCGATATACCCTGTGGTTATATACACTGATCACAAAAATCTTGCCTATCTGCAATCCGCACAGAGACTTAACCCTCGAGAAGCCAAGTAGTCTTTATTCTTTGCTCGATTCAATATCACTCTCCATTTTCAGCCGGGTGATAATAATAATATCAAGTTGGACGCTCTCTCCAGATCCCTCCAAGCCTCCTACCAGGAAGAGGAGCTTAAACACATTGATCCCGCCAAAATAATTACAGTCGCTCCATTGTACCTGTCTCGTCTTCCCTCCAGAAAGACTTTCGTAGCTGAACCTGATAGGAACCGGGCTCATATCTTGGGTCACTCGTCTAAGCTAACGGGCCAATGTTTGACAGAGGAAGATGGCTCTCCTGATTTCTCAACACGATTGGCGGCTAATCCTGCGCAAAGATATTGCGTATTTCATATCTGCCTGTCCCTTGTATGCCCAAAACTAAACCCCCAAGTAGCTTCCAACCGGTTGGTTGCTTCCCTTGCCGATGCCATCTGCTCCCTGGTAGGATATTCCTATGAATTTTACTACTGATCTGCCAGAATCAGCTGGGAGTACTGTCATCTTGATGGTTGTGGATCGCTTCTTCAAGATGGCCCACTTCACCCCGCTATCTGGTCTTCCATCTGCGCAAATGATGATGAAATAATTTATTCTTCATATTTTCCGCATCCATGGCCTACCGCTCCACATTGCCTCTGATAGAGACATTCTGTTTACCTCTCATTTCTGGAGGGCCCCTTGTAAGCTACTGAATGTTACCTTGAATTTCTCATCTTCTTACCATCCTCAGTCCAATGGTCAGTTGTAACGGGTCAATCAAATCCTGACTAATTTCCTCCAGCACTTTGTCAATGGCTCACCAGAATGACTGGGCAGAACGCCTACCTTGGGCCAAATACTCATACATAAACCATGTGAGCGAACCTTCTGCAAAATCTCTGTTTTTTGTGGTCTACGGTCAACATCTCAAAATCCTGCTTCCTGAGTCTACCACCTCCAATATTTCGACTGCTGATTTCCTTGTCAAGAGTTTTTTGGAGATCAGGTAGAACACCAAATAATCATTAATAAAATTCTCTGAGCAGATGAAGACACATGCGGACAAGAGACGTCTGGATTCGCCTGTTTCATCCTGGAGATAAGGTATGGCTCTAATCTAAGTATGCCCGTCTCAAGTGGGAATAACTACAAAAGTAAAAAAAAGTTTTAAAAAATTGTAAAATATTTTTTTAAAAATCACAAAATAATAATAAAAAATATATATTGTACTCATAAATAAATATTTTTCTGAAATAAAAATAAACAAAGTACACATATTTGGTATTGCCGTGTGCTGAACAACTCGACTCTCACCAGTTAACGCCTTCACTGAATACCACAAAAAAAAAACGAGGCAAAAAACTGCTTTATCACCATACCACCGAACAAAAAGTGGAATAAAACAGGGTCAAAAAGACGAAGGTATATAAAAATGGTATCTCAGAAAACATCATCTTATCCTGCAAAAACACACCATCATACAATTCTGTCAGCAGAAAAATAAAAAAGTTATAGCTCTCAGAATACAGTGATGCAAAAATAACTCTTTTTTTCTATAAAATAGTTTTTACTGTGTAAAAGCGCAAAAACCCATAAAAGTTCTGATATAAATGTGGTATTGCTGCAATCGTACTGACTCCAAGAAAAAAAGCTGCCTTATCAATTTTACCATACGACATAAAAAAATGAATTTCTTGTTTTTGTTTATACTGACTCACAAAAATCAGAATAGAAAGCAATCAAAAAATGTCATGTGCCCGAAAATGGTACCAATAAAATCAACTCATCCCACAAAAAACAAGACTTCACATGGCCAAAATATGGAAAAATTATAGCTCTCTGTGGCGATGTAAAAACTTGTTTTTGCAAAAAAATAAGTCTTTACTGTAAGTGTGTGACAGCATAGAAACCCGATATAATTCTGGTATTGCTATAATCGCACTAACCCGAAGAATACAGTCGCCTAATCACTTATACTACATTAGAAACGGCATAAAAAATGAATTACACCAATTCTTCATCTGCTGCTGAGTTGTTAATTCTGCCTCTCAAAGATGGCACTAAGGCTTGGCACACATTTATCCTGTGCTCTACGCTGAGCATTTACATTGGGGTTTCCATGTAAATCTCTGAAATACGTGATTCATATGGAACCCCCAACAGAAGATTTTCGCCTCCCATGAAAAAGCAGGGCGAAACACACATATTGGCAGATGCTTTCCACAATTCTCCCACACTACAGCTTATTCATAGGTATAGTATATAACCTTCTCATGGCTTACTGATATTTTTGTTAGAACTCTTTTCCCATGACAAGGCTTGCCACTGATATATACAATTCTATCAGGAAAAAAAAAATAATGTCTGGATAATAGTGGCCAGTATTGGGATCAGTTGAATAAATTTCTTACCATTTAACAAATTGAGATTCTGATTTGGCTTTTATCCTAAGTCATATTACAAGACTCGTTAAAGGGTTGATTGTGACTTGTAGGATCGCTACTACCAATAGGTGGCGCTGTAAAAGAGTAAAAGTCCTCTTTCTCTCTGAAGAGGCAATTTGCATATTACCATTTAACACACACTTCAGGGTGCTTTTTCTATGCACGTGCACTTTAAGTATTATGGTATGTTGTAGCCATCTAGTGGCCAAACACCACAACAACGCAAAGGGATATTATAGGATTATTTTTTGGCAGATTAGTTTTGTGAGTAATTCAAGAATAATAATATCTTCTACCTTGCTGCTACTTTGTATTTTTTGTTTGCATTTGTGCCTTTATTCCAGTATCCATTCCTGAAATTTTAAAGTGTTCTTATCTATAAACTAATAAACATTATTTTTTTTTTAAATAAACCCTTTGGTCACTTCAAATATATGTTCCTGATTTATATATTAGGGATATGTAAATCAGGAACATATTGTTGTATTCAATTCAGAAGAAATTATGGGACAAATTTTGGTGCAAACAAACCACATGTTGTACAAATAACCTGGACAAAGTTTCCGCAGAAGGCAAAGCCACCAAGGGTACGAAGTGTGCTTGTTTAGAAAATATGCCCACAATTACCCATATGACGGTATTGCCCTTGGAAGGGGGAAGATTGGTGATAAAAACCCATGGACAAATGTGTCCGTGGTCTATCAGGAACTGGCAAAGGCACCAATTCCCTGTCCGGCCGGTTATGAGAGCTCTTGGCGTGGGACAAATTTCACAAGCAGACACAAACTTCTTAACATCAGACGAAAGTGAGGACCACCAAAATACTCTTGTGATGGCTTAGAACCAAATCATGGAACTCTCAAAGCACCCTGAGGCGAAACTGAATTGGAACAAACAGTTTGGATGAGGGAGCTTGAGACTGAGCTTCTCGATTCTCCCATTCCAACCCCGACGACACATTAGCCACCACCACTCCTGGTTGAAGAATGGATGGAGGTTCAGGAGAAGAAACCTGATCCAGACTCTAGGACAAGGCATCGGCCTTCACAGTCTTTGAACATGGACGGAAAGTGATTGAAATCTGGAACCGGGAAAAAAAGTGACCATCGGGTCTGCCTCAGGGTTAATCTTTTAGCAGACTCAATGTATGCCAGGGGGCACTCTTGGTTCACCCACATTCACCATTTCTGCCACTTTAATCCAGGTAAATACCCTCCTAGTTACATCTTTTATTATATGATTAATGGATGGTCACCGCTATAATAGAATTAACAGGGTCTTTCAATTTCTTCAGATAAATTTAGTACCTCTATTATATTGGAATTGGTTCTTTATCTTGGGACCTCTCTATTTTATTTATTTTTTGTAAGGATATTATGCTGTCTTTTATTGTGTGCATATAGTGAGTCTTCTTAATATATTTTGTCTTTACCATCATTACTTGTCTGGTAAATCAATTTCTCTAATTATTTTTTTTTGGGTGTTTACTTTTGTGCCCCTTCTGGGTGTTTTTGTGAAAATATGTTCTGTGCCTACATTTTAGTCATATTTTAACAGGTATTAATAAAATAATATTCTTTAATATTATATTTATTGTGGTTCTCTTCATCTGGTCTGGGGTCTACAGACAGCTGGGCTCATTTGTTGTCATGATTGCTTAAAGTGCCACCAATCAGATTTTTCGTGACTAATTTATGTTATAACTCAATGTACGCCAGGTTCTTGTGATCAGTAATCACCATAATACGATGAGCAGCCCCCTCCAAAAAATGTCTCCATTCCTCAAAAGTCAACTTCACCGCCAGCAGTTCCCGATTGCCCACATCGTAATTTCTTTCTGCAGAGGAGAATTTTTTAGAAAAGAAGGCGCAAGGTCTCAGATTGGTCAATGTGGCGGGCCCTTGGGACAACATCGCCCCCACCCCTAACGCCGAGGCGTCAACATCCACCACAAAGGGTTCAGATGGATCTGGCTGAACCAGAACAGGGGCAGTCTTAAAACAGTTTTTCAGAGTCAGGAACGCCGCTACCACTGAGGCAGACCAGTTCTTCACATCAGCACCCTTTTTTGTGTCAAGTCAGTGAGGGGCGTGGCCACCTGTGAAAACCTTTTAATAAACCTCTGGTTGTAATTGGCGAATCCCAAAAAGTGCTGAAGACCCAATCCACAAAGGCCTGAACCTTTCTGAGATCCATGCGGAAGCCTTCATCAGAGGCAATGAACCCCCAAAATGACAGTTCTTGAACAAAAAACAAGCATTTCTCTAATTTAGCGAAGAGCTGATTCTCCCTGAGTCTCTGGAGAACAGCCTGCATGCAGATGACCAATGTGGGCTTGTTTATCTGATGAATAGATTAAAATATAATTTAAATATATGACCACAAACTGCCCAATAAAATCAAAGAACACATAATTGATGAAGTTTTGAAAACCACAGGAGCATTGGTCAAACCAAATGTCATACAAGATTTTCAGATAACCCTTCAGAGGTAAGTCTTCCACTCATTCCTCTCCTGCACCCGGGTAAGGTTATAAGCCCCCTGTAAATTCAACTTAGAAAACCATTTGGCCCCGGACAATTGGTTACACAAATCGGGAATGAGTGGATGGGGGTATTTGTTATTGTGATTTTATTAAGTTTCCGAAAGTCAAGGCATGTGCAAAGACCACCGTTTTTTTTTGTTTTTTTTTACAAAAAAGAACCCTGCAGCAACAGGAGACACAGAGGGGTGAATATGTCCTTTGCGGAGGCTCTCAGATATATATTCCTTCATGGCGACCCGCTCAGTACCAGAATGAACAATTGAGCCTTAGGCAACTTAGCCCCTGGAACCACATCAAAGGCTCAATCAAAAGGACGGTGCAGTGGCAACCCATAAGCCTGACATTCAGAGAACACATCCTCGAAGTCCTTTAGGTACTCCGGAATACCCTCCAGTATCCGGAACTTTGACAGAGGGTTCAAGACAAAGAGACATCTGACACCACACCACCCACATTGCCCGATGGGGAAAGGGCACCCCGAATAGAGTTAACAGTATCCGCTAACACCCTTTGCACCTTCTGGTGGGAAGTGACCAATGCTCTTTGCTCAACCGACAGGTTCTGCATAATTTTGGTCAGGTTATCCACCCGATCTGACAGAGCATGGAGTCGGTCCCTGGCATACAGTGAATCCCAAAGCCCCCGAAAAAATGTGTGGTCGGTGATAATGTAGCGACACGGGGACAGTGTCACTGGGGTTAAGCCTGGGGGCGGTAACAGGGGAGGTGCACCACTAGACAGAGTGTGCGGAGATCGAGGAGCGAATTGCACACAGCACCTGAGCTTAGCCAGTCACGTGATCACAGGGGCGGAGCTAGCCGGTCACGTGACCACCGGGGCGGAGCCACCCCACGCATGGACATGGAGCTGAGGGCACAGAATACAAGGGACAAAACCAATGACGTAGTCAGAGAGCAAAGCCGAGAGTCAGAAGCGAGACGGGAATGAGGTAACCGTGGACAAGACAGACAAGTAACCAGAGGCAAGCCAAGGGGTCAGATAACCAGGAGGGACAAGTCGGTACTGAGCAGAAAGACAGAGACAATAGTCAGGGGCACACCGGGTCATACACAGCAAACAGACACATGCAGAGGAACAATTATACAGAGAGTGACCTGGGTCAGCGGCCTCAAATGGAATAGGTGGAAGTATCACCGACACTGAACCCAGGAACTACCAGCATTAAATAGCCGCCCCAGAACCAAAGAGAGGATGACAGACATAACCCTGACCTGACCAGGAAAGAGCCAGAACCACCCCGTCCTGAGTCATGACAGTTTGTATATACTGTATTTTGTCTGCTTTTGCAATATCTTTTGCATTATTGTAAATGCTGCCTATATTTTCTGGAGTAAACTTATAAATTTACTAGTTTCGTTCTCCTTGCTCTTTTATCGAACCGACATGTTGTCACGCAAAATCACGCTACCTGTGGGTTGGTTCCTTACCCGATATAGGCTTTAGTATGAAATGAGGAACTGGTGGCAGCGTAGCATCCTGGTGATATTGAGGAACCCTGGCAGGGAAGGATCCGAGGTTTATGTGTGTATCCCCGGCCTGGGACTGCTGATATACATACTGCCCTCACTGCAGAGTGCCCAATAGCCAGGATGCAACAAGGCAGGCTTTCCGGCAACTACTTATCCTAGGTGCAGTTCCCTGACTGACCTGAGGATAAGGGAGGCTCCAGAGAGCTGCGAGTTCCTAACTGGAATGGAAAGTGGACACCAACCACTAACCATGAGTGGAGAAAAATTTTTGGTGTTACCAATCATATTATCTGAAGAAAGGTCAAGAAAGCAAAAATTCTGCCATGGTATGTAAACTTTTGAGCACAACTCTATATTGAAGACATTTTACCACTATCATGAAGTACAATATGTCACGAGAAAACAGTCTCAGAATCAGTGGGATCCATTAAAGTGTTCCAGAGTTATTACCACATAAAGTGACAGTGGTCAGAATTGTAAAAATTGGCCTGGTCAGGAAGGTGCAAACAGGCCCTGGGGTGAAGGGGTTACACTGTCCTACCCTGGAATAGCTGCCATCTTAGATCCCGCCATCTCGATTTTCCTCTCGTTTGGTGATTTGTACAGTTCCTCTATGTCTAAAGTAAATTCTTTTTTCCTACACAAATGTTTGATTACTGTTTCTTCTGCTGAAGTCAAACAAAACTGTAACAATCTTGACTTCTGAATATGTATTACTATTATATATTTTTTGTTTTATTAATATTCCATTTTTTGATAGTAATAGAGATGGCCATGATTGGTATAAATTTATTTGTTATTCATATACATGTGCATGACAGAGACCTGTATTTGTGCAGTTTATACAGTAGCATTTATCGTGATTCCACATGATTATATTGCATCCAGTTCCGTCTGATAGGACGTAAAGATTTTTATACATAAACTATTTGATACACTGACGATTTTGCAAGTATTCCCACCTACAAAGAATAGAGAGGTCTTTAATTTTTATCGTTGGTACACTTCACCTGTGAGAGACAGAATCAAACAATAAAAAATAGAAAATCAAATTGTATGATTTTTACACAATTAATTTGCATTTTATCACATGAAATAAGTATTTTATACAATAAAAAACAGAACCAAAAACCTTTGTTTGCAATTATAGAGGTCAGTTTTTGACCAAGTTTGCACACACTGGAGCAGGGATTTTGCCCCACTCTTCCATACAGATCTACTCCAGATCTTTCAGGTTTTGGGGCTGTCGCTGGGTAACATTGAGTTTCAGCTCCCGCCAAAGATTTTTTATTGGGTTCAGGTCTGGAGACTGGCTAGGCCACTCCAGGAAATGTCTCTTACAGAACCACTCCTTAGTGGCTTTGGCTGTGTGTTTCAGATCATTGTCATGCTGGAAGACCCAGCCACGACCCATCTTCAATGTTCTTACTGAGGGAAGTAGGTTGTTGGTCCAAATCTCAGGGTACATGACCCCATCCATAATCCCTTAAACACAATGCAGTCATCCTGTCCTCTCTGCAAAAATGCACCCTCAAACTATGATGTTCCCCCACCATGCTCCACGGTTGTACTCATCCTTTTTCTTCTTCCAAACACGGTGAGTGGAGTTGATACCAAAAAGTTCGATTTTGGTGTCATCTGACCACATGATATTCTCCCATGCCTCCTCTGGATCATCCAGATGGTCATTGGCGACCTTCAAATGGGCCTGGACATGTGCTAGTGTGAGTAGGGGGACCTTGCATGCCCTGCAGGCAGGATTTTAATCCATGATGGTGTAGTGTTACTAATAGTAATGTTTGAAACTGTGGTCCCAGCTCTCTTCAGGTCATTGACTAAGTACTCCCGTGTGGTTCTGGGCTAATTTCTGACCTTTCACAGAATCATCCTTACCCCATGGGGCAAGATCTTGCATGGAGCCCCAGACTGAGGAAGGTTGACAGGCGTCTTGTGTTTCTTCCAATTTCTAATAATTGTGCCAACAGTTGTTGCAGTCTCACCAAGCTGCTTGCCTATTTTCCTGTAGCCCATCCCAGCCTTTTGCATGTCTTCAATTTTGTCCCTGGTGTCCTTAGACAGCTTTTTGGTCTTGGCCATGGTGGAGAGGTTGGAGTGTGATTGATTGTGTGGACAGGTGTCTTTTATACAGGTAACAAGGTTAAACAGGTTCAATTAATACATGCAATGAGTGCAGAGTAGGAGGCTTCTTAAAGAAAAGCTAACAGGTCTGTGAGAGCTTGAGAGCCAGAATTCTTGCTGGTTGGTCAGTGATAAAATACTTATTTCATGCAATAAAATACAATTTAATTTTGTAAAAATCTTACAATGTGATTTTCTGTTTTTTAATTTTTAGATTCCCTCTCTCACAGGTGAAGTGTACCCACGATAAAAATCACAGACCTCTCCATTCTTTGTAGGTGGGAAACTTGCAAAATTGGCAGTGTATCAAATACTTATTTTCCCCACTGTACTTACCTGCCGCCTGCACTTGGTCCTCTATGCGTGTGTACACTGCTGACATGAGTGTACACAAACCTGGGTGTGTCTTCTGTGTATATGCTCCGATCATGTGACCTGACTTGCGCTCATGTGATCAATGTCGGTGGCGACTCGAGTCCTGTGACCGGACCACCTGTCTCAATGTGATGTGCGCCGACTTAGACCAGCCTCTCAGCCATGTCCTGTTTGGACACTATAGGGTAATCTAACAGGGTGTGTTTTGAAGTTTATATGGGTCTTAATGAGGTATAGGTATGGCTTTTAATGACGCATTCTTTGGGATGATTTTTCTCATATTTGTATAAGAACTTGCCTCTGTTGGTGTGATGCCACCCACAGGAGAACGCAGTATGCCAAAATATGCGTTGGGGTAGGCACCATATCACACTTGAGGTAATGATCTTTATTATATCATGCTCTCTTGTCATTTGTTTGTCTGGTTCATTTGTTCCTGTTGGTTTAAATCATTTTATATCTGACAAGTTCTTAATATAAAGTATTATACTTCCACCAGGATTTATAAGTTTTGTTATATGTAGGATAGAAATGCAAACATATAACTTGACTTAGGCACTGTTATATATTATATTTTGGATTGTGGAACTATCTTGTGGTTCCCCACTGTAGTGCAGTGCTTACTGAATGTATTGGTGGGCAATCACATGGCAGCGGAATTTAATGCACACAGGAAAGGTTTTTCCACTTGAACAGTCTATGCGGTTTATTATGAAAATCATAAACCACTGTAGGCCATGTTACACATCACAGACCTAACATACAGTCCATTCTCACCTGTGATTATGTAAGAACAGTTCATTAAATGACCCTTCTCAGTGCACACAGTCCCCCATGCTCTGGGTTACCTGCTTGGCAGCGTTGCAGGCTTCAAAGGCTGGCATCACATGAGTCCTGGCTTCCAGGGAAGCTGCTTTACTGTAATCACTGACCCATACTATGACTTGCTTGACGAGCGCACATCCGCCAGTTCCAGACCCACAGAAGGAGAGTAGCTCCCCCTAATGCAATTAGCCATCACAGGCTCTGCAGTCACATGCCTCCTCCATGTGCCTTTCAGGAAACCTGTGCACTTTCAGGACCTTCCAACACAGAGACCATGTGACCAAACCACAGTCTCATTATATCGCATGAGACCAATTGATGGGAGGTGTGTGGTTATACAGACCCGCCCAGCTCTCCGACTAACCCTGCAAGCCCAGCCCCTTATACACTTGTGGGGAAGGTGACTTGACAGACGGACGTGACTGGTAGTAGGAGGGGACGGTTTGTGCACTAGAGACGGAGATTGACAGGATAGAAGGGGAAAGGTGGATAGGAGAGTGCAGTACCTAGAAATGACCACAAGATGCAGGGGGGAGTAGCTTAATACTTAACATCAGCTTATGGCTTGAGAAACACTTAGTCATGGGGGGCGGGGAGATAGGAACCCAGGAGGGGAATTCCCGGTGAGAGAGGGGATAAATAGGACAGGGTAGGGTTCCAGGCAGGCTAGTCCTGGGAGGAGCTCGGTAGAAGACGGTGAACAGAGAAGAGCTCGACCAGGGGACTGACGGCAAAGAGACAGTCAGGGGGGTGGCCCTGATCCGACGGACCGCAGGACAGACGAGGCCCCGGGGGTACCGATTGGACGACGACCTCGGGCAGGTGAAGCGCTGGCGGTAGATTGGTCTAGGACAGCCCCAGCGAAAGATCCACGAGGGACGTTACTTCGACTGGAAGGAAGGTGCAGGTACCCGGGCCTGGAGACGGAGAACTGTAAAGAGACAGTGGTGTGGTCGCTAGGGAGACGACGAATAAATCCGGAACTGTTACAACTGAACTCTGCCTCCGCCTCGTCCTTGCATCGCCTGGTGTCTGTGTCATCCGGACGTGGCAAGCAGTGGTTCACCCCCCAATCCTGGCCCCTACCACATTTGGCGTAGTCGGCAGGATCGCCGCCGCTAATACGACATCTTCTGCGGCAGGCCTGCACCAGGAGGACTCCAAACGGACTGTTCCCCTGTGGATTACAAATACCGGTGGTTTACAAGACTGCTCATCTGTGGAATATAAATTGGAGACTTTGTTCCAGATCATCGCTTGTCATCAGAGAATCCGGGGCGGTACCAGAAGCCGTCCAACATGGCTGTGGTACTCCAGCACCAGGGAGAGGCCCGGGCGTTTGCAGTTGTTCTGGACGGCCTGGGGCCATCCCCAACTTACCCCAGGGGGGAGCGGGGAATGTCTGGAGACCGCCGCCCCCTCATCTTGGACCCGGGAAGATGGGTGGAGAAGTCGGCCATCGTCCCATCGAGGAGCGGGAGTGGCCCAGGTGAGAAGACCGGCTGCTTGGCGCCATTCGACTGCTGTACACTGGATGGGATGTGACGCTGCAGCTGCCATGGCCTCAGACACCTGGAATGGCGGTGGCGTCAAGAGGTCGAATCTTGCTGGGAGACCTGTTGTGAACTCATTTTCTGGTTTACCTCTGGCTCCTGGTGAGGGTGCTGGAGCTGGCTGCATTGACAAAGGAGTCGTGAGTTCTTCATCCGGGCTCCCTCTAGTGGTGACAGTAGGTAATGAAGCTGATCTAAATGGCAGAGACCTGCCAACTGAGGAGGAGGACTGTGAGTGGACATCAGGAGTCTCTGACTGGATTTAAGACAGCCGACTCCCTAATTTTGTGCTGGTGATTTTTTCATGCCCTGAGGTTCTGGTTTCCAGTTCTGTTCCTGCCTTCTCAAGCTAAGTGTGCTCTGCTATTTTTTCACATGAGATTTGGTCTGGTTTACTCAGTTTTTGTGGTCAGCCAGCCCCTGCTGGGGCTGTCCTGAATTTCCATTCTTATGTCTCTGTTTATGCCAGTTTGCTTTTTGTCTCTGATCAGATTGGTCTCTTTTTGCTCTGTCTTCAGAATATACCAGAGTGCTGATATAGGGAATTGAAGTCTAGCGACTTCAGGGTTTTTGTTATCAGAAAGTGTTGGACTTTTTTTGGCAGGGTTTTGTGCATGATTGCAGACAGCGTGTTTCCTTTCCTGTCCTTTCTAGTTAGTGTGGGCCCCATCGTTTGCTCAGCCTATTTTTCTATCTCTGTGTTTTCATCTTGTCTCACCGTCAATACATGTTTGGGGGCTGTCTATTGCTTTGGGGTCTGCTTTGGGGCAGTTTAGATTTCCCCTTTTCTTGCTTTAGGCTTATTTAGTTCTCCGGCTGTGACGTGGCATCTAGGATCATCGTAGGTACGCTCCACGGCTACTGCTAGTTGTGTGGATAGGATCAGGGGTCTGCAATTCGCTTAGTTACCAACCTCTCTGGTTTTCTGTGGCTTAGCTTGTTTTTGTTTTTCCTCCTCGTTGACTCATTCATAACAGAATCACCAGCCATACCGCAGATTCTAGGCTACTCAAAAGCAGGAAAAAAAAGGTGTCATAATTTTTTTTTTTATATGTATTTTTTCCTCTTTTTCTCTGGGGCCGTAGGAGGATTTTTTTTCCTTAATGGAGATTAAGCAATTGTCTGATCGTGTGGAGCTGCTCGCTGCTGAACAGTGGGGAATTTCCGCCTATCTCGCTCAATCACATGCTATTGAACCAAAAATCCCTACTCCTGATGTGTTTTCTGGGGATCGGTCTAAATTTTTGAATTTTAAGAATAATTGTAAATTATTTCTTGCCTTGAAGCCTAACTCATCGGGGAGCTCTGCGCAGCAGGTTAAAATTGTCATCTCCTTGCTGTGCGGCAATCCCCAGGATTGGGCGTTTTCTTTGACACCTGAAAATCCTGTTCTGACTGGTGTGGATGCATTTTTTCAAGCCTTGGGGTTGTTGTATGATGAACCTAATGCTATTGATCAAGCTGAGAAAGCCCTATTGGCATTGAACCAGGGTCAGTATTCTGCAGAGTTATACTGTCAAAAATTCAGAAAGTGGGCGGTCCTTACTACATGGCAGCTCTCTTTCGCAAGGGTTTATCAGAAACCGTAAAAGATATTATGGTGGGATTTCCTGTTCCCTCTGGTCTTGATGATTCTATGTCATTAGCCATTCAAGTTGATCGGCGTTTACGTGAATGTATGACTACACGAGAGGTGTTCCACCTCTTCAACAAATGTCTGAACCTATGCAATGTAATAGAGTTTTGTCTAGGGTGCATCATCAGGAGTATAGAAGGCGTAATAAGCTTTGTTTTTTCTGTGGAGATGCCTCTCATATTATTTCTGTCTGCCCTAAACGAGAGAAACGTTTTGCACACACATTTGCTGTGGGTGGCGTACAACCTAAGTTTCTTTTGGCAATTACTCTGATCTGCTCCTTATCCACATTTTCTGCCAAGGCTTTTGTGGATTCAGGAGCGGCTTTGAATCTGATGGATTTGGATTTTGCTAAACGTTGTGGTTTTCCCATGATACCTCTGCGGACGCCTATTCCTTTGAGGGGTATTGATGCTACTCCTTTGGCGGAGAATAAACCTCAGTTTTGGACCCAGGTGATAATGCGGGTCGCCCCAGACCACAAAGAAAATTGTAGATTTTTGGTACTGCATAATTTGCATGATACTATTGTTCTGGGTTTTCCCTGGTTGCAAATCCATAATCCAGTCTTGGATTGGAAATCTGTGTCTGTGGTGAGATGGGGCTGTCGGTGTGCTCTTGGTGACACTCCTGTTTTCTCCACCTCTCCCCAGTCTCATGATGTTCCTGACAATTTGGCTGATTTTTATTATGTATTTAGTGAGAGTAAGTCTGCGTCCCTGCCTCCTCATAGGAGTTATGACTGTGCAATTGAGTTGAGGCCTGGGTGTAAATTTCCCAAGGGTCGGCTTTTCAACTTATCTGTACCTGAACACGAGGCTATGCGATCTTATATTAAGGAGTCGTTGGAGAAGGGTCATATTAGACCATCCTCTTCACCCTTAGGTGCTGGGGTTTTTTTTCGTGGCTAAGAAAGATGGTTCATTAAGGCCTTGTATTGACTATCTTTCCCTTAACAAGATTATGGTTAAATATCAGTATCCGTTACCCCTGATTTCTGATTTATTCTCCAGAGTTTAAGGTGCCTGCTGGTTTACTAAGCTTGACCTCAGGGGGGCGTATAATCTTATTCTCATCAAGCATGGGGATGAATGGAAGATGGTGTTTAATACTCCGGAGGGACATTTTGAGTACCTGGTGATGCCTTTTGGGCTCACTAATGCCCCTTCTGTCTTCCAATCCTTCATGAATGATATTTTCCGGGACTTTGTGGATAAGTTTTTGATCATCTGTTTGGATGATATTCTGATATTTTCCAGTGATTGGGATTCTCATGTGGAACATGTCCGGACTGTGTTCCGGATTTTGAGGGAGAATTCCCTGTATGTTAACTGATCGAAATGCCTTTTTGGTGTACAGAGGATTTCATTTTTGGGATTTATTTTGTCTCCGTCAACTATTGAAATGGACCCGGCCAAGGTACAGGCCATTTATGATTGGGTTCAGCCCACTTCTTTGAAGGCTCCCCAGAAGTTTTTGGGTTTTGCTAATTTTTATCGTAAATAAGAAATACGAGAATGGCGCCCCCGCTAGTGCGATGGCTATCCCTAATCTCCTATATCATCCTATAAGATGACAGTTTAGAAACAGAGGGCCAGATGGCCTGTATCCATTTGCTTAGAATATCTTCATGAATGCAGTAAAGTAGATTTATACAATCACTAGCTGAAGAGCCCGGCGCTGCCCGGGCATAGTAACTAACTGTGGTTAGTTTTAGCAAATTATAATTATCCTCCATCCCATAGTCCAGTGCCCATATACCCATCATACATATCCTCCATCCCATAGTCGAGTGCCCATATACCCATCACACATCCTTCATCTCATAGTCCCATGCCCATATACCCATCACACATCCTCCATCCCATAGTCCCGTGCCCATATACCCATCACACATCCTCCATCCCATAGTCCCATGCCCATATACCCATCATACATATCCTCCATCCCATAGTCCAGTGCCCATATACCCATCACACATCCTCCATCCCATAGTCCTGTGCCCATATACCCATCATACACATCCTCCATCCCATAGGCCCATGCCCATATACCCATCATACACATCCTCCATCCCATAGTCGAGTGCCCATATACCCATCACACATCCTCCATCCCATAGGCCCGTGCCCATATACCCATCATACACATCCTCCATCCCATAGTCCCGTGCCCATATATACCCATCATACATATCCTCCATCCCATAGTAGAGTGCCCATATACCCATCACACATCCTCCATCCCATAGTAGAGTGCCCATATACCCATCATACATATCCGCTATTCCATAGTCCCGTGCCCATATACCCGTCATACATATCCTCCATCCCATAGTCCAGTGCCCATATACCCATCACACATCCTCCATTCCATAGTCAAGCATTATGACATCATAATGAGCGGCGGGGCTTGCAACCTATGATGACATCAGCGTCGCCATGGCAACCATTGTGACATCATAATGAGGGGTGGGGCTTGACGCGCACACACTGATTCCCCATTATGTAGACAGGGGCAAAATTGTTTGGTGAATTAGAACGCGCGGGGTTAAAATTTCGCCTCACAACATAGCCTAGGACGCTCTCGGGGTCCAGACGTGTGACTGTGCCAAATTTTGTGGCTGTAGCTGCGACGGTGCGGATGCCTATCCCGGACATACAGTCATGGCCAAAAGTTTTGAGAATAACACAAATATTATATTTTCACATGATCTGCTGCCCTCTGGATTTTATGTGTGTTTGTCAGATGTTTTTATCACATACAGAAATATAATTGCAACAATATTATGAGTAACAAAAGGTTATATTGACAGTTAGAATGAGTTAATGCAGCAAGTCAATATTTGCAATGTTGACCCTTCTTCTTCAGGACCTCAGCAATTCTCCCTGGCATGCTCTCAATCAACTTCTGGATCAAATCCTGACTGATAGCAGTCCTTTCTTGCAAAATCAATGCTTTTATTTTGTCTGAATTTGAAGGTTTTTGTTTGTCCACCCGTCTCTTGATGATTGACCACAAGTTCTCAATGGGATTAAGATCTGGGGAGTTTCCAGGCCATGGTCCCAAAATCTCTATGTTTTGTTCCCTGAGCCATTTAGTTATCACCTTTGCTTTATGGCAAGGTGCTCCATCATGTTGAAAAAGGCATTGTTGATCGCCAAACTGCTCTTGGACGGTTGGGAGAAGTTGCTCTCGGAGGACATTCTGGTACCATTCTTTATTCATGGCTGTGTTTTTAGGCAAGACTGAGAGAGAGCTCAGAAGCTGAGAAGCCACCCCACACATGAATGGTTTCAGGATGCTTGACAGTTGGCATGAGACAAGACTGGTGGTAGCGCTCACCTCGTCTTCTCCGAATAAGCCGTTTTCCAGATGTCCCAAACAATCGAAAAGGGGATTCATCAGAGAAAATGACTTTACCCCAGTCCTCAGCAGTCCAATCCCTGTACCTCTTGCAGAATATCAGTCTGTCCATGATGTTTTTTCTGGAGAGAAGTGGCTTCTTTGCTGCCCTCCTTGAGACCAGGCCTTGCTCCAAGAGTCTCCGCCTCACAGTGCGTGCAGATGCACTCACACCTGCCTGCTGCCATTCCTGAGCAAGCTCTGCACTGCTGGTAGCCCGATCCCGCAGCTTAAACACTTTTAAGAGATGGTCCTGGTGCTTGCTGGTCTTTCTTGGGCGCCCTGGAGCCTTTTTGGCAACAAGGGAACCTCTCTCCTTGAAGTTCTTGATGATGCGATAGATTGTTGACTGAGGTGCAATCTTTCTAGCTGCGATACTCTTCCCTGTTAGGCCATTTTTGTGCAGTGCAATGATGACTGCACATGTTTCTTTAGAGATAACCATGGTTAACAGAAGAGAAACAATGATGCCAAGCACCAGCCTCCTTTTAAAGTGTCCAGTGGTGTCATTCTTACTTAATCATGACAGATTGATCTCCAGCCCTGTCCTCATCAACACCCACACCTGTGTTAATTGAGCAATCACTGAAACGATGTTAGCTGGTCCTTTTAAGGCAGGGCTGCAATGATGTTGAAATGTGTTTTGGGGGATAAAGTTAATTTTCTAGGCAAATATTGACTTTGCAAGTAATTGCTGTTAAGCTGATCACTCTTTATAACATTCTGGAGTATATGCAAATTGCCATTAGAAAAAATGAAGCAGTAGACTTTGTAAAAATTAATATTTGTGTCATTCTCAAAACTTTTGGCCATGACTGTACACACACACACACACATGCATACACACACAGACACATACATGCACACACACATACATACATACATACATACATACATACATACACACTTTGAGCTTTATATATTAGATTTATAGCTAATTTTTCTGGTATTGACAAACCACTGACTGATCTGACCAAGAAGGGCGCTGATGTGCTTAATTGGTCTCCAGAGGCTGTTTTGGCATATCAGGAGCTGAAGCGGAGATTCACTTCTGCTCCGGTTTTACGGCAACCTGATGTCTCACTTCCATTTCAGGTAGATGCTTCGTAGATTGGTTCAGGAGCTGTTTTGTCCCAAAAAGATCCGGTGACTTCTAAAATGAATCCCTGTGCCTTCTTTTCCCGAAAGTTCTCCCCATCTGAACGCAACTATGATGTGGGGAATCGGGAATTGTTGGCCATGAAGTGGGCATTTGAGGAGTGGAGACATTGGTTGGAGGGAGCTAGACATCAAGTTGTGGTCCTGACTGACCACAAGAATTTGATTTCCCTGGAATCGGCAAAACGCTTGAATCCTAGACAGGCTAGGTGGGCCTTGTTTTTCACGCGTTTTGATTTTGTGGTCTCCTTTCTTCCGGGCACTAAGAATGTTGAGGCAGACGCCCTTTCTAGGAGTTTCTTTGCTGATTCTCCTATTGTGACCAAACCTACTACCATCCTAGGTGAGGGGGTAGTTCTTTCTGCCATCTCGCCCGATTTGAGACGTGCCCTGGAAGAATTTCAGGAGGACAAACCTGAGCGTTGTCCTATGGGAAAATTGTATGTTCCTGACCAGTGGAGGAAGAGAGTGATGTCTGAAGTTCATTGCTCCGCATTGGCTGGTCATCCAGGTATTTTTGGTACCAGAGATTTGGTGAGTCGGTCTTTTTGGTGTCCCGCCTTATCTCGTGATGTTAGGAATTTTGTGCAGTCTTGTGGGACTTGTTCCTGGTCTAAACCCTGTTCTCATTCTAGTGGGTTGTTGATGCCCTTGCCGGTGCCCAAGAGGCCATGGACCCATATCTCAATGGATTTTATTTCTGATCTTCCTGTCTCTCAGAGAATGACTGTTATCTGGGTGATTTGTGATAGATTTTCTAAAATGGTCCATCTTGTACCACTCCCAAAGCTGCCATCTTCCTCAGAGTAGGTGCCCTTGTTTTTACAACAGGTGGTTCGGTTGCATGGGATTCCTGAGAACATTGTGTCGGACAGAGGAGTCCAGTTTGTCTCCAGATTTTGGAAAGCTTTTTGTTCCAAGCTGGGAATTCAGTTATCCTTCTCCTCTGCGTTTCACCCATAGACCAATGGGCAGACTGAGAGAACAAACCAGACTTTGGAGTCCTATTTGAGATGTTTTATATCTGCTGATCAGGATGATTGGGTCTCATTTTTGCCCTGGGCCGAATTCGCCCTAAATAATAGAGCTAGTTCTGCCACATTGATGTCGCCCTTTTTCTGTAACTTTGGGTTTCATCCTCGATTTTCTTCAGGGAAAGTGGAATCTTCTGCCTGCCCAGGTGTTGACACTGTGGTAGAGAGAATGCTGCAGATTTGGGACCAAGTGGTGGATAAGTTGTCCCTCTCTCAAGAAAAGGCCCAGCGGTTTTCCAACCGGCATAGGACCATTGGTCCCCGGTTTAAAGTGGGTGATATGGTTTGGTTGTCATCATAAAATATCTCTATGAAGGTTGCGTCTCTAAAGTTCAAGCCAAGATTTATTGGACCTTATAGGATTTTGGAGATTCTTCACCCGGTTTCTTTTCGATTAGCTCTTACAGTTACGTTTAAGATCCATAACGTGTTTCATAAGTCTCTGTTGAAAAGGTTTGTTGAGCCAGTGGTTCCAATGGCGGCACCTCCTGACCCTGTATTGGTTGAAGGTAATGTGGAATATGAGGTTGAGAAAATACTGGATTCTCGTCTGGTTAGACGGAGACTCCAGTATTTGGTCAAATGGAAGGGTTATGGCCAGGAGGACAATTCTTGGGTCTCTGCCTCTGACATTCATGCCGATAGATTGGTTCGTGCTTTTCACCGGGCCAATCCTGATCAGCCTGGTGGCGTGGATGAGGGTTCGGTGACCCCTCCTCAAGGGGGGGTACTGTTGTGCACTCATTTTGTGGTTTACCTCTGGCTTCTGGTGAGGGTGTTGGAGCTGGCTGTATTGACAAAGGAGTCGTGAGTTCTTCTTCCGGGCTCCCTCTAGTGGTGACAATAGATAATGAAGCTCATCTAAATGGCAGAGACCTGCCATCTGAGGAGGAGGACTGTGAGTGGACATCTGGAGTCTCTGACTGGATTTAAGACAGCCGACTCCCTAATTTTGTGCTGGTGATTTTTTCATGCCCTGAGGTTCTGGTTTCCAGTTCTGTTCCTGCCTTCTCAAGCTAAGTGTGCTCTGCTATTTTTTCACATGAGATTTGGTCTGTTTTACTCAGTTTTTGTGGTCAGCCAGCCCCTGCTGGGGCTGTGCTGAATTTCCATTCTTATGTCTCTGTTTATGCCAGTTTGCTTTTTGTCCCTGATCAGATTGGTCTCTTTTTGCTCTGTCTTCAGAATATACCAGAGTGCTGATATAGGGAATTGAAGTCTAGCGACTTCAGGGTTTTTGTTATCAGAAAGCATTGGACATTTTTTTGGCAGGGTTTTGTGCATGATTGCTGACAGCGTCTTTCCTTTCCTGTCCTTTCTAGCTAGTGTGGGCCCCATCGTTTGCTCAGCCTATTTTTCTATCTGTGTTTGTGTTTTCATCTTGTCTCATCGTCAATACATGTTTGGGGGCTGTCTATTGCTTTGGGGTCTGCTCTGGGGCAGTTTAGAATTCCCCTTTTCTTGCTTTAGGCTTATTTAGTTCTCTGGCTGTGACGTGGCGTCTAGGATCATCGTAGGTACGCTCCACGGCTACTGCTAGTTGTGTGGATAGGATCAGGGGTCTGCAATCCGCTTAGTTACCAACCTCTCTGGTTTTCTGTGGCTTAGCTTGTTTTTATTTTTCCTCCTCGGTGACTCATTCATAACAGAGACCTGCTTTCTGGAATCATGGACAGTCCTTAAGACATCGGGCGGAGAGGAGGAGCGACTGCGGGCCCTGCGGGAGTGGTCGCTGAAGACATCACCTGGGAGCCTCCCCGTGGGACCCACGGGCCTGGAGTCTAGCCCTGCCGGACGGCGGGGTGAAGACCGGAGGCTGCGGCAGGAGTCGCAGGGCGGCCTGTCGGAGGCCGCAGCGCCGGGGAAGGTGAGAGTTCCCTCGTCTCTGCCGGCGGCTCCTCAAGCGGCCCCCACCTCCTGGCCGCACCGCGCGGTCTCCTGCACGCCTGCAAACCCGGCTGTGGAGGGCTCTGCGGCCTCCTCCGGGCTGAGCGATGCCCCTGCTCCCGTCCCCGAGCCACTCCACCCGGCGGCGCCATGTCCGGTGTCGCCAGTGCGGAACCATCCCGTAGCCGATGCTGCTGCGTTCCAACTGTCAGTAGCGGCCCATTCCCTGGAGGCGGCCGCCACTCCGGCACTGTCTGCGACTCCGGTTGCGGCCTGCCATGCGGCCGCATCTGCGTCACCCCCGGAGTCGGCTGCGGCCTGCTTGTCGGGCTCTGCGGCCTACCCACCGGGAACAACGGCTGCCCCTGTCCGCCGCCTGGCCCCAGCGGCTGCTGAGCCGCCGACATCTACAGCCGCCTCTACCCCGCTCTCAAACCCGGCTGTGTCCCACCCACCGGACTCCGGGGCCTACACCGGACCCTCCGTCTGGGTCGCAGAGGTCATACGGAAGAAAAAGGCCAGGGAGCAGGAGGTCTGGAACCTGCTCCATGAGAGAGGGGAGGCTGGCATGGCGGCTTCACGATCTACGGGGCGCCTCTTGTACACCAACCAGGAGAAGGGATACGGGTTCATTCGTGATCTCGCAACAGGCCAGAAGGTGTACATCAACGTGACCTCCAGCCCTCATGGCTGGGCATTGCGAGAGGGGAACTTGGTATCGTACTACAAAGAGTACTGTCCCCGTGACTACTACGCAGTAGCCGTAATTGCTAAACCCAAAGGCCACGAACCCCCATAAAAAGGACCCCTAGAGACACTCCCTGCATCCTGGGAGCTCCACGGCTGTGGGGCCCCTTGCTGCCGGCTATCAGGAGATGGCCCGGACTGTCGGGACTTCGCTGCACCATTGTGCAGGCCACGAGGACAGTTTTCTGTCCAGGTTACAAAGAATGTTTTTAAATTGTTTGATCTTTTTCTCCTGATATAGCGGGGATGCGGGGAAGGGAGTACTAGTGTTAAAGGGAGGGAGAGTATTTGTTTTAAAGATGCTGTGCAGAAAATATTTGTGTTGGAAACAATGTTAACGTGTTTGGAAAAAAAAAGGAGAAAAACAAAAAAAAAGAGAGAAAGAGGGGTTACTCCGGTTGAGTAACTCCTATGGTTATTAAAGTAAAAGTAATAGTATGTTAAGAGTTGATTTAGTGAGTAGTGTGCATAACAAAAAAAATATATGTGTAACAGGTTCCGCGTACGAGGTAGATGTGACGAAGACGCCGACCATGACTCTTTTTAGGTGAAGGACGTAGAGACGAAGAACATCGAACCAGACAGTGGTCCGTCAGTCAGGTCCCCGACACCACGGACACCCCAAAAGGACGGGCAGACGCCAATGATGACCTGTAAGCGAAAGGCCTCGGTCATGGTGTTCCGGACAGCTGAAGGTATTAGAAGTAGAGAGCAGTGGGAGGTACACGCCGTAGAGTAGTCCGGGTGGACCTCGCCAACCTGAACGAAGTTGTCACGTGGGGTGCGCGCTGGCGAGTAGCAGTAGGCTGCTCGGAGCATGGTGCTCTCGGTTTAGTTCGGCCCCCGTGGGCAGCGGGTTTGGCCCACCGACCGGTCCGACAACAGACTGTGGACAAGCTTCTGAACGACGTAGGTAGGGAGTACGATTGTCGGGACGACAATGGACAAAGGGAGGGGGAGTGTGGGGAGGGTGACTTGACGGACAGACGTGACTGGTAGTAGGAGGGGACGGTTTGTGCACTAGAGACAGAGATTGACAGGATAGAAGGGTGACAGCTGGGAAAGGTGGATAGGAGAGTGCAGTACCTAGAAATGACCACAAGATGGCAGGGGGGAGTAGCTTAGGACTTAACATCAGCTTAAGGCTTGAGAAACGCTTAGTCATGGGGGGCAGGGAGATAGGAACCCAGGAGGGGAATTCCCAGTGAGAGAGGGGATAAATAGGACAGGGTAGGGTTCCAGGCAGGCTAGTCCTGGGAGGAGCTCGGTAGAAGACGGTGAACAGAGAAGAGCTTGACCAGGGGACTGACAGCAAAGAGACAGTCAGGGGGTGGTCCTGACCCGACGGAGGCTCATGGAACTACATGTCTCAGAGAAACATTCCAGGCTTACAGCGCAGAGGACCTCCTCCTCTGCGACACATACCAGCCATTCACAACAACGCCGGTCACTGTCTCATACCACTTTTTATCATTCTTTGGAATACAAGACTGAAAAATACAAGAGTGAAAAAGACTTTGGTAAACTAATAGATAACAGACTGCACATGAGTCAACAGTTTGATGCAGGAGCAAAAAAGGCAAACACAGTTCTAGGATGTATTAAGAGAAGCATAGAGTCTAGATCACGTGAAGTAATTATTCCCCTCTACTCCTCCTTGGTCAGGTCTCATTTGGAATATTGTGTCCAGTTCAGGGCACCACATTTTAAAAAAGACATTGAAAAACTGGAGTAAGTTCAGAGCGGAGCTACTAGGATGATGAGTGGACTGCAAAGTATGTCCTACCGGGAATGGTTAAAAGATCTGGGATTGTTGCACATGGAAACACGAGAAGCCATGGAATTAAACTGAATTGGAGGAGACACAGATTAGATATTAGAAAAACTTTTTTGACAGTGAGGGTGATCAATGAGTGGAAGAGGCTGCCAGGAGAGGTGTTGAGTTCTCCTTCAATGGAATTCTTCAAACAGAGGCTGGACAGACATCTGTCTGAGATGGTTTAGGGAATCCTGCAATGAGCAGCGGGTTGGACACGATGACCCTTGAGGATCTTTCTAACTCTAACATTCTGTGATACTGTACATATAAATCTATAGAGGAGCAGATCAGTCAATATTACACATCAGAATACATATAAATCTATAGAGGAGTAGATCGGTCACTATTTCATATTAGGATATCTAAAGAGGAGCATATCAGTCACTATTACACATCAGTGTACATAATAAAATATAAGGGAGCAGACCAGTCACTATTTCATATCGGCATGCCTATAAATCTATAGGGGAGCAGATGAGTCGCTATTACATATTGATATACTGCACATATAGATCTATAGGGGAGCAAATTAGTAACTAATACACATCAGTGTACATATAAATCTAAGACAAGCAGATCAGTCACTATTACATATCGGGAAATCTATAGATCTATAGAGGAGTAGATCAGTCACTATTACATATTGAGATATATATAAATCTATAGAGTAGCAGATCAGTCACTATTACATATTGGGATACATATAAGTCTATAGGTGAGCAGATTTGTTGCTATTACACATCAGTATACATATAAATCTATAGGGGAGCAGACCGGTCTCTATTGCTTATCTGGGTTAGATATAGATCTACAGGGGAGCAGATCAGTCACTGTTACATATGGGATACATATGGATCTATAGAGGAGTAGATCAGTCACTATTATACATTGGGATATCTATAGATCTACAGAGGAGTAGATCAGTCACTATTACATATTGGGATACCTATAGATTTATAGAAGAGTAGATCAGTCACTATTACACATCAGTATTCAGTGGCTAATGTTTAAAGACCCCTTATAAATTTTTCACTCTTTGTTTCATTGCAGCCATTTGGTAAATTCAAAAAAGTTCATTTTTTCTCATTAATGTGCACTCTGCACCCCATCTTGACTGAAAAAAACAGAAATGTTGAAATATTTGCAAATTTATTAAAAAAGAAAAACTGAAATATCACATGGTCATAAGTATTCAGACCGTTTGCTCAGACACTCATATTAAAGTCACATGCTGTCCATTTCCTTGTGATCCACCTTGAGATGGTTCTACTCCTTCATTGGAGTCCAGCTGTTTAATTAAACTGATAGGACTTAATTGTAAAGGCATGAACCTGTCTATATAAGACCTCACAGCTCACAGTGCATGTCAAACCAAACGTGAATCATGAGGTCAAAGGAACTGGCCAAGGAGCTCAGAGACAGAATTGTGGCAAGGCACAGCTCTGGCCAAGGTTACAAAAGGATTTCTGTAGTACTGAAGGTTCCTAAGGGCACTGTGGCCTCCATAATCCTTAAATGGAAGAAGTTTGGGACCACCAGATGTCTTCCTTGATCTGGCCGTCCAGCCAAACTGAGCAATTGTGGGAGAAGACCCTTGATGAGAGAGGTAAAGAAGAACCCCAAGATCACTGTGGCTGAGCTCCACAGATGCAGTAGGGAGATGGGAGAAAGTTCCACAAAGTCAACAATCACTGCAGCCCCCTACCAGTTGGGCCTTTATGGCAGAGTGGCCCGAAGGAAGCCTCTCCTCAGTGCAAGACATATGAAAGCCTGCATAGAGTTTGCTGAAAAACACATGAAGGACTCCCAGACTATGAGAAATAAGATTCTCTGGTCTGATGAGACAAAGATAGACCTTTTTGGTGATAATTCCAAGCAGAATGTGTGGAGAAAACCAGGCACTGCTCATCACCTGCCCAATACAATCCCAATAGTGAAACATGGTGGTGGTGGCATCATGCTATGGGGGTGTTTTTCAGCTGCAGGGACTGGACGACTGGTTGCAATTGAAGGAAACATGAATGAGGCTAAGTACAGAGATGTCCTGGATAAAAACCTCTTCCAGAGTGCTCTGGAAATCAGACTTGGCCGAAGGTTCACCTTCCAACAAGACAATGACCAATGACCCTAAGCACACAGCTAAAATAACAAAGAAGTGGCTTCATAACAACTCTGTGACCATTGTTGACTGCCCCAGCCAGAGCCCTGACCTAAACCCAATTGAGCATCTCTGGAGAGACCTGAAAATGGCTGTCCACCAATGTTCACCATCCAACCTGATGGAACTGGAGAGGATCTGCAAGGAAGAATGGCAGAGGATCCCCAAATCCAGGTGTGAAAATCTTGTTGCATCATTCCCAAGAAGACTCATGGCTGTACTAGCTCAAAAGGGTGCGTCTACTCAGTACTGAGCAAAGGGTCTGAATACTTATGACCACGTGATAGTTCTGTTTTTCTTTTTTAATAAATTTACTAAAATTTCTACATTTCTGTTTTTTTTTCAGCCAAGATGGGGTGCAGAGTTGTAGATTAATGAGAAAAAATGAACTTTTTTGAATTTACCAAATGGCTGCAATGAAACAAAGAGTGAAAAATGTAAAGGGGTCTGAATACTTTCCGTACCCACAGCACATGTAAATCTATAGGGGAGCAGACCAGTCGGCATTGCATATCTGGGGTAGATATACAGTAGATCTATAGATGAATGGACCATTATATTTTATGCAACACTTCTCTTGTCTGATAGCAGGGGCTATGGCCTATATTCCTAATGACATATGGTGGTATGCTCTGAACCAATGCCATATGGTAGCCTCTCCCTCTGATCTCACACTGTGTGCTGGTCACTAATGTATGGGAGATATGAGTGCAGAAATCGGAACCCTTTCCTAAATGACCAATTTTGTATATGAGTCGTCCGTGCACACATGACACTTACCTGCAACTAATAGTGTGACCCCGGCGGAGCGTGTTCTGGCTGATTTTGCCCCACTGGAAAAGGCCGTAAGGCCCAAAATTATGCCGGCAAAGCAGGAAAGGATGGAAAGCAGCATGAAGGCTCGAGTGGCGTCCCAGAAAGCTGAAACAGGAGGAAAAATGTCAGTCAGCAGAGGTTTTCAGGCACCATGCAAGGAAGGGACAGTATCGCTGTTTTCTGTTCAATGTGTGGCGGTGTTATCTGATCATTCTATGTTCACTATATGGCGATGTTATCTTACCACTATGAAAGTGTTACGCAGTCATAGTATGGTGGTATTATCTGGTCAATGTATGTCGGTGTTATTCGTTCAGTGCTTGGCAGTAATATCTAATGGCTATGTGGAACTCCAGTCACTGTATAGCGGTATTATCCGGTTACTGCATGGTAGTATTATATCATCACACTCTGGTAAAGTTATCCAGTCTTTGTATGGTATTATTGTATAACTACAGTGTTGCAGAGTTATCTGGTCACTGTATGGCTGTGTTATCAGACACTGTATGTCAGGGTTATCCAGTCAGGGAATAGCGGTGTTATCTGAACACTGTACACCGTATGGTAGTGCTATACCGTCATGGTATGACTGTGTTATCCAATCGCGGTCTAGTGTTGCTTTCCAATCATTGTATGCCAGTGTTATCCGGACACTGTAAGGTTGTGTTATCTGGATAGGGAATGGCAATGTTCTCCCTTAACTGTATGGCGGTATTAGCTGGTCAGAGTATAGTGGTGTTAATCACAGTATAGCAATGTTTTCTAGTCACATTTGACAGCATCTTTCTGGCTCTCTAAGGAAAATTCTAATCATTAAACTGATATACCTACTAGCGTTCACCTTACTAGTGCTCACCCTACTACCGCTCACCTTACTAGTGGTCACCCTACTGCCTCTCACCCCACTAATGCTTACCCTATTAGCTTTCACACTACTAGCACTAACCCTACTGTCTCTCACCCTACTGTTACTCACCCTATTAGCGATCACCCTACTAGTACTCACCCATCGTTTACCCTACTATCGTTCACCCTACTGTCACCCTACTGTCACTCACCCTACTAGCACTCACGCTACTGTCTCTCACTCTACTGCCTCTCACCCTGCTAGCTCTCGCCCTGCTAGCTCTCACCCTACTAGCACTCACCCTGCTAGCTCTTATCCTACTGTTTCTCACCCTACTAGCTCTCTCCCTGCTAACTCTCACCCTGCTGTTTCTCACCCTAATAGCTCTCACCCTACTAGTTCTCAATCTGCTGTTTCTCACCCTATTAGCTCTCACTCTACTAGTGCTCAGTGCTCACCCTACTAACACTCACTATTAGTGTTGAGCATTCCGATACCGCAAATATCAGGTATCGGCCGATATTCGCGGTATCAGAATTCCGATACTGAGTTCCGATACTTTTTGCATATCGAATACCAGAATCGGAAGTTCCCATAATGCTATGAGCCAGTTTGATTTGATTCAGCCAATGAGGAATCCTCAGAAGTGTGGGCACATCCTGTTAGGCATGTAGGCATGTTACCTAATGGCATGGCTGTGATTGGCTGCTGAAATGATGTCATGGTGCACTATAAAAGCCGCCGCCGCCGCTGCCATTTAGGGTTCACTCTGCTGTGAATTCAGTTAGGGACAGGCTGCTGTTCAAGATTCTGAGGGACAGTTAGAGATAGTGATTTGCTATATAATATTGTGCTTTACCCAGGCTACATTATCAATCACTGTAGCTTTCTTTTGCCTTGCAGCGCTGTTCACAGCTGTCTGCAAGGTCTGTGTGAGTGCAGCTCACGCTGTAGTGTGTCCTGCAGCCACCTCTGGTTGTAGGACTCTCAGCGTGCGTCACTGCCTCATACATATTTATTTTTGTTTTATTGCTGCTCATTTTTCATTAATTCTCCTATTAGTGTGCATCCATCCGTATCCATCTACATTGGTTGCAAACACTATAGGAGTAGACAGCGGAGGCTTTCTGCAGCCTTTCTGTGCTAGTGCCCAGTTCTCTGCACTGTTCATGGCTGTCTGTGAGGTCTCTGTGTCTGAATGCAGCTCACGTTGTAGTGTGTTCTGCAGCCACCTCTGGTTGTAGTCCGCTCAGCGTGCGTCACTGCCTCATACATAGTCCTTTATTTGTTTTATTGCAGCTCATTTTTCCTGATTTTTTTCTCCTATTAGTGTGCTTCCATCCGTATCCATCTACAATGGTTGGTTGCAAACACTATATAAGAGTAGATAGAGGAGACTTTTTTCTGGCTTGTGCCCTGCAGCCCCAGCCAGATTAGTATTAGCCTATTTTTTGGAGCCTCATCTATTGCATTGTAGGTTACCTTCCTGCATTGTAATAGCTCCAAAAAGTTTGTGATACTATCGTTTTCACATCTTTGGTCACATCCTTTTTGGTTTTTTTTAAAAAAACACGCAAATAAAGTTCACCAAACACTCCACTTGACAGTTGTGTAGGCCACATTAGCTCATATTAAAGTGTAGACACACACTTTATAAAATTAGTGTTTCTTATACCTGTTAGCAGCTGTTCAGGAATAAGCACACTAAGCTCCCCCTTTGTACTTTTCTGCCTATCTTTATCAGTCTACCAAGATGAAGAAGGCAGGGAGTAAGGCACGTTGTCGTGGGCGTGGAGTTTCAGCAGGGAGAGGATGTGAGGATTCTGTGCCTGCTGCGGGCACCAGTGACTCAGCATCCCCCAGTTTTACCAGGCAACAGTCCTTTATGCGCAGCTTTGTAGGACCTCGCCGTACCCCACTGCTGCGGGACGAACAAATTGAAGCCGTTGTCGGATGGATGGCAGCTAACGCATCGACTTCAATTACTTCCACATCCTCTCAGGGCCAGAGCACTGAAGAGCAACCATCTGTCTCTTCACCACCTGCCAAATTGCCCAGGCAGTCAGAGAGCCCTGGACAGGAGCCATTTCTACTTCTGTTCTCTGAATCTCTTGGCTTGGAAACAGGGGGCCAGCCAAGAAGCATTCAAGAATGTGAAGGAGAGGGAGTATGCAGTGATACGCAACTGCTTTGTCCCTCTGAATCTGAAGAGGCGGGTGGGCCAGTGCCTATGGTCAGCACACCTCAGTACGCATCAGATGATGAGACTCAGGTGCCACTTTCTGGTGCGTACTGTGCTTGCGAGACTACCCAGGAGAAGCAGGTGTTTGGAGAGGGAAGTGTAGATGATGAGGTCCTTGACCCATCATGGCGTGAGGAACAGGAAGGTGGTGGGAGCAGCTCTGAGGAAGAGATTCCCCGAACGGCCAAAACAGGAGGGAGAGGGAGGGGGCAGACTTGGTTGCCTGTAGCCTCCACTTCGGCACCCGTTAGAAGCATTCCTCTTCCAAAACCCAAAACGGACGCTCCCAGGACTTGCAGTGCGTGGTCCTTTTTTGACACAGTTGCAGATGATATTTGCTTTGTCAAATGCAAGCTGTGTAATCATAAAGTCAAAAGAGGGAAAAGAGTCAGCAACCTCAATACCACAAATATGTGGAAACATGTGTGGACCAAGCACGTGGTGGAGTTACAAAGACACACTGAAGACGTAGGCCAACCTACAGCACCACCTACCACCTCTTCAGCTCGTGTTGTAGCCTCTTCCTCCAGCTCACAAACAGCTGGTTCGGCTTCCTCACAGGATCGCCATGGAAGAACCTCTGGCACTGTTGTCCAGAGACCCAGTGATATTCCACCCACAGCACCACGTTCCCTGTCATCCTCACACTCCCAGGCCACTCTACAGCCATCGGTAGCACAGGCATGGGAGAAAAGGCAGCCATACTCGGCAAACCATCCCCGAGCACAGGCTCTGAATGCTGGCATTGCAAAACTACTGGCCCTTGAAATGCTCTCATTCAGGCTGGTGGAGACTGACACCTTCCGTAACTTCATGGCATTGGCAGTCCCACAATACACCGTGCCCAGCCGCTTTTATTTCAGCAGGCAAGCCGTCCCTGCCCTGCAAAAGCATGTGGAGGGAAAAATTAAACATGCGCTACTTAACGCCGTCAGTAGCAAGGTCCACCTGACCACCGATGCGTGGACCAGTAACCATGGACAGGGAGGATACCTTTCCCTCACTGCCCATTGGGTCAATGTTGTGGAGCCGGGTACAGATCTTGAGAGTGGCGCTGTACGTGTTCTGCCAACTCCAAGGATTGCAGGAATCCAGTCTGTACACATTGACTCCTCCTCATACTCCAGTTCCTCAGAATCAGTGCTGCAGGAGCCGTCACGGTCTACATCCACATGGACCCGTGAACGCTTACCCGATATGAGCACAGCCGTGGCCAAACGTCAACAGGCCGTACTGAAATTAATTTCTTTGGGGAATCGAAGCCACACAGCACAGGAGCTCTGGAATGCCATCAAGCAGGAGAGCGACGTGTGGTTTGTGCCAGCGAATCTCCAGGCAGGTTTGGTAGTGTGTGACAATGGCCGAAATCTGGTGGCAGCTCTGGGCCTAGGCAACCTCACTCACATCCCATGTCTGGCACATGTGCTCAACTTGGTCGTGCAGAGCTTTCTGAGGGACTATCCAGATCTTGATGCACTGCTGCACAAGGTCAGCATAGAGTGCGCTCACTTGCGCCGTTCCAGCATGGCAAGATCGCGCATTGCAGCTCTGCAGCGCCGATTCCGCCTTCCGGAACTTCGCATCATATGTGACCTACCCACCAGGTGGAATTCAACGTTACATATGTTGGAGCGGTTGTGTGAGCAGCAGGCAGCAGTAATGGAGTACCAGCTGCATCAGGCGCAAACAAGTCGCACTGTGCGCCGGTCACACTTCAGCACCACTGAGTGGGCCTCTATGAAGGACATCTGCCTCGTTTTGCGTGCCATTGATGATTCCACGCAGATGGCGAGTGCAGATGATGCACTAGTCAGCATGACTGTCCCCCTTATTTGCCTGCTTCAAAAAACACTGCAAGCACTAAGGGAGGAGGTTTTGGAAGAGGTGGAAGATGAGTAGTCACAAATGCCATCTGCTTCTGGACAGTCTGCGCAACGTGGTTCCTCACAAAGGCCTAGGCAGGGGACACTTTGTGAGGAGGATGAGGAGGAGTCAATGGAGGAGGAAGACATCTCTCCAGAGGAGGGAGGTACACAATGCTCTAGAAGTCAGTATGTAGAGCGAGGGTGGGGTGATGCAGAGCAGGCAGAGATGACGCCTCAAGCAGGGGACAGCGTTTCTTGGGCAGATGGGAGTCTGCAGCACATGGTTGATTTCATGCTGCAGTGCCTGAGAAACGACCGCCGCATCCCCACATTCTCAACACGGCTGATAATTGGGTGTACGCCCTCCTAGATCCTCGCTACCGGGACAACTTACAAAGCCTCATAACACCGTTGAACGGGGAGCGTAAAATGCGGGAGTACCAAGACACACTGGTGCATTCCATCATGTTCTCCATTCCACCCGAGAGCAGTGCTGCTAGTGTTTTACAAAGCAGCTCTGTGCGTCGAGGCAGTGGAGGAAGCTCTGCACAAAGAGGGAGCAGAGGCAGCGCCTCAGCACAAGGCAAGACCAGTATGGTCCAAATGTGGCAAAGTTTTGTGTGCCCGCCACAAATGTCTACTCCATCACAGACGGCTCCAGTCAGCAGGAGGCAACATTTCCATCAGATGGTGACAGACTACATGTCTTGCCCTCTCAGTGTACTCCAAGATGGCTCTTCCCCCTTCAAGTTTTGGGTCTCTAAGCTGGATACATGGCCAGAGCTTATACAGTATGCATTGGAGGTGCTGGCTTGCCCTGCTGCTAGTGTATTATCGGAAAGCGTCTTTAGTGCCGCATGTGGTGTACTAACAGACCGCTGCACGCGACTATCCTCCGATAACGTTGACAGGCTTACTTTTCTGAAAATGAACAAGGCCTGGATCTCGCCGGAATTTGCCAATCCTCTTCCAGAATAAATAATTGGTTGGCAACAGTTTCCAGGTCTCCTGTTGTGTTCATGTTTCTACAACCTGAACTGTAATCCCTGGGCTCCAACACCGCCAGTTGTTGCTCAGAAGTGCCGTCTGCACAGAGAAAAACACTAGCTCCTGTGTTAGTGGGGTTCAGCAACGCCAGCTGTTCCCCGCGGTGTGTCCGGCAAAGTCTCCTGCTGCCTCCACATTCATCCCAACATCAGATATTAAACGTGCTCCAATTCGGCCTTAGCCTACTCCATGAATGACCCTGGGCTCCAACACGGCCAGTTGTTGCTCAGAAGTGCCGTCTGCACAGAGAAAAACACTAGCTCCCGTGTTAGTGGGGTTCAGTAACGCCACCTGCTCCCCTGCTGTGTGTCCGGCAAAGTCTCCTGCTGCCTCCACATTCAAACTACATCAGATATAAAACTTGCTCCAATTAGGCCTCAGCCTAAACCCTGATTGAACCTGGGCTCCAACACCGCCAGTTGCTGCTCAGAAGTGCCGTCTGCACAGAGAAAAACACTAGCTCCTTTGTTAGTGGGGTTCAGTAACGCCAGCTGCTCCCCTGCTTTGTGTCCGGCAAACTCTCCTGCTGCCTCCACATTCAAACTACATCAGATATAAAACTTGCTCCAATTAGGCCTCAGCCTAAACCCTGATTGAACCTGGGCTCCAACACCACTCCGACTCCACTCTGTCTCTAGTATTTACCCTGGCCTCCAACAACGCCAGTTGCTGCTCAGAAGTTCCGTCTGCACAATCAACACTTGTTCCTGTGTTACTGAAGTTCAGTAACATCAGCTGATCCCCTGATGTGTGTCTGGCAAAGTCTCCTGCTCTGTCCACATTCCCACTAGTAGACAGAGTGGAGCCAGAGGCCTAATTGGAGCACGTTTAAAATCAGTAGTAGTCTACAACAGATATTAAACTTGATGAAATTAGGCCTCAGCCTACACCCTGATTGACCCTGGGCTCCAACATCGCCAGTTGCTGCTCAGAAGTGCCGTCTGCACAGTCAACATATGCTCCAGTGTTATTGGGGTTCAGAAATGTCATCTGATCTCCTGCTCTGTCCACACTCACACAACTACAGATTTTAAACTTGCTCCAATTAGGCTTCTGTCTCCACTCTGTTTGTAGTATTTTCCCTGGGTTCCAGCACCGTCAGCTGGCTCTCGGCAGTGTCTTTGGCATGGGTACTCCCTCCTGCCCAGCCTGGTTTCAGCACGCCTGCTGTTTCCGGGTAGTGTCAATGTCACTTTGCCACCAATACGTTGTCCTGTCGTCTTGCGGTCGGATTAGCCGAGTCTATGGTGCCTGCAGTTTATGGGCTTCCTATGTGGGCTGCGGGATCTGGCAACAAAGGCTGGTTCCGTAGTGCCCACAGGACAAGCACCCCCTGTAGGACTGTGGGTTTCAGTAACTGCGGCCGGCTCGCGGCCTTGCAACTTTGTTTTTCATGGGTACCTTCTGCTACCCATCCGGGTTCCAGTACCATCAGCTGGTTCTCGGCAGTGCCTTTGGCTTAGGTGCCTCCTTCTCAGTATCCAAGTTCCAGCAACGTCTGCTGGTCCTTGGTAGTGCTTTCTAGCACAGGTACCTCCTGCTTAGCAATCAGGTTCCAGCTCCGTCAGCTGGTCCTCAGTAGTGCCATTGGCTCTTGTTCCTTCTGCTGCCCCTCCGGGTTCCAGCACCATCAGCTGGTCCTCGCTAGCTCCATTGGCTCTTGCAGCTTCTGCTACCCATCCGGGTTCCAGCACCGTCAGCTGGTTCTCGGCAGTGCCTTTGGCTTAGGTGCCTCCTTCTCGGGATCCGAGTTCCAGCAAAGTCTGCTAGTACTTGGTAGTGCTTTCTAGCACAGGTACCTCCTGCTTAGTAACCGGGTTCCAGCACCGTCAGCTTGTCCTCGGTAGTGCCATTGGCTCTTGTTCCTTCTGCTGCCCCTCCAGGTTCCAGCACCGTCAGCTGGTCCTCGTTAGTTCCATTGGCTCTTGCAGCTTCTGCTACCCATCCGGGTTCCAGCACTGTCAGCTGGTTCTCGGCAGTGCCTTTGGCTTAGGTGCCTCCTTCTCGGTATCCGAGTTCCAGCAACATCTGCTGGTCCTTGGTAGTGCTTTCTAGCACAGGTACCTCCTGCTTAGTAACCGGGTTCCAGCACCGTCAGCTGGTCCTCGGTAGTGCCATTGGCTCTTGTTCCTTCTGCTGCCCCTCCAGGTTCCAGCACCGTCAACTGGTCCTCGCTAGTTCCATTGGCTCTTGCAGCTTCTGCTACCCATCCGGGTTCCAGCACCGTCAGCTGGTTCTCGGCAGTGCCTTTGGCTTAGGTGCCTTCTTCTCGGTTTCCGAGTTCCAGCAACATCTGCTGGTCCTTGGTAGTGCTTTCTAGCACAGGTACCGCCTGCTTAGTAACCATGCTCCAGCACCGTCAGCTGGTCCTCGGTAGTTCCATTGACTCTTGTAGCTTCTGCTACCTATCCGGATTCCAGCAACATCAGCTGGTTCTCAGCAGTGTCTTTGGCATGGGCACTCCCTCCTGCCCAGCCTGGTTCCATCACGCCTGCTGTTTCCGGGTAGTGTCAACATCACTTTGCCACCAATACGTTGTCCTGTCGTGTTGCGGTCAGGTTAACCGAGTCTATGGTGCCTGCAGTTTATGGGCTTCCTATGTGGGCTGTGGGATCTGGCAGCAAAGGCTGATTCCGTAGTGCCAATAGGACAAGCACCCCCTGTAGGACTGTGGGTTTCGGTAACTGCGGCCGGCTCGCGGCCTTGCAACTTTGTTTTTCATGGGTACCTTCTGCTACCCATCCGGATTCCAGTACTGTCAGCTGGTTCTCGGCAGTGCCTTTGGCTTAGGTGCCTCCTCGGTATCCGAGTTCCAGCAACGTCTGCTGGTCCTTGGTAGTGCTTTCTAGCACAGGTACCTCCTGCTTAGTAACCAGGCTCCAGCACCGTCAGCTGGTCCTCGGTAGTGCCATTGGCTCTTGTTCCTTCTGCTGCCCCTCCGGGTTCCAGCACCATCAGCTGGTCCTCGCTAGTTCCATTGGCTCTTGCAGCTTCTGCTACCCATCCGGGTTCCAGCACCGTCAGCTGGTTCTCAGCAGTGCCTTTGACTTAGGTGCCTCCTTCTCGGTATCCGAGTTCCAGCAACGTCTGCTGGTCCTTGGTAGTGCTTTCTAGCACAGGTACCTCCTGCTTAGTAACCGGGTTCCAGTACCATCAGCTGGTTCTCGGTAGTGCCATTGGCTCTTGTTCCTTCTGCTACCCATCCAGGTTCCAGTACCGTCAGCTGGTTCTCGGCAGTTCCTCAGCCTTCTTGTACCTTCTGCTACATTTCCAAGTTCAAGCTTTTGGAAATGGTTTTTGGTTATCACTCTGGATCTCCCTGACGATGACCCTGAAGACGACGACCCTGAAGACCACCCCGAAGAAGGCGACGACCACGAAAACGATGACCCTGAAGATGATGACCCAGAAGACCACCCCGAAGAAGACCAAAAAGATGACTCTGAAGAAGATGACTAAGAGGACAAAGAACATAAAGACAACCACCAAGATACAGAACAACAAGAGACAGAAGACCAAGAAGCAGAAGAACAAAAAGCAGAAGAATAAAAAGCAGAAGAACATTAAGCATAATACTAAAAATCAGAGCAAAAGATATTATCTAAATTATAAGCAGAAGAAGACTAAGCAGTGTATGGGGGTGAGTCCGTTCCTCCTCGTGGTGCCCCTGGAAAATGCCTGCTGCTGCAGGCCAAACTGAACACGGACAAATTCTGTTGTAAATCTTTTGTGACAGGCAGAACGGAAGGTGTAATCTTCAAACTTTTATAGATAACAACTACAGGAATGCCTGTCACAAATAAGAATATGATGAAGAAGAAGAATAGCAAGAAGATGAAGAAGTAGAATATGAAGAAGAATATTAGTTGAATAAGAAGAATATGAAGAATGTAAAAAAAAGAATAATAGGAAGAAGGTGAAGAGGAAGAAGATGAATAAGGTGAAGAAGAAGTTGATGAAAAAGATGCTGCTGCTGCTGCTGAGGATCATGAAGGAGAAAGTGTGGGAGAAGTAAAAAAGAAGGTGAAGAGCACGGAAGTAGTGAAACACACATATCTGACAAAATATAAAAAAGGTTAACATAGTCAATATCTTTGTAACTCCGAACGTCTTTAAAAACAAAAATTTATTCCTGCTATTCCATTTTATTGGGCTAAACCTCTATGCCTTTAATGTCTCCTCCACCTCCCCCAATACATTCTACATTATTATTAGTTGTTTTTCTTCATGTAGAATTAACCTACAAGGAAAGAAAGGGTTTATTTTAATTCCGATATTTCTGTCCCATTGACTTGCATTGGTTTCCGGTATCGGAATCGGCGATATCCAATACTTTTTGGGTATCGGTCCGATCCAATCCGATCCGATATTTCACGATATCGGATGGTACCGCTCAACACTACTCACTATGCTAGCTCTCATCCTGCTAGCTTTCACCCTGCTGTTTCTCACCCTACTAGCTTTCACCATGCTAGCTCTCAGCATGCCATCTCTCTCCTTGCTAGCTCTCTCCCTGCTACCTGTCAACCTGCTAGCTTTCACCCTGCTAGCGCTTTCACCCTTCTAGCTCTCACCCTGCTATCTCTCTCCCTGCTTACTTTCTCTCTACTAGCGCTAACCCTGCTGTTTCTGACCCTACTAACTCTCACCCTGCTAACTCTCACCCTACTAGCTCTCACCCTTCTAGCTCTCATCCTGCTAGCTCTCACCCTGCTAGCACTCACCCTACTAGCTCTCACCCTGCTAGCTTCCATCCTGCTATTTCTAAACCTGCAAGTGCTCACCCTGCTATTTCTAAAGCTACTTTCACATTTCAGGTTTGAGAGAGAGAATTTTTTTCCGTACTGACAGGGTTAAATTTCATTCCAGCGACCATATTCCGGGCATGTGCTGTGTGAAAAAGCGGACATGAAACATTTTTTCCATGCGCCAGACAGACACTTTTTGCCGTATCCGGCAAAAGCCGGAGGTGACGCATGGCCATCCGGCGCAATGCAACGACAATGAAAGTCTATGGGAGAAAAGCTGGATCCGGTGGCAAGCGACGCCGGATCCGGTTTTTACAAATTTCGCCGCATCGTGCCTGATGCCACAAAACGGAAATGTGAAAGTAGCCTAACCCTGCCAGCACTCGTACAACTAGCGCTCATCCTGTTAGCACTCGCCCTACTAGTGCTCACCTTGCTAGCTCTCACCCTACCTAGCGCACACCTTGCTGGTTCTCACACTGCTAATGCTCACCCTGCTATCTCTCACCCTACTAGCGCTCACCTTACTACCTCTCACACTGCTAGTGCTCACCCCGCTATCTCACATCCTACTAGCTCTCATCCAACTGATCTAATATGTGGCATGGCATGGAGACGATCAGCCTGTGGCACTGCTGATGTGTTATAAAAGCCCAGGTTGCTTTGATAGCAGCCTTCAGCTTGTCTACATTATTGGGTCTGGTGTCTCTCATCCTCCTCTTGACAATACCCCATAGATTCTCTATGGGTTAAGGTCAGATGAGTTTTCTGGCCAATCAAGCTCAGTGACACTGTTGTTTTTAAACCAGGTACTGGTACTTTTGGCAGTGTGGACAGGTGCCAAGTCCTGCTGGAGAATGAAATTTCCATCTCCAAAAAGCTTGTTGGCAGAGGAAAGCATGGAGTGCTCTAAAATTTCCTGGTAGACGGCTGCGTTGACTTTGGTCTTGATAAAATACAGTGGACCTACACCAGAAGATGACATAGCTCCCCAAACCATCACTGATTGTGGAAACTTCACACTAGACCTCAAGCAGCTTGGATTTCCAAGGTCTATTGTGAAGTATCCACAATCAATGATGGCTGATTAATTTTGTCATGTCGCCATCTTCTGACCTTTCCCCATCCTAGACGAATGCTCGCTCTTACCGACAGTAATGGTGTGAGCATGACACTTTCCTGCCACACAGAATCGCCACAACCCCTGATTGCTGAGATTCCCAGAGTAGCGATATTGCATCCAGAAGTCGGTCGCTGTGGCCACGATGAGAAGCACCAGTCCAGAGACTGCGCAGAGCAGACCTCCGCCCATCAGCGTGTACATGTCTGATAGATGGTGGTCTCCGGACACCCCACCTGCAAGAGAAAAGAGAGAAGGGGTTAGGAGCCACTTTATGGACAAAGTTGGGCAGCACCCACCAAATAATGAGGTCATTTTACTACTAATTAGTGATGAGCGAACATGCTCGCCACTACTCGGTACTTGCCCGAGTATCACTATACTTGCGGTACATGGCGAGCACCGAGAATTTCCGGGATTATTCGGCAGGAGCTTGGGTCTCCACCCAGCAATTTTGGCGCTTAGAGCGCCAATCAACATGCAGGGATTATCTGCCGTGCACTGTAAAGGCCACAGCCATATTTGTTGTGGTATTACAGTGACTGGCTGACCACAGAGCGTTATCAGAGACCTGCCGCCACCCTGCTCATCACAGTCACGTCCGGAATCAGACAGTGTAGGGAGAGCTGCTGCTGAGATAGGGACAGATTTGTGCTTTTATTAGTGTGGGTATACCATCATATAATCCACAAATCCAGCTAAACAAACAGTCCTTCTAAGGACTAATTACGGGGTATATAGATTGCAGTGCTAGGTAGGCAGGGAGTGTATGTGCGTATATACACATCAGTGCAAGGCATGCAGGCACTGTATGTGGGTATATAAATATCATTGCATACATCAAAAGGGTCCATTACTGTCTGCTGCTGCTGCCTATTACATATATACTGTACATAGCTCCAGGTATCAGTGGCTAGGAATAATTTTTTTTTGCACCTCAATCCTGATTATTTTATTCCAAAGCAATCCAGAGCTCTTTTTTTTTCTCCATTTGCTTTTGGAACTACAGACTAGAGCCAGATCCTTGTAATACTACAGAGTGAAAATCCAGCAATTTTAAACACCTTTGCCAGTCCCAGGTATCACATCTGAGTGCGCAGAAAATTCTGGCATTTTTTGTGATACTATAAGGCTATGGGCCCACATAGCGTTTTAAAACGCACAATGAAAACCGGACTCCTTCCCAGAAATCACGCAGTTTTTTTCCGCGCGATTTCACCGTGATTCTGTTTGCGATTTTGCCGCGATTTTCTCAAGCACTTTCCAAGCGATTTGAAGCATTGCTTGGAAAGTGATTGACAGGTTGGTCACACTCGTCAAACATAGTGTTTGACAAGTGTGACCAGCTTTTTACTATTGAGGCCGCCTATGCGGCATCAATAGTAAAAGATAAAATGTTAAAAATGATAAAAACATAAAAAATCGGGGTATATTTACCTTCCGACGTCCCGCGCTGCCATCCCGGGCCTCAGCGTTCCCAGCGATGCCTTGCGAGACCTGTGATGACGTTGGTCTCGCATTACTATAGCAATCTCGCGAAACCGCTAGAGTCACGCAAGACTACGTCATCACAGGACCTCATTAACTGGGAACGCTGAGGCCCGGGAATGCAGCGCGGGACGTCGGAAGGTAAATATACCCCGATTTTTTATTTTTTATTCTTTTTTTTACAGGGGTATGGTACCCAGGGCCTGGAGGACAGTCTCCTCTCCTCCACACCGTGGGTACCAACCGCACATGAGACGCTTAACTTCCCGCATGGTGGGCATAGCCACATGCGGGAAGTAAGCGATTCTCATGCATTCCTATGGGTGCGGAATCGCGGCAATTCTTTGCGATTCTGCACAAAAGAATGATCATGCTGCGATTTTTTCTGCGATGCGATTCCGCCGCGGAAAAAAGCGCAGCATTAGCACAGCATGTGTGGAATGCCATAGGAATGCTTGGGGTGCGTCATGTACAAGATTTTTAAATGTTTTTGCAGCATTTTCGCGCCGAAAATCGCGGCAAAAACGCTTAAAAATCGCATCGTGGGCACACAGCCTCAATGTCTTATGAGAAACATCACACCAATCAAATAATATATAGTTAAATAGGGTGTGAATCCATATCACCGGACCATCCCAACAAGGATCGCATACAGCTATAGTACACAGAACAGAACATAATCGATCACACAAAAAAAGATAGATTGGAAATCATATAATATGCAAAAATATTTATTAGAATAAATAGATACAAGGAGGTGAGGAGTACCACCTAAAGGCACATGTGAAGGTAGGGCGCTCAAACTGACAACTGCGACAATATCATAATAATCATACGATTATACGCAAATAAATGTACACATGTGACTGTCAAATACATAAATGTGTTTACATGTTATATTGCACATAGCCCAAATAGTGTAATAGGTTATAGGATCACTGCACCCAATATATACAATGAGAATTGACAATAGTATGTGGGTCGCCCTCCCAGGGCTGTGGGGTACTCGGTATCGGGCCGGTGTCAGGGGGGATGTGTCACAGGGGTAGCGGTGACCCGGTCCGTGGCTCTGGGCGCCCAATATCTATGTGATGGTTTTTGTGGTTAATGGAATAGTTGTTCGTGACGCCACCTGTGGTGTTTGGCAAGTAAGATGTTAAGCCAACGCTGCTTGCAGATCCGCTGGGACTGATGGTGTGATGCAGCAAAGATGGTGCAGCTCCCCACAGGTGGAGCTGTAGTCCCGGGGCAGTGTAGGTGCAATGTATCTGGAGAAGTGCAGGATGGTGTGGATGCTGGTACCCCAATGTAGCGGTGCTGAAGGTGTTAGCGACGAAGGAATGGAGGCCACCAGAGCTTGCAGTTTCAAAGCTTTACTCACAGTTCGTGGTACACACTGGTGCCTGCCTCCGTGCCATGTCCTCCGGGGTAAAGACTCAATCAACCTCCCGGGCAAGTCAGGGCTCCCCTCTCCAACACTCCGCCAACATGTACCTTTCCTGAACGACTCCTCCAATGCGCCTTGTGGTGTGAAGCACTCCAGTACTTAGTTACCCTGGAATACCTCCTGTCTAGATGTTCCTAGAACTCTACTTGTATGACAGACAGCTGTAGCCTGCTCGGGGATGCTCCTGGATCCCGGCTCTCTATCCGTGTTGCTGTTGTGTCCCAAGTCTTGGATGGGAGTAGTGCATTTACAGCCAACTACTCCACCGGTGTCTGCTGCAGAACCATAAGTGTCCATACAATCTCGGGGACCGGGCCCCGGCCTTGCGCTGAGAACCTATAGGCAGGGTTCCAATTCAAGCCACTCCTCCTCTCTGTTCTCTTTACTCCTTCGTTCCGTACTTGTCTCTCCTTCGTATGGATGCTTAGGTTACAGTTCTACGTCTCTCTCCTTCTCCTCGGACCCGTCCTCAGACTCTCCTGACTGACTGTCCTTCTCACTCCTCTCAGTCTACTCTGAGACTGACCTCCCGTCAGACGGCCCCCTATGGGACTGACCCTCTATGGGACTGACCTGTAATTCTAAACCTTCCCAACCTTTTATATGGATCTAAACTTCACCCACCTCCCAGCACATCTCGTGTTACGAAGCAAGGACCCACGAAAGGTGCTCTGCTACCCTCTAAGCATGGAGCTGCAATCTGGTTCTTTGCTGAACTATCCTGTGTGTGGGTGCAGGTGTTGGAGTGTGGAAAGGAGCTCCCAACTTACCAGGATGGTGGGGCACTATACCTTAGGAGAAGGTGCAGTACCTCTGTGGCGACTGAGCCTCAGGGGCGCCACATACCCCCCGTTAAACACAGCACGTCCGCGGGCTGCAAGGTAAACAAAGTAGACAGCAAAGAAACATACAAAAATTTTGCAATGCAGAACAAACTTTTCTTATACTAAGCTTCCTAGTATAGGAGGTACTCATCTTGAACATTACCAACAATTCTTATTTAACTATCTAAAATTTTTAATTCTAAGTGCAGTTCTCAATTTCAAAGTGCTATGTTCTGTAACATATTCCTTTCTCATCTTTCTTTTCTCTCTCTCTTCTAGACGCAAGACACTGACCGCAGATACCTGGTCCATCACCTGTCACTTTCAATTCTTTATTCAAATTGCTCATCTCTATACCAGACATTCCTAATTCTTCTATAAAAGCTATCTCTCAATTACTAATAATCTTATAAAACACATTATCAAATACTTTTCAATAAAACAGTGCAAAGATTCTTGTAAGTGCTGGACACCACTCCCAGCTAGGATTTCTTACAGTGTCCTTAGAGGTAGACATCATCTTCGAAAAGTGTCCATGCAGAACATCATCTTCGCAATGTGTCTATTTATGTAAAACCAAGAAAGGGCACCTAAAGAGGTGCAAACTATTTACAAGAAAGCTTTGGATCATACAGCGTCCATGATCTCCTCAGTTCCAATCAAAAAAAACAACGCTGCCAATAATATTAAGCAATACAAAGTGCTACCAGCAAAAACAGAACATGATGAACAGAAAGGCACAACTGGTGCAAACTAACCCTCCTGGGTAACGAGATATTTTGAAAATTGTCTAATTGTGATCCCCTTCTGGGGTTCTGGAAGCTGAACTGGAACTGCTACCAGAGGAAAGGTATTCATCGGCAATCTTCAGGTATTGTTCCTCCCATGGTGTCAAATTGGAGAACTTTGACCTAGGCTTCCGGGCTGGTGCTAATGTAGGGGCAGCTGGGTCCTCCTGCCTGCGGGTTAGGATGAGATCCTCCAGGGCTCGCCTAATATTCATGGCATACCAGCTTCTCAGTCCCTCATGCCTGGTGAAGGTCACATTATCTCCCGGGCTCAGGTTCCTTGCTGGGTGCCACTTCCTCAAGTGTGGCTCCACATCCCGCCGGTTGAAAAATAGATCGGAGATTCGGCTAGGGTCATGGATGAAGTTGAACCAACTTACCAGGATGGTGGGGCACTACACCTTAGGTGAAGGTGCAGTACCTCTGTGGCGACTGAGCCTCAGGGGCGCCACATATGCGTGATACCTAATAGGGAAGCAGGAACCTGTCGCAGAGCGTCCACCCCGACACGCATTTCGGCGGTATATGCCTTTCTCAAGGGGTATGGCAGTGGGGGAAGAGGAAGGGTATAAAAAGCCCCAACAGCCAATTGAAATAACCACCGTAAATCAAATATCAAACACCTGGTAAGTAAGCAGGCAGCCGACCTGTATAACCAGCACCAGCGCATATAGAGGGGGCGGGAATAGTCATGACATCACAGATCGCAACCATGGCAGCAAAGTAAGCAAAAATACGAGATTGCATACCATTAGATAAACTCATTTAGCCATTGCCATGGTGACAAACAACGCCACCATTCCTAACGCCGCTGTATATTAGGACAACAACAGTCATGTGGACCTTGCTATAGTTACAAATTACAACGCAAAGACCGGCGCATGTGCAGACCAAGTAAGGAGATAGATAGTGACAAAGTATCACGCTGACTATTGCGAGATTCGATAATTTTTTGTGGTACTGTAGTATTTTTTGGAGTGTCTTATCCAATTTTTTTACACCATTTTGCTGACCAAAAATTTTTTATCTGCCAAAAAAAATTTAGCTGGGAAAAAAATATTTATCTGCCAAAAAAATATTTAGCTACAGTTCATATATTTAACACTGTGTTTTGTCCGTCACATGCAGCGCATATCATTGTGCTAAATATTTTACAATTTTAGTCCTCCAAAGATTTTTTTTTTGTAGTGTCATAGCCTACTTATTGACACAATTTTGGTGGCCAAAACAAAAAACACCAGGCCACATATTTAACAGCGTGCTACAAGGGCGTATCTAGGGGGGGCAGCCGGGGCATTTGCCCCGGGCGCAGCCGGCAGGGGGTGCACTTGGGCCGCAAGTCTGCAGTGTCCTCCCTGGCGGCTGCTTTCTGCCGCCCCCGTGGCCTGAGAGTCGGCGGTTCTCTGTGTCAGTTGTCAAGCTGACAGCTGGCACAGAGAAGGTGCACGTGCCGGCTCCCAGGGAACAATTGTACTGGCGTCTATACAGACGCCAGTACAATTGAAGCTCTGACCGCCGGGTCAGAGCAACGTCAACAGCATGACATGTCATGTGATCTCGCTGCTGACGTCAATCCCCGGCGCCCCGAGCGAACGATCAGCGCTGGTGGTAAGTGCTCCACTGTGGAGCTGAATACACCGAAGATGGGAGATAGGGGGTGTTAAGGTGGGGAAGGGGGTTAATGAGTGGGGGGGTTAATGTGGGGAAGGGGATTAATGAGTGGGGATGGGGGTTAATGTGTGTGGATGGGGGTTAATGAGTGGGGATGGGGGTTAATGTGTGGGGATGGGGGTTAATGAGTGGGGATGGGGGTTAATGTGTGGGGATGGGGGTTAATGAGTGGGGATGGGGGTTAATGTGTGTGGGGGGGTAAATGAGTGGGGATGGGGGTTAATGTGTGGGAGGTTAATGAGTGGGGATGGGGGTTAATGTGTGGGGGGTTAATGAGTGGGGAGGGGGGTTAATGAGTGGGCATGGGGGTTAATGTGTGGGGATGGGGGTTAATGAGTGAGGATGGGGTTAATGAGTGAGGATGGGGTTAATGAGTGGGGATGGGGGTTAGTGAGTGGGGATGGGGGTTAATGTGTGGGGGGTTAATGAGTGGGGATGGGGGTTAATGTGTGGGGGTTAATGAGTGGGGATGGGGGTTAATGATTGGGGATGGGGGTTAATGTGTGTGGGGGTTAATGGGTGGGGATAGGGGGTTAATGAGTGGGGGTGGGGGGTTAATAAGTGGGGATGGGGGTTAATGTGTGTGGGGGGGTTAATGAGTGGGGATGGGGGATACTTAATGTGTGAGGGATTTGGAGTGGGGATGGGGGTTATTTAATGTGGGGGATTTGGAGTTGGGATGGGGGTTATTTAATGTGGTGGGATTTGGAGTGGGGATGGGGTTATTTAATGTGCGTGATGGATTTGGAGTGGGGATGGGGGATTTAATGTGTGGGGGGATTTGGAGTGGGGATGGGGGGTTATTTAATGTGTGTGAGGGATTGGGGATTTAATTTGTGTGGGGAGATTTGAGGACACAAAATGAAGAGTATTTATGAGGAAACAGTATGGGGGATGGGTGCAGACAGTATGGGGAGCGAACGGGTTAATGTATGTGGACACAGTATGGGGAGTGAGGGTGATGGGATGAGTGCAGGCACAGTATGGGGAGTCGGGTATGTGTGAGCAGACAGTATAGAGAGTGAGGGGGTTAATATATGAGGAGACAGTATGGTGAACAGGAGGGATGTTAGAGGAGACAGTATGAGGAGGGAGGGGAATTGTGTGAGGCGACAGTATATTGCAGATATTTTTATTTAGGAGCATTATAATGACACTTCTATCTTTAAGGGCATCATGTGGAGATTTGCTGCAGAAGACCGGAGAAGATGGACGTCTGCAGAGACGGCTGTGGATGAGAAAACTCATCATGGGGTCTGGACAAGAAGAAGAAAAGGAGACCGACTCCAGAGACGACATCATCTATAATGTACCTGGATGTAAATATTATTTGTGATACTGACTTATTCTCATGTTTTTATTTGTTAGGATCATTAAAAGGGTTGTCCAGGTATATGCTGAGTCTGCAGTCAGTCCATGTGACTGCAGACTTCTGAATTCTCACAGTGCTCACTGATCGCTGTCAGGATTCTCTTGTGCCGCTAATTTACATACATGCGGTTACATGCTGACTAGACATGTGTGGCCTCACTCAATGAAAATGAACAGAGCGAGGCCGGGCACGTCTAGTCGGAATGTGGCCAGAAGTATATAAATCACATATTTGTGCTGACATGACTGTACATCGGCAAGGGAGAATCCTAAATGTGTGCAGTGCATTAGTTGTGAGAATTCAGAAGCTGCAATGTCAGGATTCAGCTCTGCAGGTTCCAGTGTCATCACATGGACACTTCACTCATATTCGATTTTCATAGGTATGGTCCTGTGACAATGAGCTTCTCTTCCTGCTTTCAGTTTTTAACTGAACATTGAGAGGTTTAGGGAGAGCAGCTTGAGGGTACAGGTACATGACTGATTTTAGCCCCGTGTGCCAGAAAGCCAAGAAACGCCTCTGGTGTGCTATCTACGTCAAACACCAAATCAATTTGTGGCCTACAAACTGTGCCATTTCAGGGCTACATTCCACTGTATATTTTGTCTGTGACCCTATTTCTATACACTGCTTTGGGGTAAAAAAATTTAAAAATACAGGGCACATATTGAACAATCTGGTATCTCACTCAAATGCCAGATGTGTTTGTGGCCTACAAATTGTGCATTTCAGGGCTACATTCCACTGTATTTGCTGTCTGTGACCCTATTTCTATACACTATTTTGGGGTACAAAATTTAACAATACAGGGCACATATTGAACAGCCTGGTACCTCCGTCAAATGCCAGATTTATCTGTGGCCTACAAATTGTGCCATTTCAGGGATACATTCCAATGTGTTTACTCTCTGTGACCCTATTTCTAAACACTATTTTGGGGTACAAAATTTAAAAATACAGGGCACATATTGAACAGTCTGGTATCTCAGTCAAACACCAGATCTATCTGTGATCTACAAATTGTGGCCTTTCAGGCCCCCATGAAACATTTTTTGCTGTGAGTTACCCTATTTTTATACCCTATCTTTCTGTCAAAAATATAAATACAGACCACAAATTTTACAGTTTGGTATCTCCGTGACACGCCTCCTGTATCTGTGGTCTACAAAAAGTGGCATTTTAGGGCTCCATTCAACTGTTTTTGCTCTGTCTTACCCTAGTTCTAAACACTATTTTGCTGTCAAAACCAAAAATACAGGTCACATATTGAACAGTTTAGTATCTCTGTAAAAATACTTCTGATTCAAATTGTTATGGCTGCTTGATGACTGTGTCTTTAATGCACCAAATACTACCACCATCATCATCTTCTGCCTAGAGGCATTTCCTACGCAGATAGAAATTCTGAGGAGCAGAGGGTGAACGCTTGGGCGGTGTTGTACTCTGTCTCTGAATTATGAAGGCAAAATCTTCCAGATTAAATCATGACTGGAAGAGCTAGAGCAAGAGCATGTGGAAGAGCACGAGGTCAGGGCTCAAAACTACCGAAGCCTGTTGTTCCTGGGCTGGATTGTGACAATCCATCACCTATTAATACTGAACTTGTTGGATGAGGACGTCAAAAAGGAGCCCCTGCAGCTCCTAGACCAGGAGCTAGAGATTTTGACATTTCTGCTGGATTTCAAGATGTGTCAATTGGAGAGCATGGTGGTCGAAGATGTGACTTCTATGATATGGGTGTTTCCACTAGACAATCCATCCAACATGTTATTGAGTCAAAATCTGGTTTTGCTCGCAACTCTATTCAGCTGTGCACAAACTATGTCAAACTGATAGCTAGACCCAAGTGGGTCTTGTCACAGTGCCATGTTGACTACAGTCCACAGATGTTATCTAGATTCCTAATATCATCTCTACTTTACCAGCATAATGAATTAATAAGAAAAACATGTGGTTTTGATGGAGCTGTTCTTTTCTTGACAAAAAAACTAAATAAGATCAATGAGGTGGTTGGCTGCACAAAATTACTTTCACCAATGAGTTACCACACACTTCACCAACTTGCTTTCACTTTTACAACATTATATTCCGAAGCATTGAAGATGATGAATATATTATGAAGCAAATAGTTAAGAATAATTATCACCCAAATGATGTTACAGAAGTCAGAACATGCACAAGCTATCTGTGTGGCACTGATTTACCACCCTGTAATTTTGAAGTATGAGACTAGTATCATTTTGTGGATTGATGTGAGCCACAAAGTCCTTCAAAGTGAAACTGTTTGGGATGTAATGTACACTTTGCTTGTGAAAATTAGAACATGCCTTCTATGTTGCTTGCATTAAAGAACTGATTGGCCAAATATGTACAGATTCAGGAAGACCGGGCTCCGGGTACCTGTGCTGCACAGAGTCCGGAACTCTCAAGGCTGCGTCCCCTGTTTCCCGTAGATAGGAATAGGGGAACGGACGGACCCCATTACCCAGGAAGAGGGGGCGTGTTTAGACAGGAAACATGGCCAAAAGCTGATGGAAAAAACATGCAAAGCAGGAGTGAGTCCGCCGCTGTCAGCGTGTGAGCAGCAAGGGGGATGGCGCACTAAGCACCCGAAGCGCCGGCGCTTTGACGGACTGCAGCAGACTGTCTCTGCTGGATTGGAGTTGTGTCTCTCTCACCTGTACTTCTTGGTTGTCCAACGAACTATGATCAGCATTTTGAGATGTGAATTTTTTAAATAATTCCGCAAGAAGGGCCCTCTGGTACTGCAACATTTTTGTACACCTGTCTGCCTCTGGAATAAGAGATATCAAGCTCTTCTATTAACAGATGTTCAGAAGTGTCACCAATCAGTATTGCCTGGCTGTCAGCCAAAATTTCTATAATGCGAGGATCACAGGAAAGGCAGCATAAAAGAAACTCAACCACAGCATGCCAGACTGCTAACAGGCAAGACTTCCATGTCCTCAACAAGAGGACGACTGACCATGCTCTCCTCCTCCTCTTCCTTGTCCTCAGGCCATCCCTGACTTTCGACTAACCTCTGCGCTATCATTGTAAAAACATCATTGTAAATACACCCCTGTACTTTATATCTCACCCACCTCATTGTAGATTGTAAGCTCTCACGAGCAGGGTCATTATCGTTTGATTTAATTATAGCATTATTGTTAATGTTGTTATTGTTACTTAGGACTGTTGTGTTTGAAAAAGATAAACCGTAAGTATGTTATATAAATAACAATTATTAGTATTATTAGAACACAAAGAAACGGGATGGTGACACTAATTATGGCGTAATCGCCTTTCACTATATTGATGGAATCCTCAAAGTTATGGAGGATGGTACATATGTCTGACATCCATGTCAACTCATGAGATATTATGTGTAAAATCTGAACTGAATACCGACGGCCTTGTTGATGCTGGTAGTCAACAACTGCCATCTTATGCTCACAAATCCTTTCCAATATGTGCAGTGTAGATGTCATGTGTACCTGTCCTGTGTGACACGACCCGCAGGTCGGTAACTGAAACAACAAGACAAAAGGGAACACCGGGGAAACAGTTACAATGGTGGGCCCTGCAATAGGGAATGGGGACGTGGAGACCTGCACTGCCCTGAGGCAGTGTCCCTGAACACTCCTAACATTCCCTATACAGGCTCTTCACCTGTCGCCGAGCAGGATACCTGAATCCCTCACTATCCCTTGCTTGGGAACTGGATAGTGTGGACACTGGTCCCACCGCTGCACTAGTACACACAAACGAAAAAGGGGAAAACACCAAAACACTTATCTTTCTCTGCTGCAGTCACCAGGCAGCAGAGTGCAGCACCAGATCAGCTTTCAGCAGTGGTTCGACACCTCAGAGCCAGCTGCTACTTTCACCATCTTTCTCTGCTGCAGTCACCAGGCAGCAAAGTTCATCACCAGATTAACTTTCAGCAGTGGCTCGACACCTCAGAGCCAGCTGCTACCTTCACCATCTATCTCTGCTGCAGACACCGGGCAGGTAGAGTTCAGCACCAGTTTCAGCAGTGGCTCGACACCTCAGAGCCAGCTGCTACCTTCACCATCTATCTCTGCTGCAGACACCGGGCAGGTAGAGTTCAGCACCAGTTTCAGCAGTGGCTCGACACCTCAGAGCCAGCTGCTACTTCACAAAGGTTTCAGCAGTGTCTCAACACCTCAGAGCCAGCTGCTCACTTCACCGTGGTTGGAATCCAAAAAGGACCTGCTCTCACCCACCCCTGCTGATACATCATGTGACCTTATATAGGAAAAGGGAGTGGTCACATCAGCAGGGAAACAAAACAGACGTAATAACCCCTGTGGCCACCGGGAGCAAAAACCCATATTAAGACCCCAAAGGCCTGAAAGGAAAAAAAAAGGTTTAACTGAGGGAATCCTGAATCTGACACAGGTCCAAGAATTGGACTATGACAGTAGAGTTCCAATGAGCGGGCACATCACCCACCAGTTGGTGAGCCTGAAGCTGCAAATGCTGCTGAAGCACGTCAAGGGCGGACGAAGCTGTAGCGGACTTTCTAAAATGGGCACACAGGGCGTCATACTTTCAAAAGCAGATCTGGCAGCTCCGAGTCGCTTTTGAGAAACCATTGAATAACAAAGTTAAGCACATAGGCCAGGCATATTATGTGTGGGAGCTTGCCTCGCCTCGCCTCAAAGCAAGACCATGCCTGGCTGTAGGTTCATCGGTGTCAGCCATAGATCTGCCTGCTCTTTCAGAGCTGTCCACAACTCTTCAGCATTGTGCGGTTTGTCACCTAAGCATATTAGCTTCAGTTCAGCCTGTTGACGCTTGGTTGAGGCAGTGCTGCACTGCTCCCAGCTTGTGACTGATGTGGTCATTTCGGAGATGGAGGCTGAAGAGGAGGAGGTGCAGGAGCTGTAGACTGTGGGGGCAACCCTGATTGAGGTAGAAGCCACAATTGTCGGCGTTGGGAGGACGGGTTCCATTATAAGGTCTGTCTGGGTCCCAGCTTCCACTATGTTAACCCAGTGTGCCATCAGGGAGATGTACCGTCCCTGCCCACAAGCACTTGTTCACATGTCCGTGGTTAGGTGGACTTTCCCAGTAACAGCATGGTTGCGTGGCCGGGTAATGTAGTGGGACACGTTCTTGTGTAATGCCGTGATGGGTCACCAGGAGAAATAGTGGCGGCTGGGGACAGAGTCCTTTTTTTAGACGGATGCCGAAATCAGGTTTCGAAAGATTCCATCTCCACAAGGCTAAAAGGCAACATTACGAGCATAAGCAGAAGAGAAATGTGTGAATTTATGACTGTGTACTTTGAGGCTTTGATTGGGTATGGACAACTGAACTCTGAGCTGGGACAAGGATGTTGATGGTGCTATTTGAGTTTGGGTGCAACGACAGATGCAGGACAGGGGATTTGCTTGCATGCACAACAGCGGAAGACAAAGTGGTATCACCCGCAGACACTGTTCCTGGAGCCTGGTGTTCGGCCCACAAAGTTGGGTGCTTTGCTGCAATGTGCCTGATCATGCTGGTGGTGATCAGGCTGGTATTTTTGCTACCCCTGCTGATACTGGCATGGCCGGTGTTGCAAATAGCCTGTTTGAGGTTATCAGCAGAGTCTTTAAAAAAAACACCAGACTCGGGAACACCTAACATTTGTAGTGGCAACTTCCGTCGTCTTGGTGTTGGTTGGTGGTGGTTGGGACATTCAGTGTTTTCCTCTCCCACACCACCTCCTCACCTCTCCCCCTGTGTTTCTGGGTTCCCCAAGGCTCAGTTCTAGGACCCTTACTTTTCTCCATCTCTACCTTTGGCCTGGGACAGCTCATAGAATCCTACGCCGATGACACACAGATGTACCTATCTTGACCTTACATATCCTCCTTACTGACCAAAATCACACAATGTATGTCTGCTATTTCCTCCAGATTTTCTGCTCGCTTTCTAAAAGAGAACATGGACAAAACAGAATTCATTATCAGCTTTCAACCATCTATCTCACTGTACCCCTCCACCAGAACTAACCATCAATGTTAATCTCTGATTACTTTCCCCAGTCCTACATGATTGGTGCGTCGGGTTGATCCTCGACTCTGCCCTGTCTTTCAAGCCACATATCCAAGCCCTTTCCTCCTCTTGCTGACTCTAACTCAAAAACATTTCCCACATCCTTATATTCCTTGACCAAGAAATTGCACATATGATTTTGCACGCCCTCGTCATCTCCCGCCTTGATTATTTCAACCTTCGACTCTCTGGCCTCCCCTAGAGAACTCTTGCACCACTACAATCTATCCTAAACTATGCTGCCCAACTAATCCACCTGTCTCCCCGTTATTCCCCAGCCTCTCGTCTCTAATCCCTAAAACTATGACATACAAAGCCATCCACAACCTGTTTCCTACATCAATCTGTGACATGGTCTCCATGGACACCTACACGCAACCATCGATCCTCTCAACAATTTCTTCTTTACTCCCCTCTTATCTCTTCTTCCCCCAACCACATACAAGACTTCTCCTGTGCTTCACCCATACTCTGTAACTCTCTACCCCAACACATCAGACTACCACCTACTATGGACACATTCAAAACGAACCTGAAGAACAATCTCTTATAACAAGACTACTACCTGCAGTGATCTTCAGTCTACTGAAGCACACGACCAGCCCTACCCTCTCCTACTGTATCCATACCCATCCCATGTAGACTCTGAGCACTCGCGGGAAAGGTCCTCTCTCTTTATGTACTTGAAAGGCCTTGTATTGCTCATGTTTAGTGTACTTGTCTATGTGTGCCCCTTTTTCACATGTAAAGCGCCATGGAATAAAAGGCGCTATAAAAATTACTAATAATAATAATAATATCATCCACCACCTCGTCTTCCATTTCCGCACCCTGGTCCTCCTTCTGACTTTCTGGCAATTGTGTCTCATCATCGTCCACCTCTTGTGATACTTTTCCACCGTCGCCTTCGTGTGACCGTGGCTGCTGAAATATTTGGGTAGCACTACATGCGATATCATCTTGCCCCGCTTCAAGTGTAACGTGCGAGAGTCCCAAATCTATATATGTTAAAATGAACAGCTCTTGGGAGTGTCCAAGTGTGGGATCAGTTGTCTACAGGCAATCGGCATGGTGGGAGGAAGGAGGATCAGGGTGAGGAATATGCTGTCCAATCCCACGGCTACTCAGACTTGACCATGTGGAAGACAGGGTGCTGGTGGTGGTGGCAAAGTGACTGGCGGTGTCAAAGTGACTGGAAGCATTATCCGCTATCCAACCAACAACCTTTTGACACTGCTGTGGGTTTATTACGTGGTGTACTGATGCTTTCCATTATTAATTGTGACTGGAAGGTCAAGTGAGAAAATGTAGGTGTTTGGTGTGTCCCAATTCCAGCTTGCCAACAGCCTCAGCCTCTGCATGCACCATCACGTTCACTTCCCTATCCCTTGCCACACGCTTTGCCCCTTTTACTGTAAATGTACTACATTATTTCCCACGTTCACTACAAATGGCAGAATTTTTTGCGAACTTATATGTTATCCGTGTGTGTGAAACCTACATTTTAAAATTTCTGGCCTGTACTTAAAAAATTTTTTTTTCATCAAACTGTTGTCAATAACTTTAGTAAGAGACAGGAAAAACAGTTCAATGGAGGGCTATTTCACAATTTGTCGCACACAGATAGATGAGGCGTCTGATGGAGACAGGCCACTCTCAAATATCTTGCCTGTATTTTGTTATTTTTGGGGCAGAAAAATTGTGTGAATAAGTAGGCTAAGACACAACCAAAAAAATTTGATGTAGGCCTGATACCTTATGTATATTAAAGCAGAGCTGGGTCACCTGATAAAGCCTGGGAGGAGAAGATTAACCCTTTTTGTGCTGCCTGTCACCAGGTCTCACAATGTATTTAAAATGCCCAGTCCACATAAAAATGGTGAGCATTTATATGAAAATGCACAATATATATGGTATCTCATAGAAATGTCTTCTTAGTGGGATACCACACATCCTCCACATCTCTTCAGACACCACCACTAGAACACCAAAGTGAACGTGTTTTGTGATGCAACAGCCACGTTACTGTTTGCAAAGGGATGTTTGTGGTCTCAGCAGAGTTCAACCTATTGTTTCTTGTGTGTCTCCCCCTCCCAATGAGGAGTCCAACTAAATATCAATTACTAAAAAATTATAGGGTTGTACAGGAAGAGCAGATAGTTGTGGTATGGCACTGTGCCCTGTCAACACAAGGGTACCTTTTGTTTAATTACCAGCATTACATAAAAATTTTCAATTGCAGATGAAGTTGATAGAAAACCACAATCTATGTCCTCCCAGCATTCCTCTGTACACATCTCAGTAATTTGATCACTATTAGCGTGATCTATTTCCCTTTAACATTTCTCGGTCTTCAGATCACAGATATGACAACATGCTTCAGATGCAGAGCAATGGATATGGCCTACGATAGAACAGTTCTGGATGACATTTTTACAGTGTGAAACATCAATTAGTCCTAAACAAAATCATTTCTCTAGAACACAGTCGGTGGACACCTTTTAATCCCTCCCCCCATTTAGTGGAATATGAAGGTCTTGAGATCCTTTTGTAGGACTCCAAATATTAAAGGTACCAAACAACAAACACTATGGTTTAAGTTTAAACAGATTATTGAAGACATTTAAAAAAGTTATTCAACAGTTATCAAGCCTCCCACCCATTCCAGATCCAGCGGGACAGTCACAATTTCACAGTCTTCCCCGCTGTCCTGACTGGGATTTTACTGTCCCGCACAGCACTGAGCTGCCACGCCCCCCCATGCACCGACCCCATCCATTCCTCACCCTCCCAGAGAGACCCACCACAGCCCCTCACTGCTAATATTCCCAGCAAAGACATCGGTGGCCTGCTCTGTGCACACAGGACCTGTGATGCGGTCACAGGAGGGGAGGAGTCAGGGGGTCACATGATCAGGGGCTTTAGTGTATGCAGGACGCTGTTGTGAGTTCATTTTTCCCTTCACCATTGAGGTCTGATGAACTTCCTCCTCTGGTGAAGGAAGGTAGTGAGGCTGATTACCAAACACCTGGGCAGCTAGATGATGACTGGGTGGCTGGAATTGAGGACTGGATATAAGGCTGCCGACGCCCTTCTTCCTGGCTGGTGATTTTCCTGCTCGATTCTTGGAGACCAGTCTGATTCCTGCATCTCAAAGCTAAGTTTTTCTGCTCTGCTTTGTACTCTTCAGTTTTGTTTTTGTTTTGCCTTGTTTTTTAGGAGTTCTGCCATCCCCGGCCGGGGGTGAGCTGAATTCCATTTTTGTCTCTGATCTGTTGATCTTTTGCTCTGTCTTCAGAATATACCTGAGTGCTGATATAGTCTTTTGAAGCCTAGCGACTTCAGGGCCTGTTTTTCCTATCAGTCGGTTGGCTCATTTTGATAGGGTTTTTGCGGATGGCAGACAGCAGCTTTCCTATCCTGTCCTATGTAGTTAGCTTGGGCCCCATCATTTGCTCAACCTATCTTTCTATCTGTGTTAGTGTTTTCATCTTGCTTCACCGTCATTATATGTTGGGGGCTGCCTATTGCTTTGGGGTCTGCTCTGGGGCAGTTTAGTTTTTCCCCTTTCTGTCTTTAGGCTATGTAGTTCTCCGGCTGTGATTGAGGGGTCTAGGGAACCGTAGGAACCCCCCACGGCTACTGCTAGTTGTTGTGGATAGGTCCAGGGGTCTGCAATCCGACAGCTGCCAACCTCTCTGGTTTTTCTGGACTTAGCTGGTATTTTGTTTTTTCCTCCTTTGGTGACTCATCATAACAGAATCACCAGCCATACCGCAGATCCTAGGGTACTCAATAGCAGGAGAGAATTGTAAAAAAAAAAAAAGGGAAAAACAAAAAAAGTGTTAGAATTTTTTTTTTTTTTTTGTGTGCATATTTTTTCCTCTATATCTCTGAGGCCGTAGGGGGAATTTTTCTCTCAATGGAGATGAAGCAATTGTCTGATCGCTGCTGAAGTGCGGGGAATTTCCGCCTATCTTGCTCATTCACATGCTGCTGAACCAAAGATTCCCACTCCTGATGTGTTTTTTGGGGATCGGTCTAAATTCTTGAATTTCAAGAATAATTGTAAATTATTTTTTGCCTTGAAGCCTAACTCGTCGGGGAACTCCGCGCAGCAGGTTAAAATTGTCATCTCTTTGCTGCGCGGCGATCCCCAGGATTGGGCGTTTTCTTTGAAACCTGATGATCCTATTCTGAATAATGTGAACGCATTTTTTCAAGCCTTGGGGTTGTTATATGATGAACCTAATGCTATTGATCAGGCTGAAAAGACCCTGTTGGCATTAAGCCAGGGTCGGGATTCGGCAGAGTTGTACTGTCAAAAATTCCGAAAGTCGGCGGTCCTTACTGCCTGGAATGATGGTGCCTTGGCAGCCCTCTTTCGGAAGGGTTTGTCAGCAACTGTAAAAGATACTATGGTGGGATTTCCTGTTCCCTCTGGTCTTGACGATTCTATGTCATTAGCTATTCAGGTGGATCGGCGTTTACGTGAACGCAAAACTACACGAGAGATGTTGCCACCTGTTGAACAAATGTCTGAACCTATGCAATGTGATAGAGTTTTGTCTAGGGCACAATGTCAGGAGTTCAGAAGGCATAATAAGCTGTGTTTTTTTTGTGGAGATGCCTCGCATATTATTTCTGTCTGCCCTAAACGAGAGAAACGTTGTGCACACACGTTTTCTGTGGGTGGTGTTCAACCTAAGTTTCTTCTGGCAATTACTTTGATCTGCTCCCTGTCCACATTTTCCGTCAAGGCTTTTGTGGATTCAGGAGCAGCGCTTAACCTGATGGACTTGGATTTTGCTAAACGTTGTGGATTTCCTATGACACCTCTGCGGACACCTATCCCTTTGAGGGGTATTGATGCTACTCCTTTGGCGAAGAATAAACCTCAGTTTTGGACCCAGGTGGTAATGCGGGTCGCCCCAGACCATCAAGAAAATTGCAGATTTTTTGTGTTGCATAATTTGCATGATACCATTGTTCTGGGATTTCCCTGGTTGCAAATCCATAATCCAGTTCTGGATTGGAAATCTTTGTCTGTGGTGAGTTGGGGTTGTCGGTGTGCCCTTAGTGATGCTCCTGTTTTCTCCACCTCTCCCCAGTCGCATGATGTTCCTGACTATTTGGCTGACTTTTATGATGTATTTAGTGAGAATAAGTCTGCGTCTTTGCCTCCTCATAGGAGTTATGACTGTGCAATTGAGCTGAACCCGGGGTGTAAATTCCCCAAGGGTCGGCTTTTCAATTTATCTATACCCGAGCACGAGGCTATGCGATCATATATTAAGGAGGCATTGGAGAAGGGTCATATTAGACCATCCTCTTCACCCTTAGGTGCTGGGTTTTTTTTCGTGGCTAAAAAGGATGGTTCATTAAGGCTTTGTATTGACTATCGTGCCCTCAACAAAATTACTGTTAAATATCAGTATCCGTTACACCTGATTTCTGATCTATTCTCCAGAGTTAAAGGTGCTTGCTGGTTTACCAAGCTGTCATGTCGGACGCTGTTCACACCACTGCGTTCGGCAGGCAGAGGTAGTTCCACCTCCAGCCACTATTGCCTCAGTGGCGCCGGCTTGATCTTCAGGCTCTCGGGGGTTAATCCTGCTGGAGACCAGGTTGGATGGTTAGTCACGCCCACGGTCTTTAAATAGTCATGCTGGCCTATGGGCGTCGCCGATTATACCTTGTGTTTAATACCAAGTGGTTCCGGTCTGGAGTGGAGGTGTTGCAGAGAGAGAGAGATTCGTGTCTGGTGGCGTATGATCCGTTGTTTTCCTTTCTCCTTCCCATATTTGTGTTTAGTTGTGCCCTGTTCACATTACTGTATATTCCTGTGTGTGTGCGGCGCAGTGCAGTTTAAGTTCTCCCTGTCTGTCATATTTGTGTGGGGGCTTTGGTGTTGTGACTCCTCACTGGGTGGAGGGTGGAGGGTTAAGTGCAGGGCTGAGCAGGAGATAAGGAAAGGGTGGAGGCTCAGGCATTTGCACCATCAGCAAAAACCCTGGGTTGAGGGTCAGACAGGGTTTCCCCTAGTTATAGGGACATCACAGGGGCCCCGGGAGTTACAGCCTTAGTTGAACTAAGCCCCCCGTGACATTATAATCGGCCCACACAGTGGAATGACCCAGCCCTGCGGAGCCAGTTTATTCATGGGGTATCAGGGAGGGTTAAACAAGCCCTCCTGATGTATGAGACTCCGGCATCGTTGGAGTCTGCCATGAGTTTGGTGATACGTATTGATCGCCGTTTTCGTCAGGGGGCACAGGAGATGCTACCTCTGGGGGAAAGCAGAGGTGCAAGTGTGGTTGAAGTTGATGAGTTCCCTGAACCTATGCAGATTGCTGGCGTGGCACAGGTTAAGCGTCGCGCTCCGGGATTCCGGAAGCCCGGAGCATGTTTCTACTGTGGTAAAAGTGGTCATTATGTTAACGTTTGCCCGGTACTACCTAAGAGGGTCACATCGGCGGAAAACTGTTAAGCTCAGTGGGTATGGCGGAGACCCAACTGAGCGTATGCATATCCTCCATGATGGTATCTCAATGTATGCTCCCTGCCAAGGTTATTATCGCGGGCAGAGAGCTACCAATATCAGTATTTGTGGATAGCGGTTCCGCCACCAATCTCATAGATGAGAAGTTTGCACACACCGCCGGGTTTAAGATCGAAAAACTTCCTCACCCCATACAGGTGGTGACCATTAATGCTGTTCCCCTCCCTCAAGAGGAGATTACGGAGTTTGTGGCAGCGGTGAAACTCCACATTGGGGTCCTACATTCTGAGTCGGTTACATGTAGGGTCCTCCGTAATCTCCCAGCACAAATGGTCCTGGGTTTTCCATGGTTGTCCAGGCACAACCCGGTAATTGATTGGACAACTCAGGACATAGTACAATGGAGTGGTTTCTGCCAAGACAATTGCTTGGCCACATGTGTGTCCGCCGTGACACCCAGCCTGCCGGAGGCTTTGCAGGATTTCGCGGATGTTTTCTCTGAGAAGGGTTGCTCAGAACTGCCTCCACATAGAGCCTATGACTGTGCGATTAGGTTAAAACCCGGGGCCAAATTACCTAAGGCCAGGATGTTTAATATTTCTGGTCCTGAGAGACAAGCTCTGAAAGACTACATCGCGGAGAGTCTGAGCAAAGGACACATCCGGCCTTCGTCCTCGCCGGTAGCCGCGGGGTTTTTCTTCATTAAGAAGAAAGATGGGGGGTTACGCCCGTGTCTGGATTTCCGAGAGTTAAACCAGATTACTATCCGTGATCCCTACCCAATGCCGTTAATCCCGGATTTGTTCAACCAGGTAGCGGGGGCGAAATGGTTTTCTAAGCTGGACCTCAGGGGGGCGTATAACCTCATAAGGGTCCGTCAGGGGGATGAGTGGAAGACAGCGTTTAACACTCCTGAGGGTCATTTTGAGAGTCTGGTTATGCCGTTTGGGTTGACCACCGCGCCTGCTGTTTTCCAACATTTTATTAATGATGTATTTGCTCATATCCTGGGGAGATTTGTGATTGTATACCTGGATGATATCCTCATTTATTCTAGCGATCGGGACACTCATTTTGAGCATGTCAGGCAGGTGTTACAGTTGCTCCGGGAGAACCAGCTCAATGCTAAGCTGGAAAAATGTTTATTGTTTGTCCAGGAGTTGCCCTTTTTAGGATATATTGTGTCCGCAGCCGGGTTTAAAATGGACACTGCTAAGGTGCAAGCGGTGCTGCAATGGGAGAGGCCGGAAAGTCTGAAAGCACTCCAGCGGTTCCTTGGGTTTGCCAATTATTATAGGAAATTTATAAAACACTTTTCGACTATCGCCAAACCGCTCACGGACAAGACAAAAAAGGGTGCCGATCTAGCGAACTGGCCTGAGGTGGCTATACGTGTATTTTAGCGTCTGAAGAATAGTTTTGCTTCAGCCCCCATTCTGGTGCAACCAGACGTGTCTAAACCTTTTGTGGTGGAGGTTGATGCGTCGGAGGTGGGAGTGGGGGCAGTACTGTCTCAAGGCTCGTCCTTGAGCGAGATGCATCCATGCGCCTACTTCTCCAAGAAGCTGTCGCCGGCCCGAACGGAATTATGATATCGGCAACAGGGAGTTGTTGGCCATCAAATTGGCTTTTGAGGAATGGCGACACTTCTTGGAGGGGGCGGCTCACCAGGTCACAGTCATCACCGACCATAAGAATCTGCTCTATCTGGAGTCGGCCAAGCGTCTGTCTCCTAGGCAGGCCCGCTGGGCATTGTTTTTTACTCGTTTCAATTTTCTTGTGACTTACTGTCCCGGGGCTAAAAACACCAAGGCGGATGCTTTGTCTAGGTGTTTTCCGGGGGGAGAACCTCGGGAAGAGCCGGTACCCATCCTCCAGAAAGGGGTAGTGGTCTCTGCTCTCACGACGAAGGTAGAGGCGGAGATTGCCGAGGCCCAAGAGGAGGTACCACCAGGACTTCCCGCCAACAAATCATTTGTACCCCTGCATCTTCGGCTTAAGCTGTTGAAGGAACACCACGACTCGGTACTGGCTGGTCATCCAGGGGTGAGGGGCACCTTAGAGCTGGTATCGCGTCGTTTCTGGTGGCCCAAAGTCTGGCAGGACGTGGTCTCATACGTGGCAGCTTGCATCACGTGCGCTAGGGCTAAGTCACCCCGTACCCGTCCTGCTGGCACGCTACAGCCTCTGGGGGTACCCAATAGGCCATGGACAGAAATCTCCATGGATTTCATCACTGACTTGCCAGCCTCGGCGGGGAACACGGTCATCCTGGTGGTGGTTGACCGTTTTTCAAAGATGGCGCATTTTGTGGCGTTGTCTTCATTGCCCAATGCTAAGACATTGGCTCAGGTATTTGTGAAGGAGGTGGTCAGACTCCACGGAGTACCGTCGGACATAGTATCTGATAGGGGTATGCAATTTGTGGCGAGGTTTTGGAAAGCTTTTTGCTCACGTTTTGGGATCAAGTTGTCACATTCATCGGCGTTTCATCCACAGTCTAATGGATAAACTGAGCGCATGAACCAAAATCTAGAACAGTATTTACGATGCTTTGTGTCCGACAACCAGGAGGAGTGGTCTACTTTCCTTCCTCTGGCCGAATTCGCGTTAAATAATCACCGCCAAGAGTCATTGGGAGAGTCTCCATTCTTTTGTGTGTACGGTCAACATCCTCAGTTTTGTACCTTACGTCAGGGTGACTCGGGGGGTGTCCCGGAGGAGGATCAGCTAGGAGCCCAATTGTCATCAGTCTGGAGGCGGGTGAAACAGCGTTTGTTGAGCATGAGTGCCAGGTACAAACGGATGGCTGACAGTAGACGCGTGCCAGGTCCGGACCTGTGTGTGGGTGAATGGGTGTGGTTTGCTACGAAGAACATAAAACTCAAAATTCCATCTTTAAAACTGGGTCCAAGGTTTATTGGGCCTTTTAGGATTTCTGCCATCATTAACCCAGTGGCTTATCGGTTGGAACTTCCCGCGGTGTACAAGATACACAACGTGTTTCACAGGGCTTTATTGAAAAAGGTGGTAGGCTTGGTGGACACGACGCCGATGCCACCTCCAGTCTTGGTGGATGGCGATTTAGAGTTTGAGGTCGCCAAGGTAGTGGACTCTCGAGTAGTACGCCATACTCTTCAGTATTTGGTGCACTGGCGGGGGTATGGTCCGGAGGAGAGGTCTTGGGTTCCAGCCTCAGACATACATACGGATCGGCCGGTCAGTTCTTTTCACCGTCGTCATCCGGACAAGCCGGGTCCTATGAGTCTTGAGGGTCCGGAGGTCCCTCGTAGAAGACGGGGTAATGTCATGTCGGACGCTGTTCACACCACTGCGTCCGGCAGGCAGAGGTAGTTCCACCTCCAGCCAATATAGCCTCAGTGGCGCCGGCTTGATCTTCAGGCTCTCGGGGGTTAATCCTGCTGGAGACCAGGTTGGATGGTTAGTCACGCCCACGGTCTTTAAATAGTCATGCTGGCCTATGGGCGTCGCCGATTATACCTTGTGTTTCATACCAAGTGGTTCCGGTCTGGAGTGGAGGTGTTGCAGAGAGAGAGAGATTCGTGTCTGGTGGCGTATGATCCGTTGTTTTCCTTTCTCCTTCCCATATTTGTGTTTAGTTGTGCCCTGTTCACATTACTGTATATTCCTGTGTGTGTGCGGCGCAGTGCAGTTTAAGTTCTCCCTGTCTGTCATATTTGTGTGGGGGCTTTGGTGTTGTGACTCCTCACTGGGTGGAGGGTGGAGGGTTAAGTGCAGGGCTGAGCAGGAGATAAGGAAAGGGTGGAGGCTCAGGCATTTGCACCATCAGCAAAAACCCTGGGTTGAGGGTCAGACAGGGTTTCCCCTAGTTATAGGGACATCACAGGGGCCCCGGGAGTTACAGCCTTAGTTGAACTATGCCCCCCGTGACACAAGCTTGACCTCAGGGGGCGTATAATCTTATTCGCATTAAGCATGGGGATGAATGGAAGACGGCGTTTAATACTCCGGAGGGACATTTTGAGTACCTGGTGATGCCTTTTGGGCTCACTAATGCCCCTTCTGTCTTCCAGTGCTTCATGAACGATATATTCCGAGACTTTGTGGATACATTTTTGATTATCTATCTGGATGATATTTTGATCTTCTCCAAGAATTGGGACTCTCATGTGGAACATGTTCGGACTGTGTTCCGGATTTTGAGGGAGAATTCCCTGTATGTCAAGGGATCGAAATGCCTTTTTGGGGTACAGAGGATTTCATTTTTGGGATTTATTTTGTCTCTGTCAACTATTGAAATGGACCCGGCCAAGGTACAGGCCATTTATGATTGGGTTCAGCCCACTTCTTTGAAGGCCCTCCAGAAGTTTTTGGGTTTTGCTAATTTTTATCGGAAATTTATAGCTAATTTTTCTGGTATTGCTAAGCCATTGATGGATTTGACTAGGAAGGGTGCTGATGTGCTGAATTGGTCTCCGGAGGCTGTTTCTTCCTTTCAGGAGCTGAAGCGAAGTTTCACTTCTGCTCCGGTTTTGCGGCAACCTGATGTCTCACTCTCGTTTCAGCTGGAGGTGGACGCTTCTGAGATTGGTGCAGGAACGGTGTTGTCCCAAAAAGATCCTGTGACATCTAAAATGAATCCTTGTGCTTTCTTTTCCCGAAAGTTCTCCCCATCCGAACGTAACTATGATGTGGGGAATCGGGAACTGTTGGCCATGAAATGGGCATTTGAGGAGTGGAGACATTGGTTGGAGGGAGCCAAACACCAAGTCGTGGTCCTTACTGACCACAAGAATTTGATTTACCTGGAGTCGGCCAAGCGCTTGAATCCTAAACAGGCTAGGTGGGCCTTGTTTTTCACACGTTTTGATTTTGTGGTCTCTTTTCTTCCGGGCACTAAGAATGTCAAGGCAGACGCCCTCTCTAGGAGTTTCCTTGCTCATTCTCCTGTTGTGACTAAGCCTGCTACCATCTTAGGCGAGGGGGTAGTTCTTTCTGCTATCTCGCCCGATTTGAGACGTGCTCTGGAAGAGTTTCAGGAGGACAAACCTGAGCGTTGTCCCAGTGGAAAGTTGTATGTTCCTGACCAGTGGAGGAAGAGAGTGATGTCTGAAGTTCATTGCTCTGCATTGGCTGGTCATCCAGGTATTTTTGGTACTAGAGATCTGGTGAGTCGGTCTTTTTGGTGGCCCGCCTTGTCTCATGATGTCAGGAATTTTGTGCAGTCCTGTGGGACTTTCTCCCGGTCTAAACCTTGTTCTCGCTCTAGTGGCTTGTTGATGCATTTGCCGGTGCCCAGGAGGCCATGGACCCATATTTCAATGGATTTTATCTCTGATATGCCTGTCTCTCAGAGAATGACTGTTATTTGGGTGATTTGTGATAGATTCTCTAAGATGGTCCATCTTGTACCACTCCCTAAGTTGCCATCTTCCTCTGAGTTGGTGCCCTTGTTTTTGCAACAGGTGGTTCGCTTGCATGGGATTCCTGAGAACATTGTATCTGACAGAGGAGTTCAGTTTGTGTCTAGATTTTGGAGGACTTTCTGTTCCAAGCTGGGAATTCAGTTGTCCTTCTCCTCTGCGTTTCACCCTCAGACCAATGGGCAGACGGAGAGAACAAACCAGACTTTGGAGTCGTATTTGAGATGTTTTATTTCTGCCGATCAGGATGATTGGGTTTCATTTTTGCCCTTGCCGTATTTGCTTTAAATAATAGAGCTAGTTCTGCCACTTTGATGTGTACTGCGCATGCGCCCGCCATTTTCTTCCGGATCCAAGATGGCGGCACCCACCGGAGGACCCTGGTGGGACGCGGGACCACCGGGAGGGGACCCTGGACCACGGAGAGGTACTGGGAGGGATCGGGGACCCTAGTTCTCTCTCCTCTGATGTGCGATCACATCAGAGGAAAGAGAAATTTAATGCAAAATCGCGGCTTTTTTTTTTTGCGGTCGCCGTTATAGGGTTAATAACGGCGATCGCAAAAGCGGGGTCGGTAAAAACCGACTGATTCATGTTCTCTGGGGTCTCGGCTACCCCCGGCTGCCGAGACCCCAGAGAAAATCCGACACTGGGGGGCGCTATTCACTTTCTCCACAGGGCCGTGAATTAGCGGCACTGTGGTTTATGTACACTCAATTACAGCCGTTAAAAGGCGTATCGGCGGTCGCTAAGGGGTTAACTTTATTCTTTCATGAGTTATTTACAAGTTTATGACCACATAAAATGTATTCAAAGTGCTGCCCATTGTGTTGGATTGTCAATGCCACACTCTTCTCCCACTCTTGACACACTGATAGCAACACCACAGAAGAAATGCTAGTGTAAGGGGGTCAGATTCCTTGTAGGAATGCTCGGACCTGACACCTATAATGTGGTAGTGCACCATCTTGCTGGAAAATCTCAGGGAATGTGCCATCTAAAGTGCATAAAGAGGGAAACACATCATCATGTAGCAATTTCAGATATCCAGTGGCATTGAGGTTTCCATTCCTGAAGAATGACCCCACTATCTTTGTACCCCATATACCACACCATACCATCAATTATGGGTGTCAGGTCCGAGCATTTCTACATGAACAGTTTCCTAGAAAGTGGATTGGTCGTCGTGAGCCAGTTTAATGGCCACCAAGGTCTCCCGATCTGACCCCCTTAGACTTTTATCTTTGGGGTCATCTGAAGGCAATTGCCTATGCTGTGAAGATGCGAGATGTGCAGCATCTGAAACAACGGATACTGGAACCCTGTGCTAGCATTTCTTCTGCGGTGTTGCTATCAGTGTGTCAAGAGTGGGAGAAGAGGGTAGCATTGACAATCCATCACAATGGGCAGCACTTGGAGCACATTTTATAAATGGTCATAAACTTGTAAATAACTCTTGAAATAACAAAGTTACGTTAAAACCAAGCACATCATTGTTTTTCTTGTGAAATTCTCAATAAGTTTGATGTGTTACATGACCCTCTTCCCATTGAAAAAAATAAAGTTGGATCCAAAATGGCTAACTCCAAAATGGCTGCCATGGTCACCACCCATTTTGAAAAGTTTCCCCCCTCCAATATACTAATGTGCCACAAGCAGGAAGTTGATATCTTGGCAAAAAATTTAAAAAATACACACCACATATTGAACAGTCTGGTATCTCTGTCAGACGTCTGATCTATGTGTGGACTACAAATTGTGGCATTTCAGGCCTCCATTCTACTGTATTTGCTGTCTGTTACCCTATGTTTATACACTATTTTTGGGTAAAAAATAATTAGATACAGGCCACATATTGAACAGTGTGGTATCTCCCTCAGACGCCTGATCTATCTGTGGGCTACAAATTGTGGCATTTCAGGCCTCCATTCTCCTTGTTTGGCTTTGTCTTACCGTAATTTTATACAGTATTTTTCTGTAAAAAATAAACATACAGGCCACATATTGAACAGTGTGGTATCTCCATCAGATGCCTGATCAATCTGTGGGCAACAAATTGTGGCATTTCAGGCCTACATTTTACTGTTTTTACTGTGCCATACCCTAGTTATTGACACCAGCTTGATAGCCAAAAATACATTTTTACCTACAGTCCAGATGTTTTAAAGTGTGGTTTTCCCCCCACACAGATCACATACAAGTTTGCTACCAATTCAGCCATTTGTAGTGAATGTGGAAAGTATTGTAGTCCATTTAAAATGGGCAAGGTGCGTGGGAAGGGACGGGGAAATGGACGTGATGGTGATTGTGCATGCAGACGCCGACGCAGTGGGCAAGCTGTAATTGTGCCAAAACAAACACCCACATCTTCTCGCCCGACCTTCATGACCCAATTATTAGGGTCCTGCATCAGGACATCACTATTTAAACCAAAGCAGTGTGAAACGTTTGTTTGTTGGTTAGCAGATAATGCTTCCGGTCAGTTTGTCGCTACCACCACTACCACCCTGTCTTCCACACGGTCAAGTCTGAGTAGCTGTTGTGGCGCCCCTGAGGCTCAGTCGCCACAGGGGTACTGCACCTTATCCTTAATTGTGGTGCCCCACCATCCAGGTAAGTTGGAGGCTCCTGACCATGCTCCAACTCTCGCATCCCACACAATAGAGTAGTTCAGCAAAACCACATTGCGGCTCCTTGCTTAGAGAGAAGCGGAGCACCTTTGGTGGTTCCCTGCTTGGAACACTAAATGTGCTGGGAGGTGGGTGGAGTTGAGAATACATATAAAAGAGCGGGAAGGTTTTAGGATTGAGGTTCAGTCAGACGGGGAGTCTGAGAGAGGAAGCCACTCGGAGAGGAGTGGGGATCCCTGGAAGAGGGATGGAGGAAGGAGTGCTGCAGCTGCCTCAGTAATCTGAGCCAGCTGGCATGGGAAAGGAAAGAAGGAGAAAGACATTGAACTGAAGCCTGAGCTTCCATAGAAGGGAAAGACAAGTACGGAACGTAGGAGTGAAAGAGGACACAGAGAACGTGGGTTAGAGGAAGAACCCTGCCTAGAAGTTCTAAGCACAAGGCCGGGGCCCGGTCCCCGAGGTTGTATGGACACTAATGGATCTGCAGCAGACACCGGTGGAGTAGTGGGCTGTAAATGCACTACTCCCATCTAAGACTTGGTGGCACAACAGCAACACGGATAGAGAGCCAGGACTCAGGAGTAGAGAGTCCCCGAAGCAGGCTACAGCTGTCTGCCGTAAAGTAGAGTTCTTGGGAACATCCGTCAGGGACAACAGCCCTGCCTGTGGAGGGCTATAACATCATTGCTGCACCACACCATCTGTCCTGGAGGATCTGTCTGCAGCGTCGGCTTAACACCTCCCTTGCTGAACACCACAGGTGGCGTCACGAACTATTCCATTAACTACATTCCACCATTCACATCTTCCTATTACTTGGGCGCCCAGGGCACGGACCGGGTCACCGCCGCTGTGACACATCCCCCTGACACCGGCCCGGTACCGAGTACCCCACGGCCCTGGGAGGGTGACCCACTGTGAGTCTGGACCGCACATTCCTTACCCTGATTCTCCTTTCTCCCAGCATGCCAAGTGCCCAGAGATAACAGCAGCACACAGTGGGAGGGAGGCGTAGCACCTCAACAGGCAGGAAGGAGCAGTATGGAGGTCGCAGACAGAAGGCGGGCAACTGTTCCTCGTAACATCAGCACAACAGAAGTTGGCAGTGCAACTGTTAGGTCTTCCCAAGTCTGGTTGTTTTTTAAAGACTTTGTCGATAACCCCAAACAGGCGATTTGCACTACCTGCCATGCCCACATTTGCAGGAGTAGCCAAACTAACAGCCTGACCACCACCAGCATGATCAGGCACATGGCAGTAAAGCACCAGACTTTGTGGGCCGAACCCCAGGCTCCAGGAACAGTTTCTGTGGGTGAAAACACTGATTTTTCTACCACTGTTGTGCATGTAAGCGAATCCCCTGTCCACAGTGCATGTGAAGATGCCTCCTTCCCTGCACCTGTGATTGTCCACACTCAACTACCACCATCGTTAAGCACGTCCAAGTCCTTATCCCAGCGCAGCCTTCAGTTGTCCATACCCCAGTCAATGGAACGCAAGTGTAAATACGCAGCCAATGCCCCAGTACTAAATTCACACATTTCTCATCTGCTTGCGGTCAAAATGTTTCCTTTTAGGCTTGTGGAGATGGAAGCTTTCCGCAACCTGATGGCGGTGGCCATCCCAGGGTTCTTGGTCCCCAGCCGCCACTATTTCTCCCAGTGTGCCGTCCCAGCATTACACAAGTACGTGTCCCTCAACATTACCCGTGCCCTGAACAATGCTATTACTGGGAAAGTCCACCTAACCACAGACACATGGACAAGTGCTTGTGGGCAGGAACGCTACATCTCACTGATGGCACACAGGGTTATCATAGTCCAGGACATCTATTCCAAGGGTTATTGGGGGCGTGTAACTTTGGAGCAAAGCAGGCCTTGCATTCAATGCATAGGCAAACACTATGGGAGACCCACTTTCTTATAATGGAACATTTTTTCAGGAGACCCTCCTGTACGTCTCGTGAAAGGGGTATTGGGGGCGACGTAATTTTTGGCAGCCCAGCCACTCACTGCATAGGCAGTAACAGTATAGGAGACCCACTGTTTAATAATAGCCCTTTAAGAATATGAATGCCACCTGATGGCCCTATAAAAATACGCTTTGTGACTTAAAGTCCCTCCTTCATAAATGAAACAAGATGTGTCTAATGATGTGTCACACACCACATGGCCAGTTAAAGTTGTTAAATGTTACAATGATATTTCCCAGTGAATGTGTGGCGCCCCCAGGAGTATGGTCGCCACAGTGGCATTACCTTCCTCCAGGGAGGGTGATGTCATGCTTGGAAGCAATGAAGGGTCTCTCTAGCAGTTAATCATTTTCATGCAACACAGTTCCCAAAATAAATAGTCAGTTAGTGTGAGGAGGGCCACGTGTGTAGATGTGTGGAGAGCTGGAGGTTGAGATGAGGAAAGAGAGCTCCCTCTCAGTGAGAGCGCATGATCTGGAGCCTGGTCTCCACGGTTGTATGGATACTGAAGGTCCTGCAACAGAAACCAGAGGAATAGGAAGCTGTAAATGCTCTGTTCCCAACTAAGACTCGGAGGCACAACAGCAATGGGTGAGCCAAGAGAGATAGAGGGCTACAGCTGTCTGCCATACGAGGTAGTTCTAAGAGAAGATAAGAAGGAGGAACTTCAGTGTAACACTGTACTGCATGTACCTCAAGCCAACACTAGGAAGGAGACTACACAACCCATCTGATAGAGAGATTCCTGAGTTGCTTCCAGACTAGCCTGCTCCTGTGCCATCTGTAATCAGGACCCTGGACTGCGTTTGCCAAGTAAAGGTAAAGAAACTGCACCCTGTTGTGTCCTTGCCTCCTTCCTGCAAGATCCTCAGCACTGCTACATCTCTGTGCCAACCACTGCACCCTCTTCCTAAACATTCAGCTACACTGCCCTGGGACCAACAGCCCTACCTGTGGAGGGCCACAACATCATTGCTGCACTACACCATCTGTCCCAGAGGATCTGTCTGCAGCGTCGGCTTAACACCTCCCTTGCCGAACACCACAGGTGGCGTCACGAATCACTTATAAACTTTATTCCAACTCATCCCTTTTACATGGACGCCCAGGGACACGGACCGGGTCACCGCTGCTGTGACAATCCCCTCTGAGAGACCGGCCCGGTACCGAGTACCCCATAGCCCTGGGAGGACGATCCAAATGCATTTGTATTGGTTCAAAGCAATGCTAAAGTTGAAAAATGCATCAAAAGCGCTATGTGTGAACATAACCCAAGTGATGGAGGAACATTTTTGTTTTGTGTTAACTATTTTGCCTTATATAAAAGTCATTACCCTGGAAAGGATGTTCCTTGATATATTTCCCAGGAAAATCCATTTTGGTTTAGTTTTTATATGTTTTTGGTGCACCTGTAAAAATGGTGTAAGACTTTGACAACATTGTTCACAGCTGTGACCTGGGAGTCAGAAATGCTTCCAGATGCATTCCACATGATGTTCCCATGGCATTTAAGCACTGTATCCATCATTTTCAGATGTTTTTAGTCCCTAAAAGGACCCCCGGGGGAAGTCGCGTAGAAATGCTCTTGTTTCCCATAGACTTACAGTACATTGGACACGTTGTTCTGGTTGAGTACCCGAGTATTCCAATTTGCTCGACCCGAGCTACGAGCACCTGAGCATTTTAGTGCTCGCTCATCAATAGTTGTGTCTGTCAATGGAGAGTGTCAGTGGCCATCGTACTGCGTGTGTGTATTTGTTTCTGTGTGGAGGGTACTATGTTGTATGTGTGCATGGAGAGTGTCAGTGGCCTTCGTACTGCGTGTGTGTATTTGTTTCTATGTCAGGGGTATTACATTGTGTGTGTGTGTGTATGGAGAGTGTCAGTGGCCATCGTACTGCATGTGTGTATTTGTTTCTATGTGGAGGGCATTACATTGTGTGTATGCATAGAGTGTCAGTGGCCATTGTTTTGCGTGTGTGTATTTGTTTCTATGTGGAGGGCATTACATTGTGCGTATGTGTGATTGCATGGAAAGTGCCAGTGGCCATTGTACTGCATGTGCAATGAGAGTGTCAGTGGTCGTCGTACAGTATTAGGCTGGAGTCACACACAACCATTAAAAAATCGGTCCGATTTTAACGGTACGAAATCGTCCAAAGAATTCTTGTCCAGGGATCCGTCTGTCATCCCATTTTCCGGCGATGAACCGATTTTATTCGCATCTAAGCATCAAATTGACATCCAATGCCATTGCCTGATGCTCTTTCCTGTTGACCTGGAGAAGTCTTGCGATTTAATCGCAAGTCACACGTGTGGTGCGTTTTCAATGCGATTTTTAATCGCATCCATAGACTTGCATTGTCGAATCCGATCCGAAAATCGGTGACAATCACAGCATGCTGCGATTGTCTCGGTCCAAGGAACGGATCCGATAAAAAAACGCATGATGGGAGCAGCACCATAGAATACCATTGGGACAAATGCAATGCGATTTTTTATCGCATTGCATTCGTCCAATTTAATCGCTAGTGTGACCCCGGCCTTATGTTCTGTGTGGGACACTAAAGGGCTTCACGAGGGTTAGGATTGGATTATTTCCATGTTTGGGGTGCATAAAGCAGATTAAAGTAGTGACAGCCTAAAGTATACATTGCTGTGGCACGCTGCACGCTTGCCTCTTTTCCCTTTCTTTCAAAGTTGTGAAGTGTGCACTGTCCACATACAAATTCCTGAATAATGTCCCCACTTTAAGACCATAATGACAACATACTGACCCCGCACTGACCATACACTTGTATGCTGACCCCCAGAATGACCACACAACTACTTCTTACTGACTTTCGTGCATTATATATGTCACTGGCCATGGATGATTAACATATATTGTAGTGCTGTCCATGCTGTGTTCTTACCTCACTGTCCGGCTGACATCTTTGGCTCTGCTCCGATATACGACAATGCCTCTATATTACACAGTGGAGCTGTAGGACTTGTTTTATATAGGCCTTTCCCTATGACAATGCTGACAGTCAGTGGAAGCTTCTGGACAGCCCTCGTCCACGGACAGCCTGCTCTCTGTTGATCTCCAGCTCAGGAGACATTGTTCTGGGGATTTCTCTTTTGTTGATTGGTATTGTCCTCTTAGCTGCTGAGTCCATGTGTGCACAGGCTGTGGCATAGTGTCATCCACCCAAAGAAGAGCCATGGTCTCATGGCTGCAAGCAGAGCAGCACCTGGGGACTGTTAGTATCCCAGGGAATGGGAGAAGAAAGGGCAATAAGGCACTGGAGGTCATGTAGGAAAAGCTGTCTTTGGAAACCAAGGACGGGAAGGATGGGGATTGTCCCTTGCCATAATTTAGGTTTGCCATATGAGATGTAAAACAATGCTGCATAAGTTTCTCCTTTTCAACATGCAGTATGGATGACATGGAGCACACATCCTATATGTCATGTATGATAGAAGTACTGCTGTGCCAAGGACAGATAGAGCAGACCCAAGAAGTGAGCCCCATCTACAACTGGTCAGGCAGTGAGAGCACCTTTAGCCTGATCCAGTGTTGGTACCAAAAGTAACATGTAAATTTCTAACAAAAAGTGTGAAAACTACAATATCAAGTAAAGCGGGGCAGTACGAGAAAGCTGGGACAATAGTACTATGTCAAATTTACTGAAACCATTGGAAGTACTCTTGTTGGTGACCTCCCCTTGGTGTTATCCTAGAGGTGTTATTATTGTAGATGAGCTCTCTCAGGTGATCCTCCAGATGTGCACGTTGTCTGCTGTGAGCTTCTTGGAAATGTTACCCCAGTGTCAGTGGTGAGCTTCCTGGTAATGTTACCATAGAGATATGATTGTTGGCAGTGAGTTCCTTGATAATGTTACCCCAACGGTGTTGGCGGTGAGCTAACTGGTAATGATACCACAAATGTGCCAGTGCTGATGGTGAGCTTACCGGTAACATTACACCAAATGTGGCAGGCTTGACATTGAGCTTCCTGGTAATGTTACTCCAGAGGTACCACTGTCAACGGTGAGCTTCCTTCTAATGTTACCTCAGAGGTACGATTGCTGGCAGTCAGCTCCTTGATAATATAACTCCAAAGATGTTGGCGGTGAGCTTGTTGGTAATGTAACCCCACAGGTGCCAGTGTTGGTGGTGAGCTTTCTGGTAATGTTACCCAAGTAGTGCAAATGTCGGCGGTGAGCTCCCTGGTAATGTTACCCCAGAGTTTCCAGTATTGACGGTGAGCTCTTTATTTATTTTATCCCAAAGATACCAGTGATGGTGGTGAGCTCCCTGATAAACTATTTTCAGCTCTTCGGCTATGATAATGGTGGTGTATGGTGAGCGTGGGGCACATGTTTGAGGGTATGGGGTTTGCAGAGCTCAGAGGAGTGGCGTGCTTGTAAACTGTAATTTTTTTTTCTTCCAACTTTATGTATGCACAGTTCAGAAACATCCACAATGTCCTGACACAACGGCTTGTGTCAATGGCTGCTGAACTCACATGTCCGTTTCCATATAAATAGCGGACATCTTGTTTTATCACCATTTTGACTCTGTAAGGCTGGTTTCACATTTGCGTTTTTTAGCGCTGGAAAAAAACGCATATGTGCGCATGCGTTTTTTCCCCTATATTTAACATGGGTGCGCATACCTGCGCGCTTGTAAGCGCATGTATGCGATTTTCATGCGCTGCGTTTTTTTGGGGTGTGCGTTTGTATTTTCCAGACGCAGCATGTTGCATTTTTTGGCCCTGCAAAAAAGCGCATGCGCACATATGCGCACGTTTTGCGCTAAAAATGGCCATTATAGCCTATGGATGCGCATATGTGCGCACTGGCATGCTCATGTATGTGTTTTTTTGCATATGCGTTTTTTTTTTTAACCATGGAATTTAGGGGTTTGGGTTAGAGTTAGGGTTAGTTAAGGGGTTTTAGGGTTAGGGTCAGGGTCAGGGTTAGGGTTGGGGTTTGGGTCAGGGTTAGGGTTAAGTATGGTTTGGTTAAGGGTTAGGGTCAGGGTTAGGGTCAGGATTAGGGTTAAGTATGGTTTGGTTAAGGGTTAGGGTCAGGGTTAGGGTTAGGGTCAGGGTTAGGGTTAGGGTTAGGGTTAGGGTTAGGGTCAGGGTTAGGGTTAAGTATGGTTTTGTTAAGGGTTAGGGTCAGGGTTAGGGTCAGGATTAGGGTTAAGTATGGTTTGGTTAAGGGTTAGGGTCAGGGTTAGGGTTAGGGTTAGGGTTAGGGTCAGGGTTAGGGTTAGGGTTAGGGTCAGGGTTAGGGTTAAGTATGGTTTTGTTAAGGGTTAGGGTCAGGGTTAGGGTCAGGATTAGGGTTAAGTATGGTTTGGTTAAGGGTTAGGGTCAGGGTTAGGGTTAGGGTTAAGTATGATTTGGTTAAGGGTTAGGGTCAGGGTTAGGGTTAGGGTTAGGGTCAGGGTTAGGGTTAGGGTCAGGGTTAGGGTTAGTAAAGTCATGGTTTGGGTTAGTGTGAGGGGCCACCTAATGTTGGAAAAAAACGCAAACGCGGTAAAAACGCACTAAAAACGCATACAAACGCATAAAAACGCTGCGTTTTTTTCATGCATGCTCATAAAAATGCTTGAAAAAAACGCAGCAGTTGTATGCTTTTGTATGCGTTTTTTCAATGCGTTTTTTTGCGGGAAAAACGCGCTGCAAAAAAAGCAAGTGTGAAACTAGCCTAACAGGGCAGAAAGGCTGCTCCTGATGCTGGAACTATTTGCTGCTAGATTTTAGGTAGTTAGCTAGGAGGTCGTTTATTAGTCAGATAGTTTAGCTACCTAGTGTCCTGTGTGGCTGTTAAATTGACCTTCCAGAAGATTTTTCTTTTTTTTTGTGTCATGAGGTCCACAGACAAAGCCAGCAGAGCACATTTCATACTAGTGTGTTGTATTGTGCTCTATTGTGCTCCATGCGAGTAGACCGTTCTGAATCTTACTTTGCTAAATGTGAAACAGCATGCCATATCCTACCTTGTCATTTAGTAGTGTGGTGACATTGTTCTGCAATTTGAGCTGTTCTGCATGGAAATTTTTTTTAGGGCAGTTGATACCATGATTCACCATACCAAATCTCACCTTGTTAGTTAGTGGCGGTGAAATTCCAGTCTGCATAGCTCATGCACATTAAAAACCCCAGAAGTGCCACTTTTTCCGGACTCAAATTGAGTATCTAGGTCATGTCGTCTCAGAGGATGGAGTGGCGCCATCCTGGGAAAAGATCAGAGTGATTCAGGACTGGCCAACACCTGAGACTGTAAAAGACGTCCGAGCATTCCTAGGATTGACGGGTACAATCGAAGGTTTGTAAAGAACTTTGACCGTGTGGCGCAGCCCTTGCTGGAGCTCTTGAAAGGGCTGCCCCCAAATGCAAACGGCCGGCCCATCCACTAGGAAGAGAAACAAGAAAAAGCTTTTTCGGGACCTGAAGAGGGCACTGACTGAGGCACCTTTGCTGGCCTACGCTGACTTTTCTGTGCCGTTCATTCTCCACACTGACAGAAGCTTACAGGGCTTGGGGGCCGTGTTGTCACAGGTTCAGGACGGGAAAGAGAGGGTGATCGCTTATGCTAGTTGGTCCCTTCATGATTTCCAATGCAACACGGACAACTACAGTTCCTTCAAGCTGCAACTGCTGGCGTTAGTGTGGGCTATGACGGAGAGGTTCGCAGAATATCTGTCCGGGTCGGAAGTGTTGGTACGCACCGATAACAATCCGCTGGCGCATCTGGAGAACACTAAGTTAAGGGCCCTCGAACAATGCTGGGTAGCCCGGATGGCGAAGTTCCGGTATAAGATCGCGTACAGGAGGGGGGCCGAAAACACCCACACTGACACCTTGTCCAGGGCTAGGCATGCAACACCTGGACAGAATCCTGAAGAGATGCTAGAGGACGAGGAAGTCCCCCAGTTCCAAAAGACTGCTGGGATAGTGGCAGCTACGATGGACCAAATTCGGAACTCCTCGCACAAGGGAGTGTTGGGAAGGTCCAGGGATGAGTAGGTCCGCTTACAGCAGGAGGACAGTGAACATGTGCTGTTCCGACAATGGGTGACGGTGAAACATTTGCCCAGGCAGGATCAAAGAGAACACTCTGACTCCCGAGGCCCTGAGAATACTTCGACAGTGGGAGCGACTCCAAATGAGAAATGGTCTGTTGTACCGTAAAGTCCAGCTACAGAAAGAATTAGGAGCCTCTTGGCAGGTGGTCATCCCCAAGACGGTGCTGTACAAACTCGCTGCGGAAGCTCACGAGAAAGGAGCCCATTTTGGCGCTGAGAAAACTTTCCAATGGTTATAACGTTTTGTCTACCACCCTCGTTTGAAAGCAGAGGTTGAGGAAGCTTGTAAACTCTGCCGGGCATGTGAGTTGGCCAAATCTCCAGAACAAAGAGCTCCGACACAGACTGTTGTGACATCAGCACCCTGGAACTATTGACCGTTGACTACTTGACCATCGGACCGACGCACCAGGAATATGACCACTGTCTGGTAATGATTGATCATTTCTAAAAGTTTGCTGTGGTAACCCCCACTGGAGATCAAATGGCAGAATCAGCGGCCCACACCATCTGCAGGGGATTCACTCTAATCAGGGAGCCTGCTTCTTAGGGAGAGTCATGGATGAACTACAACAGATCTATCAGTTCGACCGGTCTCGCACCACACCGTATCATCCCCAAGGAAATGGAGACTGCGAATGATTCAACCGGACCCTTATACAAATGCTGAGAACCTTGGAGGAAGATCGGAAGGCCCAGTGGCCCAAGTATGTATCCGAGCTGGTATGGATTTATAACAATTGAGTACATCAGACCACCGGTTTTACGCAATACTTTGTGTTGTTCGGCCGTGAGGGGAAAGAAGTCACGGAGCTGGAATTGGACCCAGGGGAAGACTACCCATGGACGGGGGGTCTACCTGGGTTCAAGAACATCGCCATTGCCTGCAGACTCTACATCAGCTGCTTCAAACTCGCCTCCAAAAGCTAGAACACCCTGAGAGACTCCCTCTGCGAGGGACATATATTTCGGTCGGGGACCGGGTGTTGGTAAGGGACAAACGCCCATGGGACAAACGAGAACCGATGGGAGAGGTGGTCGTACCGAGTGAAGCGTCGGGTCAGCGAAAAAGGACCTGTCTATGAAATTCAACCAGAAGGAGAGGGGGATGCCCCCACTCGGGTAGTATACAGAATTATGATCCAGCCATGCTTCTCCAAGGACCCCATGTTAGAGGAAGAAACGCCAAAGGTTACTGAGTTGGTCTCTCCCGCAGTGGAGGAGGATGAAGAGGAGGAAGACACAGAACAACAGCCTGAAAATGTGTCCAAAAGTCAGGGCCCTGGGGTCTCAGAAGAGGATGTCACGGCGGGCACTGATCTGGCTTCCCCAACATCGGAACACCGAGCACAACTACACTTGAGGACTCCACTACTTCTTCCAATCTACGTCGCTCCATAAGTGCAATGGCTGGACAGCCCCCCAACTGATATAGCCAGGACCAATTCATTTGGCAACAGGTTGCTGAAAAAGGCCCACACAAACATAATAAGCTCCCGGATGTCTCGCCCGTGGCATGGCGAGTGAAAAGAAAAGGGGGAGTGTAAGGGGGTGAACAGGAATAGCATTATCGGACAGAAATACACTCTGGAGCCGGAACTATCGGGGCCGTCACCGCTGTTTCAGGGGGATGACTTGTCTGACATGCCTGACTTGACTGGGTGGGGAGAGCTCAAGCACCTGACTGAAGGAGGCGTGGGAGATTTAACACTAGAACTACAGCATGTTTCATAATAGCTATAACTACTCAAGTTGAGCGAAACGGGTTGAACAAATTCAAAAGTCGCCGACTTTCGCCAAAGTCGGGTTTCATGAAACGAAACCCGACCTTAGCATGATGTCGGCCACTAGGTCGGCGACTTTATCGCCAAAGTCGCGTTTCAAAAGATGCTTTAGTGCCCTTTTTCAGCCAATCTGGAAGAATGGACACTGTGGGCAATGTGATGACATAGGCAGCGGTCACCACCATCTTGGAGAAGGGCATGCAAGTGATTGGCTTGCTTTGTGGGGCGTCACAGGGGGTATAAAAGGGCGTGCACGCCGACCACCATGTTACTCATGCTGATCTCAGAATAGGGAGAGCTGCTGATGATGATGATTCTGTAGGGAGAGCGTTAGGGAGGCAAAAAGAAAAAAAAACTGCTTCTGCTGATAGCGCTTTTCACTGTAGTTACTGTGCAGTGAAAGGTGAAGATTTTTGCTTTTGTACAGCAGCGCTGTTGGTGATTAGCCTGCCTTTTAAGGCTAGCTGCATTGCTGTGTGCACACTGGTGTTCAATCTGCTTTTTTAAAAGCAATCCAAATTGTATTGTTTTGTCCTGGTGAGGTAGTGAGCATTCATTTTTTCACACACCGTACAGCGGTGTACGCTCCTCACACAGTACAGTGTAATGGCTGTTATCACGGCCAAATTGAAGCTATATACGTGTGTGACTCTGTAAGGAAAAGTCAAGGAGTTTGTCCATTCTTACAGACCTACACCTTATAGTTTTGTCCATTTTTCAAACAGTTTAGTATATTTGCTGTTTGATTACATTCAAAACTAGAGAGAGACAGGGTGCGTCAGTCCGTATACAAAAACACGGAGCTTGACAATTTTACATACACCGTACTGCGGTGCACGTGTACGCTCCTCTCTCAGTACCGTGTAACGGCTGTTATCACGGCCAAATTGAAGCTATATACGTGTGTGACTCTGTAAGGAAAAGTCAAGGAGTTTGTCCGTTCTTACAGACCTACACCTTATAGTTTTGTTCGTTTTTCAAACAGTTTAGTATATTTGCTGTTTGATTACATTCAAAACTAGAAAGAGACAGCGTGCGTCAGTCCGTATACAAAAACATGGAGCTTCACAATTTTACATACACCGTACAGCGGTGCACGTGTACGCTCCTCTCTCAGTACCGTGTAACAGCTGTTATCATGGCCAAATTGAAGCTATATACGTGTGTGACTCTGTAAGGAAAAGTCGAGGAGTTTGTCCATTCTTACAGACCTACACCTTATAGTTTTGTCCGTTTTTCAAACAGTTTAGTATATTTGCTGTTTGATTACATTCAAAACTAGAGAGAGACAGCGTACGTCAGTCCGTATACAAAAACACGGAGCTTGACAATTTTACATACACCGTACAGTGGTGTACGTGTACGCTCCTCTCTCAGTACCGTGTAATGGCTGTTATCACGGCCAAATTGAAGCTATATACGTGTGTGACTCTGTAAGGAAAAGCCGAGGAGTTTGTCCGTTCTTACAGACCTACACTCTAGGGAGATTCCAATTCTGCCCAATTCTATATACACCTTGTAGTTTGTCATACACTAGGCAATTTCTGCCTGTCACATTGCGGTGTAATATACACAGGGCCTGACAGAATCCAACTGTGTCCTGAAGTCTAGAGAGACTCCAATTCTCACCTGTCCTCTATACACCTTTCTTACACCTTTCAGAATCTGCCTGTCACATTGCGGTGTAATATAAACAGGGCCTGACAGTATCCAACTGTGTCCTGAAGTCTAGAGAGATTCCAATTCTCACCAGTCCTCTATACACCTTTCTAAGACCATCCAGAATCTGCCTGTCACATTGCAGTGTAATATAAACAGGGCCTGACAGTATCCAACTGTGTCCTGAAGTCTAGAGAGATTCCAATTCTCAACAGTCCTCTATACACTTTTCTAAGACCATCCAGAATCTGACTGTCACTTGCGGTGTAATATAAACAGGGCCTGACAGTATCCAACTGTGTCCTGAAGTCTAGAGATTCCAATTCTCACCTGTCCTCTATACACCTTTCTAAGACCAGCCAGAATCTGACTGTCACATTGCGGTGTAATATAAACAGGACCTGACAGTATCCAACTGTGTCCTGAAGTCTAGAGAGATTCCAATTCTCAACAGTCCTCTATACACTTTTCGAAGACCAGCCAGAATCTGACTGTCACATTGCGGTGTAATATAAACAGGGCCTGACAGTATCCAACTGTGTCCTGAAGTCTAGAGAGATTCCAGTTCTCACCTGTCCTCTATACACCTTTCTAAGACCATCCAAAATCTGCCAGTCACATTGCGGTGTAATATAAACAGGGCCTGACAGTATCCAACTGTGTCCTGAAGTCTAGAGAGATTCCAATTCTCACCTGTCCTCTATACACCTTTCTAAGACCATCCAGAATCTGCCTGTCACATTGCGGTGTAATATAAACAGGGCCTGACAGTATCCAACTGTATCCTGAAGTCTAGAGAGAGTCCAATTGTCAACAGTCCTCTATACACCTTTCTTAGACCATCCAGAATCTGCCTGTCACATTTCGGTGTAATATAAACAGGCCCTGACAGTATCCAACTATGTCCTGAAGTCTACAGAGATTCCAATTCTCCCCACTACTATATACACCTTGTACCTTGCTTTACAGGACCATAGAGTTGTTGGTTTTTTGGGGACATTTTCCCCAAAAATGAGGAAGTGTGGTGGAAGAGTCTGTGGAAGTGGGTGGGGGTTGGCAGCTGGTAATGATGGTGTTGGTGGTGGATCTGCTGGTAGTGGAAAAGCAAAATAGCACCTAATGCAGGAGGTGTTGAGCCTGCGTCATCGTCTGCCTCCACAAGGCCTCGAAGGCTCCCTTTTCTGGGAGTAGGTAAACCGCTTGTAAAGCCGGAGCTTCAAGAACAAGTTTTGGCTTACATTGCTGACTCAGCCTCCAGCTCTATTGCCTCCTCTTCTGAAATTTTAAAAAATAAAAGCAAAGAGAAGGCTGGTAGTGCAATAAGAGACATGCCCTGATGAAGTGAGCTGGGACTGGCTCAGGAAACGCGTTGGCAATAAAGATATCTTGAATTCTACCACAGCAGCGCAGTCTCTTATTGCACTACCAGCCTTCTCTTTGTACCAAGTCCTTGGAGCTCGTGCAGACTGCTGCAGCTGTTTTATGCGATTATAGGTGTTGTGACTCTCACAACCCTATCAGGTGAGCCTAACATTTGCTGTGCACTCATCTACTTTCCATACAGACCTACGCATTGGAAGCGCCCTGTCTCCCCCTTTTTCTTTCCACAAAAAATAAAAGCACTGAGTTGTCATTGGAGGCTCATGGTCATGAACCACATCTTTCCTTGTGTCCTTCACCCCAACCAAAATCGAAGAATGCGGCAGGCCACACTACAGATTACTCCATGGAGCTGTTTTCACATACCATGTCTGGGTTATCAAGTCAAATCGTGAATTACCCAGGCCAAGATGAATCTGACATGGAGTGCACTGATGCACAGCCACTGATAGATGATTCTGCTGGTACATTCACTCAGAGTACTACATTGTCCTCGCAGTGTACTGAGCCAGAATCTGACCCTGATGAAACTCAGGTGCCCCTTCCCGCATACTATACCACTGTACACGGTGACAGAGGAAGGTGCGCATGACATTGAAGAGGAGGTGATGGATGACCCAGTTGTTGACCCAAATTGGCATCCATTGGGGGAAGAGGGTGCCGCTGCCAATAGCTCAGAAGAGGAGGAGGAGCATCCGCAGCGGGCATCGACATCGCAACAGCTGTTATCTGGCAGGCCCGGAGCAGTCCAAAAACAGGTTACAATAGCCAAAAGACTTGCAGGACAGCTTGGCCAGACGGTCAAAATAGCACAGCGTGCAAGGCCTCAAAATGTCTTCCCTAGTAGGAAGAGTGCAGTGTGGCACTTTTTTGAACAAAATCCTAATGATCAGGCAAAGGTTATCTGTAAGAAGTGCGCAAAGACCTTTAGCCGAGGGAAACATCTGAGAAATTTGAATACCAGTTGCATGCTAAGACATTTAACCACCATGCACTTGCAAGTGTGGACGGACTACCAAAACTCACGTACCACATGTGCAACTGCTTCCAAAGAAGGTAGTCAGCAACACTACATTGTTTCCCCCACTGTAAGCCCACCGGTTAGCACACCCCAAGCAGCAAATGTTGAGTTGTTGTCGCAAGGGCAAATCAGTCAGGGAATCACACTGTTATTGCAATGAAAGACTGAATCTAGGCCATCAGAAAGAACACCAACTCCATCACCATCATCAACCCTCTCTCCGTCCACCATGTCCACTGCTAGTTCCACCATATGCAGCTCTCAAGTCCAGCTCACCCTACCAGAGACTATGAGTAGGACAAGAAATTACTCATCCTCTCATCCGCGTACACTGGGTTTGAACACCCACATTGACAAACTAATCTCGTTAGAGATGATGCCCTATTGCTTGGTTGAAAGCGCAGCTTTCCGCGAACTCATGGCATACGCAGTACCACGCTATGACCTACCCAGTCGCCACTTCATTTCTCGCAAAGCCATCCCAGCCCTCCACCTTCATGTGAAAGACCGCATTGTCCATGCACTCAAGCAATCAGTGAGTGGAAAGATGCACCTCACAACTGATGCATGGTCCAGTAGGCATGGCCAGGGCCGTTACGTGTCCATCACTGCGCACTGGGTTAATGTGGTGGATGCAGGGTCCACAGGGGACAGCGGTGATGGGACAGTGCTGCCTAGCCTATGGTATAGGAAACAGTTGGCTGTAGGCGTTCGACTCTCCTCCTCCTCCAGAAGCGAAAGCTCGTCCACAGAGCGCAGTCGCACGAGCACTCCATCCGCAGCTGCTAGTGTTGCACACGAGGTGTCCCCTATGGATCAGCTAGTGGAAAGCGTCAGCAGGCTGTGTTGAAGATAATGAGTTTGGGCGACAGTCACTCCGCGGAGGTACTGGCCAACTACTTTCAGCGACAAACTGAGTCATGGCTGGGCAGTCTACATCTTGAGGCAGGCAAGGTAGTTAGTGATAACGGCCGGAATTTTGTGGCAGCCATAGCCCTTTCAAAACTCAAACACATACCTTGCTTGGCTCACACCTTGAACCTGGTGGTGCAGTGCTTCCTCAATAATTATCCGGAGTTAACAGGCCTGCTCCAGAAGGTCCGAAGACTGTGCTCGCACATCCGCCGGTCGCCGGTACACTCCAGTCGTATGCAGAAGCTGCAGCGATTGCTCCACCTTCCCAAGCACCGCCTAATTATCGACTTTGCAACAAGGTGGAACTCCACCTTGCACATGGTTGAGCGAACAGAGGCAGGCCGTAATGCATTTGTGGGAGGATAAACGGGCAGGCACTTTGAGGGCAGACATGGAGTTGACAGGTGTGCAGTGGTCGAAGCTGAAAGACCTCTGTAAAGTCCTTCAGTGTTTTGAGGAATGCACACGGCTGGTAAGCGCAGACGACGCCATCCTAAGCATGAGCATCCCACTTATGTGTCTGCTCATGCAAACTTTGACGCACATTAAGGAGCAGGCGTCTGCAGCCGAGGTTGATGAAGAGGAAGAGGAGGAGGGAAGCCTTGATGACAGTCAGCCATTGTCTGCTCCGGGACCTCTCCTGGATGAGGTGGAGGAAGAAGAGGAAGAGGAGGATGATGATGGGGATGATTATTTAGGGGAGGAGGATGCTTCTCGTGGGGCAAGAGAAAATTTTGGCGTGGCAAGGTCTGGTACAGGCTTTGTGCGTGACTGGAGGGATGTGGATTTGCCAGAAAGTGCTCCTCCACCCAGCACTCGCAGTGCATCATTGACAGCGGGAACATTAGCCCACATGTCAGATTATGCCTTGCAGATCCTAAAAAGGGACCCCCGCATTGCCAAAATGATGAACGATGACGACTACTGGTTGGCCAGCATCCTGGATCCACGCTATAAAGGCAAATTCCAAAACATCATGCCACAGGAGAACCTTGACCTAATATTGGCTAACAAACAAGCAACTCTGGTAAACCGGTTGGTTGAGTCATTCCCAGCACACAGCAGCGGTGATGGTTCTCACACGAGCCGTAGGGGCCGGGGCCAACTTGGAAGAGGTGTTGGTGGTGCACACATCAGAAGTGGCATTGGAGACAGGGGTTTCATGACCATGTTGTGGACTGATTTTTCAAGTCCCTCTCACACGACTGGTAATAATGCATCGATTGAAAGTGACAGGAGACAGCACTTGTCAACTATGGTTACAAACTACTTCTCGTCCCATATCGATGTTCTCCCTCACAGGTCATTCCCATTTGACTATTGGGTCGCTAAACTGGAAGCCTGGCCTGAATTGGCACAATATGCCTTACAGGAGCTCGCTTTCTCAGCTGCAAGTGTGCTATCGGAAAGAGTCTTCAGTGCTGCTGGATCAATCCTCACAGAAAAAAGGACCTGTCTCTCCACCCAAAATGTGGATGATCTAACCTTCATTAAAATGAACCATGCATGGGTTTCCAAGGATTTTGTCACACCTTACCCTGATGACACATAGGTTGCCAGGAAAATGGCTTTCTTTGGTACTCCTCTTCCTGGGACTTGACCAATTTCGCCTTTAGCAGCAGGTGAATGTCCCACATCAACATATGCCATTTTGTAAACCTCCCTAAATGGGCTGCCTCCTCCCCTCATGGTCGGGGTCACCACCTAGCGCACGAAACCGTGCGAGTGCCGTTGCCCTAGATAGGTGGGTGGGCCGACTCTTGGGCGCGGGCACTGGCACAGGGTCCCTCATAGTGCAATCAAGTGTGTCTGATGGTGGGGGTGCACACCCGCTGTCAGACACACCGCCATACTATGAGGGGCCCAGTGCCAGTACCGACACCCACGAGTGTGCCCCCCTTGCTTGGGCAGGGCCCCAGCATTTGCAATGTTTACCTCTCCCTGCTCCTCCACTGTGTAGTCTGGGCTGTCAAATCCTTCACTGGGACTGCCACTACAAATTTGGTGAACTGATAGAAGATGATGGTTAAGACGTAGCTATGCCCTGTCCCACTGGACGGGATCTAGCTTCAGATGATCAACGGCTTCCATTTCTTATGGACGTCGACTCGCAATGAGATACAGTGGTGGTTTGTCATCAGCTTTCACAGTTTTTCTACCCACAGACGTGTGACATTCCAGCGCACATTTTTAAATGTGCCCTCTCATGCCAATCCAATTGAATCGCCTACGGCCTGTGGCTTCTGTGTTTTGCACTCCAAAGTTACGTGACAGATCATGATAGACAGTGAGCACCATGTTTACATCTCTCCCTGTGATCAAAATTGGATGGATATGAGTAACGGTGATGGGATCAACGGTACTGCGATACAGCAACATTTTCTTCACAAAGAAAGGTTTTTGCTGTCTCCACACACTAATTAATTGAGGGTCAGCATCGCCTCTGAGAATTGTGACGGAAGTTTTTCCCGTCAACAGTAATTCCTAGATTTCTGCAATCACTAGACTTTATGTCAGTAATTGTATGCATCTCATTTCCTATTGCGGAGAGTCTGGACTGTCTTACTGAGACAGAAATATAAATGAAGATTAAATAATACCACCAAAAGTGTATACTGGTCTACGCTTCAAATACATTTCCTTTTTCGACTTTTTAGATTGTTGTCTAATCCATACTGAGAACACGGAGATTTTAAATGTTTAAACTATGCTATATATACCTGGTATCCAGTGATAATGTACCCTTTCTCAACTTTGTGCAATCTGGTCAAATCCATACTGGGCCTGAGAACGTCTGAGCCTGCCTCCTGATCTATACACATAGGTTTTTAATGTGTAAACTATGCTATACATACCTGTTATCCAGTGATACGGTACCCTTTCTCACCTTTGTCCAATCACGTCTAATCCATACTGGGCCTGAGGCCGTCTGAGCCTGCCTCCTGATCTATACACATAGGTTTTTAATGTGCAAACTATGCTACATATATACGTGTTATCCGGTGAAACTGTACCCTTTATCAACTTTCTAGAATCTTGTCGAATCCATACTGGGCCTGAGAACGGCTGCCGAGCTGTTAAGCAAGCTACAGCACCTGTGGTTTGGACACGTAATGTTTTGCTTTTTTCTGCAATGCCGGTTAGGCCTAATTCAGGAATTGCTGTTGACCTGCACTTACTGGGAAATCATCGTTCGCGGGGAATAATTGGAATCACAGATCCCCATCACTAACGGTGTTCAGCGGGTTATCAGCACCTGTAAGCGACAAAAGCTGGTCCTTTCAGTGTAGCACGCATGCAGCCCCGGACATGTAAGGCCATGATAGACCTGATATTGCTCGATCTCGCATGCCAGAGCCTCGCGTATCAATCTAGTAAGCTTGACGCATACCGCGGGGGCATGCCGGAGTCTCGTTCGTTAACGGAATAAACCTGACAAATCGCTAGCACAACTACAAACGGACATACCACACCACACACAGAATCGACAAAGCTTTCAATGTGTGCATCTTTTCTTGAGGTGGCATGGTAGTGGTTTCCTGGGTGGAGTCCAATGAAACTGCAGTCTCCACTCCTGGTGGTGCCCTTTTGGACATTTCTTTAAGGTTCAGCTTTGCAATAATACTGCCCCCAGAAAGCAAACACTTTGCCTTCATGGACGCTGTTTGGATGTTCGTGGGAATAACGCCGCCCGATCACCAGTTGGCATAATTTATTGGTGGGAAGTCCGACGATATATGATCGTGTTCGATTTCATTTTATTTTTTTGGTTTGTTTTTTACATTTTTACTCCAGCCTTTCTTAACTTCATAAGGGCATGACAAGCCTATATCTGTGTCTCCTCCACCTCCTCCTTTTTTTCCTCCACCTCTTTTCTAAATGTAGTTGCCCTTTTCCATATGTTATTTTTGTCTTCTGAGCATTTTGTAGGCTTTGGGACACCGTTTAAGGTGTTTTGTAATTGTTTTCTATGTGTTTGTATGTGTTTGTGTTTCCCTGCCATTGTTTTCAATGTGGTTCGACGAACATTCGACGAACTTGCCTCCTGTGCGACGAACCAAAACACTAGTGGCGTGGCTCAACACTACTCCTGATATATAGACATACATTGTTAAGGTTTAAATTATGCTATATATACCTGCTATCTGCTGATACTGTACACTTTGTCTACTTTTTATATTCTTGTGTAATCCATACTGAGCCTGTGAGCGTCTCTGTGTGACTGATGGAATATATATGGAGATTGACAATTATCCTTTGACTTCATAGAGCTGTACGCTTCTGATACAGTGCCATATATCTGATGTTATTTTGTGTCTATTTTGTGCTAAATTTGGACGTTTGATGGAAGAGGCCGCGAACGTGGGCGTGGGGGGGCCAGCTGGTGCTGATGGTGGTGGTGCATCTGCTGGTAGTGGCAAAAGCACAATAGCAGCTAAGGCAGGAGGTGTTGAGCCTGCATCATGGTCTGGCTCCGGAACGCCTGCAAGGCTACCTTTTCTGGGAGTAGGTTAACCGCTTTTAAAGTCGGAGCATGAGGAACTGGTTTGGGCTTACATTGCCGAAACAGATTCCAGCAAATATGCCCTCCTCTTCTGAAGTTTCAAAAAATGCAAGCACTGAATCGTCAAGTGATGGCTCCTGGTCAGGAAGAACCCCTTTCCTTTCGTCCTGCACCCCCACCCAAAGTGAATGATGCAGCACGCCACACTTCACATTAGTCCATGTAGCTCTTTCTATCATACCATGCCTGGATTATCAAGTCAAATCGTGAATTCCCCAGTCCAAGATGAATCTGACATGGAGTGTGGGTGGCCAGCCAGGGCAGTGGGGTTAATCGGTACCGGGCCGATGTTTCACAGGGATGTGTCACGGTAGTGGTGACCCGTTCCGTGGCCCTGGGCGTCCATGCAAAGGGGTGAATTACGTTTATAGGTGAATGATACGTGACGCCACCTGTGGTTTTTGATTAGATTGACCAGCGCTGCAGTGGCGCTTCTCTGGGACAGATGTTGTGGTGCAGGTAAGATGTAGAAGCCCTGCACAGGTAGGGCCGTTGTCGCAGGGCAGATGAAAGAGTTGGTAGATGTGTGCAGTGCAGGACGTAGCAGAGCTGTGCGCCAGGCGCAGGAGAAAGAGGACAGACACAGTCGTGCAGTTCCTTTACCTGGACTTGGTAAATGCCGTCCAGGACCCAGAGTAGAGATGGAGAAGGAATTGGTCAGCCTGGAAGCCAATTTGGAATTCTCTCTCTGCAGATAGGTAGTGTTGCCTATGTTCTAGCGCTTATCTGAGGTACTCACAGTGCTGAGTTCAATGAAGTTCCCCCTGTTGACTCTCTCTTGGAACTTTCTCGTATGGCAGGCAGCCGCAGCCTTTTCCTTCTGGCTCCCACACGTCGCTGCTGTGGCCTCCGAGCCTTAGTTGGGTACAGAGCATTTACAGCTGCTACTTCCTCCGGTTTCTGCTGCAGGAACGTCAGTGTCCCTACAAACTCGGAGACCGGAATCCGGACCATGCGCTCCAGCTAGGAGTGAGCCTTAACTCTGCTCATCCTCCGGCTCCCCTTCTCACATCCACACACTTTCCCTTCCCTTCACAGACTGCCCTAACTTACCTCCTCCCGACCACAGAGAGCTGCTCCTCAGCAGTCAGGTTCAGAGGTCTCCCTGCTGGCCTGGAGTGGGAAATGTGTTGTGTGTTGGTTTAACTGCTAGAGAGATCCTTCGTTGCTCCCAAGCATGACATCACACTCCCTAGGAGGAAGGTAATGCCACTGTGGCGACCATACTCCTGGGGGCGCCACAAGTACACTGATGCCCAGCCACTGCTAGATGATTCTGCTGGTAAATTGACCCAGACCACTACATTCCCCTCGCACTCTACACAGCCAGAATCTGACCCTGATGAAACTCAGGTTACCCTTCCCATATACTGTACCACCTTACACGGTGACAAAGAGGAAGGTGCAGATGAAAGTGCAGGTTCGGCCCACCCACCGTCAGACACACCGCCGTACTATGAGGGGCCCTGTGCCAGTGCCGTCGCCAACGAGTGGGCCCCCTCTGCTTGCTCAGGATCACAGCACTTGCAAAGTTGAAATACTTACCTCTCCCTGCTCCACCACCATGAAGTCTTCCGCGATTCCTGACAGTGGTATTCTGATCAGAGAGCGCAATGACATCACGTCTGTACGCCCAGACTAGTACAGGGATTCCCTAGCGAGGAGACTTATTTGAGGAGACTTATTTAATTGTTTTCAATGTTGGGACAGCAATTTTTGGGGAGCACTATACTCTGGAGAATGATATATGGGGCCCACCATACACTGGAGCATTCCAAAGGTGGACATCAGACACTGGAGCAGCATTTACAGGGCCCATTATACACTAGAGCATTAGAAATGGGGCCCATTATATATGGAGCATTATTTGGGCCCATAAGACAGTGGAGCTTCATCCATGGTGACCAACATATACTGTAGCATTGTGTGGAGCTCATCATATACTGTTTCAAACATTATATGGGACCAATGATTCTGTATGGATAAATATATGGGCCTCATTACTCTGTATAGCGCACTATGCGGTGGCCATAATACTGCATGGAGTAATATACTGTCCGTTTTTGGAGCTATTGGAGAATTTAAAATGGATATCAGTCATGAGATGTAAAAAGTGAAGTATTTTTCATTGTACTATACCGCTATTTCTCTACCGTATCGGAGCATCATGAGTTGTGCTATGTGTTAAAGGGGCGCTCTTTGGCCCAGGGCACATGAAAACCTGGAGCCAGCCCTACCCCCCCACAAATTTAGCCAAATAACCACCATTTTTCAGTGCGTAACAAGTATTATGAAGTAAATTAAGGATGAAATGCTTCAGTAATAAGAATTGATGTTTTTGGCATTCAAAAGGGCACTATAGGTGTGTTTCCTGTCCTCCACTCCCTGCCGACTTTGCTTCCCCATTGACTTGCATTGGGTTTCGTGTTTCAGTCGGCCTTCGACTTTTCACAATAATCGGCCGATTTCGTTCGACCCGACTTTTGCGAAAGTCGGGTTTCATGAAACCCGACTCGACCCGAAGAAAGGCAAAGTCGCTCATCTCTAATAGCTACCATTAGGGGTCATTTTGACCCCCATTCAAAAGTACTGACTCTGGAGTAAAAATAACTTTTTTGTTGCCAACAAATTAAAGAACATTTATTTTAACTTAGTAGGAACAGTGCTAAGATCAAGTACAGCACGCATTTTCCTTTTACATCGTCATAGCATGCGGTGTCCAACAGTTAACACAAACAGTACTTTCTTCCACTTTCCCAGTGCATTTTCCAAAAACTGGTTTATTACAGCTTGTGCAATGTTTTTGTTGTTTTGTTTTCGTTGCATCTTCCAACTCCACATTTTCGACGCTTGCGGATTTCTTGTCCTTTTGTTTGTGGTTCAGACATTGCGGATGATGGGCCACTTCTTCTGACTCATTTTCAGATAAATTCTGAAGACATTTCAAAATTTCATCACTTGTCAGACCCCTCTGCTTACTCATGCTTCAAATATACGTCGCAAAAAGGGATTTGTAAGATCGCAGAAGTAATAAAACGACACTGCACAAACATGCAGAGTTGTAGCTTCAACTGTAATGTTTGCTACTGAGGTGCAGACAGAAATCGCTACAAGAGACATGGATCAAACATGTTCAGACAAGTTTATACAAAACAAAATGCTGAATCATCCCTGATATGCAAAGATACAATTACACTCTACAACTAGGGAGAAACACTGTGATTTTCTGTACTCTGTATTATTAGGTAACTTGCCTACTACTACTTTTATGTATGGGGTCAAATTGACCCCTTCAGTACTTATAGGTATGAATTGTAAAATCTGGGCCCCTGAAAAAGTTACAATTCATTTTTGTGTCCTAAAATATACACTACCATGAATAAATAAAAGTCACTAAAAATTCAGAACTCATTTGTTAAAATTTTAGAAATTATAGGAAAAAGAAATAGCAAAAGGGATAAAATGACCCCTCTGGTAGTTCTAGTGTTAAAAGAAGCAGAGCACGGGAAGGGGAGAGACTTGGCGGGAAGGAGACTACAGAGCAGGACGAAGGTTGACTCCCGCTCCTTTTTTTCATGCTTATGCATGATTTGAGAGACCCCACCCCTCTCTTGTGTGACATGCACATAAGGAGCTGTCTTGCATCACGTGCCCATACCAGAAAGCGCCTGTCTTAATCCTGCTCATTTAGACACAGTTCATATGTTCAGGTATTAAATACATTAGATAGGGACTGCTTCAATACGGGTTACCTTGACGTTGGTGAGGCAGCTTGGTATACATTTTTTTTGCAAAAAAACGTATAGACTAAATACCCTGTGTTTGTTATTACCTTTTATCAGCACTTGCTGACTACTGTTATGTGTCTTATTGCAAGGTATTTTTGCACATTTGTCATTCTGTGCTTTTTGTTTGTGTTTCAGTCAGGGTGGAGTGAACATGGTCCAACAGACTTGTTCACATTGTGCATGTCACATGTGTGTTTTTAATCCAGTTTTTTTCATGCTTATGCATGATTTGAGAGACCCCACCCCTCTCTTGTGTGACATGCACATAAGGAGCTGTCTTGCATCACGTGCCCATACCAGAAAGTGCCTGTCTTAATCCTGCTCATTTAGACACAGTTCATATGTTCAGGTATTAAATACATTAGATAGGGACTGCTTCAATACGGGTTACCTTGACGTTGGTGAGGCAGCTTGGTATACATTTTTTTTGCAAAAAAACGTATAGACTAAATACCCTGTGTTTGTTATTACCTTTTATCAGCACTTGCTGACTACTGTTATGTGTCTTATTGCAAGGTATTTTTGCACATTTGTCATTCTGTGCTTTTTGTTTGTGTTTCAGTCAGGGTGGAGTGAACATGGTCCAACAGACTTGTTCACATTGTGCATGTCACATGTGTGTTTTTAATCCAGTTTTTTTCATGCTTATGCATGATTTGAGAGACCCCACCCCTCTCTTGTGTGACATGCACATAAGGAGCTGTCTTGCATCACGTGCCCATACCAGAAAGCGCCTGTCTTAATCCTGCTCATTTAGACACAGTTCATATGTTCAGGTATTAAATACATTAGATAGGGACTGCTTCAATACGGGTTACCTTGACGTTGGTGAGGCAGCTTGGTATACATTTTTTTTGCAAAAAAACGTATAGACTAAATACCCTGTGTTTGTTATTACCTTTTATCAGCACTTGCTGACTACTGTTATGTGTCTTATTGCAAGGTATTTTTGCACATTTGTCATTCTGTGCTTTTTGTTTGTGTTTCAGTCAGGGTGGAGTGAACATGGTCCAACAGACTTGTTCACATTGTGCATGTCACATGTGTGTTTTTAATCCAGTTTTTTTCATGCTTATGCATGATTTGAGAGACCCCACCCCTCTCTTGTGTGACATGCACATAAGGAGCTGTCTTGCATCACGTGCCCATACCAGAAAGCGCCTGTCTTAATCCTGCTCATTTAGACACAGTTCATATGTTCAGGTATTAAATACATTAGATAGGGACTGCTTCAATACGGGTTACCTTGACGTTGGTGAGGCAGCTTGGTATACATTTTTTTTGCAAAAAAACGTATAGACTAAATACCCTGTGTTTGTTATTACCTTTTATCAGCACTTGCTGACTACTGTTATGTGTCTTATTGCAAGGTATTTTTGCACATTTGTCATTCTGTGCTTTTTGTTTGTGTTTCAGTCAGGGTGGAGTGAACATGGTCCAACAGACTTGTTCACATTGTGCATGTCACATGTGTGTTTTTAATCCAGTTTTTTTCATGCTTATGCATGATTTGAGAGACCCCACCCCTCTCTTGTGTGACATGCACATAAGGAGCTGTCTTGCATCACGTGCCCATACCAGAAAGCGCCTGTCTTAATCCTGCTCATTTAGACACAGTTCATATGTTCAGGTATTAAATACATTAGATAGGGACTGCTTCAATACGGGTTACCTTGACGTTGGTGAGGCAGCTTGGTATACATTTTTTTTGCAAAAAAACGTATAGACTAAATACCCTGTGTTTGTTATTACCTTTTATCAGCACTTGCTGACTACTGTTATGTGTCTTATTGCAAGGTATTTTTGCACATTTGTCATTCTGTGCTTTTTGTTTGTGTTTCAGTCAGGGTGGAGTGAACATGGTCCAACAGACTTGTTCACATTGTGCATGTCACATGTGTGTTTTTAATCCAGTTTTTTTCATGCTTATGCATGATTTGAGAGACCCCACCCCTCTCTTGTGTGACATGCACATAAGGAGCTGTCTTGCATCACGTGCCCATACCAGAAAGCGCCTGTCTTAATCCTGCTCATTTAGACACAGTTCATATGTTCAGGTATTAAATACATTAGATAGGGACTGCTTCAATACGGGTTACCTTGACGTTGGTGAGGCAGCTTGGTATACATTTTTTTTGCAAAAAAACGTATAGACTAAATACCCTGTGTTTGTTATTACCTTTTATCAGCACTTGCTGACTACTGTTATGTGTCTTATTGCAAGGTATTTTTGCACATTTGTCATTCTGTGCTTTTTGTTTGTGTTTCAGTCAGGGTGGAGTGAACATGGTCCAACAGACTTGTTCACATTGTGCATGTCACATGTGTGTTTTTAAACATGCAGAGTTGTAGCTTCAACTGTAATGTTTGCTACTGAGGTGCAGACAGAAATCGCTACAAGAGACATGGATCAAACATGTTCAGACAAGTTTATACAAAACAAAATGCTGAATCATCCCTGATATGCAAAGATACAATTACACTCTACAACTAGGGAGAAACACTGTGATTTTCTGTACTCTGTATTATTAGGTAACTTGCCTACTACTACTTTTATGTATGGGGTCAAATTGACCCCTTCAGTACTTATAGGTATGAATTGTAAAATCTGGGCCCCTGAAAAAGTTACAATTCATTTTTGTGTCCTAAAATATACACTACCATGAATAAATAAAAGTCACTAAAAATTCAGAACTCATTTGTTAAAATTTTAGAAATTATAGGAAAAAGAAATAGCAAAAGGGACAAAATGACCCCTCTGGTAGTTCTAGTGTTAAAAGAAGCAGAGCACGGGAAGGGGAGAGACTTGGCGGGAAGGAGACTACAGAGCAGGACGAAGGTTGACTCCCGCTCCTCAACTACCGCCACTGACCCCAGCCTTTTTCAGACTGTTCTCCCCACGAGCACTCTATCCAGTGCCTCCTCACGTATAAAATCCATAACGGGTAGTGCAGCAGACTCTGTGACTCTGCAGGAGGCCTTGTCATACCTGCTGCCTGTACGACATTGTGGCTCAGCGAGTCGCATCACGCTTCAACAACCCACAGCAGGAACTTTATTCCAAGTTCAACGGACCCAAGTTCAATGGACTCAAGTTCAACAGACTCAAGTTCAACGGACCCAAGCTCAGCGACCCCAGGACCAACGGATCGGGATACTTTGGCACAGTCAGGAGACAGTGCATCTTGTTCTTACGCTACAGAGCCAAGGACTTTGTTCACGGACTGCGACGCCGTCGGGAACAGTTCCAACCGTTCTCCAATGAGATCTTCAATCGATAAGTCCTTATCTTCATTTTTTACTTCTTGTGTTTTCTTGTATATTTCACTGCCTGTCTCAACACCTCCCTGCGCGAAAGGTTTCCTTGAATACATATTCAATAATTGTTTTAGTAAACTCTTTCTCTGCCTCCTGCTGTTCATTGCATCTGACGAACCTTTACACTAGTATCTGTCGTGCCCGTCTGTACTTGTCCACTCTTCACTTAGTGTTCTGTCCCCAGTGGGATCAGCAGCCACAGCCATACACTGCCCTGGAGTGGCACCTGGCAGTTACCTGCCGCACAAGCCTGACCTCACCATCAGAGGCTCCAGTGAACACCAAGGTAGCTGCTTAGTCATGCCCCTTCCAGGGTAGTCTGGTTTGTGGCACAGTGGGGCCACACTCCCCATGCTCGCGCCAACCAGTCTGTGTGTGAGCATTACAGGCACACAGCTGAGTAGATCATCTGAGGAGGAGGAAGACGAAAAAGTTACGTTGTACTGTACATTGCAGACACATGGTGATGCAGCCACAACGAGCAATGCATCCTCAGCCACAACTGTGGCCAGCAGCTTTCATGGGTCTTCAGCTTGGAGGGGTGGCACTGGCAACTGTTGACTAGCCGGGTCCTTTTTGACAACTCACATAGTCTGCCAATTTTGCAAAAAGAATGATGGAAAAAGTGCAATAATTTGACTACTACATGTATGAACCTTCACATGTGCAATCAACATGTTACTCTGGGAAACCCACTACGCTAAAATGCGTACCAGCGGACCTCAACAACCATTAGCCACCCCATCAATCAAATCTGCTGCTTCTTCCTCCTCCTCTGCTACCATGCTAAATATTGTGACGCAAGTCTCTGACCGCAGAACCTCGGGTTCTTTACCTGCTCCAGTCACTGACTGTGAACCTGCTGTCAGCTGTAATGGAAGCAGACGTGCCTGCTGTTTTTGACCGATGTCAGAGAATGAACACACGACAACTTTCTCAATCCACCATAACATCTCCGCCTGCACCTTCCTCACGGTCCAGCAGTTTGTCCAGTTCACTGTATTCTGCCCTTTCTCAGCACTGCAGCCATCCCATTGTCCCGTAGTTGTGGTCACGTAAAAGATTGATTCCTCCTACACATGACAAAGCTAAGAGGTTGAAGCCCACCATCTCCAATTGGTTGGCCACGGAAATGCTGCCTTTCTGCCTGGTAGATACCGATGGTTTCCGAAAGCTGATGGCCATCACTGTCTTCCAGTACCAGTTGCCCAGCCACTAATACTTTACTAAGAAAGCTGTGCCTGCGCTACACCAGCATGTCACAGACAATATCACCCATTCCTTGACTGGGTTCACACGTAGCGGAACTCTCACGGAAATTACCATGAGAGTTCCGGAATTCCATTCCGCGGGAAAATTGCATTTTAAATTCCTGCAATTTTCCGCGGAAAAACTAGCATTTTGCAAGCGTAATTAGCTTGCAGAATTGCTAGCGTTTTCCATGCGATCTGTAGCATCACTTGGAGAATTGATTGTCAGGTTGGTCACACTCGTCAAACATAGTGTTTGACGAGTGTGACCAACTTTTTACTATTGAGGCCGCCTATGCGGCATCAATAGTAAAAGATAGAATGTAAATAATAGTAATAAAAAAAAATATTGTTATTCTCACCATCCGACGTCCCGCGCAGCCTTCCCACCTCTCTCCACGCTCTCGGTCCCAGTAATCCTTTGCGACAATTACCGCGATGACGTCCGTTCTCTTTGGATTGTGACGTCTCGCCGTCATTCGCGATGACGTCGCGCGAATGACCGCGAGATGTCGCGATCCCGTGAGAACGGACGTCATCACTCGCAAGGGCTTACTGGGACCAGGAGCGTGGAGAGAGGCGGGAAGGCTGCGCAGGACGTCGGAAGGTGAGAATAACAATATTTTTCATTTTAAATTCTATTTTTTACAGGGATATGGTACCCAAAGCCCGGAGGACAGTCTCCTCTCCTCCGGACCGTGGGTACCATCCACAAATGTTCTGCTTACTTTTCGCATGGTGTGCACAGCCACATGCGGAAAGTAAGCAGAACAATGCATCCCTATGGGTGCGGGATCGCCACGATTCCGCAAAATTAATGAGCATGCTTCATTTTTTACCGTGAAGCAATTCCGCCGCGGTAAAAATCACAGCATTAGCACAGCATTGCAGAATCCCATAGGAATGCATGGTATGCTTATTTTTCGCGTTTTCGCGGCAAAATCGCGCGGTAAAAACCGCCGCGGAAACGCGAAAAAAACACGTGTGAACCCAGCCTAAATCTATGTCGGCCAGGGTGCATTTCACCACAGACACTTGGACGAGTAACCATGACCAGAGGCGTTACATCTCGCTGACTGGGCACTGAGTGACTCTAGTAGCTGTGATGGCAGGTGCTGCTCCACAAGTCATGGAATCCCCAAGGCTTGCAGGACAAACCTCTATATTTCACACTTCCTCCACGTTCACTAGGACCTCCACCTTCACTAGGACCTCCACCTTCACTAGGACCTCCACCTGCGCCCTCAACCTCTGCCTTAATGAGACATGCGTTCCAACAATGCAGAGCAAATCCACACCAACTCTGTGCTGTGCAGCCAGGGATCACCACAATCAGGCAGTGTTAAAATTGATATGTATTGGAGATGGTAGTCATGAAGCTGAAGAGTTGTGGACAGCTGTCCAGGCCGAGTTTGAGCAATGGCTGTCTCCGCTGAACTTGCATTCAGGGAAGGCCGTGTCCGATAGCAGTGCAAACTTGGTGGGGATCCTATGGTGAGGCAAGCTCACACACGTGCCTTGCATGCTTCACGTCCTCAACCTGATGGTACAGCGTTTTCTTTGCCACTATCCTGGCCTGGGTGAGCTGCTGCAGAAAGCACGGAAGCTGTGTGCTCACTTTCGCTGTTCGCACCTCTCAGGTCATCTACTTGCATCGATACAGAGGTCTTTTTCCATGCCATTTAACAGGTTGATATGCGATGTGCCGACACGGTGGAATTCCACATTGCACATGTTGCAGTGACTGTGGTAGCAGCAACGAGCCCTGATGCAGTATGTCATGTCGTATAGTCTGAGCCAATGCAGTACGGACGTGGCGCATATCACGTTCATGGAGTGGGTACAGATTAAGGACCACTGCACTCTTTTGCACAGTTTCAAAATGGCTATTAAGATGGCTAGCGCTGATGATGCTGTCATCAGCATCACTATTCCGGTCATCTATATGCTCGAGCAAATAGGCTGCGGGAGGAGATGGTGGTCCCAGTGTATTAATGGCCTGGATTGTGGGGTGGTCCACTGCTTACCGTGAGCAGAAGACACAGACACCAGACGGAGGCAGATTTTGGTTGCAACAGGTCCGAGTTTATTGGCTGTCCTCCTGACGACCGTAGCCATACACCGCAGCACCTTTACAGCTCTCCGTATTCAGGCCCGGGTACCTTCACCTTCCTTCAGTTGTAGTGACGTTCCTCGCGGATCTTTCGCTGGGGCTGCCCTAGGCCTATCTACCGCCAGCGCTTCACCAGTCCGAGGTCATCGTCCAATCGGTACCCCCGGGGCCTCGTCTGTCCTGCGGTTCTTTGTGTCAGGGCCACCCCCCTGACTGTCTCTTCCTATCAGTCCCCTGGTCGAGCTCTCCACCGTCGTCAGCCCTCTGTACTGAGTCTTCTCCTCCTGAGCTCCTCCCAGGACTGGAACCCTCTGGAATCCTCTCCTGTCCTATTTATCCCCTTCCTTGGGAATTTCCCTCCTGGGTTCCTATCTCCCCGTCCCCCATGACTAAGCGGTTTCGTAGCCCTAAGCTACTGTCAAGTCCTGTTCTACGTTCCCCCCTGCCATCTTGTGGTCAAATCTAGGTACTGCACTCCTTTTCCACCTACCCCAGCTGTTTCCCTTCTGTCATTACCAATATCCGTCTATAGTGCACAAACAGTCCCTTCTTCCTTCAGTCAAGTCTGTCCGTCAAGTCACCTTCCCCACACTTCCCCTTTCTTTGTCTATTGTCGTCCGTGACAATCGTACTCCCTACCTACGTCGTCCTGAAGTTTGTCCACCGTCTGTTGTCAGACCGGTTGTTGGGCCAAACCCGCCACATGCGGGGGGCCGAACCAAACCAGGAGCACCATGCTCCGAGCAGCCTACTGCTACCCGCCGGCGCGCATGCCACGTGACAACTTCTTTCAGGTTGGCAAGGTCCACCCGGACTACTCTACGTCGTGTACCTCCCACTGCTCTCCCCTTCTGTCACCCTTTACTGTCCGGAACGCCATGACCGAGGCCTTTCGCCTACCAGGTCATCGCTAGCGCCCGCCCATCTTTTTGGGGTGTCCGTGGTGTCGGGGACCTGACTGACGGACCACTGTCTGGCTCAATATCTTCTCTTTGTCCACCTAATAAGAAAGTCATGGTCAGCATTTTTATCATACCCTGTTGCATATTCTTATACATACTACACATTAAATCAACTTTTGGTATACTGCATATATGGTTACCTCTGCTTTAATAACACTAAGGGTAACTCAAAAGAAGTAACCCCCTTTTCCTTTTTTTTTTCTTTTTCCTTTTTTCTTTAACTCCTTCTTTTAGCACAATATTCCAAACACAACATGATAGTACTCCCCCTTCCTTTAACATGAGCACTTCCTCCCCTGTATCCCCGCTGTGTCAGGAGAAAAACAATAAACAACAAAAAACATTTTTCTTAACTTGGACGTGAAACTGTCCTTTAGGCTGCCCAATGGTGCAATGAAATCCCGGTAGTCCGGGCCATCTCCTGACAGCCGATGTTGCGCCAGTCCAGCAGGGGAACCCCACAGCCGTGAGATCCCCGGGGTGCTTGAAGTGTCTCTGGGAGTCCTACTACGGGGGCTCGGGGTCTTCGGGCTCGACAATCACGGCTACTGCGTAGTAGCCGCGTAGACAGTACTGCTTATAGTATGAAACCAAGTTCCCTTCCTGCAAAGCCCGGCCGTGACGGATGGATGTCACGTTAATGTATACCTTTTGGCCGGTTGCGAGGTCCCGAATGAACCCGTATCCCTTCTCCTGGTTAGTGTATACGAGCCGCCCGGTGGACCGTGGAGCCGCCATACCAGCCTCTCCTTTCTCGTGGAGCAGGCCCCAGATCTTCCGCTCTCTGGCCTTCTTCTTCTCTATGACCTCCGCAACCCAAATGGAGGATCCGGTGTAGGCCGCAGAGTCTGGTGGGCGGGACGCGGCCGGGGTCGAGAGCAGGGCAGAGGCGGCCACAGATTCCGGCGGCCCAGCAGCCGCTGGGGCCAGGCGAGGGGCAGGGGCAGCCACGATTCCCGGTGGGTAGGCTGCAGCCGGCTCCAGGAGTGAAGCAGACGCGGCCATGGGGCAGGCCGCAACCGGAGTCGCAGATGGGGCCGGAGCAGCCGCGGGTTCCGGCAAACAGGCCGCAGCCGAAGATGGAGCAGCGGTGGCCGCGGCTGCCGATGAATAGGCCGTGGGGCTGGTGGCCTGGCCTCCCCGAGGACCTGGAGTGGGGTCGGAGTGGCGGTAGGCTTCGGTGGGTAGGCCGCCCCTCAAGGTGGAGCGTGGCAGGGACGGCCACGGGTGGGTTCCGCACCGGCGACCCAGGATGCCGCAAAGCCCTCCGCAGCCAGGCCCATAGGAAAGCAGGAGGCCACGCGGGAAGGCAGCGTGGCGGGGGCCGATTGCAGAGCCGCCGACTGGGCCGGGGGACCTCTCACCTTCCCCAGCGCCACGGCCTCCGGCAGGCCACCCCACAGCTCCTCCCGCAGCCTCCAATCTTCACCCCGCCATCCGGCAGGGCTAGCCTCCAGGCTCATTAGTCCCGCAGGGAGGCTCCCAGGAGATTTCTTCGGCAGCTGCTCCAGCAGGGCCCGCAGTCGCTCCTCTTCTTCAACCGATGTCTGGGGTGCTGTCAGTGGCTCCCAGGGGCGGATTTGAGACGGCCCCAGATCGTCCAGTACAGCTGCAAACGCCTGTGCTTCTCCCCGACGCTGGAATATCACAGCCATTTTGTCCGGTTTTTGTACCGCCCTGGATCCTCTGATGACAGCCAATGATCCGGAACAAAGTCTCAACTTTGTAATCCACAGGTAAAGCAATCCAAGTCCTTTTGATCTCTTCTGTCGCAGGCTTGCCGCTGAAGTTGTAGTATTGGCGACGGCGATCCTGCCGACTACGCCAAATGTAGTAATGGCCCGGATTGGGGGGTGGTCCACTGCTTACCGCGACCTGAAGACACAGACAACAGACGGAGGCAGATTTTGGTTGCAACAGGTCCGAGTTTATTGGCCGTCCTCCTGACAACCTTAGCCATACACCGCAGCACCTTTACAGCTCTCCGTATTCAGGCCCGGGTACCTTCACCTTCCTTCAGTCGCAGTGACATTCCTCGCTGATCTTTCGCTGGGGCTGCCCTATGTCACACCACCCGCTGCCACGCGCCCCGCTGCTTCTGTCGCGCCGCCCGCAGCTGCGTCCTCTGCCCCTCCTCCCGAGCACCGGCACGCTCACCTCACCCGGCGCGCTCCCGAGGTGCGCACGCGCCGTCCTGCTCCTTCTCTGCCGCCGCTGCAGCCGGCCTTCCATGCCCGTCGGGTGCGCCTGCGCACTGCACGTCAGTGATCCTGCCACTCATCTCCCCTGTTGCTGCTGCTGCTCCACCTCCTGGCCGACCCTGACCCGGAAGCGCTGCCTGCAGTCCTATATAAGGTAGCCTCGCCTCCTGCCCAGTGCCTGACTATCAATTGTGTCTAGCACTGCTGATTCAGGTCCACGCGTCCCTGCGCTTTCCCAGCCTAGCACTCTGTCCTGCGATCTGTGTCCCTGTGTCTGCTTGTAATCTCTCCCTGTGTTCTCTCCTAGTGCCTGCCTCGCCCGTCCCCGGCCTCAAGTCCTCTCCTGCAGTATCTTCCTTCGTCAGCCTAATCCGTTCCTGTCTACAAACCCTCCCCTGCTGGTCTTTCCGCAACCCTTGTGGTCACCTCTGGTTTTCCTCCTGCTGTTGTCCCCGGGTATCAGCTTCCGCGGCGATAGTCTCCCCGAGGCTTGCCCCAGACGCTCCCTGTATAGGGGGTGGTCCACTTGGCCAGCTCGCCCCGAGGAGGTTCGTCGTCGCGGTCCTGCGGGTTCACTTCTGGTTTTCCTTAGCCCTACAGTATAGTCAGGCCATGGACCCCGCTGGTACCCCGACCCCAACCCAAAAGGAGCTCCTATTCCTACGGGAGACTCAAGCAAGGATAATGTCCTTCCTTAAGTCCATGGAGTCCCGCTTGTCGACTCTACAGGCCTCTGATCCTGGGACTGCCTCCCAGCTGGGCAGCCTCCAACAGGAGCTGGCTCAGCAGCGAGACACCCAGGCCCATATATTGAACTATATGGCATCTATAGATAACCGTCTCCTTGCCCTGCAATCTGTGGCCTCGACCCCGGTCCAGGCTGCTGTATCCCACCCGTCGCCCCGTTTGGCAAAACCCCCGCGTTATGGTGGCGACCCTAAGTCATGCAGGGGTTTTTTAAATCAGTGCCAGCTCCATTTTGAGCTATTGCCTCAACAGTACCCCACCGACAGAGCCAAGGTGGCCTTTGTCGTTTCCCATTTGGAGGGTGAGGCTTTGGCCTGGGTAAACCCTCTCTGGGAGCGTGATGACCCCTTGGTCTCCCAACTCTCCATCTTCCTTGACTCCTTCCGTAAAGTGTTTGACGAGCCGGGTCGCGTATCCTCTGCCACCGAGTCACTTTTTAACCTGCAACAGGGCACGCTCTCCGTGGGTCAGTACGCCATTCGCTTCCGTACCCTGGCCTCCGAGGTAGGATGGAACAATGAGGCCTTGGTAGGAGCTTTTTGGAGGGAACTCTCAGGCCGAATTAAGGACAAGCTGGCGGGACGGGATACTCCAACCTCTTTGGAGGATCTAATTTCCCTGGCTACCCGCATCGACTTGCGCTTCCAGGAGCATTCTCGAGAGGCCGCCAGGGATAGGAGGTTTCCTCGCGTCCCATCCGTTGCCCGCAGCCCACCTCGCTCATGCCCTGCTCTGGCGTCGGCACCTTCCGCACCTGAGCCCATGCAAGTAGATCGCCTCAAGCCGGTGGAGCAACGCCGAAAGGAGAGGTTCACTCAGGGTCTTTGTTTGTATTGTGGGAGTGCTTCACACTTTCTGCGTTCCTGCCCTGAACGCCCGGGAAACGCCTCCACCTAGGACAGGTAAGAGAGGCCTCCCTAGGTACCTATGACTCCTTTCTACCCTTGACTCTTTCTGTTCTCTTGCATCTGGGTCCCAAGCGTTCCTCCGAGTGGGCTTACATAGATTCTGGTGCGGCTGGAAATTTTATTCAGCTTGAGGCAGTCAGGAGGCTTCGTATTCCGGTCAGGTCCCTGGAGACTCTTCGGCAGATTGTGTCGGTCGACGGCCAACCCCTGCGGCTGTTCGTTACGCAGGTCACCGAAGAGTTGGACCTTCAGGTCGGAGCCTTGCATCTGGAGAAGATAGCCTTCTATGTGCTGCCGACCTTATCACACACTATCCTGTTGGGCCTTCCTTGGCTAAGAAAACACGAGCCTACCTTAGACTGGCGGTCTGGTGACATCGTGCAGTGGGGACAGTTCTGTCAGAGGGGGTGTTTGCTTTCCGTCCAGCCAAGAAACTCTCCTCATCCAACATCGGTATCCCCAGATTTACCTTCAGCCTATTGGGCCTATGTGGATGTCTTCAGCAAGAAAGAAGCAGAGAGTCTGCCTCCTCACCGTCCCTACGATTGCCCAATCTAGCTCGTTCCCGGCTCCACTCCACCCCGAGGTCGGATTTACCCGCTGTCGCCTTCAGAGACCCAAGCCATGTCCGAATATGTTCAAGAAAACTTGGCCAAAGGCTTTATTCGTAAGTCTTCTTCGCCCGCGGGTGCGGGTTTCTTTTTCGTCAAGAAGAAGGACGGGACCCTTCGTCCCTGCATTGACTATCGGGGCCTCAACGATATTACAATTAAAAATAAATATCCGCTTCCTCTCATCCCGGAGTTATTCGACCGCCTCCGAGGGGCGCAAATCTTTACCAAATTGGATCTGCGTGGAGCCTACAACCTAATCCGCATTCGCCCTGGAGATGAGTGGAAGACGGCTTTCAACACTCACGATGGCCACTATGAATATCTGGTTATGCCCTTCGGCTTGTGCAACGCACCTGCCGTGTTTCAAGAATTTGTCAATGATGTCTTCCGAGACCGTCTCTATTCTTGCGTGGTGGTGTACCTGGATGATATTCTGGTGTTTTCCCCGGACCTGTCTACTCACAGAAAGGACGTCCGTCAAGTGTTGTTGCGCCTGAGAGAGCATCGTCTCTATGCCAAACTCGAGAAATGCGTCTTTGAACAGTCTTCTCTACCGTTTTTGGGCTACATCATTTCTAATACTGGTCTACGAATGGACCCGGGAAAACTGTCGGCCGTACTCAACTGGCCGCGTCCCCAGGGAGTGAAAGCTATCCAACGATTCCTAGGGTTCGCCAATTATTACCGGCAGTTTATCCCACACTTTTCCACCCTGACCAGCCCTATCTCCGCTCTGATCCGTAAGGGGGCCAATCCCCACTTCTGGTCACCTGAGGCCGAAGACGCGTTCCGCTCAGTGAAACAAGCCTTTGCTGCGGCTCCCATACTCCATCGCCCAGAGGCCAATAAACCCTTCACTTTGGAAGTAGACACCTCTGCCATCGGAGCTGGTGCAGTACTTTCCCAGACGTCACCCTCTGGTCGACTGGTCACCTGTGGCTTCTTCTCGAAGTTATTCTCCACCCAGGATAGAAACTATACCATTGGTGACAGAGAGCTGCTCGCTATCAAGTTGGCCTTGGAGGAATGGCGGTACCTCCTCAAGGGAGCGGTGCATCCCGTCAGGATCTACACTGACCACAAGAACCTGGCATACATCCGGACAGCGCAAAGACTTAATCCTCGACAAGCCAGGTGGTCTCTGTTCTTCGCCCGGTTCGATTTCGAACTCCATTTCCGCCCCGGCGATAAGAACCTCAAGGCGGATGCTCTATCCAGATCCTTTTTGGTTACCGACTGTGAGGAAGAGCCTTCACACATCGTGGATCCTAACAAGGTCATTGTGGTTGCTCCTGTAAACCTGACTTCCTTGCCCCCGGGTAAGACGTTTGTTCAAGAGGACAATAGGAAGCGAGTCTTACATTGGGGTCATGCCTCCAAGCTGGCAGGTCACGTCGGCCTCAAGAAAACTCTCTCCTTCATCTCTCGTTACTATTGGTGGCCCTCACTTGCTCGAGATGTTCAAAGTTTTGTCGCCTCTTGTCCGTCTTGTGCCAAAAATAAAGTTCCCCGACACCTACCCGCTGGTCTTCTCCACCCGCTCCCAGTTCCTTCTGCTCCCTGGCAACACATTGCTTTGGACTTTATTACCGATTTTCCTCGGTCTTCGGGTCACACAGTCATCCTCGTGGTCGTAGATCGATTTTCCAAGATGGCCCATTTCATCTCCCTGCCTGGATTACCCTCCGCTCCTGAACTAGCAAGAATATTCATTACCCATGTTTTCCGGATTCACGGCTTTCCTCAGCATATCGTTTCGGATAGAGGAGTTCAGTTTACCTCACACTTCTGGCGAGCTCTGTGTAAACTGATGGATGTCACTTTGGACTTCTCCTCTGCCTACCACCCCCAAACTAATGGTCAGGCTGAGCGCACGAATCAAATTTTGATAACCTATCTTCGCCACTTCTCCAACGTTCACCACAACGACTGGTCCCACCTGCTCCCGTGGGCTGAATTTGCCTACAACAACCACACCAACGAGTCTTCGTCTAAATCACCTTTCTTCATCGTCTACGGGCAACATCCTAGTGTAACTCTGCCGGTACCCCCTGTCTCTGGTGTGCCGGCGGCTGACCTTCTGACCGAGGAGTTCTCCAGGGTCTGGCAGGAGACCAAGTCCGCGCTTGATCTAGCACGGCACAGAATAAAAAGACACGCAGACAAAAGGCGCCTGGATTCTCCGTTGTACCATCCCGGGGATAAAGTGTGGCTGTCCTCCAAGTTTGTTCGTCTTAAAGTCCCCTCGTATAAGCTAGGCCCTCGGTATATCGGACCTTTTGAGGTCTTAGCCCGCATCAATGACGTTGCCTACAAGTTAAAACTCCCCGCCTCGCTACGAATTCCCAATTCTTTTCACGTGTCCCTCCTGAAACCTGTCATATTCAACCAGTTCCATGCCCCTGTGGGTCACTCTCCCCAGCCAGTTTCTGCCCAAGATGTCTTTGAGGTCCAAGACATTCTTGCCGTAAAAAGATCTAGAGGAAAGACCCTCTTCTTAGTTGATTGTAAGGGTTTTGGTCCCGAAGAAAGGTCTTGGGAACCCCGGCAGAACATCCAGGCCCCCCGGATTCTAGCTAGGTTCCTTGCCAGTCTCAAGAAGAGGGGGCGTAAGGAGGGGGGTACTGTCACGCCACCCGCTGCCACGCGACCCGCTACTTCTGTCGCGCCTCCCGCAGCTGCGTCCTCTGCCCCTCCTCCCGAGCACCGGCACGCTCACCTCACCTGGCGCGCTCCCGAGGTGCGCACGCGCCGTCCTGCTCCTTCTCTGCCGCCGCTGCAGCCGGCCTTCCATGCCCGTCGGGTGCGCCTGCGCACTGCACGCCAGTGATCCTGCCACTCATCTCCCCTGTTGCTGCTGCTGCTCCACCTCCTGGCCGACCCTGACCCGGAAGCGCTGCCTGCAGTCCATATAAGGTAGCCTCGCCTCCTGCCCAGTGCCTGACTATCAATTGTGTCTAGCACTGCTGATTCAGGTCCACGCATCCCTGCGCTTTCCCAGCCTAGCACTCTGTCCTGCGCTCTGTGTCCCTGTGTCTGCTTGTAATCTCTCCCTGTGTTCTCTCCTAGTGCCTGCCTCGCCCGTCCCCGGCCTCAAGTCCTCTCCTGCAGTATCTTCCTTCGTCAGCCTAATCCGTTCCTGTCTACAAACCCTCCCCTGCTGGTCTTTCTGCAACCCTTGTGGTCACCTCTGGTTTTCCTCCTGCTGTTGTCCCCGGGTATCAGCTTCCGCGGCGATAGTCTCCCCGAGGCTTGCCCCAGACGCTCCCTGTATAGGGGGTGGTCCACTTGGCCAGCTCGCCCCGAGGAGGTTTGTCGTCGTGGTCCTGCGGGTTCACTTATGGTTTTCCTTAGCCCTACACCCTAGGCCTATCTACCGCCAGCGCTTCACCAGTCCGAGGTCGTCGTCCAATCGGTACCCCCGGGGCCTCGTCTGTCCTGCGGTTCTTTGTGTCAGGGCCACCCCCCTGACTGTCTCTTCCTATCAGTCCCCTGGTCGAGCTCTCCACCGTTGTCAGTCCTCTGTACTGAGTCTTCTCTTCCTGAGCTCCTCCCAGGACTAGAACCCTCTGGAACACTCTCCTGTCCTATTTATCCCCTTCCTCGGGAATTTCCCTCCTGGGTTCCTATCTCCCCGCCCCCCATGACTAAGCGGTTTCGTAGCCCTAAGCTACTGTCAAGTCCTGTTCTACGTTCCCCCCTGCCATCATGTGGTCAAATCTAGGTACTGCACTCCTTTTCCACCTACCCCAGCTGTTTCCCTTCTGTCATTGCCAATATCCGTCTATAGTGCACAAACCGTCCCTTCTACCTTCAGTCAAGTCTGTCCGTCAAGTCACCTTCCCCACACCAGAAGAAAAGGATGTGGAAGGGATAGCATTGTCTCAATGTTCAAAACTGTTGTCACACAGGTGGGTGCAAAGGGAGGGTGGATTACTGCGATCGAGGGGGGCTGGTGATAACAGACAAGCTGTTAGTGAAAGTGCGAGTTCAGAGGAACAAATGGAGGAGGAAGAGGTGATGAGCGAGCAACTGTCAGGAGATGAAGAGGATAATCATCCCCTCTCTGTTGTTCATGGATGGCGGGAGAGGATAGAAGAAACAAGCATCAGTGTTACCCAGCCACCAACACAGCATGGGCTTGGATCTCATGGAAGAGCCCGACATAAGAGTGCCTTCTTGCTGCCCTATCTGCAACACGATCCCTGTATAGTTATGATTTGAAATAGTGCTGACTACTGGGTTGACACTCTGTTAGATCAACATTATAAGACCAAATTTTGCCAGATGCATCACGCCCCGGAAAGGGACACAAGTCTGACATGTTGTGAATGACTGGAGAGGATGATGCAGGAGTATCTAGTGCTCAATAACATTACCGTCAGGGAGGGTTTGGACTCTTTTACATTTTGGTCTTCAAAAATGGATGAGTGGCCTGAGCTCTCTGTCATGCCTTGGAGGTTTTATCATTCCCGGCAGCCAGCTTTCTCTCGGAATGTGTCATCAGCACTGCTTGTGGTGACCTGACAGACAAGTGCAGCCAGCTGTCCCCTGAAAGTGTAGACCACCGAAGTTTCATCAAGATGAACAAGTCATGGATCTCCAAGGACATATGCACCCCAGTCGCAGACAGTACAGGCGATATTGCATTTTTTTAGTGCGCTGCTTTAATATTGCGTAATTGGATTTTGTGGTATCTTTAATGTTCCTGCTGTTGCTGGTGCTACAGATGTTAATACAAATTTGTGGAAATGTGAACAGTCATGGTTGGTCTCCATCTGCTGGGTAGGCTGTAGTGGAATGCTTGTCGGTCCCTATTATACTATTTCTACTCTTGTGAAATTGATGCCACTCCAGTGGTGTTAGGCGCTAATTTTTGGAAATGTGAACCCTTCTGGTTGGGTGTCCATCTGCTGGGTTTGCTGTAGGGAAAGAGATATTGTTCTCGACTATACAATTTCTACTCTGGTGAAATTTGATGCCACTTCAGTGGTGTCAGGATCTAGTTTTTGGAAATGTGAACACTCCTGGTTGGGTGTCCATATGATTGGTTGGCTGTAGTGGAAGAAGTGTCAATCCCTATTATACTATTTCTACTCTTGTGAAATTGATGCCACTTTGGTCGTGTCTGCCAATATTTTTTTGAAATGTGGAGAGTCCTGATTGGGTCTCACTATCTGCTGGGTTGGCTATAGTGAAAGAGATATCATTCTCCATTATACTGTTTCTACTCTGGTGAAATTCATGCCACTTCAGTGGTGTCAGGCCATAATTTTTGGAAATGTCAACACTCCTGGTTGGGTGTCCATCTGTTGGGTTTGCTGTAGGGAAAGAGATATTGTTCTTGACTATACAGTTTCTACTCTGGTGAAATTTGATGCCACTTCAGTGGTGTCAGGATCTAGTTTTTCGAAATGTGAACACTCCTGGTTGGACATCCATATGATGGGTTAGCTTCAGTGGAAGACATGTCGATCCCTATTATACTATTTCTACTCTTGTGAAATTGATGCCACTTTGGTGGTGTCTGCCAATAATTTTTGGAAATGTGGAAAGTCCAAATTGGGTTTCTCCATCTGCTGGGTTGGCTGTAGTGAAAGAGATACCGTTCTCCTTTACACTATTTTTACTCTGCTGAAATTGATGCCGCTTCAGTGGTGTCAGTCCCTAATTTTTGGAAATGTGAACAGTCTTGGTTGGGCGTCCTTGTCCATGTGATGGCATGGCTGTAGTAAAAGACATGTCGATCCCTATTATACTATTTCTAGTCATGTGAAATTGATGCCATTTTGGTGATGTATACCAATAATTTTTGGAAATGTGAACACTCCTGGTTGGATGTCCACGTGATGGTTTGGCTGTAGTGAAAGACATGTTGATCCCTAGTATACCATTTCTACTCTTGTAAAATTGATGGCACTTTGTTGGTGTCTGCCATTAATTTTTGTGAACACTCCTGGTTGGGTCTCCACCGTCGGGCCTCCACTTCCTTGGAGTAAACTACTCATTTTACTACTATCCTTGGATTTTTCTGACAATAGTGGTCTACAAAACTGATATTTGTGCCACCTGAGTGTGGCTCAGCATGGAAGCAGGTTGAGCTGTTGCATGTGGTATCAAGGCTCCCAGCACAACAGGACTACACCAATCTCTCACCCACTTTGCTTTACTTACAATTCAAAACTGTAAATGCTGGCATAGTCCCTGATACCTCATGCATCGCTGATTACTGACGTTCTATGCTCCAATTTGTACTGTGGATGAATTGATGCCATTTTCCTGGTTGTCTCTCATTTGATGTGTTTTGGCAGCTTTTAGGCCTGTTTGAAGGTGTTGTGCATGTGCTTGTTTTTGCATTCCATTGACTTGAATGACGTTCGACTATGTTTGGCAAACATTCGACAAATAAATCAGTGAATACTGAAAATTCGGCAATCCTAATCCAAACTGAAGATTAAAATATTTGCTCATCTCTAGTAATGTTACCCCCAAAGGTGCCAGTGTCGGTGGTGAGTTCCCTGGTGATGTTACCCTAGAGGTGTCAGTGTTGGCAGTGAGCTTTATGGTATTGTTACTCCAGATGTTCCAGTTCCGGTGGTGAGCTTACTGAAAATGTTACCCCAGGAGAGCCAGTGTTGGCAATGAGCTTCCTGATAATACTATCCAGAGGTACCAGTGTCTTCGGTGAGCTTTCTGGTAATGTTACCCCAGAAGTGCCAATGTTGGCAATGAGCTCTCTGGTGATGTTACCCCAGAGATGCCAGTGTCAGCGGTGACCTTTCTTGTGATGTTCTTACAGTAGTTCCATGAGCTCCCTGTTAATGTTATCCCGTTATTCCAGAGGTGCCGGTGCCAAAGTTCAGCTCCCTGATAATGTTACCCCAGAGGTGCCAGTGATGGTTGTGAACTCCCTGGTTATGTTACTCCAGAGATACCAGTGTCAAAGATGAGCTTGATGGTAATATAATCCAAGAGGTGCCAATGTTGATAGAAACCTGTCTGGTAATGCTACTCCAGATATGACAGTGTCGGCTGTGAGCTTTCTGGTAATATTACCCACAGAGGTGCCAGTGTCGACGGTGAGCTCCCTGGAAATGTTACCCTAGAGGTGCCAGTATCGTTGCTGAGTTCCCTGGTTATATCAGAAATACCAGTGTCGGTGGTGAGCTCCCTGGTAGTGTTACCCCAGAGGTGCCAGTGTTGGCGATGAGCTTCCTGGTTATGGTACTTCAGAGATACCAGTGTCAGCAGTGATCTTCTTGGTAACGTTAACCCAAAGGTGCCAGTGTCGGCGGTGACCTTTCTTGTAATGTTATCACAGTAGTGTGGTGAGCTCCCTTTTAATGTATTTCCACTATTCCAGAAGTGCCAGTGCCGAAGTTCAGCTCTCTGGTAAACCCTAGAGGTTTCATTGTCATTGGTGAGTTCCCTGGTGATATTACCCCAGAGGTACCAGTGTTGGCGGAGATCTTTCTGGTAATGTTACCCTAGAGGTGCCTTTGTCGGCAGTGAGCTTTTTGGTGTTGTTACTGCAGAAGTGTCAGTGTCTGAGGTGAACTTCATGGTGATGTTAACCCAGAGGTGCCAGTGTTGGTGGTGAGCTTTTTGGTAATGTTACCCCAGAGGTGCCATTGCTTATGTTACTGCCAGAGGTTCCATTGTTGATGATGAGCTTTCTAGCAATGCTACTCAAGATGTGCCAGTATCGGTAGTGAGTTTCTAGAAATGTTACCACAGAGGTGCTGCTGATGGCAGTGAGTTACCTGGTAATGTTATCCATCCAGCGGTGCCATTGTCTGCTGCGAGGTTTTTGGTAATTTTACCCCAAAAGTGTCAATGTTGGCAGTGAAATCCCTGGTAATGTTACCCCAGACATACAAGTGTCGGCAGTGACCTTTCTGGTAATGTTACCCTAGAGGTGCGAGTGTCAGTGGCGAGCTTTCTGGTAATGATACTGCAGAAGTGCCAGTATCTGTGTTGAGCGTCCTGGTGATGTTAGCCCAGAGGTGCAAGTGTCGGCGTTGAGCTTTCTGGTAATGTACCCCAGAGGTGCCATTGTTGGTAGTGAGCTCCCTGGTTATGTTACTCTCAGAGATATCACTGTTGGCTATGAGCTTCCTAGTAATGTTACCACCAGAGGTACCAGTGTCGGCGGTGACCTTTCTAGTAAGGTTACTTCGAATGTGCCAGAGTCTGTGGTGAGTTTCCTGGAAATGTTACCCCAGAGATGCCAGTGTTGGTGATGGGCTTCATGGTAATGTTACCCCAGAACTGCCAATTTCGGCAATAAGTTTACTGCTAATGTTAGCCCAGAGTTGTCAGTGTCGGCGGTAACCTTCCTAGTAATGTTACTCCAGATGTGCCAGTGTCGGCCGTGAGCTTCCTGGTAATGTTACCCTAGAGGTGTGAGTGTCGGCAGTGAGCTTTCTGGCAAAGTTACCCCAGAGATGCCAGTTCCAGTAGTGACCTTTCTTGTAATGTTACTGCAGATGTGCCAGTGTCAGATGTGAGATTCCTGGTAATATTATCTTACAGGTACCAGTGTTGGCGGGGAGCTCCCTGATAATTTTACCAAAGAGGTGCTAGTTTTGGTGATGAACTCCATGGTTATGTTACCTAGAGATACCAGTGTCTGCGGTGAGGTTGCTGGTAATGTTAACCGACAGGTGCCAATGTCGGTGGTAACCTTAATGGTAATGTTACTCCATTTGTCCCAGTGTCGGCGGTGAGCGTTCTGATAATGTTATCCCGTAGGTGCCAGTGTTGGCTTTTACCTTTCTTTTAATGTTACCCTAGTAGTGCCAGTGTTGGAGGTGAGCCCCCTTGTAATGTTACCCCCAGAGGTGTCAGTGTGGACGGTGAGCTCCCTGGTAATATTACCACAGAGTTGCCTGTGTCGGCAGTGAGCTCCCCGGTAATGTTACCACAAGAGATGCCAGTGTCGGCTGTGAACTTTCAGGTATTACCCCAGAGGTGCCAGTGTTGGCGGTGAGCTCCCTGGTAACGTTACCCCAGAGGTGCCATTGTCGGTGAGGATCTACCAGTTAATACTACCTTAGAGGCGCTTATAGCGAAGAACCTGTCCACAGTTCAGTTCCCATCATAGATATAATTTTGCCCAGATGAGCAAAATGTAGTGACGACTGGAAAGGTCTTCTGCCAAAAGTGCAAGGGGCACCAAATTTCCTCAGGGTGGCAGGGTAACTGCATACCTTAAATAGAGTAGTTTGGGGCTTGGGTAAAAGAGTTATCCCATCTCTTGCTATTACATAACTTAGATCATAACTCCAGTGGATAAGTTGGAGACCATCACAAAAGTGAGCAATTTTAGGAATAGTTGGTTAATATCTCAGGTTTATACCAAATTTTTCACTCATAGCTGTGCCCTTGGAAGACTTTACTAAGGGAAATAAAATGTCATGGTGCTGAGGGCTGCAGAGTCTGTCCTCACTGCCAACCCATCTTGCTTATACCTGATTTCATGAAGGGGATACTGGTCTAGGCTGACACTTTTGATATGGGATTGGATGGAGTCCTTCCGCAGAATGTTGGGGGAGAATGCTCTCTCCTGCATTTCAGCAGGAAACGTACTAATGATATCATCATGGCAATCAGGTGTTCCTAGAATCAGTTGGGAAAATTTGTTGGCAACATCTCAGGGGCGCTAAAGCCCATTCCCAAGGAGATGTGTGCAGGGGTCCTGATTTTTCTCTAAGTGGCCTGTGGACATGACTTCTGCTCAATTGAACACTTGGTTAAAGTTTGCCATTCAAATGTCCATTTTTCATGTGCTTATTTTATCTGTGTTTTTCACAGAACATGTAGTCATTATCATACAGCTCTGGTAAAAATGAAGAGACCACCACATCAAAACCCTGTCATAAGCAGCCCATTCTCCAGACCTGAACCCCATTGAAATCCTCTGGAATGTAATCAAGAGGATGATGGATAGTCACAAGCCATCAAACAAAGAAGAACTGCTTACATTTTTGCGTCAGAAGCAGTGTGAAAGGCTGGTGGCAAGCATGCCAAGACGTATGAAAGCTATTTTTAAAAATCATGGTTATTCCACAATATATTGATTTCAGAACTCTTCCTGAGTTAAAACATTAGTATTGTTGTTTCTAAATGATTATAAACTTGTTTTCTTAGCATTATTTTAGGTCTGAAAGCACTGGGTTTTTTTTTAATTTTGACCATTTTTCTTTGTCAGAAAAAGAATACAAAATGTATTGCTTGGAAATTCAGAGACATGTTGCCAGAAGTTTATAGATTAAAAGAACAATTTACATTTTACTCAAACATATATCTATAAATTCAGACAAACTGAACATTTGAAAGTGGTCTCTTAATTTTTTGCCAGAGCTGTATATGTGGCTGTTCACATTTCATAGTCTCCGATTGTGTTTCATCCCATTTTGCCTACCGGTACGCTGCTAATATCCCAGTGTATACATGTGTGATATATATGTGCACATAGGGAACTCAAAGGATATCTGCTATTTTTATTTTGCTAGTAATTTCCATGACTCAGTCCTTTTTTTGCTGTAGGGGGACATGGTGTTCCTCGGATATTACCATATTGGTAGGGATGTCCTGGATTGGGCCCATAAATGCCTTCCTGTGGTCACAGCTGCTTCTTTAGAGTTAGTGTCCTCCGGTGGTCTCTACTGTTGTGTGTTTCCTGTATGTACGGAATAGACTTGTTTTAATGTCACTTGGAATCAGTTGTTAAGTTTTCAGCAGTGCCAAGCTCAGTCCTCTAGGCTGCGGAACGCTGTCTGCATCTCTTCGTACAGCTGGGCATAGTCGGCTTTGATCTTGGTCTCTCCATCTTTCACTGGATCCTAAGAAGATATAACGAAGATACTGATTAGGAAGGCATTAGACAAAAGTTCACACCCCAGGGGCCACCTCCTAGTGGTGCTACCATGCCCTCCACACATTGTAATTAGAGATGAGCAAACCTTCCATGGTTCGGTTAGGATTCAGCGTGCAGTTCGTTGAACGTATCCGAACCTCATTGAATTCAATGGGAGGCAAAATCAAACGCATATACAACACATTCAGGGTGGCAAAAAGCTGCCCAAAAAGCTCAAATTAGGAGCAGACACCAAGAAAAGTAGCATCTAATGACCCACAGTAAAAATTTTATAATAGTGCAGCAGTCAGGCATGGGCCATGCATGAGACAGGCTCTGAGCTAGCATTTACAGCTTGGAATTGACCTGTTACCTCATGCAACACATCCAATTTTTTTCTTTTTTATTCCAGCCACACTCAGACGGCAGAAACATCAATTTCATACAGTAATAGTGGCCGAAAATGTAAGGAAAGTAACACAGTTAGTTGACAGAAAGTGAGTGCAGGCCTGCCTGTCTGGGAGCCCTACTTACACAGACAACCAACCAGATGGAAACCCATCTTGTAGTCTCCAAATTTCAAAAAATAATGGTCACACATCACTAAAGTGTTATCAATTTCCACAGAGTAGAAACAGTATAATAGGCCTCTGACACACCTTCCACTACAGGCAACCCACCAAATGGAGACCCAACTTGGAGTCTCTGCAATTAAAAAAAAAAATTGTTTGTAACATCAGCAGCAGTAGCAACAGCAGGCAAAGAGATGGCACTAAAAAGATGGCACAGACTGCAATAACGCGACTGGAGTGAAAAAATATTTGGAGATCCATGACTTGTTTATTTTGATGAAAGTTAGGAGGTCTACACTTTCAGAGGACAGCCGGATGCGCTCATCTGTCAGGACACCACTAGCAAACCTGATGACACGTTCTGAGAGAACGCTGGCTCCCAGGAAAGAGAACACCTCAAAGGTGTGACAAGTGAGCTCAGGCCACACTTCTATTTTTGAAGACGAAAATGCAAAAGGGTCCAACCCCCCTGATGGCATTGATATTGAGCTCCAGACACTCCTGCACCATCCTCTCCAGTCTTTCAGAATGTGTCAGACTTGTACTCTGTTTTGCTGATGCACGGTTTAAAAAATGTGTTAAATGACTCACACAAATTGCTTACGCCAGTTACACTGCTGCTGCTGCTAATTTTTTGCGATGATGCCTTGACGCTCCCAGGGTTGGACTTCTAGAACTGGGATGCACACTGTGTGCCTCAATGCTGTCTTGAGGAAACCCACTCTTAAGATTGTCTACAAGCGTGGTTGGATACTCCATGCATGCATCCCTTTTAAGGGGGAGAAGCATCTGGCTAAATTTAGTCTTGTACCATGGGTCTAACAGAGTGGTAACCCAGTAGTCAGCACTATTTCTAACCCTAAAGATACGGGCATCGTGTTGAACGTAGTGCAGCAAGAAGGCGCTCAAGTGTCGGGCGCTTTCATAAGGTCCACGTCCATGCTGTGTTGGTGGCGGGGTAACATTTAAGGTTCCTTCTTCAGTCCTTCCAACCATGGACAACAGAGAATGGAATCATTATCCTCTTCATCTCCTGACTGTTGTGAATCCATCACCTCATCCTCCTGCATTTGTTCCTCGGCTCCTACTTCTTCACTAACAGTTTATATGGTACCAGAAGCTCCAATTGATCATTGTAAGCCACCCTCCCATGGCATCCTTCTTCAGTCCGGAAATTTGAGATATTGTTATTAATGATGGGTGAGCACTAAAATGATCGGGTGCTCGTTGCTCGGGTCGAGCGAATTGGAATGCTCAGCTGCTCGACACGAGCAACGAGCCCAATATAAGTCTATGGGAAAACCGAGCATTTTTGCCGCAATCCCCCCGGGGGTCCTTTTAGGGTCTAAAAACGTCTGAAATTGATGGGAACAGTGCTCAAATGCCATGGGAACCCCATGGGGAATACCACTGGAAGCATTTCTAACTTCCAGGGCAACAATGTTGTCAGAGCATTACACCACTTTAACAGGTGCACACTAAAACATACAAAAACGAAACCAAAATTGATTTTTCTGTGAAATATGTTAAGGAACGTCCTTTCCAGGGTAATGACTTGTATGTAAGGCAAAATAAATAACCCAATACAAAAATGTTCCTTCACCACTTGGGCTATGTTCACATGTAGCACTTTTGATGCGTTTTTCCACCGTAACATTGCTTTCTACCAATACAAATGAATTCACTGGGAAATGTCATTTTAACATTATCAACCTTAGCTGGCTATGTGGAGTGTGACCCGAGCGCCAAAGTCGGATTTCCCAGAATGCTTGCCCGTGACTTTTTTCAGCCACTGAGCAAGGACGTACACTGTGGGCAACGAGATGACATGTGCAGCGTCGAGAGAGAGTTTTCGCGCACTTACTTTTAAGAAAGTCGGGTTTCATGAAACCCGACTCGACCCTAAAAAAGGCAAAGTCGCTCATCTCTACTAAACACCTTTTTAAGTGGACTAATGTGGACAGCAGAAGCCAGGCTCTGACCCCAAAAACAGTGGGAAAAATAGACCGGTGCTTTAAAAAAAAAAAGGCAGCACACAATGCTAGTACTCGTTGTGCTGGAAAAATATAGCTTTGCCTCTAACAAGAGCTGTTTTAAGATGGACACTGGAAGAACACGTTAACCTCTCCCTACCTAATACACAATCTCTCCCTCTGTGTACTCTGAATTACTCTATAAAGAGCTATTTTGTTGGTGGTATTATGGAGCTAGTGACCAGCTCTTTAAAACTGTCCATGCTCGAGTATCTCTCGCTCCCTGCTCTACACTGACCTAGTAAACACTGCAGGTAGCCCTGAAAAGGGCTTTTGTGTTATCAAGAGGCCTAAAGATTCTCCCTAGCAGTTGAGAGATCTCTCCCTATATTTGTAGGCTCTGGATGCAATGTGCGCAAAATGGCGGCGGCAGGGCTTAAATAGACCCTATGATGCTGGGCAGCCAGCCAATCACAGTAATGCCACAACCAAGATGTCTGTGGCATTACTGTGATTGGTTAAGAAGCCCAGCATACTTAATTGCTGCAAAGGATGTGCAAAAACTGCAGGGGGGGACATCCGAACATAGCGAGGCAAGTACACCAATACCCACAATGCAACAAGTAAACCGAATACCGTACTATCCGTGCAAATAGCGAATAGTAATGTGGCGCCCCTGAGGGTCCAGTCACAACAGAGATGCTACACCTCACCCAGAGGTGTGGTATCCCACAACCAGGCAAAGGTGGAGACACCTGACCACATTACATCCCACACACACAAGAAGTGTAGCAGAGAACCCTTTATGGCCCCTGCTTGGAACACGAAGAGTGCTTGGAGGTGGGCGGAGCATAGATGGAGATAGGGAAGATTGTAGGAAGTAAGAAGAGATTCCCTCAGAGGGAGGGAAGGAGAAGGACGTGTCTGAAGCAGCTCTTATGATTAGAGGCTGCTGGATGGATTGGATTATAAAGAAAGCTCCCAAAAGGAAATAAGGTTCTTCTGGGACACGGCTGGAGCATACTCCCTGTGGGTCCCTTATCCATGCTGACTGATGTCAGGTGGAGGAAGAAACTGATCGCAAAGGGTCACAGCCCCTAGCCTAGTGAGCGTACTTCAGGGCGCTACTAGCAAGCCGATAGCTTTGGTTACTTTATGGACCAGAGCCCCTACCACATTTATTCCGACTGGAAAGGCAGCTACATAGGATCACAGAAATGGCAGGGCGTTGTCTGACAGGATTCGCAGCTACTGGCCTGGAACGATAATTGTGAAGTGCTAGGAAGGAAGGAGTAAAGCAGCATATTGTGTGGAGATGGCCAAGAAAGATACATACTGACAGGGAAGGCTGGAAGGGTGTACTTCATCTTATCTGGAAGTTGTCTGGACTTCTCACCTGGAGAACACAGCACTGAAGTGGGCCTCTGTGCGCACCAGAATTTTAAGTAAAGTATTGGAACTGCACTCCACAGTGTCTCTGCCTGTTTCCTGCGACTTCAGCCTAGCACTGCTACATCCTTCACTCCACACTATCTCACCATCTATAAACTCATCTCTACTGCCCTGGGACTGCAGCTCTGCCTGTGGGGAACTTCACCAACTCTGCTGCATCATAACATCTGTCCCAGAGAAGCAACACTGCAGTGCTGGTCACTCTGACCAGAATACCACAGGTGGCGTCACAAATTTCTACTTTCAACCTCTATTCCTTTTTAACTTCACCCACTTTTACATGACCACCTGGGGCCACGGACCGGGTCACTGCCACTGTGACACATCCCTTTAAGACGACCGGCCCAGTACCGAGTATCCCACGGCCCCTGGGGTGCGTCAGTAACGAATACACTTGCTCATCACTAATCTCTAATTTTATGTCATCTTTTCCATCTACACATCAACTGTTCCAAATGCCCTAAAAATATTTGCAGAGAAGTGGCTACAAATAATTGTCCCTATCATCTGTGGATTGTGCCTTAAGGAGAGAATAGACCTCTAGTGTCACCTACGGGAAGTAGTAATCCTAAAAGTCAGTGCTTAATGAGTATTTCCATATGATTCAGGATAAATGCCAAACCAGAATCTCAATTTGCTGACATATGTTTCGGAGTGTTGCCAATCCTCAGTGCAAAGCAGGAGGTCTGAGTTGGCTGTATGAGAGCCTTCTGACTGGGGTCTAAGTGGTAAGAGTTCAAGTCCTCTTCCTCCATGAAGAGGCAATTTGCATATTTAATTTCCAAGAAGAGCATTGCATGGCTATTTACATGGCCCGTTTAGGCATGTCACTCAACAAGGAGAAGCAGTACTGCTGAACTGTGTGGAAGATTGAGACCTCCAGTAGTGAATGGTCTGCACTTTTGTCTTCTTTCATTTTATAGTGATTTTTATCTCTTCAGAGGTTTCCTAGCAGGACGTGCAATTGTCAATCAACAGTGGATCATGGACCTTGCTAAGTCATTGTCCAACCTTCAAGGACTTCCTTAGCTGCTGACTATTTGTCCAGTAAAAGAAATCCAGAGTAGGTGACTTCAAGTGCACTGCTGATTCATAGAATAAATTAATTAAAAGTGGTTTATTTGTCAAAGCGTTTCAGAGTCAAATCTGACTCCTTTGGATCGCCCTCACCCAGGGCCGTTGGGTACTCGGAGCCAGGCCCGGTGGATTTCAATGGGAGATGTCACGGTAGCTGTGACCCGGTCCGTGGCCCTGGGCGTCCATTGTAAAAGGGGGGTTAAGTGAGGTCGGAATAAAGTTTATGAGTGAATGATTTGTGACGCCACCTGTGGTGTTCGGCAATGAAGATGTTAAGCCGACGCTGCAGACAGATCCTCTGGGACAGATGGTGTGGTGCAGCAATGATGGTATAACCCTCCACAGGTAGGGCTGTAGTCCCAGGGCAGAGTAGTTGAAATAGATAGGTGTTAAGGGAGAAAGTGTAGTGTCCGGCACTGAGATGTAGCAGTGCTGAGTGGGTTGGCGCAGTAATAAGCGGAGGACACCAGGGCATGTAGTTCCAAAGCTTTACTCACAGTCTGAGCATACAGGTGCCCGCATCGGTGCCGTGTCCTCCAGGTCCGGGGCTCAGCCAACTTCCAGGCAAGATAAAGTACTCCCTTCCAACACTCCGCCAACATACAGTCATATGTAAAAGTTTGGGCACCCCTATTAATGTTAACCTTTTTTCTTTATAACAATTTTGATTTTTGCAACAGCTATCATCTTGCTGCAGATGGTGTCACTGTGCATCGGTCAACAATACAGCGCATGCATAACGCCTTTTTGTATGACCAAACAACTCAATCTTTGTTTCATCAGTCCACAGGACCTTCTTCCAAAATGTAACTGGCTTGTCCAAATGTGCTTTTGCATACCTCAGGCGACTCTGTTTGTGGCGTGCTTGCAGAAACGGCTTCTTTCGCATCACTCTCCCATACAGCTTCTCCTTGTGCAAAGTGCGCTGTATTGTTGACCGATGCACAGTGACACCATCTGCAGCAAGATGATGCTGCAGGTCTTTGGAGGTGGTCTGTGGATTGTCCTTGACTGTTCTCACCATTCTTCTTCTCTGCCTTTCTGATATTTTTCTTGGCCTGCCACTTCTGGGCTTAACAAGAACTGTACCTGTGTTCTTCCATTTCCTTACTATGTTCCTCACAGTGGAAACTGACAGGTTAAATCTCTGAGACAACTTTTTGTATCCTTCCCCTGAAAAGCTATGTTGAATAATCTTTGGTTTCAGATCATTTGAGAGTTGTTTTGAGGAGCCCATGATGCCACTCTTCATAGGAGAATCAAATAGGAGAACTACTTGCAAGTGGCCACCTTAAATACCTTTTCTCATGATTTGATACACCTGGCTATGAAGTTCAAAGCTCAATGAGGTTACAAAAGCAATTTAGTGCTTCAGGAAGTCAGTAAAAAGTAGTTAGGAGTGTTCAAATCAAGAAAATGATAAGGGTGCCCATACTTTTGCACCGGTCAAATTTTGTTTAAATGCAGATTGCACATTTTCTGTTAGTACAATAAAGCTCATTTGAATCCAGAAATATAACTGAGTCCATCAGTTATTAGATATATGAAACTGAAATAGCTGTTGCAAAAACCAAAATTGTTATAAAGAAAAAAGGTTAACATTAATAGGGGTGCCCAAACTTTTACATATGACTGTATGTGCCTTTTCTGAACGTCTCCCTTTTGCGCCTATAGTGAAGTACTCTCAGTACTGAGTTACACTGGAGTTCCTCCTGTCAGATGTTCCTATGAACTCTACTTGTACGGCAGACAGCTGTAGCCTGCTTCGGGGACTCCTTGCTACCAAGTCCCGGCTCACTATCGCTGCTGTTGTGCCCCCAAGTCTTGTGTGGGAATAAAGTGGTGACAACTTCTATTCCTCCGGTGTCTGCTGCAGGACCATTAGTATCCATACAACCTCGGGGACCGGACCCTGGCCTTGCGCTGTGAACTTGGGAAGGGTTCTGCTCTAACCCTAATCCTTAGTCCTCCTCTCCTTATGTTCCGTACTAATCCTTCCTTCTTAGGGAGAGAGTCAGGCTTTCCATCAATGTCTCTTTCCTGTGCCAGCGGAACCAGGTCACTGAGGTCGGCTGCAGCACTTCCTTCATCCATCCCACTCAGGGGATCTTCACTCCTCCACTGACTCTGTCAGACTGACTAAATCCTAAACTCTTCCCGCTCTTTTGGTGCCAACTAACTCCACCCACCTCCCAGCACGCTTCGTGTTCCAAGCAGGGAGCCACCAAAGGGTGCTTTGCTACACTACTATGTTGTGTGGGATGCAGGTGTTGGAGTGTGGTCAGGTGTCTCCACCTTACCTGAATGGTGGGGCACCACACCTCAGGAGGAGGTGCAGTACCTCTGTGGCGACTGAACCCTCAGGGGTGCCACACCTTCCTCAGGACAACCAGATGTAAAAACTATTGGACTATTTGTCCAGCACTTACATACCTTGAACTTCATGGAGCTGAGCTTGTACAGAATATCTCCTAGGTTCTCTCGAATTAGGGCCCACGTGATTTTATTTTCCGCCTGGGCTGTGGCTTCTACAGCATGTCGGGCCATGTCATAGAAGGCAATCATATTCTGTAACATTCCTACCGTCTTGTAGAAGGGGCAAAACCTGCGGAAAACGGACATTTCAAACATTATTAAATGGATAGCTTGCTTGGGTTTCTACAGCTGGTCCCCAACATTGCTAAGGTTCTAACTCCATAGCCCTTTCCCTAAAGCAGGAGATGCATGCATTCTTGGTCTCCACTCAATTCATCATCCATAGGACTGCCGAGAACTGTACTCAACGAATTCCAGCAGTCCCAAAGACAATGGAGCGTGACCTGATAATGCACCCTCTGCTGTATTCAGGATCACTGGGAGTACCAGCAGTCAGATTGCCCTGTGATCAGAATGTTACCTCCTATCTGGGGCAAGGTACACATTTAATTGTTGGGGAATACTTCCTTAACATTGTGTTGAGGCACTATTACCACCATGCTGGGGGGCATAGAGGTGTAAGATTACTGTGTGGAGGCACAGGGGGCTCTACAGTGTGGTGCTTCAGGATGGGGGGGAAGAGCGGCTGCATTTTTCTGCCTTGGCAATTTGCATGGGTGTAGCTCTATGTGGTGTGTTCTGGAAAAGCAATAAACAGGTTTGTGTGATCTACAGACATGGGGTGAAGATTGAAGATGTAGTCATGGCGGTCTGGCTCGCATGAAGAAGGAAAGGAAAAGGAATAACCGCAATATGAGAGAATGTCACCAATGGATTTATCTGGGACTGCAGGTAAAATCTACATTATAATAATGCAAACAATCAGTGGCGCTCAAGTATACACACAGACTCCAGCAGCATATGTAAACTACACCAGTCACCGTCGGTGTCGGAATAAAATCAATAGAAGCAAAAAATATTACTATTGCGCTTGGAGTAACAGTAACATAAATAAAATGGAAAAACAAATATATGAGCCAGTAATGAATAACCAAATTAGGACAAACAGTATAGTTAGCACAAAACTAGTCATATAAATCACTTTGGATCTTGTCTCTTATTGCAGTAGTGGTTAAACTACCACACACAAAAAAAAAAAGAAAAAAAAAAGGAATGAACTCAGTCTGGAATCAAGGTGCCCAGTAAGGGCAGTTTCACACGTCCAGAGCTATCTGTGTCCGTGTGCATCCGTATGCCATCCGTGTGCTATCCGTATGTCCGTGTGTACCATCCGTGTTTTGTCCGTGTGCTGTCCGTGTTTTTGAAAAATTATTTTCAATGTTAACCCTTTGACTTTTAAAAACGCACACGGATGGCACACGGACAGCATCTGTGTGCGGTACGTGTTTTACACGGACCCATTGACTTGTATGGGTCCGTGTGATCCGTGCTGTTGCACAAAAACGGACATGTCAGCGTGTTTTGCACACGGACACACGGTCCGTGAAAACACGCTGACATCTGCATAGACACATTCATTAGAATGTGTCTACGTGTGTCAGTGCCTCCGGTACGTGAGAAAATTGTCACTACACGTACCGGAGACACTGACGTGTGAAACTGGCCTAACAGATATTGCACATAGATCCTGTCTCCTATTGCAGTAGGGGTTAAACTACCACAAAAAAAAGGAATGAACTCAGCCTGAAATCAAGGTGCCTAGGATAGCTTTTTTGGTCTATACCGTGATACATAGCGGCTGCAGCCCAGCACATCACGTGCCTCTGACGTCACGCAGGTCCTGTGCTGATGAGCACAGCGTGACGGTCGGGCACAGCGTTCAGCACGCACAACTTTTTTTCAGCCTGCATATAGCGCTTGCTGTCGCCGGCCGGGGCAGCACCGCTACCGTGACTATTGCAAGCGATAAGGAGAAAAGAATCATTTGGTCATTTAATAGAGGAGCGATATCGATTCTAAAAGGACCTGTGGAACTTGTAACTTGGAATCAGGGGCGGCTTCATTCAAGTCTATAGCCGCCTACTTCACTTGTGGCAGCCTCAACCCTTACTACTGGAGGAGGTAACTTTGATCCATGTGCAATATCTGTTACTGGGCACCTTTATTTCTGACTGAGTTCATTCCTTTTTTTTGTGGTAGTTTAACCCCTACTGCAATAGGAGACAGGATCTATGTGCAATATCGGTTACTGGGCACCTTGATTCCAGACTGAGTTCATTCCTTTTTTTCTTTTTTTTTTTTGTGTGTGGTAGTTTAACCCCTACTGCAATAGGAGACAAGATCCAAAGGGATTTATATGACTAGTTTTGTGCTAACAATACTGTTTGTCCTAATTTGGTTATTCATTACTGGCTCGTATTTGTTTTTGCATTTTATTTATGTTACGGTGACTCCAAGCGCAATAGTAATATTTTTTAGTTCTATTAACATCTACATTATTTGTACTCAGTTATTACTTTATTAACTGTGTGTCAGAATCACCGGGATCCATGGAAGCGTTCCAGAGTTATGAACTCATAAAGGGACAGTGGTCAGAATTGTAAAAATTGACCCGGTCATTAACGTGCAAACCACCCTTGGAGGTAAAGGGATTAAAAAGCATTAAAAACTTTGCTTCATATGTGCACCAAAATTGCATCAAATAAGGGGGAAAATGCATAAAAGAAACACTGCAACCCCGTAATAATCAGAGGAGATTGTTATTGCGTCATCTGGTGCGGACACATGCAGAACAAAAACAGTAGAATAAAATGCAACATTTACTCTACGTGTGAACACAGCCTCAGCATTACATTTTTTTATATGTTTAGTAGAGAAATATCAATCCTCCATTTTTTTACAGAATTTATTGATCCACATAAATAATCTGATCTCTGTGTTGTGCGGGTTGTCACGATTACACGGACAATAAATATGTCCTTGTTATTTACTGATTTATGATGATCATTATATTTTTAAAACCCATTAATAATGACTTTAAGAGTTTTTCATTACATTTTAGTAATTTTATTGGAAGAAAAATAATCTCTTTTATTCTCCATCTAGAATCAAGGGACACCGAAATACTACAATCTGCCTGTGGAGTCAGAGCCTGCAGTACAGATCAAGTACACACAATTCTCCCCACAACATCATGAGAGCCTGTGGCTCAGTAGCTTTAGCTCCTTCCTGTGTTGCTGAAGGTTGTGAGTTTGAGACATGGGGAGACTCACAAAAAAATCTGAAAAAAATGTTTTTATAATCAATTGACATTTATATTACTTTTATAGGAATGAAAAATCTTACTTTATATTTACCTCACTATATAATTACAAAGAAATACACTGCTGTATACAATGTACATGTATAATCTGCTTCTGGGTTCACTGCCTGCAGTACAGGTCATGATTACCAAAATCTCCTATGCTTATCATTATGAGTTGTAGCTCATAGATAAAGCTGCCACCTGCAAACATAGAAAAGTGAGTTGGAGTCCTGATGACAGGAGAAGTGAATAAATAAAATTAAGAGAGAAGTGGCCCCACCCCAGAGGAGGAGCAATGGAGACGTTAGTATAGAAGTCGGGATAAAGCAATGATGTGGTGGGACAGTCCCACTGAATCGTGGAAGAAAGGCGATTCCGACAGCTAAATGGGAAAGGTTTCTTTACAGTTAGAGTAGTCAGACTGCAGAATGCCCTACCACAAGAGGTAGTAATGGAAGACACTATAACAGCTTTTATACAAGGGCTGGATGATTTCCTCAATATACAGAACATTGCGGGTTAGGCCACATGCACACATTGAGTATTTGGTGAGTTTTTCACCCCAGTATTTGTAAGCCAGGAGTGGAAAGGTCAGAGGGAAAGCATAATAGAAACATTTGCACCACTTCTGCATTTTTCACCCACTCCTGGTTTTGGCTTACAAATACTGGGGTAAAACACTTACCACATACTGGATGTGAGCATGTGGCCTAATAGATAATTTAGTGACAAAATGTGTATAATTGGTGGTGAAAGGAGTCTTTATTTCAACCTATGGAAGATTTTAGGATGTAAATAAGAGATAAAATCCTGAGATCACAATGTATTATTGCCTCCACTGAAAGGAGGCCTCTCCTATCGTCAGGAACTGGGGGTGTGAGGTAGCCCCACTTGTCAGGGATTTATTATATCCCACCAATTGTCACAAATTTACAATTTATTAGTGGTCGTGGGTCATATAACCACCCACAACTTTTGTTTCCACCTTCAGTTCCAGTTTTGGGACTTGCAGCTCTCTGGCGCCCCCTTAGGTCAGTCAGGGAACAACACCTAGGATACAGTCATGGCCAAAAGTATTGACACCCCTGCAATTCTGTCAGATAATACTCAGTTTCTTCCTGAAAATGATTGCAAACACAAATTCTTTGGTATTATTATCTTCATTTAATTTGTCTTAAATGAAAAAACACAAAAAGAATTGTCCTAAAGCCAAATTGGATATAATTCCACACCAAATATAACAAAGAGGGTGGACAAAAGTATTGGCACTGTTCGAAAAATCATGTGATGCTTCTCTAATTTGTGTAATTAACAGCACCTATAACTTACCTGTGGCACCTAACAGGTGTTGGCAATAACTAAATCACACTTGCAGCCAGTTAACATGGATTAAAGTTGACTCAACCTCTGTCCTGTGTCCTTGTGTGTACCACATTGAGCATGGAGAAAAGAAAGAAGACCAAAGAACTGTCTGAGGACTTGAGAAACCAAATTGTGAGGAAGCATGAGCAATCTCAAGGCTACAAGTCCATCTACAAAGACCTGAATGTTCCTGTGTCTACCGTGCGCAGTGTCATCAAGAAGTTTAAAGCCCATGGCACTGAGGCTAACCTCCCTAGATGTGGCCGGAAAAGAAAAATTGACAAGAGATTTCAACGCAAGATTGTGTGGATGTTGGATAAAGAACCTCCACTAACATCCAAACAAGTTCAAGCTGCCCTGCAGTCCGAGGGTACAACGGTGTCAACCCGTACTATCCGTCGGCATCTGAATGAAAAGGGACTGTATGGTAGGAGACCCAGGAAGACTCCACTTCTTACCCCGAGACATAAAAAAGCCAGGCTGGAGTTTGCCAAAACTTACCTGAAAAAGCCTAAAACATTTTGGAAGAATGTTCTCTGGTCAGATGAGACAAAAGTAGAGCTTTTAGGGCAAAAGCATCAACATAGAGTTTACAGGAGAAAAAAAGAGGCATTCAAAGAAAAGAACACGGTCCCTACAGTCAAACATGGCGGAGGTTCCCTGATGTTTTGGGGTTGCTTTGCTGCCTCTGGCACTGGACTGCTTGACCGTGTGAATGGCATTATGAAGTCAGAAGACTACCAACAAATTTTGCAGCATAATTTAGAGCCCAGTGTGAGAAAGCTGGGTCTACCTCAGAGGTCATTGGTCTTCCAGCAGGACAATAACCCAAAACACACTTCAAAAAGCACTAGAAAATGGTTTGAGAGAAAGCACTGGATACTTCTAAGGTGGCCAGCAATGAGTCCAGACCTGAATCCCATAGAACACCTGTGGAGAGATCTAAAAATGGCAGTTTGGAGAAGGCACCCTTCAAATATCAGGGACCTGGAGTAGTTTGCCAAAGAAGAATGGTCTAAAATTCCAGCAGAGCATTGTAAGAAACTCATTGATGGTTACCGGAAGCGGTTGGTCGCAGTTATTTTGGCTAAAGGTTGCGCAATCAAGTATTAGGCTGAGGGTGCCAATACTTTTGTCCGGCCCATTTTTGGAGTTTTGTGTGAAATGATCAATGTTTTGCTTTTTGCTTCATTCTCTTTTGTGTTTTTTCATTTAAGACAAATTAAATGAAGATAATAATACCAAAGAATTTGTGTTTACAATCATTTTCAGGAAGAAACTGAATATTATCTGACAGAATTGCAGGGGTGTCAATACTTTTGGCCATGACTGTAAGTAGTTGTCAGAAAGGCTGCCTTGCCGTGTACTGGCTATTGGGCACTCTGCAGTCAGGGCAGGAATGTCTGTTCCCAGACCCAGGGGGGTAATACACACATAAAACCTCCGTTCCATCACTGCCAGAGTCTCCCAAATCAGCAGAACACTGTGCTGCCACCAGTTCCTCGTTTTACATTAAAATCAATATCGGGTCAGGAGCCAGCCCCCCCTTAGCCTCTCCTATATTACAATGGATAGAAATCTCTCCTATATTGCAGCGGATAGAGGCATCTCCTATATTACATGGGATGGAGACCTCTCTTATATTACACAGTATGGAGACTTCTATATTACATAGGATGGAGGCCTCTTCTTGGCAGGCATGGTACTGTATAAGGAACGTGCATCTGACTGCAGAGCCCCCATGTAATCAAGTTAGTAAAGAACTCTTTGCAGTGCCTCCCCTCCCACTACTCCCCCCAGGTGAAGCCATAATTAGGACGCCCAACTGACCAACAGGAAGAGAGAGGAAGGGGCGTCCGGCCACGCCCTCAGGGGTTAAATTCAGGTGCTAGGGTCGGGGACTTCCTTTCTCTCCTCGGCTGACCCTTAGAAGCTTTTGTTCCTGAGGACCCCGGAGTCCCCTGCAGCCATGTCAGATGCCACCTTCGAGGCCCTCCAGAGAGCAGCACAGGGAGGTGAGCCATGGCTACAAGCCCTTATGTCTGGCCTTGGTGCTCGCCTCCCTGTGCCCTCTTAAGACCCCTGGCTTCTTCCTAACCCCTTAGGCCACCGTCCTTTGCCTCCACCTTCGCTGGCCTCTGGCATGGCATCCTCCAGGTCGCCTACTGCTACCCCCTCCTTTGCCGGCGCTCCAGATCCCGGACATCGTGCTGTTCCCCTTCCTCCGGTGGCTCTTCCGGTGCTGCGGAGCGGACGGGGATGCACTCCGCTCGGTTCACCCGCCCGAATGGCTCCATATTGGCGGGCACTGGCCGCCGCACCCGCGCCTCTGCCCCATCGGGTCCCGGGCTGAATTTCAAATTTAGTCATCATCGGAAAATAATATAAAATCTGTACACGGCAAATAATCTAAAATCGGAACACGAATTCACCAAGATTTAACATCAAGCAGAACACGCGAATTCCCCGAAATTTTACATTAAAAAAAAAAATCATAAGAGGTAGAACTGGGCAGGATGGCGGGCCCATTTAAATCATTGCCATTCAAAAATTTCAGAGTCTCACCTTTAGGTATTGTTCCCAAAAAAGAACCCAGAAAATATCGGTTAATACATCACCTTTCCTACCCAAAAGGCGATTCGGTTAACGACGCAATAACCGATGCCCTGCTGGAAAAATCCGACATACAGTCAGCTTTCCGTCTGTTACCAGTGCACCCTGAATGCTTCCATTTGTTGGTCTGTAGGGTGGACCAGCTGTTTTATTTTGACATGTGCCTACCAATGGGCTGCTCCATTTCATGTCACTATTACAAGCTTTTCAGTACCTTCCTAGACTGGATAGTACGATACGAAACAGGCAGCAATTCAACAATTCACTACTTCGATGAGTTTTTGTTCGTCGAATCTAGTGAATCTAAACTCTGTTCCTTCCTTCTCCAAAAGTTTAAGTTTATATCTTGGCGTTTCGGTGTTCCACCATCGCTGGAAAAAATTATCGGGCCATGTAACGTTTTCCCTTCCTCGGCATTGAAATTGATACCAATGTATTGATTTTTTGTTTACCAGCGGATAAATTACAAAAAACACTGCAAATGGTTAAAAAAGTTTCCTCGATGCAAAAAAAGTAATCCTCCAGCAAATGCAGTCCTTGCTAGGTTTGCTTAACTTTACTTGTCGAGTTATGCCAGTGGGCAGGGTTTTTTGGCGCCGATGGTCATTGGCAGCAAAGGGCATCGCCCAGCCGGGCCACAGAATTAGACTTAACCGCTCCCTGAAGGCGGATTTGCTGGTCTGGAAGACATTCTTGGAATCCTACAATGGCCATACATGTGTCATGTCACAGGAAACCCTAAGCAAGGATATAGGTCTAGCAGTGGGTGGAGATTTCACAAGTGGTTTTGTCGCAATCTACAAGGACCAATAGTGGAAAAGCAGCTGGCCGGACCTATGGACCTCATCCACCTAGGGCCGCAACCGTTTTGTTGGAGATTTTTTCTATAGTAACATCAGTTGAACTTTGGGGCAAAAAAATTAAGAAATACAAACATCATATTTTTAACCAAGAACACTGGCACCGCAAAAGGTTTGAACAGCATGTCCTCTTCTTTCCCACCGGTTCTCACACCGTTGCACCGCCTTGCACTATTATGCCTTAGACACAACATCTGGTGCCACGCCAGAGTTACATCTATTGTGGATGATAAGATGGTTAACTTTGTTGCCTTCCGATTGGCAGGCCTTCAAAGTCTACCTTCCCAGCACACAGCCATCGGGCCTATTGTGTCCTCCCTCCCTTTGGGACATGGTGGTCAATCACTGATGCCCTTGATCCGCACCTCAGTAACACCGGCTACCTGGCAGGTTTATGGTAAGGCATGGGAAGAATGGTGCTCGTTAATTAAGGGGAGACCAGTTGATACATGTGATTGGGCTAGATGCTACGTGGTAATAGAACTCTTGAATCAGCTCACGTGTAGAGTCACTTCAGGTACATTAGTTCAATGGCATTTATCAGGAATAGCCTTTTTCTTTCAGCTAATTGGATGGGCAGACGTAACTAAGTATTTTTTCATCAAGCAAGCCGTAAGAGGTTTTAAAAGGCTTCAACCTAGTCAGGAATGTCGTCGCCCCGCTTCTTTAAATCTGTTGCATGATATCACAATCTCTAAAATGGTATGCAGGTCAGAATACGAGTCAATCCTAATATCTACTGCATTTGCTATAGCATTATTCGGGGCACTACACATTAGCGAACTAGTGCCGAAGTAAAAAACAGCATCAGTAGGTGGGTTAATCAATGATGATCTCATAATATGTAGTGACACTTTGCGTATTAGGGTGCGTAAATCCAAATGTGACCCTACCGGTAGAGGGTCGTGGGCTCTGGTCAAAGCTTTAGACGGCCCCATATGCCCTGTTAAAATAGTCAGACGCTATACGGTTATAAGACACGAAAGTAGATTCTCTCTCACACACACACCAATGGGTCCCCGCTTACCAAATATCAATTTCAAGCAATTTTTAAACAATGTCTAGAAGCTGTCGGCGTTACCCCAAAAGAATACGGAACGCATTAGTTCAGAATAGGTGCGGCCACTGAAGCAGCAATGGCCGGTGTAGCAGATGTTGAAGTACAGAGATTGGGCCATTGGAAATCCGCATGCTTTGCAAGATACATAAGACCAGACCTGCTCTAACACATCTTGTCTCTTACAGGCGGCTGTAAGCCCACAGTTTGGGTATTGGGACATTCTTTTATCTATCAGGCGTGCAAACTAGCCGAATTACACCCCGGTGGAAGAAGTTTTTACTTTCCACAACTAGAGGTCAACTGGAGAGGCATCAGAGGGCTCCAGTGGCGTCAGATCTTCCTGGAGGTGGTAAAAATTGCTAAGATGGCCAAAGGGCCACTGATATTGGTGTTACATGCGGGTGGTAACGATTTGTGCAAGAAAAAGGTGCCGAGCGCTACACAATAATGTCAACGGACATAGAGCACTTTGTTTGTTTTATACCGGATATGGTGGTGGTGTGGTCGGACATAATACCACGAGTGGTCTGATATGGAGCTAAAGATCCTAAAGCCATCGACAAATCAAGGAGAAAGACCAACTCGAAGATGACCAAATTCGTCAAAGAGAACTACGGCATCGTAGTTCACAACCACAATCTGGAAAAAGACATCTCATTCTTCCTGAGACCGGACAGAGTTCATCTCACGGATATCGGGCTAGATGTATTTTTATCTAATTTGCAGGATGGCATTGAACAGGCCTTAATGTTGTTGTGTGGGGGTCGGTGTCCTGTGTAGGTTATACACATGATCCTCCGTGGTGGTAGTGTAGAGGGGAGCAAGGTTCATAACCTCTCATCAGCTTCCTTGGGGATAGTAACGGGGCTTCCAGCTATGAGTCCATTGCGAATTGTACTTGCCTCTCTCTGCTTATTAATAAACTGTGACCGACCTGTTCAACCCATCTATGCTTGTCGGTGTTTTGTTATTACGGGATTTGTGGGAGGCGGGAAGGCACTGTGTTGTGAATTCACTTTCTGGTCTACCTCTGGTTGCTGGTGAGGGTGGTGGAGCTGGTTGTATTGACAGAGGAGTCGTGAGTTCTCTTTCCGGGCTCCCTCTGGTGGTTGCAGGAGGTAATGAAGCTGATCTAATTAACAGAGACCTGCCACCAGATGATGAGGACAACAATTGGACATCTGGAGTCTCTGACTGGATTTAAGACAGCCGACTCCCTCTATCCCTGCTGGTGATTTTTCCTGCCTCCTGAGGTCTTAGTTTCCAGTTCAGTCCCTGCATTCTCAAGCTAAGGGTTCTTAGCTATTGTTCACATTTGATTTGGTTTTGTATATTCAGTTTTGTGTGCTCAGCCAGCCCCGGCTGGGGCTGTGCTGAATTTCCATCCTTATGTTACTGTTTGTGCCAGTTTGCTTTTTGTCCCTTATTAGATTGGCCTCTTTTTGCTCTGTTTTCAGAATATGCCAGAGTGCTGATATAGTGGGTGAAGTCTAGTGACTTCAGGGTTTTTTTTGCTATCAGAAGTGTTGGACATTTTTGCAGGGTTTTTTGGCGTGATTGCAGACAGTATCTTTCCTTTCCTGTCCTTTCTAGTTAGTGTGGGCCCCATCATTTGCTCAGCCTATTTTCCTGCCTGTGTTTGTGTTTTCATCTTGTCTCACCGACAATATATGTTTGGGGGCTGTCTATTTATTTGGGGTCTGCTCTGGGGCAGTTTTGATTTCCCATTTTCTTGCTTTAGGCTTATTTAGTCCTCCGGCTGTGTCAAGGCGTCTAGAATCATCATAGGTACGCTCCACGGCTACTGCTAGTTGTGTGGATAAGATCAGGGGTCTGCAATCTGCTTAGTTACCAACCTCTCTGGTTTTCTGTGGCTTAGCTTGGTCTTGTTTTCCTCCTCGGTGACCCAATCATAACAGCACTGCTTACGACACACAGGTCTCTGCAGTCTGGCAGGCATAGTACTGTATAAGGAACGTGCATCTGACTGCAGAGCTCCCATGTAATCAAGTTAGTAAGGAACTCTTTGCAGTGCTGCCTCCCCCTCCCACTACTCCCCCCGGGTGATGCCATAATTAGGACGCCCAACTGACCAACGGGAAGAAAGAGGAAGTGGCATCCGGCCACACCTTCAGGGGTTAAATTTAGGTGCTAGGGTCGGGGACTTCCTCTTTCTCCTCAGCTGACCCTTGGAAGTTTTTGTCCCACCCTCCCTTCCATATAGAATTTTGGATATGCGGGCGCATCTATTGTTTAAAGTTTAAATGTAAAAAAACCTTTTTTGTTTTATGCAAAGTTTTATTCGCGTTGTCATGTTATTATGTCACAGCGGTAGTATAGAGGGGGGCAAGGTTCGTAACCTCTCATCAGCTTCCTTGCCCAGCGGTCAGTTACGGGGCTTCCAGCTATGAGTTCGTTGCGAATTGTACTTGCCTCTCTCTGCTTATTAATAAACTGTGACCGACCTGTTCAATCCATCCATGCTTGTCGGTGTTTCGTTATTACGGGATTGGTGGGAGGCGGGAAGGCACTGCTTATGACACACAGGACTGCAGTCATATTACACAGTATGGAGCCTTCTATATTACACAGGATGGAGACTTCTATATTATATAGTATGGGGACTTCTCCTATATTACACAGGATGGAGACTTCTATATTACACAGGATGGAAGCTTCTCCTATATTACACAGGATGGAAGCTTCTCCTATATTACACAGGATGGAAGCTTCTCCTATATTACACATGATGAAGACCTCTCCTATATTGCATGGGATGGAGGCTTCTCCTATATTACTTGGGATGGAGGCCTTGCATATATTAAACAGGATGGAGATCTCTAGCATATTATAATGGATGGAGGCTTCTCCTATATTACATGGAGATGGGCTTCTCTGCAAAGTCCCTTAATGTTTCTAGACTGGCATCTGGCCGCAGAGCCACCTGGAACCCCTGGCTCAAGGGAGCCAGAAGCTATAATAAATCTCCAACCTCACTGGAACCGTCTGAGACCTGCTCTGTGTCTGCATCCGGTTCTGTTATCCCGCTGGATGATGAGGGCCTAGAAGGAAGCAGGTCACCCGTGTTCTGGGCACTCAGATTGGCGGGTGACAGCAGCTATGTAGACTGTCTCCCCTGGGTGTAATAACCCTTCCCCATCAGCCTGACCGACTGTGGGTACCACTTTCCCATCCTCCCCCAATACCTTAGGAGCTGTGTTAGTCATGGGGCATCTTCAAGATCTCCGTGCCTGTTCCTATCTCCCTTAGCATTTATGCTGGCTCCTTTCAAGGGATCCTCAGCAACATCACCCCGCAGCGTTACGTGGCTGAGTTCTCCTTTATCACAAGACATATTACCACTAGAGATGAGCAAATATTTCAATGTTCGGTTCGGATTACGATCGCCGAGTTTGCAATATTCGCCGATTGATTCGGCGAATATTCGCCGAACATCATTCACGTCAATGGGAAGCAAAAACAAACGCATGCACGACACCTTATATTGGCCCCCAATGCTGCCAAAACACATCAAATGAGGGACAGACACCAGGAAAGTGGCCTCAATTCACCCACAGTACAGATTTTAGCATGGCACTGCAGCAATCAGCCAGGCATGAGGTATCGGGGTCTGGGACAGTATTTACAGCTTTCAATTGAACGTCACAGTAAGACGAGGTGGGTGAGGGATCGGTGTAGGGCCCCATTGCTGGGAGCCCTGATAACACACCTCTACCTGCTTTCATGCTGAGTGTCAGGAAATATGACGAATTGTTATCTGCGCTGGTCACACATATCGAGCTCTGCTACATCTCCTTTTGTGAATGACATGCCCAGCCATGATCTCCCCTTGCAGCTTCCCCCCTGCAAACCAAGGCTTCTTTGTTCTTGCCAACTTAAATATCATAGCACCAATTAATGATAGAGTGGGAAGCTTACAGTTTTGGCATCTACATTGGTACTGTGATGAATCCTGGAGTGGACCCTCTGGGTCGTGGCACCAACCCTCCCAGGGCGAGCTGACCTAGTGAAGACCACCCCCTATACAGGGAGTGTCAGGGGCAAGCCCCAGGGGGTGAGGCACCAAGACTGCTGGCACCAGGCGGCCGGCTCACAGGAGACGAGTGAGTGAGTGTGTCTGCAAGAACGTGTAAAGCGTGGACACGGGAACACGTGGTATACAGAGACTTCGTACGTCCGGGTGTGAGTGAAGCAGGATGCGTGCAAGGAGCACGTCAGAGCACTGAGTCAGGCAGCAGGTGTGCCAGGAGATGTCAAAATAGAGAAGGAAGCCAGCTCTCCAGTAACAAGTAGCAGATTCACGGAGCTCCGTGCAGTCCAACGTCAGGAAAATCAGAAAAAAGGGGGTTTTGCTCCAGCTGCATAAAATTCTTCTTTATTTGATAGAGTTAAAATTAACACATCATTGGACTCTCCATATAACTGCACCAGGACAGGACAAAGTGAGGGCTACGCGTTTCGACCTACTGGATCTTTATCAAAGCCCTACTCAGTCTCAAACTCGGACTAGCTATATATGTGAGACTAGCCAATAAAATTACATGCAAAAATCACATGACACTTTAAACAAATCCTTTGTACAAAAAAGACATAACACGTAACAATACATATGACAATGTTAAAATCATTAACAGTAGTGCAACATCAAATCATGTCTCTTGTTGAGGCCACTTGGGTGTCTAGTGTTTAAATGATAGATCCAAAATGCCTCTCGGGTGAGAAGACACATTCTGGTGTCTCCCCCCCCCCCCGAGATGACAGGTTTACACGTTCAATCCCCTGTATTTTAAAATGAGACGTACTTCTAGCATGACATTCAATGAAATGCCTAGAAGCCGCTGAAATATTTCTTTCAAAATTATTGGTATTGGTTATGTCATGCAGATGTTCCCTAATTCGTATTTTTTAATTGTCTGGATGTACATCCAACGTAAGATAAATTGCACTCATCACAATTCATTTTGTACACTATATTTTTGGAATTGCAATTAATATAATTTTTAATTTTAAACCTTAGAGTGTGGTCACTATTATTAAACTCTTTTGATACCTGCGCGTGCTTACATGTTTTGCAACTATTAGCACCGCATTTGTAAAAACCTTTAGTCAATTTTCTTTGGGTTTTTTGCAATTTGACGAAAACATGCTTGGTGATAGTATATTCCCCAGGGAAGGAGCTCTCCTAGATACTACATTTACACCAGACATTAAAATCCGCACTAGTTTATTATCCTCATATAAAATGGGTAAATATTTATGGACAATTTTTTTAAAGCACGAAAATTGTGGGCTATATTGAAAACAAATGTATGGTTTATGTCACGTGCGCCGTCCTGAGTGACACGGCCAGCAGGCCGGTAACTGATACAACAAGACAAAGGGAATAGGGAAAACCTGGGTAACAATAACAATGGTGGCCCTGCGATAGGGAATGGGGACATGGAGACCTCCTGCACTCCCCTGAGCCAGTGTCTCTACACTCCTAACATTCCCTAGGCCGGTTCCGCACCAGGCGCCGATCAGTAACCTCAAAACCCTGACTCGCCCTGCACCTAAACCCTCACTAGGGAATTGGCCGGTGCGGAAACTAATCCCACCACTGCACTAAACACACATAAGGAAAAATGACAAAACAGGGGAACACCAATTAGCTTTGCTCTGTTGCTTACGCTCCCAGCAACAGAGCCCACCACCTGCGTGCATCTTTTCCTCCACCGTGTCCATCATCTGGGTGCACTGTCCAGAAACGGATCTTCTCAGCACCATAGTGCAGCCTTGGAGCAAACTGAGTCCTGCTAATGAGTCCAGCTTTTCTGCCAAAGAGTCCAGCATGCTTGAGTCCAGCTCTCAGCAACAACGTCCAGCATTTTGAGTGCAGCTCTACACCATAGCTGCCACTCCACCAATCCATGCACGAACTCCTTGCTGACACCATAACTGCGACTCCACCATGCCATGCCGGCCCTCCTTGCAGACACCATAGCTGACACTCCCGGACTCTCACTGAGCTGCCCGTGTGTTATGAGTGGGTCACCGAGGAGAAAAAAACAAAACAAGCTAAGTCATAGAAAACCAGAGAGGTTGGTAACTATGCAGATTGCAGATCCCTGATCCTAACCACAACAACTAGCAGCAGCCGAGGAGTGTACCTACGATGATCCTAGATGCTTCGTCACAGCCGGAGAACTACACAAGCCTGAAGCAAGAAAAGGGGAAAACTAACTGCCCCAGAGCAGACCCCAAAGGAAAGAAAGCCCCCACACATGTATTGATGGTGAAACAAGATGAAAGCACAAACACAGGCAGGAAAATAGACTGAGCAAACTGCATTTAACCCCCATGCCTGAAAGGAAAAAAGTTTTAATGTGAGAAGCCAGATCTGCCACAGATCCAAAAATGGATCGTGACAGACGTTAATAACAGAAGCATTTTTCGTGGCCTATGGATCAGGCCTCTATAACACACTAGATGCTACAAACTATTTTTAAACCCAAACAGACGGAAGGTATCAGACAAAAATAAAATATAGTTTATCAAAATTTATTTAAAATTACACCAAAAATAGGCAAAATTGTGCAGAACAAGGCAGAGTGAGCTCCAAGCAACAATAAATAAAATCAAGTGAGCCAGGTATATATATTGCAGTATATAGTTAGGAGACCAGAAACAGATACCACGCTCTTAAATTATAATACCCATGTGGCTTGTAAGGCTAATAAGGGTGAGAGACTGGACCGAAAACCAAACAACAATAGCAGCAGTATAGCAAAATGACAAGATAGTACATAGGGAAAAGTGCAATGTGCCAAAGTGATATATATATATATATACACACACACACACACACACACACACACACACAACCCCTGTAGCTGAAGTAATGTCCAGAAGCTGAATCAAGTACAAAAAGTGCAAAGTGCTGCAGTCTGCTGGCAGAAGAATTAATCTCAATGGGCTGTGCAAACCCCTTGGAAGAAGCAGTTTAAGCGAAACGTGCGTTGGGGTTTCCCTCCCTGCAACAACACCAGGTATTATTTATTATTTAGCAGAATTTTGTACAGCCCATTGAGACTAATTCTTCTGACAGCAGACTGCAGCACTTTGCACTTTTTGTACTTGATTAAGCTTGTGGACATTACTTCAGCTACAGGGGTTATATATATATATATATATATATATATATATACACATATATATATATATATATATATATATTATATACACACACACACACACACAACACTTTGGCACATTGCACTTTTCCCCCTCCCTGCACCCCAGTTCTAGGAAAACCCGGGCCATTGGTAAAGGTTGATGAACACCCCCAATCCTGGTGACAGTCAGGGTTTTCCTAGGGATAAAGTCTTCAGGGGACACAAACTCAGGGCGGATAAGGGTTTGTTCGGCTCTGGTGTCCTTGAGCCCCATAGTGATGGTACCACCCACCACATATAGCAGCCACAACACCTTATCCCTATTTAATATACCTTATTGCCAATCAACTGATTATACAATAACTATTGTCTAGTAAGGTATTGAGCATATTGCATATAAACTTATCCAAGGGGCAAAAGTGTGCCATATAGATATATTACCTTTGCGTCTAGTTCAAAAATGTGAGGTGCCTCTGTCAAGAAACGCGCAAGGAAGTTGCGGCTGCTATATGTATAATGTGAGATATTAAATTACATTTTGCCCAGTTGCTCACCAGTGAATTTCACTTTTGGATGCTTTAATCTATTTGTGGAGTAATACTGCCATCTTGTGGCCGAATAGCAAAATGTTGAAATATTGATTTAAAATAATGTCTTTTAGAATCTCTTTTCGGTGAGATATTTAGCACTAGGCACTTTATTTTGATTAATTTTGAGATATTGTTTTACTAATATTCACAGCACATTTGGACTTTGTAGGTTATATTTGGCTATTTCCCAATATGATTGTAAAAGAAATCTATTGTGTGATTCTAATAGGTCAGTTGAGAATTCCTAATAACTTCTATTTTTTCAGTACCTTTTCCTGCAAAAAAATCTTTTTAAAAAATAATTTGTTTTAATGATTGATTAATAAACTTATTATTTTTATGAATCTTTTGTGTCACTTGTTTCTCAGTTAATGAAATATTTCTACAAAAAACATAGGTGGTAAAACTGTTATAAGAAGTAAGTGCAGCCTGTGATTTATAGGCATCTGTGATAACAAAGGACCCTGTATGTATATCCAATATAAATATATAGTATATACACACACATACATATTATATATAATATATATAATATATCTAAGCGGATTTTATATATATATATATATATATATATTATGTTGATATATATATTATCTATACATATAATATATTATACGCCATTTTGTTCCTTGAAATAATCATTTATTAACACTCTACTAATTGTATTTGTCACTAACATTATATATATATATATATAATAAATACATATATAATATTTTCATTATATTTATATGATATGTATATGTTTATAATATATATAATGTATTGTATGTATGTATGTGTATATATATATATATATATATATATATATATACACAATATATAATCGTCTAATTCTGTCTGCCTGTCTGTAATGGAAATCCTGCGTCGCTGGTTGGTCACCCCCGGCCGGCCACGACCAATCAGCGACAGGCGCAGTCCGGCCGCGGCATTCGAACGACGCACGCCACTGCCACGGGTCATCTCCTGCCGTACGGAGGTCAGCGGCGACGCAGGCGGGAGATGACCGACGCAGCGCTCAGTGTGCGGATGGTACCTAGGGTCCGGAGGGAGGAGACTCTCCTCCAGGCCCTGGATACCATAAACCTGTAAAAAATAGAATTAAAATAAAAAATAGTGATATACTCACCCTCCGACGGCCCCCCGGACTCTTTCCGGCAGCATCAATAGTAGAAAGTTGATTACAATTGTCTAACACTATGCTTGACAAGTGTGACCAACCTGCCAATCACATTCCAAGCGATGCTTCAAATCGCTTGGAATGCTCTTGAATTCCGCATGCGAAAATCGCGTGAAAAACGCATGTGTTTTTCTCGCGGCGGGAGTTCTGCAACGTGGGTACTTAGCCTCAGTGTGACACGCAGCAGCGACCAGGCCCCCGCTGTGAGATCGCCGATCGTCGTGGATCATCCTGGACCATCTTTTGAACGTCCGTCTCCTGCTGGCCATATTCTAGAATACCCAATGCGTTAGAATCGGGCCACCATCTAGTATATATATATATATATATATATATATATATATACACAGTATATATATATATATTAGATGTATATTACATATATATCATGTATATATAATATATATTACATATATATATAATATAATATATTAGATATAGATATATGTTGTGTGTGTGTCACTGACGTATATATATATATGTATTCTATGTGTATATATATATATATATATAATGTTTTGTGAGCTGTCAGTGTGATTTTACAGTAGTCAGACATGAATTGCCGGCTTTTCTAAGGACACTGGTGAGTATAAATCGGACAGAACTTGCATGGTGGGAGTGCTGTGCGATTTTTTTTTCTCGCACCCATTGACTTGCATTGGAGAGTCTCGTCTGAGATAGGCAGCAATACGCAGCATGCTGTGATTTTTTTTCTCAGTCCTTTTTTGCCTGAGAAAAAAATTGCAAATGAGATGTCACCCATTGAATAACATTGGTCAGAGTGCAATCCGATTTTTTTATCGGATTGCACTCGTCTGTATTTGTCACAAGTGAGTATGAGTCCTTAGGGCAACAAACGTTCCCAGCTGCTGGAGAAGAAGGGAGGGGAGAGTGGACATTGCAACATGGAGAGAGAGGGAAAGAAGAGGGGGGCTGCAGCTTCATCAGGGGGATGTCAGTGAGCTGTGCCTGCACAGGGGACTTCGCGTGTACACTGCCAAACCTAATGGGGAAGGGCAACATGTCATTCAAAAACCAAGGAGCTGCAGCCGATGGCACTGTATGTGTAAGTAGAACAATAAGAAATATTCATATTTCCTGACACTGGTCTTTCACCATCAGGTCCTTCAGGTCCTTGAAGGTGGTGACTGACAGTCCTTGGACCCACTGTTCAAAGTTAGTTCGTAGCCCGCTGGAGGACCCGGAACATATTGCGGTGCACCTCTGGAGTCAGCTGGTACTTTTTTTTTTATCAAGTCCTGTTTGATGGCCTCATAGTTTCCATCTTAGTATTGAAAGAGCAGCAAACACCTCCAGAGCTTTTCCTCTGAGCCCCCTGGGGTTAAATAGCAGACCCACCGGTCATAAAGCAACTGGTACTGCCTGCAGGCTTTTTTAAACCCTCGCAGAAAGATGCCCAAGTCCTGACAATCAGTTTGAGCCTGTCACTCTCACTTAGCTCGTTCTCTGAATTTCAGAATCAGCTGCAGTCGTGATCATCTGAGTGGAGTTGTTGCAGGTTAGGGTCCACAATACCCTGGTTGCGGGTATGGCTGGCAATCACAAGTGTGACCTCTGCAGCAGCACCACCTACACCTTGGCTAGCCTGCCATTCATCAGGGTTTGGGTTACTGACTGGATCTGCATCACCTTGCAACAGTTCAGCAATCATTTGGTGCTTGGTTTTGTCCACAGGGTCAATGTGTCTCATTGTATCCATTATTGCCAAACAAAAGATTGGACAGAAAAACAAGAGAAGTGGATGGGTGTCACTGCCACACTGAGTCTGATTCTTAAAAATCTGCACGGAATTCTTGCAGGAAAAGTACAAGTTTTCAGTGCAGTGAGAGGAATGATTTCTCAATCCAGATCACTGATGTTCTGTAAGATCTCATCGCTGCCACCAATTTGTCAAAGATCGCAGCCTGAGAGGTCACACAGATACACCAGCTGTTATGTTTGGAGCCAACAGCTCTCTGCTGCCCCCTATTGTCCAGACAGAGACCTCTCCTATATTACACAGGATGGAGGCCTCTCCTAAATTACATGGGAATGGAGGCCTCTTTTATATTACACGGTATGCAAGCCTTTTCTATATTACATGGTGTCAAAAATCGCAACCTGGGAGGTCATGCAGATCCTCCCACTGTTATCTTTGAAGCGAACAGTTCTCTGCTGCCCCCTATCAGCTGTACAATATTGCAATTGGGTGACGCTTATCAGCTGTTTCCACTAACAGACCGGTTATCTAACAGTGAGCGCATGGTACATATAAATCTGATTCCAACACTGCCACCATCACTCGTGTTTTATTACAGGCTGGATAGAGGAGTGGTTCTGGTAGCGTATGGCTTCAGGGTATGGGTTACAGAACATATGGAACTGAACTATTACAATTTATATTTAATCCAAAACGATAGGCAGGGTTTATAAAAAAAAAAAACAAAAAACAAAATACATAAAATAAAATAGGATTAATAAAAGAACTTACTAGGCCGCATACAGAGTTGATTTAGTTTAGAGATGGAAGCAATCCGATTGAAGACCTTCTGGTAAACGGGATCAAGCCTACACTGGTATGTATCTTCCTCATCTTTGAACACAGATCGTAATTTGTCTTGACCTTTTGTCAGCACCTGAGTTACACCCACACACCTCCCCATGATGACCTCATGTGGGCCAGGTTCTAGGATGTCCTCAGCCGCCATGATTTTCTGAAATTCCAAACTTAAGCAATATATTCACTCCTGATGATCGCAAAAGTCCGACATCTCGCCACATTTTTTATTGAGATTTTACCTTCCGCAGAGACCCAACATGACATGGCTGTTGTCAGTCATCTGCCCACTATTGATTTGTGGCTTATAGGCAGGAGTTACAGTTATGACAAAAAATGCATCTTCTTCCCTGAATCTGAAAATGTATGTCCCATCACAATCTATACAATCCCCAACATTCATAATTTTCTTTTGGAGACCCCGAGTCTGGGCAGGCTATTGTAGATATAACATTTCCCCTGATCGACAAACCTTTGCAGGATGTACATTCTGGAGAGACACTAAATATCCTGCCTTAATTACCTGTCCAATCATCATTGGCAGTGCCGGAGTCTGTTTCTTCAAAAAGAAGGTGACTGCATTTTATTTAGGATTGTCACTATCCAACTATACTCAATTTCCTTCTATTTTATGTCCACTGTACCAGCCTATTTCTTGGAAACTCAAACTGTCAGCTATTTTTTTCCACTTACTGGAAATCTATGTGAGAGGGGAGGCGGGTCAATGCCTCCCTCACGATTGGCTTCAGAGATCTTAGTATTTTCTATGATATACAGGATGAAGGCCTCTCCTATATATTATAGAAGATGGAGGCCTCTCTTATATTAGACGGGACGGAGGCATCTCCTACATTACACGGGACCGAGACCTCTCCTATATTACACACAATGGAGGCCTCTCCTATATTACACAGGATGGCATTCTCTCCTATATTAGACTGGTCTGAGGCCTTTCCTATATTACACAGGATGGAGGCTTCTCCTATTTTAGTCATCATTGAATCGTCTCCTATATTAAATGGAATGGAGGCCTCTCCTATATTACATGGGATGGAGGCCTCTCCTTTATTACACAGGATGGAGACCTCTCCTATATTACACAGGATGGGGTCTCTGCTACATTACATGAGTTGGATGCCTTTCCTACATTACACGGGGTGGAGTCCTCCCTTGAGGGGATAGAGGCCTCTCCTATATTAGACGGGATGGAGGCCTCTCACATGTTACTTATGTATATATTACATGGGTTGGAGACCTCTCCTATATTACGGAAGATGGAGGCCTCCCCTATATTACACGGGATTATGGCCTCTACTATTTTACAGGGGATTGAGACCTCTCCTATATTACACAGAATGGCGACCTCTCTTATATTACACTAGCTAGTAACCCGTTCTACGCCCGGGTGGCGAGCATTTTTATTGGTATATGGTCTCATATCCTGCTATGTGCTGCCAACCTCCTATCCTGGTACGCATGGCACCCCTCATTCCTATCCTGGTATGCAAGGTACACTCCCCTCCCAATCTTGGTATGCATGTGGGTCGCCCTCCCAGGGCCGTGGGGTACTCGGCACCGGGCCGGTGTCGGCGGGATGTGTCACAGCAGCGGCGACCCGGTCCGTGGCCCTCGGCGCCCAATTAATAGGGGAAGTTTGAATGGTGGAATGTAGTTAATGGAATAGTTCGTGACGCCACCTGTGGTATTTGGCAAGTGAGATGTTAAGCCGACGCTGCATGCAGATCCTCTGGGACTGGTGGTGTGTTGCAGCCAAGATGGTGAAGCTCCCCACAGGTGGAGCTGTAGTCCCAGGGCAGTGTAGATGTAGGGGTAGAGGAGAAGCACAGGCGGTGTAGAAGCTGGTGCCCTGATGTAGTGGCACCGGGTGTGTTAGCGCAGGAATAACTGGAGGACACCAGGGCATGTAGTTCCAAAGCTTTACTCACAGTCTGTAGTACACACAGGTGCCTGCCTCTGTGCTGTGTCCTCCGGGTCAGGGACTCAGTCAACCTCCAGGTCAGATGGAATGCTCCCTTCCAACACTCCGCCAACATGTGCCTTTCTGAACGTCTCCTCTTTGGTGTGAAGTACTCCTAGTACCGAGTTACACTGGAGTTCCTCCTGACAGATGTTCCCAAGAATCATACTTGTACGGCAGACAGCTGTAGCCTGCTTCGGGGACTCCTTACTCCTGAGTCCCGGCTCACTATCCAAGTTGCTGTTGTGCCCCCCAAGACTTAGATGGGAGTAGTGCATTTACAGCTCACTACTCCACCGGTGTCTGCTGTAGGACCATTAGTATCCATACAACCTCGGGGACCGGGCCCCGGCCTTGCGCTTAGAACTTCTAGGCAGGGTTCTCTCCTAACCCACGTCTTCTGTTCCCTTTTACTACTTCGTTCCATACTAATCTCTCCTTCTTATGGAAGATCAGGTTTCTGTTCAATGTCTTTCTCCTTCTTTCCTTTCCCGTGCCAGCAGACCCAGGTCTGCTGCAGCACCTCCTTCCTCCATCCCTCTCTCAGATATCTTCTCTCCTCACTCTCTTTTACTGACTGACCGACTGACCTGAAATCCTAAACCTTCCTGCTCTTTTATGTATTCTAACTCCACCCGCCTCCCAGCACGTTTCGTGATCCAAGAAGGTGTAGGGTCGGACAGGTATCAGGATGCAGTGACGAGACACTAAACAAATGGTGGTTTTCGAAATTACTTTTATATAACTCTAGCCGATGGGCTAGGCTGAACAAAACAAGGATAAAGAACAACACCAACAGTCCACGCAGGGACTCAACAATCTTAGCCAAATATTGTTTCACTTAGCCTTCCAGGGACTGCTGGGTTCGGTAGCGTGGCCGCGTTGAGGTCGCTGAGGCGACTGTCCTGGGGAAAGTGATGTCGATGGGGGCAACAGGCCCTGAAGAAAATGATAACGTTGGGGCGCAACAAGCCCAGAAGAAAACTAGGACGTTGGGGCGCAACAGGCCCTGAAGGAAACGAGGACGTTGGGGCGCAACAGGCCCTGAAGGTAACGCTGCCGCTGGGGCGCAACAGGCCCTGAAGGTAACGCTGCCGCTGGGGCGCAACAGGCCCTGAAGGAAACGCTGCCGCTGGGGCGCAACAGGCCCTGAAGGAAACGAGGACGATGGGGCGCAACAGGCCCTGAAGGTAACGCTGCCACTGGGGCGCAACAGGCCCTGAAGGAAATGCTGCCGCTGGGGCGCAACAGGCCCTGAAGAAAACAATGCCGTTGGGGCGCAACAGGCCCTGAGAAAGCAATGCCGTTGGGGCTCAACAGGCCCTGAAGTAAATGATGGAGGTGGCGCGCGGTGATGACGCAGTTCCCCAGAAAGGCCTGTAGCCGTCCTTTACCAAGGAGTCTCTTCCTAAGCCAGGGTAGCAAGCCTTTAATCCCGCCTGTGACAAGGTGGCGTATCTTGAGGCCGATGATGGCCGGGTCGGCGTGATGGGGGAAGGCTGGGGGGAAGGGCCCAGGTCTCTGAGGCCTGGTTACCGGTACTCACGGCCACAACCGGAGGTATAGTTCCTCTCTCTCCAAGGCGGGGGTTAGCGGGGATAATTCTCTCAGAATGGGAGCGGGGAGCAGTCTCTGGGCACAGTCTCTCACGTCTCTCTTGTCGGCAAATCGGCTGCTTTCTCCTCGCACGCTCCTCTCGGTGCCCCTGCAAGTCACCCTGCGTCCTGCCTTCACTCCCTCTCTTCCCCCAACTGCCACTTCAGCGCGTCCCCTGCTCCTTTTACCCTAGCCCCTCCCCCTGTTGCCCTGACAACCTCAGTCGCATGTCTCCCTTTGTAATTCCCCTGTTGTGCTTCCTTCAATAACTCTGATGGCGGTCCCCTTGGTTCCGGCCCAAACACTATATGGAGGTCCTCCTCCCCACATTCCCCCACCCTGTAAGCTCGCCAGTCCTCAGGCGAGGGAGTTAGTCTATTAAGATTGGCCTGTAAAGGTGTTAATATTCGTTGCCATACGAACTGATCTTGTTCATACCGTTCGGGGGGTTTGCCGGCTGTTGACCGCTCGGAGCGTCTAAGTTCGACTGGGGTGGAATCTTCTGGGGTGGTGAACGTCGGTGGGCTGCATGGTGCTGGTGGGTTAATTGTGTCAACTGGCTCATTATTGGGTGGAGGGCCCTTGGGAACTGGAGGGAAATCCTCTTCTTCCGAGTCCCAGCATATGGACTCCGGTTCGGATGTCTTCGGGACAGGTTCCAGTTGCTTTCGGTCGGTGGAAATACACGGGCGTAACATATTACGATGCACAATGCGGGTGGGCAGTGTTTCATCCTGCTCCGGCCGTATTTCATACACAGGTCCTTCTGGATGGATACGGCGTAGTACCCGATAAGGACTCTCTTCCCAACGTGACTCCAGTTTATTCTGGGGGCGTTGATCTAGTACAAGCACACGGTCCCCGCTTTGGAGATGGGGAGGGGAGGTTGTATTCTTCCCTGGGTGTTCCCAGTCTTGAAGTTTAGTATGTACAATTCGGTGAAGAGTTTGCAGCCTGTTGCGATGATTTCGGACCCAAGATGACACTCCGGTCCAGGGCCGAGGCTCTTCGGGGTCCAACTCTACCTCCGTGATCCCTTTACCCTCTCGTCCGAACAGCAGGAAATAAGGAGTATAGCCCGTAACTCGATGTACCCGATTATTATAAACCCATACTAATTCAGAAACATATTCAGGCCAACGAGCTTTCTTGTCACTCTCCAAAGTGCGTAGCATTTGAATCAATGTCCGATTAAATCGCTCACAAGCCCCATTCCCTTGCGGGTGATATGGTGTGGTCCGGGATTTATCAATCCCATAAAGATGATGTAGTTCCTCCATAACTTTCCCCAAAAAACATGCTCCCTGGTCGGAATGTATACGTTGAGGACAGCCGTACACTTGAATAAAGTTTCTGCAAATTGCGGAGGCGGCTGACTCCGCGGTCTGGTCTCGAGTAGGGGTGACTACAGCGAACTTGGTGAAATGATCCACCATGACGAGGCAGTGTTCGTATCCCTGGAATGCGGGACCAATGTGCAGATAATCCACCGTCAGGAGCTCAAAGGGTGCTGAAGTCACAATCGTCTGTGTTGCGGCCCTCTGAGCAGGCGGTTTGGCCAATTCACATAAGCAGCAGGTATGGCAAACTTCTTCCACAACAGCCGACAAGCGTGGGTGATAAACTTTCTGTTGTAACCATTGCAAAGTCTTTTTGACTCTAAAGTGGGCCCCTTTTTCGTGAGCCTCTTGAGCCAGCTCGTGTAGTTGAGCTCCGGGTGTAACCACCTGCCAAACAGTCGTTGAGGTTGTTTGCGAAGTGATTTTACGGTACAGTAGTCCCTTTCGGATAATCAGTCTCTCCCATTGTCGCAGCATCAGCGACAGGTCTTGGGTCAAAGTTTGTCGTTGAGTATCAGTGGGTAATTGACCAGCGGCGACCCATGTCCGGAGAAGTCCAACTTCTTCATCTTCTTGTTGCTGTTGTATCCACTTATCCCGAGATTGTTCCAGGATGCCCCTGTGGGCCTCTGGGGAAGATACTTTTGCATCAACATTGGTGAGCACGGCAGCGGTAAGAGCGAACGGTATTTCCTCTCCTTCTAATTCTTCATCTCGATTCTGTCCGGGAGTTGTATGTCGAATCCTGGAGAACATCTGCATGAACATTCTCGGCCCCTCTTTTGTAAATAATCTTGTAATTGTACTTCGCCATTCGGGCCACCCATCGCTGCTCCAAAGCCCCCAACTTGGCGTTTTCCAAATGAGCCAGTGGGTTGTTGTCAGTTCGCACTACCACCTCGGAGCCCGCTAGGTACTCTGCGAATCGCTCCGTCATAGCCCACACCACTGCGAGGAGCTCGAGCTTAAAAGAGCTGTAATTGTCAGGGTTACGCTCGGAGTCATGGAGTGAACGGCTTCCATAAGCGATCACCCTCTCCCGGCCATCCTGAACCTGTGACAACACAGCCCCTAGCCCGTGAAGCCTCCCGTCAGTGTGCAAGATGAATGGCTGAGAGAAATCCGCATAAGCCAACACTGGGGCATCCGAGAGTGCAGCCTTAAGATCTCGGAAGGCCTCTTCCTGAGGGTGTTGCCACTGGATTTTTCGCCCATTGGCCCCAGCGGGAGCACCCTTCAGCAGGTCATGCAGGGCTCGAGCTTGACATGCAAAATTCTTTACGAAACGACGGTAATATCCAGCTAACCCCAGAAAAGCCCGCACGTCTTTCACCGTCTCGGGGGTAGGCCATTCCTGGATAGCAGCAACCTTCTCTCGGGACGGCCTCACACCCTCTGCCGAAACAACATGACCCAGATACTCAATCTGAGAGCGAAATAGGTGGCATTTCTGAGGCTTCACCTTCAACCCGTACTTTTGCAGCCGGCTGAGTACCTGTCCCAACCGCTTCAGGTGGTCCTCGAAGGAGGCAGCATAGACAATGATGTCGTCCAGGTAGATCAACGTGGCCTCAAAATTGAGATCTCCTAAACATCGCTCCATCAATCGCTGAAATGTCCCGGGGGCGTTGGCCAGCCCGAATGGCATTCGATTAAACTCAAACAGTCCCATGGGCATTATGAACGCCGTCTTAGCTCTGTCCTCTTCTGACATGGGCACCTGCCAGCACCCACTGGCCAAGTCCAGGGTCGAAAAATATGTTGCTTTGCCCAATGCAGACAGAGATTCTTCTATGCGGGGCAGTGGGTATGAGTCTTTAATAGTGCAAGCATTCAATTTACGATAATCCACACAGAATCGTAGTGTACCATCTTTCTTCTGGACCAACACGATGGGGGCCGCCCAAGGGCTTTGACTTTCCCGTATCACCCATTTTTGCAGCATCTGAGCCAGCAAAGTTTTCACCTCTTGATAGAGTTGTGGCGGGATCTGTCGATATCGTTCTCTGATAGGGGCGGCTCCTGCTGTGGGGATCTCATGAGTGATGGCGGTGGTACACCCAAAGTCGTCCTCATGGCTAGCAAATACTTCGTGGTACTGTCCCAGCAATGCTTTTACTTGTGAAAGTTGGGCCGCAGTTAGTCCAGAAAGCTCGGCCCGCATCTGCTCCAAAATATTTCGGCCCTTCTCTTGTGTCGAGACTTCGTGGGCCTGTAAAGTTCGTATTGTTACCTCCCAAGGATCCTCGGGGTGTACTCGTAATTGAACCGCAGGAGCGGGCAGCACTTCTTCTAAAGGCTTTACTAGTTTGGCCAGTACAGTCCGTGCTTTCAGAATGGTATCTCGGTCTTCAAGGTTAACGCAGCGGACCAGGACGGTTCCTTTTCGCACCGTAGCGAGGGAACGAGCCACCAGTATGCCAGGAGGTAAGTGCTCTGAGTGACACGGCTCCACCTGCACCTCTACGCCCTCCAAAGGTATCGGGGCCCGAATTGGCAGGGCCACCACTGTCTGTCCAGGAGGCAGCACAAGCAGGGGTGCCGCTGACGCGATGACCTTACCCAGAGCCTCACCCTCCTGGCAGTCCCGATGCACCCGCGCACCTCGCACCGCTGCTGGAATACCTGTCCCTGAGCTGTGCGAGAACCCCACTGCTTCAGTGTCCTTTGTGTGGGATCATTAAGCAACAGGTTACCAAACTCTTTTAAAATATTCATGCCTAGGGTGACGGGGTGTCGTTGATCAGCTTCTCCTTGAGTCAGCACCACCCCTCTACGGCCGAGGGGTTTACCGCACAACGTCATCTGCACCCACACTACCCCAGCAACCGGGACCGGCAGTTGGTTAGCGGCTACTAGTCTAATCATGGGTCCCCACTGGGGCCTTGCTGCCTCTTGAAAGTTTCGTTGAAAGTACGCTGCGGGCATAGTGGTTACTTGGGACCCTGTGTCCACCAGACACCGGACGGCCCGGCCCTCTACTTCTGCCCAAACTACCGGACACTTTGCTATCAAATCTTCGGGACTTCCACCACCCCAAGTTGTGGTTTTCGGCTCCGAGCGGCGTCCCCCCAGCCCGGAGCCCTTTAGTTTAATGGCCGCCGGGGTGGGTATCTCCCACGCCGCGGACACTCTCGGGCGAAGTGGCCTGGTTCTCCACACTCATAACACCGGGCCGGTATAAGTTGACCACCCCGCGGAGAACGTGACCCCCAGGGACCGGGATTAACACTGGGTCGTCCAGTCTCTGGTTCGGTTCTTCTCTTTACTTCAGCCAACTCGCTCTTAATATTTTTCAATTCTCGCTTCATCTCCTCCACCCACTGGGGTTCCTCAACTGTGTTCGAGGAGGCCTCCACACCTCGGACCTTCCCCACGGGGACCGCCATCCCCTGCTCTTGCTCCCGAACCCGTGCCTGACTTCCCACTTCTGAAAAGTCTATTTGGGGATTCATTCTGATCTGTTCTCGTAATGCCTGTTTTATCAGTGGATCTCGCAGTCCAGTCACCAGTAGGTCACGTAGGGTAATGTCAACAGGTCCCACCCCTACCCCGTCTTTTCTTTCAATAGCCGTATGCAATTCTTGGAGCACATTCATATACTGAGTAATCGTCTCCCCCTCTGCCTGCATCCGACTAAACAGACGGGTCCTTAACTCTCCCACATCAGTGGGATCTCTGTGGGTCTGTTCCACTATCTGCAACAACTTTTCAAAAGTGTTGCGGTGCCCCGGAGGTTTCAACATCACTGACCTCCGCACCTCCCCGTCTAGGGCCATGAGTGCCACTTCAGCTTCCAGGTCAGGGGTCATTGGGTGCATCCGAAAGAGCCCCCGCATTCGCTCTGTCCAGCTCCATAGCATAGTATTGGAGCCGGAAAATCTAGGCAGGTTGTTCAGCATGGTCCCCAATGAAATGCTAGTACGGGGACCCTCATTATTTACAGATTCTACAGCTTTCCCCTGACCTGCGCCACCACCGTCTATGCTCGGAGACTGCATCCTGCCGACTACGCCAAGTGTAGGGTCGGACAGGTATCAGGATGCAGTGATGAGACACTAAACGAATGGTGGTTTTCAAAATTACTTTTATATAACTCTAGCCGATGGGCTAGGCTGAACAAAACAAGGATAAAGAACAACACCAACAGTCCACGCAGGGACTCAACAATCTTAGCCAAATATTGTTTCACTTAGCCTTCCAGGGACTGCTGGGTTCGGTAGCGTGGCCGCGTTGAGGTTGCTGAGGCGGCTGTCCTGGGGAAAGTGATGTCGATGGGGGCAACAGGCCCTGAAGAAAATGATAACGTTGGGGCGCAACAAGCCCAGAAGAAAACTAGGACGTTGGGGTGCAACAGGCCCTGAAGGAAACGAGGACGTTGGGGCGCAACAGGCCCTGAAGGTAACGCTGCCGCTGGGGCGCAACAGGCCCTGAAGGAAACGCTGCCGCTGGGGCGCAACAGGCCCTGAAGGAAACGAGGACGATGGGGCGCAACAGGCCCTGAAGGTAACGCTGCCGCTGGGGCGCAACAGGCCCTGAAGGAAACGCTGCCGCTGGGGCGCAACAGGCCCTGAAGAAAACAATGCCGTTGGGGTGCAACATGCCCTGAAGAAAGCAATGCCGTTGGGGCTCAACAGGCCCTGAAGTAAATGATGGAGGTGGCGCGCGGTGATGACCCAGTTCCCCAGAAAGGCCTGTAGCCGTCCTTTACCAAGGAGTCTCTTCCTAAGCCAGGGTAGCAAGCCTTTAATCCTGCCTGTGACAAGGTGGCATATCTTGAGGCCGATGATGGCCGAGTCGGCGTGATGGGGGAAGGCTGGGGGGAAGGGCCCAGGTCTCTGAGGCCTGGTTACCGGTACTCACGGCCACAACCGGAGGTATAGTTCCTCTCTCTCCAAGGCGGGGGTTAGCGGGGATAATTCTCTCAGAACGGGAGCGGGGAGCAGTCTCTGGGCACAGTCTCTCACGTCTCTCTTGTCTCTCTTGTCGGTATATCGGCTGCTTTCTCCTCGCACGCTCCTCTCGGTGCCCCTGCAAGTCACCCTGCGTCCTGCCTTCACTCCCTCTCTTCCCCAACTGCCACTTCAGCTCGTCCCCTGCTCCTTTTACCCTAGCCCCTCCCCCTGTTGCCCTGACAACCTCAGTCGCATGTCTCCCTTTGTAATTCCCCTGTTGTGCTTCCTTCAATAACTCTGATGGCGGTCCCCTTGGTTCTGGCTCAAACACTATATGGTGGTCCTCCTCCCCACACAGGGAGCCACCAAAGTTGCTCTGCTACACTCCAAGCAGGGAGCCGCAATGTGGCTTTGCTGAACTACTGTGTTGTGTGGGATACAGGTGTTGGAGCGTGGTCAGGAGCCTCCAACCTACCTGGATGGTGGGGTACCACACCTCAGGAGGAGGTGCAGTAACTCTGTGGCAACTGAATCCTCAGGGGCACCACACATGGCACCCTATTCTTCATCCTGGTATGCATGGTCCCCTCACCCCCCCTATCCTGGTATGCATGGTCCCCTCACTCCTATTAAAAGTAAAAAAAAAAAAAACAAAACATTTATACTCACCCTTCTTTCCTGTGCTCCAGCGCTGTTCTGCTGGAGGCCGGGGCAGGAGTGCGGCCGGAATCGCGCATGCCCATAGCGCTGTCCGGTGCCATATTGCTGAAGACACACTGCAAGTGTGTCTTCAGTAAAATGGCGCCGGATCGCGCATGCACAGCACGATTCCGGCCGCACTCCAGCCCCGGTCTCCAGGCGAAGAGAAGCACCGCGGCAACGCTCCTCCCGGACAGGTAAGTATGTATGTATGGCGTCGGACATGGCAGTATGTAGTGTGTACGGTACCGCCATCTCCGGCGCCATACACACTCCTCACCGCTGCCTGCCTCACTCTGTCTGGAGCCAGACTGCGCAGGCGCGTCGCGCTTGCGCAGTCTATAGAGGCTTCACACAGAGGGATGCTCCCCCGGTTATATTATAGATAGGATGGGGTCCTCTGCTTCACTACATGGGTTGGAGGTCTTTCCTACCATTACATGGGGTGCAGGACTCTCCTATACTACAGGGGATGGAGGCCTCTCTTATATTATACAGAATGGAAACCTCTCCTATATCACAGAGAATGGATGCCTCCCCTATATTAAACAGGTTGGAGGCCTTTCCTACATTACATGGGATGGATGGAGACCTCTCCTATATTTCACGGGAAGGAGACCTGTCCTATATTACACACAGAATATTAAGATGTTCTATTGTATTGAATAGCTATTTCATGCAATAAAATGTAATTTAATTATGTAAAAAACTAGCTTGGTCCGTGTGAAATTTTCGCACATTGGTCGTCGGGGGCACAGGCAATTTCAGAAAAAGCAAGCTGGTCAAATGTAAATGTATTTCATGAGCTGATGAACACAGACAGGTATTTATATATGTAGACTGGTAATACAATAAATCGTTTTGATAAGTAGAGGCCAAAAAATGTCTTCAGGGTGAGGTGCCACCTGCAGGTCATTGTGTCTTTCTGCAGGTTTATGAAAATGAATGTTTAAACTGTATTTAGTGACAAAATCGTGAATGTGTGGTTTGTTTGGCTCTTTTCTTGCTGAAGGTAGCAAGTTTACCTTTCAAATGGTGTATCGTGTGTGTGGGGCAAAGTAATCAGCGAAAAACCAGTGCATGTATAGAAATGTGTTAGTAGTGTGCTTTGTGGTACTGTGGTGCCACCTGCAGGTCATTTTTCCTTACTGCAGATCTATGAAAATTAATGTTTAAACTGTATTTTGTGTTCAAATCATGGATATGTGGTTTGTTTTGCTCTTTTCTTGCTGAAGGGGGCAAGTTTACCTTTCAAATGGTGTATCATTTGTGTGTGTGGGTGCAGTATGAACGGGGATACAAAGGAATCACCGAAAAACAGTGTTTAGAAATAATAGAATAGATCATACATTGTGACTATCTGGATTTTATGTTTAGATTATGCCTCTGACAGGTGAAGTGTATCTATGATAAAAATTACAGATCTCTTTATTCTCTGTAGGTGAAAAAACTTGCACAATCGGCAGTGTATCAAATACTTATTTTCCCCACTGTATGTAACTCTGGTACCATAATCAGACAGAAAATGACTAGCAGAAGGTGGTGAATCAGAAATCAAGGACACATTCATTACCTGTCGTAGGCAGAGTATCCATTCTGCTGGAGAAAGTCGTCCTTTATCAATTTGGCAACTTCCAATGTGATTTTATCGGCTTCTGCCAGGGAACCCTATGGGTGGGAATGAGGACAGACGACATCAGTGACTTATCACATTGTACAGCCTTCACATTTATGGGGGAGGGTTAGAGTGAGCTGCTGGGTCTCTGTCACTTGTGGTAGTGGCAGCACTAAATCTTATCATGTGTCATAGTCATGTTTTACTCCAGATCATAGATGCGTTCTAAGAAATGACACCCTGAAATCAAGACATTGGGCCTTATCCTAAAACCCCTGAGATTCAACAACAGAAAAATCTGGATTCAGATAAATGCAAAACAATTAAAGCATAGAAAAAGTCCAATATCTAGAAGTATCTGCCATGAGCAACAACCTGCAAGACCAATATATTTCTATATTGAGGTCCATTATCAGGCCAGTCTGAACTTGAACACAATGTATGGCTTAGGACAATGTCTATACGGCCTTCATATGGCCGTCATGAAAGGGTCATACAGCAATCACATGATAGCATACCCCTTTATATAATAGCTAAATATCTGTGGAGAACTTGGGCTCCATCTATAACTAACCCACCACAATCCTGTAGTCTGCTCACCTTTCCCTTTACTGGTTTGAAGACCTCAATTGGGCTTCAGCCGCCACTAAGATGCCATGAATCAGTGGTCTGCTCACTTTTTTCACCAGTGGTGTGTACATCTCACCTGGGTTCAATCCATCACTAACCCACCACGAATCAGTGGCCTGATCACCTTTCCCACCAGTGGTGTATAGACATCACCTAAGCTAAATCCAAAATCAACCTACTACAAAAAAGCAGTCTTCTCACCTTTCCCACCAGTGGTATATAGACCTCACCTGGGCCCCATCCATCACTAACCCACCACAAACCAGTAGTCTGCTCAATTTTCCCACCAGTGTTGTGTAGATCTCAAATGGGCTACATATGCATCACTAATGTAAAACGAGCCAGTTATCTGCTTACCTTTACCATCAGTGATGTGTAGACCTCACCTGGGGGGTTCATCCATCACTAACCTTTCCCACCAGCTGGACAATCTCTGCCAGGTCCTCTTCTTCTTGAAGAATTTCCTTGGCCTTTGTCCTGAGAGGTACAAGTTCAGCAAAGTTCCTCTCGTAGTATTCGTCCAGTGCCCTCATGTATTTGCTGTAACTGATGAGCCAGTTCACCGAGGGAAAATGCTTCCGCTGTGCCAGCTTTTTGTCTAAACCCCAGAAAACCTATGAGAATACAAAACTAAATGAGACTGACATTACCTGAAATCTCCTGTGCCTGCCATGTACTCTTCCTAAGAAGTTTACAATAAACCATATTCATCACAGTGACCAGTGAATACCCCAAGAGACATGAGGGCCACACAGGAGATGGCAGTCTCCTGATACCCACTGGTTATCATTCTGATGTAACACCGTTGTCTAGGGATTCTGATGATGCCATTGGTTTTGCCTGGTGAACTTCCATTACCCTGAGTAATAAAAAAAATTCTGGAGTGCTTTAACCCCTTCATGACCGGAGCGTTTCCCGATTTTGCATTTTCTTTTTCCGCTCCCCTTCTTTTCAGAGCCACAACTTTTTTTTCTGTCAATATGGCCATATGAGGGCTTATTTTTTACAGGACGAGTTGTACTTTTGAATGACATCATTGGTTTTAGCATGTCGTGTACTCAAAAGCGGGAAAAAATTCCAAGTGCATTGAAATTGCAAAAAAAGTTTTTTGTTTGGCTTTTTTGCTAGGTTCACTAAATGCTATAACTGACCTGCCATTTTGATTCTCCAGGTCATTATGAGTTCATAGACATCAAACATGCCTAGGTTCTTTTTTATCTAAGTGGTAAAAAAAAATTCCAAAGTTTACTAAAAAAAAAGAAAAAAAATGCACAATTTTCCGACACCCGTAGCGTCTCCATTTTTCGTGATCTCAGGTTGGGTGAGGGCGCCGATCTGACGTTTTTAATGATACCACTTTTATGCAGATATGTTCTTTTGATTGCCCATTATTGCACTAAAGTTGCAATAATTGCAATGTTGTGGCGACCAAAAAAAAGTAATTCTGACGTTTCGTTTTTTTCTCGCTACGCGTTTATCAATCAGGTTAATCCTTTTTTTATCAATAGATCGGGCAATTCTGAACGCGGCGATACCAAATATGTGTATGTTTGATTTTTTTTTTATTGTTTTATCTTGAATGGGGCGAAAGGGGGGTGATTTAAACTTTTATATATTTTTTTTATTTATATTTAAAACTATTTTTCATTAACTTTTGGCATGCATCAATAGCCTCCATGGGAGGCTAGAAGCTGCCACAACTTGATTGGCTTTGCTACATAGAGACGATGCTCAGATCGCCTCTATGTAGCAGAATTACTACATTGCTATGAGCGTCGACCACAGGGTGGCGCTCATAGCAATCCGGCATCAACAACCCTAGAGGTCTCAAGAAGACCTCTGGTTGTTATACCGACGAACCCATGACCCCCGATCACGTGACATGTCCCAGCTTTGATGCGGGCTCACCACCAGAGCCCACATCTAAGAGGGGGTACTGCCATTGGACGTACTATCCTGTCCGATGGCAGTAAGGGTTTAAGTTGATTAGGGACTTCTGAAGAAGATTGTTAGGGTCAAGGTTTTGTACAATTTGGATTTCTATCGCCTTGGATTACACATATACAGTTCTGGGGTTTGGTTTAGCAGGATTAGTTACTCATGATTTGGAGGTGAAGTGATGACTGTAAACCAGGGAACACGACCATGTAGAAGTATTGAGGAACACACCGCATATAGAATGGAGTTTAGCTGGTGGTTCCCATCAGAGGTCTAAAAGTAGTCATCTCTAGGCCACTTTGAGGGGTTCAGCAAGACCCCTTGCTATGACCTCGGATCACTGTGCAGCTTCTATCTGCCACCCCAATTTCTTGATTTTTTTTTGGCCAATTTATTCTACTGTCAGATATTGGTGGTCATATCTGTCTTGGCAGTCCTGTGACATGATGGTCACTGTTGACTTTCACTCCAGAGACCATACCCAAACTTGCTTTCATTGACTAAGGCTATGTGCACACGCTGCGGATTCACCTGCGGGTTTTTCCGCGCGGATCCGCAGGTAAAACCGCAGGTAAAGTGACCTGCGGTTTTCCTGCGGATTAGCCTGAGGTTTTGCCCTGCGGTTTCACACCTCTACTATGTTAAAGGTGTGAAACCGCTGCGGAATTCGCACAAACAATTGACATGCTGCGGTTTGTAAACCGCAGCAAAACCGTGCGGAAAAAAACGCAGCGTGAGCACAGTGGATTTGAAATGCCATAGGCTAACATGGTACTGTACCATGTCTGCGGAACTGCTGCGTTTCCGCAGGGCCAAAAATGCTGCGGAAATGCAGCAGAATACGCAACATGTGCACATAGCCTAAGGGCCTCTCTCTTAGCTGCAAAATACAGTTACAATGACTGACAGAGCGATGCACGATCCTCACCTGTACTATTCCCAGAGTGGCCGATGTGACAGGGTCAGAGAAGTCACCTCCAGGTGGAGATACTCTGAAACAGCAGACATAAGAGTAAAACACTGACCATTGTAATAAAAAAAATCTCTAATTTGATAAAAGACAGGAGTGGACAAACATGATACACAGGCAGAAGTGACTCTTATGATGCTTAATATGGAGCTCTTTCTGTTGTTTTACAGTTTAATATTGTAACTTTTTGCTTTTTTTATATTACATAGCACTATAGCAGAGCCTAAATGTCTGAGTTTGGTTAGGGTTAGTTTAGTTTGTCATTGTGGTGTTCCTGATGAAGAAGTCATGTACTTTGAATCGCATTGAATAAATCCACAACTGAATGGCTACATTTTTTGGACCTTGAATCATTCAGCAGCACAGATTAACTCCACAATCTTCCCATTGTAATAAGGTGGCACGGGCAAGTCCACCAGGTCACAGTCAGTGAACAAATCACATACCATAGAAGAGAAAAACCAGGACAAAGGCACAGCTGCATGACCTCGGGTTAATGAAGCTGCACACACATCAGGGAACACGGGTGCCACTTCAAAATGAAAATAGTCTGTATATCCACAGAGAAGAAAGTTCATAGGCACATACCATCCCGTCCCTTGACCTGTTGAAGCGCAATGTATGTGCAAAATGATCGTCGTCTGTACTTGCTCCATGGTTTTATCTGCCTGCTGTTGGTAACTTGATGCCACAATAAAGGATTATTTTGCACGGGACGGTATGTGCCTATCCACTTTATTCTCTATGGATACACAGTCAGTGAACACCCCGGCCCTTTGTACATGAAAGGGCAGGTCTAGTCCCAGCCCCAGGTCACAGTGGGTTACCTCAGAATCATGGCTGCTCTCCACATTGGAATGGTATGCTTTGGATGCACAACACGTCACACTCTTTAGGGCCCATCAATGACAACTTGTTTAATGAAGATGAAGAATAGAAGAGGGCAACAATTCATCAACTGTCCCTATTCACAGCAACAGCTTCAGCAACAGAGGTAATGACTTCCAGTCAGCTTCCAGGGGCAAAAAGTCTCTTGAGGGGCACACACAGTCCCTGTGCCTATTGCCTGATAGTCCAGTGGCAGCTCTTTTCTCTTCCAGTGGTATGGCCAGCTTCCAGCAGGGGAGCACACCCTGCCACTGGCCAGCCTGCTCCTGCACTGAACTGCAGACAGGGACTTCCTGTCTGCTTGGAGGCTGCTGACCCAGCCCCCTAAATTAACCCTCTGCTATCCCTAAACTACAGGGTTATTTTCACTAGAAGGTTGAAACAAAAGCGCAATAGGGTCTTATCCGGGTAAAATGTTCAATTACTGAATGTATTAAACTCACCTTCTCAAAGATAAAATAAAGCTTGTATAGTAAGTCAGCCTGCTGCACGTCCAACGGTCCACAGCGGAACCGTACCACAGTTCAATAAGGAATAAATTCTTGGACTTTGAGTGCGCTGCCAGACGGATTCAATAACCACACAAGGTTAAAAAAGTTAACCCTTTAATCCCTACGCGTTTCAAAGCATAACGCTTCTTCTTCAGGGGTTGATACATGACTACAGAGAGCTGTCATCACATTTATACATACAGGATTCAAATTTGGCGCCCTCAGAGACACGAGGAGCGCCGCAAAGGTCAAAGATCAAAGTGATTCAAGCGTCAAGAGTTCATAAAGGTTAAACAATCCCTAATTAAAAATAAATCTTTATTATGTTTTACAGATAAAAGAAAAAGAAGAAAAGAAAAAGGATGATAAAAAATAAATAAAGAAAAACGAGAAAAAAATATATATATATGTAAAATGAACCCACGACGTGATGAAAAAGAAAAAAAGGGATCAAAGTCCAGCGAACACACCGCTACACCAGGGAGAGTGTTTGAATTTAAAAGAGAATTTATAATCCGACCATTGGTATGAGTCTCCAAAATAGATATTTATAAAAGTGATAATTAAATACTGAATGTGTATGTATGATTAAAAATACGCTAATGAAATTGATGTGAAAAAAATGAATAAAGATAAAAATAAAAAATATATATAAAAATAAAATGTGTCACTAGTTATTTTATTTCAAATTCCATGAGGAATCCGTGGCGTGAGTTGGTAGACAAAAGGAAAAAAGGAAAAAAGAAAAAAGAAAAAACCACAAATGGAAGAAACCAAGATCGCATACCGCTGAAGAAATGTTAAAAAAATATTATATATATTAAAAAAAGTCACCCAAAACAAGAACTGATTATTATAAAAAAACTGTATGCATGAAAAAAATTTTTTTGAACAGAAAAACGCATAATTAATTTCATTTCAGCAGTCTATTCGAGATGCGAGGTTCCAATAACACGAACCAGACAAACAGAAAAAAATTGTAGGAAACGAAAAAATGCAAAATAATGACCAAAAAACCAAGGGAAAATTAACACCTTAGTTTCCAGAACAATGTCACATTATATGGAATATGAACGAAAACAATACATAAAAAGTAAAAATTACGTCAAAACGCATGCATGAATGGATAAAAATATTATTAGATAAAAATATTATTATTATTAATATGAAAAAACGTGTAATAGATAAAATTATTTGAAGGATATATACACCCGTATTAGCCATGATAAATGAAAGACTATAGTATGTATAGGTAAGATTAACCCACTAAGTGGGTGTAAAAAATGTGCAAGAAAAAAAAAAATATATATATATATATACATAATATATATATATACATAAAAAAGAGAAATTATTTATTATTATAAACATATGAAAAAAACATATCATTTTTCTTTTCCCCTTTTTTTCATTTGGGGGTGAAGGGTTAATTTCCGTTGTTTTTTCTTTCTTCACATAGATTTTTTTCATATGTTTATAATAATAAATAATTTCTCTTTTTTATGTATATATATATATTATATATATATATATATTTTTTTTTTTCTTGCACATTTTTTACACCCACTTAGTGGGTTAATCTTACCTATACATACTATAGTCTTTCATTTATCATGGCTAATACGGGTGTATATATCCTTCAAATAATTTTATCTATTACACGTTTTTTCATATTAATAATAATAATATTTTTATCTAATAATATTTTTATCCATTCATGCATGCGTTTTGACGTAATTTTTACTTTTTATGTATTGTTTTCGTTCATATTTCATATAATGTGACATTGTTCTGGAAACTAAGGTGTTAATTTTCCCTTGGTTTTTTGGTCATTATTTTGCATTTTTTCGTTTCCTACAATTTTTTTCTGTTTGTCTGGTTCGTGTTATTGGAACCTCGCATCTCGAATAGACTGCTGAAATGAAATTAATTATGCGTTTTTCTGTTCAAAAAAATTTTTTTCATGCATACAGTTTTTTTATAATAATCAGTTCTTGTTTTGGGTGACTTTTTTTAATATATATAATATTTTTTTAACATTTCTTCAGCGGTATGCGATCTTGGTTTCTTCCATTTGTGGTTTTTTCTTTTTTCTTTTTTCCTTTTTTCCTTTTGTCTACCAACTCACGCCACGGATTCCTCATGGAATTTGAAATAAAATAACTAGTGACACATTTTATTTTTATATATATTTTTTATTTTTATCTTTATTCATTTTTTTCACATCAATTTCATTAGCGTATTTTTAATCATACATACACATTCAGTATTTAATTATCACTTTTATAAATATCTATTTTGGAGACTCATACCAATGGTCGGATTATAAATTCTCTTTTAAATTCAAACACTCTCCCTGGTGTAGCGGTGTGTTCACTGGACTTTGATCCCTTTTTTTCTTTTTCATCACGTCGTGGGTTCATTTTACATATATATATATTTTTTTCTCGTTTTTCTTTATTTATTTTTTATCATCCTTTTTCTATTCTTCTTTTTATTTTATCTGTAAAACATAATAAAGATTTATTTTTAATTAGGGATTGTTTAACCTTTATGAACTCTTGACGCTTGAATCACTTTGATCTTTGACCTTTGCGGCGCTCCTCGTGTCTCTGAGGGCGCCAAATTTGAATCCTGTATGTATAAATGTGATGACAGCTCTCTGTAGTCATGTATCAACCCCTGAAGAAGAAGAGTTATGCTTCGAAACGCGTAGGGATTAAAGGGTTAACTTTTTTAACCTTGTGTGGTTATTGAATCCGTCTGGCAGCGCACTCAAAGTCCAAGAATTTATTCCTTATCCCTAAACTACATACATTGCAATAGACAATGGTGATACAGTAAGACAAGGCAAACACAGCACATACCTTAATACATACAGTAAACATTACAGGACAATACACATTAATGATCAAATACAGGGAAGGAGAGAGGGAGCAGCCGAGGGTCTCCGCCACCTCCTTTACTATATATCGGTGTATGATCCAGTGGCCTAGATTTTCATAGGTGGAGACAGTAAGGTGTGAGGTGTTACATGTTACAGAACCACTCAGCACCCAGAATATGTTGTGCAGTTATATGTATGTATAATAGGTTCTATGTGAGATGCATGTCCCTAATGCATCAGCCCACAGGCTGCGCCCCTGGGCAGAGGGGACACGATATTCTCCTTTTGTCTGCCCTCCCCCCACCTTTGTAATTCCCACAGTAAACATCGGCAGGCTCCGGCCACCTGCGGCTTTTGTAATGCATGTCTGGCCTGCCGCTTTTCTATTGGCCTGCCCTCTGTATCTGTGTGATATATTCTGAGTCCTGTGAGTAAAGTGTTGTCAGACTGGAAATACGTGGAGAAGCAGTGATCTTTTATATGCGCCCATGTAACCAAGGAATTCCAGCCAGCGTCATTCATTCAGACTCCAGCCAACGCAGAGCGGACCTCCGGAAACACGGGGTGGTACTGAAAGAGGTACTCCAGCTTGTGAGACCCTGTTACATGAGGCATGTAAGGGGTCTGTGTTGTACATCGGTGTATGACACACTGGTCCAGATCTCCATAGGTGGAGGCTGTAAGGTGTGAAGGCATGTAGATGGTCTGTGTTATACATCAATGTATGACCCACTGGTCCAGATGCCCATAGCTAGAGGCAGTGAGATGTGGGGGGTATTTAGGGGATCTGTGCTGTATAACAGTGTATGACCCACTAATCCAGATCATCATAATTGGGGGCAGTGAGGTGTGAGGCATGTACGGGGTCTGTGTTGAACATTGGTGTGTGACCCATTGGTCCAGATGTCCATAGGTGGAGGCAGTGAGGTGTGAGGCATGTAGGCGGTCTGTGTTGTACATCGATGTATGACCCACTAGTCCAGATTTTCATAGGTGGAGGCAGTGAATTGTGGGGGAAATTAGGGGATCTGTGCTGTATATCAGTGCATCACATTGGTCTAGATCTCCATAGGTGGAGGAAGTGAGGTGTGTGGCATTTAGGGGGTCTGTGTTGAACATCGGTGTATGACCCACTGGTCCAGATATCTATAGGTAGAGACAGTGAGGTGTCAGGCATGTAGGGAGTCTGTGTTGTACATGGGTGTATGACTCCCTGGTCCAGTTGTCCATAGGTGGTGGTAGTGAGGTGTGGGGGCAGATCTCCATAGGTGGAGGAAGTGGGACCTGTGGTGGTTTACTATTGACATGATGTCTTCTGGATTATCACTTTAAAATGAAAAGAGATGGTGTTTGTGTATCGATAGCGGGTGATGAACACAACCAATATCTAGTCATAGAAAATAGGCATTCGATAAAACAGCAGAACTCACGCTCCAACAATGCTGACACTTCCTTCTCTGTCAGGGCTCCCAAGACATCGTACTCTTCCAGCACGCTCATAGAAGGATGCCAGACGAGCACCAAGGTAGGCAGGATAGCCGCTGTCTGTAGAACATAAACAAGTCAGAATCATGCCTGTTGTAGGGGGTCAGCCACTTCTAAGAGCTGAATTACGCTGTGACTTTAAGAGACAATGCTCCTATCTGATTTGTGTGCACTTTGACTAGTCCTTTATCCCCTGCAGCTTGCTGTGTATTGGTTTTGAGCAAGGAGCAGAAAGTGTCAGTTCAGGAAGTGGAGAGGGAGCCTTGTGTCTGTGAGAGACAGGCAGGACTATAAATGCGTCCTAACAATGAGAGACTGGTAAGTGAACTAACTGCTTCAAGCGAGAAGATAGCGCCCAGTTACCGAAGGATTGATCACCAGGACCGTGTCAGAAGGAAAGAGGCTCTTAGCACAGCCAAGTAGTTCTCCCTGAGCAACTGTAACCTTAGAGAGGAAACAACGCTGTGGTACCAGTAACCTCTCAACATTAGAAGTGGGAACGAGACTTGCCAGGATCCAGAAGAAGACGGATCAGTTAACCTGAAGGAAAAGCTCAACCAAATCAACAAACTTGGCTCCACTACATCAGGACCAGGCAGCAGCTAACAAGCTTTCTCCTAAGCTCTACAAAACTGTGAATGAGACACCGGTGTTCAACTATGTAGGCTTCTTTAGGTAGGATGCTGCAGCAGCATGGCCTGATTATTGAAAGCCAGCTGGGAAGTTAGAAGAGAATATTCTGAAAGTACTAGAAATTGTTTATACTGTTTATATTGAACTTTGCATTGCCATAGCTGGAGTGCAGCTTGTGTGACACGCTCCAGCTATCTCTGCTTGTATATATTATTAAAGTTGTCATTACAAAACATGTTATTCTTAATTTCTGGCATATAATCCTCCATCTTTCAATAAAGCCAATGTCTTGTTTCTGCCTCTTCATCTACTGTACCATATTTGAGTCCTGCCAGTGGTGTCATTCAGGCACTGCTACACCATCACAGTGTAGATTGCAGCTCAGTCTTCTAGACATGGACAATAGAGTAAGACTCACTAGATTCACTATCGTCCATACAAGTCCATAATGAAATGTCCTATGGGGCCTTAGGAAGCAGCAACCATACATCAAGGGTCATCAGAGGACATCAAAGGACCTAGCTTTGCAGGGGCCATGTCCATTATCTTTGGGCAATCAGTTCTGGGCTTCACAGCCTCATTGCAAAACGGTCTGATGGGTCGATTACAGCTGGAGTCATCTGTGTAGTAGTCATCCACATTAATAGGAATTTAGACACTGCTTGATGTCTGTAATGCTCAGGTACTTTGGATTAAATTTGGCATTGCACTCTCTTCCTTATGAGATTATTGAGCTACTAGCCTCTAGTCAAGCTTCCTTTCACCTGCTGCTTATCCTCAAGATTCTACTGAAGCTCCGTGGACCGATCCCTAGCTAGCCCTGACTACGCTACCTGCAGCTACTGCCCCTAGTCGGTGCTATTCCAGCCCAGGTCAGTCCATAACACTTATTGCGGAGCTTCGAAACTTGCCTGCGGTCACTTATTGCGGACTGTTGGCTCTTGCCTGCAGTCACTTATTGCGGTGCTTCAGCTCTTGCTTGAGGTCATTTATTGCGGACTGTCAGCTAATAAGGGTCATTACTACCTCTATTTTGCACAGTATTGTGATAGATTAATATTATACACAATATTCAAGAAATGCAGCAGCGTGGTAATAAACTGTGACAGACATGGATGTCACGCAGTGTGGTGGCACTGTCACAAACACAGATATCAAAAGACTGACCATCACTTTCAAAAAGAAAGACTAATGTGAACAGGTGCAAGCTTTGAGAGCCACTCTATATGTAACTAAGCAAATTGTCTCTTCAGAGAGGAAGAGTACTAGAACTCTAGAACTACTTATTTGAAGTAGTAATCCTAAAAGTCAATATCTACCCTCAAACGAGCCTTGTCACATGACTTAGGATAAAAGCCAAAACCAAAATCTCCATTTGCAGACATTGTATTTCAGGGTTCTGCCCCTAGTCAGTGCAAAGTGTGAGATCTGGTTTGGCCTGCTGAGAGGCGCCTGACCGGGATCCAAGGGGTAAATTTTCTCCTTCAAAATTGATATTTTGGTTCTGGCTTTTGTCATGTGCAAGGCTCGTTAGATTGTTGATGGTTGATATTGACTTTTAGAATTGCTACTTCCAATAGTCGGAACAAAAGTTTTAGTCCTCTTTCTCTCTGAAGAGACAATTTGCGTATTTGTCTTGGCATGTCAGGCTTGACATGTCACTCACCGCAAGGAGAAATGATAGCCCTTGGATATATGTAAGTAACAAATTAAAGCTGCACACTGAAACACTATAGTCTGCAGATGTAGAACATATGGAATGGGAACTGCATTACTATTAAAATAAATAAAAAAAAAAGGGAAGGTAATTGGTGCATAAACTGGCCAATTCATGTGAGCAGAGCAGCCAGTGACAAGAAGACATCTTTGTTGGGACATTGCTCTAACAAGGCATACCCATCTGTTGGGACCCTAACCTAACAAGGCACACCCCTCTGTTGGGACCCTGACCTGACAAGGTAACCCCTTATATAGTGATTACCCCCTCCCCTTCTCGTATTTTTTCTGTCTTATCTTTTATTTGGTAATTATGGCTGCCAGGGGAGAATCCTGGTACACTCAGCAGAAAAAGGATGCTCTTGCTGGAATATGCATGTATAAAGGCATCGATCCCCAGGGCAAAACCAAAGGCCAAATGTGTCATGATTCAGATTGGGTTTTGAGTCCTGTCTGCCCCTTTTCCCAGTCTGGTCATGCAGGGGTTAACTTTGCCTTGCCTCGTTTTGGTTTCAGGTCAGCTATTTCTCCCCGCTGCATAATGCAGGCGATGTGTAACAACAACCCTTAAACCAAAAAAGAAAAAAGCCTCTAGACCAAAGACATGAAACCGAAAAAAACTAGAAAAATCAGGGACTGCAATAGAATTTGTTTCAATGGGACTGGAAATAGTGAACATAAAATAAAAAGTGACTCATATATCAAATATCCAAAGGTCAAATGGTCAGTCACCAAGATATAATCGACAATATACTGTAGGTCAGTACCCAGAGTAGTCCCTGAAAAAATAGAGGTTCAAAAAAATATCATAAATATAGTAATATTTTATTGATGATAATACACACATAAAGTGACAATATGCAAAGCATAATCCAAAGTATAGCAAGAGGCGGCAGTTAAAATATATAGGGTGTCACATGGTACATAATAGAGCATAAGGAGATATACCAGTCCTCATAAGGAATCAATAATTATGTGTTGAGGGATCCACAACTACAAATTGATTAATGCGTACTGTTGGCAGAGTTATATATGAAAGTAGTGCGGCCCAATATAAATGACATACGAGGCATGTATCTTCCTAGTATGAAGCAAGGTAAATGTGTACACCATACAGAGAGCGGGTAGTCTCACTGAATGCAGTTGCACATGTCCAGCTGCTCAGAAGCAAATGAAAAAGATCCCATCTCAGTCCAGCATACAGTTATTCGCTTCTATAATATGTCAACAAGATAATGGCCATAAGATCGCTGAACAGAAAGTAGCGGTAAGTTAGATATGGAGGGAGCTCAAAGCTGGTTACCTTCAGTCATGGTGCCGCTGGATCTCAGTGCAAGCAGCATCGGTGGGACACAAGGAGGCTCCTTGTTTTATACTCCTTTTTTCCACCTGACCATGTGGATTTTTTCTTTTTTGGTTTAGGGGTTGACACACATCGCCTGCATTATGCAGCATATTGTCACTTTATGGATGTATAACAACCCTGCTGGCATCACTGCATGGCCTCCCATCCTCCGCACACCAACTTACTCAATGCTCTGGGTCATGCTGTGAATTCTGTTTGCTGCCTGTCCTATGTTCTATGCTCTGTTCCTCTGCTCTCCTGCATGCTTCTTGGCTGTGTGTGTATAGGGGGGCGGCGCCAGAACTCTCTGGTTCTTATGCAGCCAGGGTGCACCCGTCTAATCTGTCCCTGACCAATTACCTAGAGCCCTCGACTATTTAGGTCCACCACACCCACTGGAACATTGCCTGTGCAATGTCTAAACTCAGTATCTTGCTGCTGAGGAAGCCAGGCCCTGTCCTGTGTATCTCCTTCTCTGTAGAAATACTCTTAGCCTTGCTTTGTGTTCTTTTTCTGCCCTCCAGGAGGCTGCATATCCTGGTCTCTGTGTCTTGGTCCTAGCTTTGTGTTTACTTGTCCTTCCGCCTGCCAGGAGGCAGAATATCCTGGTCCTTGAGTCTTTGTCCCTGTACCTTGTCTGAACTCTGTCCTTCCTCTGCCTCCTTGTCTTTTGCTACCTTCCCTGCTGTGCCTTTCCCTGTGTCCTCCCCGTCCTTGCTCTGCACCCTTGCAGCTTTGCCTGCTCTGCACCCTTGCAGCTCTGCCTGCTCTGCACCCTTGCAGCTCTGCTCCTGCTGCTGCTGCAGAACCTCTTGCTGCAGCTTCTTTCCACATACCTTGTGGTTCAGTTTGCTCTGCTGCTGCAGAACCTCTTGCTGTAGCTTCTTTCCACAGACCTTGTGGTAAAGCTTTGCTCTGTGTCATGATCCATGCTGGATCATGACAGATAAAATGCACTAGTAACCTTTTTTTTTTCCTTAAGCTGTGGTGATTAAGTTTGGTTTTGCCCCCGGTGGCCATTAGGATTATTACACATTGGTGTCTTTTGTTCTAGTTTGCCCCCGGTGGTGGTGAGCGTTATTGCACATGATTATAAAGCAGGTGTGATTGCTCTGGCTCTGCTATAAAAGAGTGTCAGGTGTTGCATCATGGTTGGTGATAGTGTTCATTTCAACCATCCTTGTTGGAGGAAGGATCTAGAGAGAGGTCCTGGCAGCTCAGTCAGAGCCCTGTTGTGGAAGGAGTCAGAGGGGATTTCCTTGCAGCTCTGTCAGAGCTTGGTGGCTGCTATTCAGGAGGAAAGCTGCATTCTGGTGGTGGACTCTGTTGCTGGGAGCAAGAGCAACAGAGCAAAGCTAAGTGGTGTTTCCCTGTTTGTATTTTTCCATGGTGTGTATTAGTACAGCGGTGGGGCCAGTGCCTGCATCACCCAGCTCCCTAGCAAGGGATAGGTGTAGGGTGTGCTAGAGTGACAGGTATCCTGATCGGCGCTCGGTGCGGAACCGACCTAGGGAACGTTAGGAGTGTGCAGAAGGTCTCCACGTCCCCGTTCCCTATCACAGGGCCCACCGTTGTAACTGTTTCCCCTTCCCCCCGTGTCTTGTTGTTTTAGTTACCGGCCAGTGGGCTGTTTCACACAGGACAGTTTCACGTGCCGTGTCTTGTTGTTTCAGTTACCGGCCTGCTGGTCGCGTCACACAGGACGGGTCCACGTGACACTCTGCTGCTGCAGAACCTCTTGCTGCAGCTTCTTTCCACAGACCATGTGGTTCAGCTTTGCTCCACTCCTGCTGCCGCTGCAGAACCTCTTGCTGCAGCTTCTCTCCGCAGACCTTGTGGTTCAGCTTTACTCTGCAGTCCTGTGGCTCCGCCTACTCTGCGCTCCTGCGGCTCTGCCTACTCCACACTCCTACGGCTCTGCCTACTCCACACTCCTATGGCTCTGCCTACTCTGCACTCCTACGGCTCTGCCTACTCTGCACTCCTGCGGCTCCACCTACTCCACACTCCTGCCTGTATCCATACCTACACCTCCTGTGTCCTGTCCCTGAGTGGGATCAGCAGTCACAGCCAGACACCACCCTGGAGTGGCACCTGGCAGCTGTCTGCTGCACAACCCTGACCTCACCATTGGAGGCTCCAGAGAAGACCAAGGCAGCTGTCTTAGTCAAGCCCCTTTCAGGGTAGTCTGGTCTGTGGCACAGTGGGGCCACAACCCCCCAGCTCGCACCAACCAGCTAAGGTGCGAGCGTGACACGATGTCAGTTATATTTTCTGTCTACGGCGTGAGTATATGACTCTGGTAGTACCCTGATTTGCCCTGCTGCGCTTACTGACTTTGCCCGTGTCTGTTCCTTCCTCTCTTCCTGTCCCATCTTAGTGTTTCCCTTTATTTTGGGATTTCCCAGTGTTTGATTCGGTTTTGGCTCTGACCTGACTTTGTCTCTTGCTTCGGGTACTTCTGCTTTGGACTGGTACTGACCCTCTGGCGCTCTGCTGACTCTGTGCTTGGTTTTTCCCTTTATACTGTGTGACGTTCTAGGTTTTGACTTGACTTATTTGACTTCTCTGCTGCCACCTGGTGGTAGCCTAACTGCAGGTCTGCTATTGCAGATGTGCTGTCCTCCTTCCACTTTATTGCCATCTAGTGGAGCTTGCAGCTACCTTGCATAGCTGCAGCGTGACAAAATGGTCGCAGAACTGGTGCAACTTGAAGCAGATCAAGACCATGCCCAGAGCCCAGCGGAGGCAGGGGTCAGCCAAATTATGGACGTTACCGAACTAGAGGTCCAACCAGTGGAGGCCGGCCCTATTCGCAGCCAGGGTAGCATGGACCGGTATCTGCAAATGGCCCTACAACAATGCCCCGCAGAGGATTTTGCGAGATGCCTGCAGCTGGTCCAGCAATACCAAGAGAGAGCCGAGCAAGAGGGCCAATCCGAGCGGGCGGCCCATGTGAAGGTAGCCCGAATCCAGGGGCAGAGGTCTTCCCAGCCCAGAAGTGAGTCCAGAATGGACAGCCAGCCAGAGCATTTTCCTGTGATGTAAAAGGATGGGAACTTGGACACTTTAGGGGATTGGAAAAAACCTGTAGACAGTACCGGTTGCCTGTGACCGAATGGGCCCGATATTTTACCCCAGAGCTCAAAGGAAAAGCTCTGGAGGCATTTGTTTCTCTCCCTCCAGACCAAGATGGAGACTATGAGGCCATCAAGCAGTCCCTGATAAAGAAGTACCAACTGACTCCTGAGGTTTACAGTAAAAAGGTTTACCAGTTCCTACATATTTGTCCAGCTAAGGTGCGACAGTTCGTGATAGACCTTATAAAGCAGCGCAGGTCGTCCACACCTACGAGGCTGACTGTAAACCGGACGTGTGGAAGCCAGCTGGAAAGGGGGTAAGCCAACAACCTACCCTAGTACCCCTGCCAGCTGACTCAATGGAGGCCCTGTCCCCTTTGCGAACACCAGGCCTACACCCTACACTGGAAATCTCAGCTTCGCCTGTCCTAAGAAGCAGAAGAGGAACCCCCCCAGCCAAGGCCTCAGGGCATAATACAGCAGTTCTTTTTGTGGGTAGGGCAGTGGGGAGGGTATGTGACAATTTGCAGCACGTCACCGTGGGGAGCAAGGGCGCTATAGGCCTCAAGGACACCAGTGCCGAACGAACCCTCATCCAACCCAGACTGTCGGCTCCTGAAGAGTTTATTCCGTTGAAAACCCTGACTGTCACCTGGATTGGGGTCGTCCGCTGTCCCTTGCCGATTGCCTGGGTTTTTATAGATTGGGGTGTCGGGAGAGGGGTGAAGGAAGTGGGGGTGTCTGAATACTTGCCCACCGATGTTTTGTTGGTGACTTGATTTGGGGAGGATGTTTGTGTATGATTTCCCTGACCCCCCTCCCCAATCTGATACTGAGGGTAATGATAATGATGTGAACATGTATGCTACCTGACAGTGATTTACCTGATAATTCTTTATCTGACAATGATTTATCTGATAATGATTATGTATCTGAAGGTACGGGAACACTCAGACACGTCACGCTGAGGGGTGAGATGGCTGAGGAATCACTAACAGGAGCAAACAACAGTGCTAAGGGTAATGGGGATAGGAATGGGAACCATGAGGAAGGTGATGCTGTGCAACTGACCAGTGCCACAGAGGAAGGTAACTGCTCCATATATAGCACTGCTCCTGAGGTAATGGGGGTGGATGGGGAGGTAGTACCCATAGCAGCGCCAGCTGATGGGTCTGTGGAAATCCCCAGGGAGAAGGCCTAAGTGGCTGTTGTCACCCGCAGTCAGAGTGCCCAGATTGCAGATAACGCCCTGCCTTCTGGAGAGGGATGACTGAACCCGAGATGGACCCAGAGCAGGTCCCAGAGGGTTCTCATTAGGAAGGGACCTTGATGTCACTTCTAGCTGCCTCCAGCCAGAAGTTCCAGGCTGCTCTGCACTCAGATGCGAGCCTGGAGACCTTGAGACACGTTGCTGAGATGCCCACCTCCGAGACTGATAAGGAGAGGATGTTCTGGGAATGAGGGAGGGTGTAATGGGAGACAGTTGTCAGTAAATCCCAAAAGGACTGGTTGAGGGAAAGACAGCTGGTCATCCCCTACCAATTTAGGGGTGAGTTGTTAAGGATTTCCTACAAGATTCCACTCGCTGAACACTTGGGGATCAGCAAAATTAGGGCCCGGCTGTCTCAACACTTCTATTGGCCCAAATTGGGGACAGATGTGACAAACTACTGTCATTCCTGTATCACCTGTCAAAGAGTGGGGAAGTCAGGGCCTGCTCTTAAGGCTCCCCTGATCTCTTTGCCAGTGATAGAGGAGCCTTTCCACAGGATCGCTGTGGACATTCTGGGACCTCTGGCCATACTCAGCAGCTCTGGAAAGCAGTACATCCTTATTTGTGGTAGACTATGTTACCTGGTACCTGGAGGCAGTGGCTCTGTCCTCAACTAGGGCAGATAAGGTGGCGGATGTCCTCTTGGCCATCTTTTCACGAGTAGGATTTCCCAGGGAGATTCTTACCGACCAAGGGACTCAATTCATGTCTCCCCTTATGGAGGCTCTCTGCAAAAAAGTGAAGTGTCTGGTATCGAGCACGTATCACCCCCAAACCAAAGGTTTGTGTGAGCGCTTCAACTGTACCCTCAAACAGATGTTAAGAATGCTAGCTGAGACCCAAAGATGCGACTGGGAGCGGTATCTCCTACATCTGCTATTTGCTTACCGAAAGGTTCCGCAGGCCTTGACTGGGTTTCCCCCCCTTCGAGCTTCTGTACGGCAGGCGAGTCCAGGGACCCCTTGGGTTAGTAAGGGAATCCTGAGAAGATGAGTTGAGCCCTTTGGAAGTGTCCATCATGGAGTATGTCATGCGTTTCCATGACAAGATGCAGACCTTAGCGCAGTTTGGTGCATGACAACACGGTGCAGGTTCAAGATGACCAGAAGCACTGGTACGATCAGAACGCTCGGGAGCGGACCTACCAGGTGGGTCAGAAGGTGTGGGTGCTGGTCCCCATACCAAGGATATGCTTCAGGCGGCTAGGGAAGGCTCATACGTCGTACACCAACAGCTCACCCCAGTCACCTCCGTGTTCACACTTGAACACGCTCGGGGTACGCGCAAGGTTTTTCACGTCAATATGTTGAAAGCTCATCAAACGTGAGCATGCGTGCTACCAGTCTGCAACCAGACCGAGTACGGGAAGGAAGATCCCCTCCTGGACATGCTGGCCCAAGCTAAGGCAAAAAGAGTTTAGGAGTGATAAGGTTAGAATTTTTTTGTTTATCATTTAAACTCATTGATGGTGATGTGTGTCAGGGCTCTTTATATCACAGAAAGCAATTGCAGATACCTGTGCAAATTAGTTTGACAGGTGTGTCCAAATAAAGGCAAGACTACTTAAGAAGGCTGTTCCACATTATTAAGCAGCCTACATTTTTTGCCAAAATGGGAAAGAAAAAGGATGTGTCGGCTGCTGAGAAGCAGCAAATTGTGGAGTATTTAGGTCAAGGCATGACTACAATCAACATTGCCAAGACACTTCATCGTGATCATCGCACAATCAAGAAGTATGTAGCTGATTCCCAGCACACACGTGTGCGTGCTGATAAGGAAAAATTGAGGACACTTTCCAACAGGCAATTGCGTCAGGTTAAAAGAGCAGCTGCAAAAATGCCTTGTCATAGCAGCAGACAAGTTTTTGAAGCTGCTGGTGCCTCCAACGTCCCCCGAACAACAAGGTGCAGGGTCCTTCAGAGGTTTGCAGCTGTGCGTAAGCCATCCTGTCGACCATCTCTATCCACTGCACACAAGCAGAAACGGCTCCAGTGGGCCAAACGAGACATGAAGACTGACTTCCAAACTGTTTTGTTCACCGATGAGTGCCGTGCAACGCTCGATGGTCCAGATGGATGGAGTGGAGGATGGCTGGTTGATGGACACCCCATGAAAACACGGCTAAGGCGCCAACAAGGAGGAGGTGGAGTAATGTTTTTGGCTGGAATCATGGGGAGAGAGATTGACGGCCCCTATAGGATCCCTGAAGGGGTAAAGATGAACTCCATAATCTATGTGGAGTTTCTAAAACAGCACTTCCTGCCATGGTTCAAGAGGAAGAACCGTGCTTTCCGCAGCAAGATCATTGTCATGCATGATAATGCACCGTCTCATGCAGCAAATAACACATCTGCATCTCTGGCTGCTATGGGCATAAAAGAGGACAAACTTATGGTGTGGCCACCAACTTACCCTGACCTCAATCCCATTGAGAACCTCTGGAGCATCATCAAAAGGAGTGTCTATGATGGCGGGAGGCAGTTCACATCTAAGCAACAGCTCTGGGAGGGTATTCTGTCCACATGCAAAACAATTGAAGCACAAACCATCCAAAAACTGACAAATTCAATGGACGAGAGAGTTCAGAAGCTTCTTTCGAACAAGGGGTCCTATGCGCAATTGTAACATCACCTAGAATAAAGTTTTGACTTGAAAACTGTTTGATTTCATTTTCTAAAAAGCTGATAATGCTTATAATTTCACAATTGATCATTTTTTTGTTCAAAATAAAAATAAAAAGGTTGAAAACTCTGCTGTGCATAATAATTTGGAACATGCATTTTGAGTGCTTCTTATTTTTAAAAATACACTGTTTTCATAGGCAGTTTGTTCAAAAACATTGCAATTATACTAGAATATTAGATGACTGGAAAACAACAATGACTGCAATTCATATAGGTAATTTAGAGAAAATATGAGGAAATATTTTTTGCATAATAATTTGGAACACAGTGTATAGAGGATGTGGAGGCAAGTGCCTTGCTATCCGCACACCAGCGGTCGCAGCTGCGAGCCACATTGGCATCCTTCCGGGCCGTGTTTACCAACTGACCCGGAAGGACTGAGGTAGTTGTCCATGAAGTGGACACCGGGAATCATGCCCCCTATGCCGGACACTCTATTGGATCTCTCACGAGGTGCAGCACATCATGCGCCAGTAGATCGATGAGATTTTGCAGCTGGGGATGATTCAACAGTCCAAGAGCATGTGGGCTCAACGCCATCACAGCCTCCGATGCGCACCCAATGCCACGCATTGAGGAGCTGCTTGAGCGGTTAGCTGATGCGCACTATCCATTATGGATCTGAGTCGGGGATATTGGCAGATCCCCCTGAGCCCCAAGGCACAGGAGAAGTCCACCTTTATCACACCCTTTGGACTACATGAGTCTATGGTCATTCCTTTTGGCATGAAGAATGCCCCTTCCACATTCCAGCGGATGGTCGACCACCTGCTTCAGGGACTGGAGATGTGCGCGGTGGTGTACAAGGATGACAATGCCGTCTTCAATTCCACCTGAGAGGAACACCTTCAGCATCTCCAGGAGGTGCTCGGGTGCATCCACCAAGCAGGCCTGACCATCAAGCTAGGAAAGTGCCAGATGGGCATGAGAGAGGTCCACTACCTGGGGCAGTGCTGAGATCTCATCTCCCGATATTTTGGTGCTGAGATCTCCGTCTGCGCATGCGCCGCCCCCGGCGGCCATTTTCTCGGAGTCCACTGCATAGGAAACCATAGAACTGCGGGGGGCTCTGGCCTTTCAAAAAATGTCAGCAGAGTCCTCGCAGCACTGGAGACCCCCACAGCAGCACCGGACACCCCCAAAGCACCACCGGACACCTGCAGCAGCACTGGACACCTGAAGCGGCGCGCCGCACATCGGAACACCCCCTCAGCCCAGCCTATGGCCTGCAGCCTCACCCCACTCCTGCCTCCTCCAGCAGTGATCCTGGGACCCTGCTTCACTGCTGCCACCACCCCCGGCAAGCAATAAGACGCATAGATTATAAGAAGCACCACCATTTTATTAAAGAAAAAAATTAAGTGATTTAGATGAAGGAATTGAGGGTAAACTGATTAAATTTGCTGATGATGCAAATCTAGTAGGGATAGCTAATACTAGAGAAGAGAGAGAAAGGATTCAAAAAGATATAAATAAACTGGAGCAGTGGGCAGCAACTAACAGAATGGTTTTTAACAGGGAAAAATGCAAAGTACTACATCTGGGCAAAAAAAAATACAGAATGGGAGGAATACAGCTAAGAAACAGCACATGTGAAAAAGACTTGGGTATACTAATAGATCACAGACTGAACGTGAGTCAACAGTGTGACAGTCATTATTGCCCTCTACTCCTCTTTGGTCAGACTCATCTGGAATACTGTGTCCAGTTTGGAGCACCACATTTTAAAAAAGACATCAACAAACTGGAGCAAATTCAGAGAAGAGCGACCAGAATAATGACCGGTTTGCAAACCATGTCCTATGAGGAACGGTCACAGGATTTGGAAATGTTTAGCTTGCAAAAAAGAAGACTGAGAGGAGACTTAACCCCTTCCTGACATGAGACGTACTATCCCGTCCATGGGACCCGGGCCCCTATGCCCATGGACGGGATAGTACGTCTACCGCGATCAGCGGCGCCCACGTGGTGAGCACCGCTGATCGCGGCCGGGTGTCAGCTGATTATCACAGCTGACACCCGGCACAATGTGTCAGGGGCGGTCACGGACCGCCCCCGACACGTTAACCCCTTGCACACCGCGATCAAACATGATCGCGGTGTACCGGGGGTTATAGGGAAGCATCGGCAGGGAGGGGGCTCCCTAAGTGCTTCCCTGAGCCCCCCACGGCAGCGCAATGTGCAGTGCTGCTGCCGGGGGCTCCTTTCCTGCAGGCCCCCGAATCCAAGATGGCGACGGGGGCCTTCGGGGGCCTGCAGGAAGCTGGCTTCCTCAGTGCCTGCAAAGCGCAGGCATGAGGAAGCCTGTGCAGTGCCTGTGACAGATCGCTGATGTGACAGATCAGCGATCTGTCACAGGACAGTGATGTCCCACCTGGGACTATTTAATAAAGTAAAAATAAAAATAAAAAAAGTGTTAAAATAAATTTAAAAAAATCGCCAAATAAATTAGAAAAAAAAATAAATATTCCCCCCAAAAAATCCATTTTTTAGAAATAAAAAAAAAAAAACAATAAAAGTACACATATTAGGTATCGCCGCGTCCGTAACGACCCGCCCTATAAAACTGTCCCATTAGTTAACCCCTTTTTAGCGAACCCCTTAAAAAATAAAAATAAAAAACGAAGCAAAAAATAATGATTTATTATCATATCGCCAAACAAAAAGTGTAATAACGCGCGATCAAAAAGACGCATATAAATATCCATGGTACCGCTGAAAACGTCATCTTGTCCTGCAAAAAACAAGCTGCCATACAGCATCATCCGCAAAAAATTAAAAAAGTTATAGCTCGCAGAATAAAGCGATGCAAAAATAATTATTTTTTATATAAAATAGTTTTCATTGCATAAAAGCGCCAAAACATAAAAAAAGACCTAAATGAGGTATCGCTGTAACCGTACTGACCCGAAGAATAAAACCGCTTTATCAATTTTATCGCACGCGGAACGGTGTAAACGCACCCCCCCAAAAGAAATTCATGAAACGCTGGTTTTTGTTCATTCTGCGTCCCAAAAATCGGAATAAAAAGCGATCAAAAAAGTCACGTGCCAGAAAATGGTACCAATAAAAACGTCAAATCGTCCCGCAAAAAATAAGACCTCACATGACTCGGTGGGTCAAAATACAGAAAAATTAGAGCTCTCAATATGTGGTGATGCAAAAACTATTTTTACAATAAAAAGCGTCTTTTAGCGTGTGACAGCCGCCAAACATAAAAACTGCCATAAATAGTAAATCAAACCCCCCGTTATCACCCCCTTAGTTAGGGAAAAATAATAAAATAAAAAAAATGTATTTATTTCCATTTTTCCGTTAGGGTTAGGGTTAGGGATAGGGTTAGGGTTAGGGTAGGGTTAGGGCTAGGGTTAGGGTTAGGGATAGGGTTAGGGCTAGGGTTAGGGCTAGGGTTAGGGTTAGGGCTGAGATTAGGGTTAGGGGTGTGTTGGGGTTCGGGTTAGAATTGGGGGTTTCCACTGTTTGGGCACATCAGGGGCTTTCCAAATGCAACATGGCGTCTGATCTCAATTCCAGCCAATTCTGAGTTGAAAAAGTCAAATGGTGCTCCTTCCCTTCCAAGCTCTGCCATGCGCCCAAACAGTGTTTTACCCCCACATGTAGGGTATCAGCCTACTCAGGTCAAATTGCAAAACAATTTTTGGGGTCCAATTTATCCTGTTACCCTTAGGAAAATAAAAAATTGGGGGCAAAAATATCATTTTTGTGGAAAAAAATGATTTTTTTATTTTCACGCCCGAGCGTTATAAACTTCTGTGAAGCACTTGGGGGTTCAAAGTGCTCACCACACATCTAGATAAGTTCCATGGGGGGCCTAGTGTCGAAAACGGGGTCACTTGTGGGGAGTTTCAATAGTTTAGGTACATCAGGGGCTCTCCAAACGCACATGACACCCGTAGACCATTCCATCAAAGTCTGCATTCCAAAATGTCACTGCTTCCCTTCCAAGCCCCGACGTGTGTCCATACAGTAGTTTTCTCCCACATATGGGGTGTCAGCGTACTCATGACAAATTGGACAACAACTTTTGGGGTCCAATTTCTCCTGTTACCCTTGGGAAAATAAAAAAATTGGGGACTAATTGATCATGTTTGTGGAAAAAATACAATTTTTTTATTTTCATGCCCGGGCATTATAAACTTCTTTGAAGCCCTTGGGGGTTCAAAGTGCTCACCACACATCTAGATAAGTTCCTTAGGGGGTCTCTTTTCCAAAATGGGGTCATTTGTGGGGGTTTCCACTGTTTAGGTACATTAGGGGCTCTCCAAAGGCAACATGACACCCGCAGACCATTCCATCAAAGTCTGCATTCCAAAACGTCACTACTTCCCTTCCGAGCCCTGACGTGTGTCCATACAGTAGTTTTCTCCCACATATGGGGTGTCAGCGTACTCATGACAAATTGGACAACAACTTTTGGGGTCCAATTTCTCCTGTTACCCTTGGGAAAATGAAAAAATTGGGGACTAATTGATCATGTTTGCGGAAAAAATACAATTTTTTTATTTTCATGCCCGGGCATTATAAACTTCTGTGAAGCCCTTGGGGGTTGAAAGTGCTCACCACACATCTAGATAAGTTCCTTAGGGGGTCTCGTTTCCAAAATGGGGTCATTTGTGGGGGTTTCCACTGTTTAGGTACATTAGGGGCTCTCCAAAGGCAACATGACACCCGCAGACCATTCCATCAAAGTCTGCATTCCAAAACGTCACTACTTCCCTTCCGAGCCCTGACGTGTGTCCATACAGTAGTTTTCTCCCACATATGGGGTGTCAGCGTACTCAGGACAAATTGGACAACAACTTTTGGGGTCCAATTTCTCCTGTTACCCTTGGGAAAATGAAAAAATTGGGGACTAATTGATCATGTTTGTGGAAAAAATACGATTTTTTTATTTTCATGCCCGGGCATTATAAACTTCTGTGAAGCCCTTGGGGGTTCAAAGTGCTCACCACACATCTAGATAAGTTCCTTAGGGGGTCTTGTTTCCAAAATGGGGTCATTTGTGGGGGGTTTCCACTGTTTAGGTACATTAGGGGCTCTCCAAAGGCAACATGACACCCGCAGAACATTCCCTCAAAGTCTGCATTCCAAAACGTCACTACTTCCCTTCCGAGCCCCGACGTGTGCCCATACAGTAGTTTTCTCCCACATATGGGGTGTCAGCGTACTCAGGACAAATTGGACAACAACTTTTGGGGTTCAATTTCTCCTGTTACCCTTGGGAAAATAAAAAAATTGGCGACTAATTGATCATGTTTGTGGAAAAAATACGATTTTTTTATTTTCATGCCATGGCATTATAAACTTCTGTGAAGCCTTTGAGGGTTCAAAGTGCTCACCTCACATCTAGATAAGTTCCTTAGGGGGTCTAGTTTTCAAAATGGGGTCATTTGTGGGGGGTTTCCACTGTTTAGGTACATTAGGGGCTCTCCAAAGGCAACATGACACCCGCAGACCATTCCATCAAAGTCTGCATTCCAAAACGTCCCTACTTCCCTTCCGAGCCCCGACGTGTGCCCATACAGTAGTTTTCTCCCACATATGGGGTATCAGCATACTCAGGACAAATTGGACAACAACTTTTGGGGTCCAATTTCTCCTGGTACCCTTGGGAAAATAAAAAAATGGTGACTAAAAGATCATGTTTGTGGAAAAAATACAAATTTTTTATTTTCACGCCCGGGCGTTATAAACTTCTGTGAAGCACTGGGGGGTTCAAAGTGCTCACCACACATCTAGATAAGTTCCTTGGGGGGTCTAGTTTACAAAATGGTGTCATTTGTGGGGGGTTTCCACTGTTTAGGTACATCAGGGGTTTTCCAATCGTGACATGGTGTCCGATCTCAATTCCAGCCAAAAACGTCAAATGGTGCTGCTTCCCTTCCGAGCTCTGCCATGCGCCCAAATAGTGGTTTACCCCCACATGTGGGGTATCAGCGTACTCAGGACAAATTGCACAATAACTTTTAGGGTCCTGTTACCCTTGGAAAAATAAGAATTGAGGGTGAAAAGATCATTTTCGTGGAAAAAAAATATGATTTTTTAATTGTACAGCTTTATGTTATAAACTTCTGTGAAGCCCTTGGGGGTTCAACGTTCTCACCACACATCTAGATAAGTTCCTTAGGGGGTCTAGTTTCCAAAATGGTGTCATTTGTGGGGGGTTTCCACTGTTTTGGTACATCAGGGGTTTTCCAATCGCGACATGATGTCCGATCTCAATTCCAGCCAAAAACGTCAAATGGCGCTGCTTCCCTTCCAAGCTCTGCCATGCGCCCAAATAGTGGTTTACCCCCACATGTGGGGCATCAGCGTACTCAGGACAAATTGCACAATAACTTTTAGGGTCCTGTTACCCTTGAGAAAATAAAAATTGGGGTGAAAAGATCATTTTTGTGGAAAAAATATGATTTTTTAATTGTACTGCTGTACGTTATAAACTTCTGTAAAGCCCTTGTGGGTTCAAAGTTCTCACCACATATCTAGATAAGTTCCTTGGGGGGCCTAGTTTCCAAAATGGGGTCACTTTTAGGGGGTTTCCACTGTTTAGGTACATCAGGGACTCTCCAAACGTGACATGGTGTCCGATCTGAATTCCAGCCAATTTTGCATTGAAAAAGTCAAACGGCGCTCCTTCCATTCTGAGCTCTGCCATGCGCCGAAACAGTCGTTCCCCCCACATAACAGGTATCAGCGTACTCAGGACAAATTGCACAATAACTTTTGCAGTCCAATTTCTCCTGTTACCCTTGGTAAAATAAAAAAAATTGAACCTGAAGTATTTTTTTTGTGAAAAAAAGTTAGATGTTCATTTTTTTTTTTAAATATTCAAAAAAATTCCTGTGACGCACCTAAAGGGTTAATAAACTTCTTGAATGTGGTTTTGAGCACCTTAAGGGGTGCAGTTTTTAGAATGGTGTCACTTTTGGGTATTTTCTATCATATAGACCCCTCAAAGTGACCTCAAATGTGATGTGGTCCTAAAAATAAAATGGTGTTGTAAAAATGAGAAATCGCTAGTCAACTTTTAACCCTTATAACTTCCTAACAAAAAAAAATTTTGGTTCCAAAATTGTGCTGATGTAAAGTAAACATGTGGGAAATGTTAGTTATCAAGTTTTTTTTGTGCTGTATCTCTGTGATTTAAGGGCATAAAAATTCAAAGTTGGAAAATTGCAAAATTTTCAAAATTTTCGCCAAATTTCCGTTTTTCTCACAAATAAACGCAAGTTATTTGAATGAAATTTTACCACTAACATGAAGTACAATATGTCATGAGAAAACAATGTCAGAATCACCGGGATCCATGGAAGCGTTCCAGAGTTATGACCTCATAAAGGTACAGTTTGATTTTGGCGCGCACGGCGCACCGTCAAAAGTGCGCAGCGCAGGTCAAAGCGCAACTAGCGCACGGCCTGCGCACGATCTGCGCACCCTATGCTAAAGATAGGGTGCGCCGATCGCAGGCGCCGCTGTGCGCTAGGAGGCGGCGCTACAAGCAAGGGGCGGGCACGCCGGCCAGAGAGCCGGCTCGGGGGCGGAGCTACCCCCGGCCGTGCGTGCGCTTAAAAAGAGCTAATGTGAAACCGGCCTTAATGTTAAAATTTTCCTACCCTTAAAATTATAGACTGTTCATGTCTTTGTCAGTGGGCAAACTTACAAAATCAGCAAGGGATCAAATACTTATTACCCCCACTGAATCTTGACCTAATGAAAAACACATCTAGCATAATTAAGAATAAATGCTGAATCTTCAGAGATGCCTCTCCTGGGATGAAAGCCTACAGTTATATAGGCACAAACATGGGTGCCAGAACATGGCAACAGACCATCATGGGCCACCAACTTTCTGTTCCTTGTCTCTACTGCTACTTTAGTTGATACAAGTGTGAAAGACCAATGAGCATCATAGAAGTGTAATCATCTTTGTGCAAAGTCTGGATCTTCTGCAATGAAAGAATCTTACCAGCGGGCATTTCTGCCAGACGACCCGATATTTCCCTTAAAGCTTCAGCCCACCGAGATGTGGAGTCGGCCATCATACTGACATTGTACCCCATGTCTCGAAAGTACTCGGAAAGGGTGATACCTAAGGACAAAAAAAGCTGTGGAGCTTGAATTTAAAAGCAATGCATGCAAGCCTTCACGGACATCATGGTGTGGAGTCACATCCTGGTATATTTTCTGTATTACTCTTTTGTATGAAAAAACATGAACAAATCATGGCTGACCACGTTTATAATCCTGCTGAAATGGAAAGAAGCTGGTCCTGAATGTGGAGCGCCCTGTAACTTGCAGATCATCAGTTGTATTCGTTGACAAAGTAGAGAAAACTGGACTTCCCAATTCCTTGTATAAAAACATCCAAATTATATTCCATCTTGATTTTTTAGAAAAGCATGTCATAGTATTGTGCATATTCCATAGAAAACATAGAAAATAATAAAAAAGCAAAACTAAACACAATTTAAACCCTTAGTAGCCAATAAACGACGAGTAAATCATAACATGCTGTTTTTTTTACAATCAAGATGGAATATAATCTGGATATGTCGCTGACGAGCTACATTACAGGAGGCAATGTTTCAGCCAAAATTTTAATTTTTCAAGCCCCCCCCCCCCAAATTCTTAAAATCGGGCTTCAAAAAGACCAATTTTGGGGAAAACGTTGCCTGCTGTGTCTTCCTGTGATGATGACGTGGAATAAAAAACACATCTTTTTTAACCAAGAACCTCCTGGTTGGTGCCTCTATTTCTATATTGCCTTTCAACCTGGTGGGAGGCCTCGCCGAGTTTATCACAAATTGGCCAATGCTGCATATGAATTTACTATTGAATTACGTCTGTGGTTTGGGTCAGATTTTTGTTTTCTGTTTGTGTGCTGAGGCCGTGAATGTCTCCAGGACACAAAGCACTCTATCTCTGTGGGTTTCACTCCTGGTTCTGACATGCAAACACTGATCCAGATTGCTGGTCGGTTGCTGATGTGTCAATGAGGCCTTAGGCTATGTGCACATGGTGCGTTTTTTCTGAGCGGAATTGGGCCAAAAATGTTAGAGAATCATTATGCCAGCTAATTCACTAAGAATCCTGAAGTGCTGTGCACACGATTAGTAATTTTCCGTTAAGTATTTGAATTTGTAGTATGTTATATTCTGCAGCATGTCAATTCTTTGTGTGAATTTTTAGCATTTTTCAACCATTGACTTCAATTGAGTTAGTCAAATCCACAGTAAAAATGCAGGTATAAAAATGTTTGCAAATTTGCTGAGGATCTGCTTGTGTTTTTACGAACTTCCTAAGGTGTTTCCTATGCTCGTCAATTAGCTAATGAACTCGTGTGCCCTCTATCACGGCAGCTCAGCACTATAGACTGCGGGACTGATGACGCTCCTGTCACTGTTTAGCCGGCGGCTGGTTAGAGCAATCACATCTCCCGTTATGAATGTCCTTCAACTGAGGTCGCCGTGGGACACTCTGGATTATGTGGTTATTTTTGATTGTTTAGAGGGGACATGGGCATTGAGGATTAGGCATTCGGTGAGAACGGTAGATTTAGATTTAACCCTCTCTGATATTAGACATACTATTCTGTCTATGTGACCTGGACTTTACTTCCCATGGACGAACACGATCGCAGCATACCGGGAGCAGGTAGAGGGCTGCCTTTGGATCGCTTCCTTGGTAACCCAATGTCGTCATGACGACATCCGGGTTGCCAAAGCTGAGAAACTTCCTGTCATGTGCAGTGCATGTCAGGAAGTCTCTCAGGTCAGTGTGCACAGAATGCAGTGCTGACAACTTCTGTAGCATGCAGATGCTGCTTCATCTGCACGCTATAGAAGCGATCAGACAGCAAAAACTGAGTGTCCCATAGTGGAACTAAGGCCGGAGTCACACCAGCTAGAAAAACGGACGAGTGCTATGCGATGAAAAATCGCATTGCACTCGTCCCAAATGTTAATATATGGGGCAGCTCCCATCATCCGGTTTTGCTGCGATTGTCACCGATTCTCTGCCGAGACTCGCCAAAGCAAGTCTATGGGTGCGAGAGAAAAATGGATTACACACGAACCACAAGTGTGACTTGCGAGAAATACGCACCCCTGTCCTTTGACACCTCTCCGTTATTAACTCAGCTTAATGTCACCCTTCAATAGCAAGGTGACATTAACCCATTATTAACCCATGAGCCTCTGCTAAAGGCAATGGGAATAGAGAGTCTAAGTGACTGGGGGCAGATTTTTTTAGCTGGGGAGGGGGCAAAAACAATGGCCCCTCTCTAGGCTATTAAAATCTGCCCTCGCTCACTGGCTTTCCCTCTCTGGTGGAGAAATTACCGCAGGAGCCCACGCAATTTAACACCTACATGTCCAAAATTTTACACACATACACTAATTTAATTATTAGTCAAAGACATATAAAATACTAAATGAAATGGTTTACTGTATGTAAACCATGTGTCATTTCATGTCGAGTTTTGTAATGATTTTACAGAAGCCGGCAATTGATTTAGCGGCTATTGTGTTATGTAGAACTCTATGAACTATAAATATATATATATATATATATATATGTGTGTGTCTCAATGACATGTGTATATATATATATACAGTATATATATGTATTCTATGTGTATATATCTATTCTTTCATTTGTGTTTTAATCTGTCATTGGGCTCCATTATATGAACTACTAGTTAACCCCTTTAGTGAACACCATAAAGTAAAAACAAGGCAAAAAACAATGCTTTATCATCTGTGGTGCAGTGACCGCTGTGTCCGCTAGGGGGCGCTGTGTGGGTGTCCCAGGACAACCGTATAAGCATTTCCATTACCCTGATAGGTGTAGGATACTGAAAGATCATAATGATCAGCAGAGGTACTGCTGAGTAGTACGTTCCGTTACAATGTGTCAGGAAAGCCTGTGTGTGGCTGTGTGCAATAGGACCTTGGGTGAGGTCATAGTCATGTGATCACCTGTGGGTGTGGTTATGGACCATATAAGGTACCTGAGGTCTGGTCACATGGGGTGAATGTCCCGTGAGGAGAAGGATTTCCTCACTAACAGCACGTGTGGACGCTGTGACTAATGGCGATGTGTGCCTGACCGTTCCCAGGGAGAAGGAAGGAACGTTAGCAGTGTAAAGCAGCATGCAAGGTAACCCGGAGACGGGACTGCTACTGAGAGACTGTATAGCCTGCTGGCTAGATGAAGCACAGCCTGTGTGACTAGGAGGGCTATAGGGGAGCAGAGCTCCAGTGTGAAGATACCCTGCTGTCTGCTATAAGACTGATGCATATTACTGCTGGAGGTTTATGAAGGATGAATAAACCTCTTGGACTATGATTTGTTGAAAATCCGGTGCCGGATGTGTTTTTTTGATCGCTGCAAGCGAGAACCCCCTACTTACATGACAGCGCTACCTCACAAATGGTGGAGAGTTGCTAAGGGCAATATAGTAGCCTTGTTGCTGGGGGCAACAGAAAAGGACTGCCAAGAAAAAAAAAAAAACGTTGTTGCTAAGGGCTGCGGTTCCAACAGCACATGTTGCAGTGCTGGCAACGCTGAGCCAGGAGGACTGACTGTTGTGGAAGCCGTATACTGACAGCAGCTCAGTGAAAGAGACTGGTGATTGCTAGGGTGCCTCTGCGGATAAGAGGTACCCGACGACCTGTGTGGCCGACACAGGTAACGGACAGGTGTTCGTTGTTGTACTGACCTGGGTCAGTGAGCAAGGTCCTGGAGGGTCAGTGTTGGGAGGTTCTGGGAGAGGAATCGGATCCCTGGAACACGTGATACGACCTTGGACCTGGTGAAGCCGGTGTGTTGGGAGACCCTGGGAGGAGGGTCGGCTCCCTGAATAGCACCCGGTGTGCCCTGTGTGTTGGACGGTCTCAGGCGGAGACGGTACATCCTGAATAGCGCACAGACAGTATACGTGAGTTTTTTGGAGTTTTTTCGTGCATGTGTTTTTTCTTTTTCCTCTGCAAAAAAACCTGAAGGTGCTTGCTGTGGCTCAGTGGGGTCACGAACGTCTCACAGCACAGGGACCTGGTGTTTTTCCTTTTTTGGGATCTCCTCTTTGACCATTGGTAGCAGACGCTGTCTGTCTACACCATCTTGCTGCAGCTTTATTGCATGTGACTAAGCGGATACAGTAGTTGTGGCTTTACACAACTATTAAGGGTGAGTACCCTGTATTATTTCTTTATACCCATTATACCTGCGCACTGGAAAGGCCCTATGGGCGAGCTTTTGTGGTTTCTTTTATCTTCGAGGTTGACAAGCGGCTTCCGGTAACCCGGCGGGGTTACGAAGGAGACAAGCGGCTTCGGGTGGATCGGCGCGTCCACGAAGACGGCGCAGCAGGAGCTGCAGTGACACCAGCCGCTGTGTGTGCGTGAACAGCAGCCGGTGATCGGTGACAGCAGGAGCTGTGGTGGTGCCAACAAAGACTTGTGTGGTATCGTAAAAAAAAAAAATACATAAACTGTAGTGTGTGAACTGTGGCATAAGAAGTTCTGCAGAACGGACATGGGGAAATCCAGAAAGGGGGCGGTGACCCAAATTGGGGTGGTAGCCCAAAAGCGGGTGGAGTCCCAAAAGGGCGCGGTAACCCAAAAAGGGGTGGAGTCCTGGGAGGGGCCGGCAACCCATAGTGGGGTGGTGGTCCAGAAAGGGGCCAAGTTTGAAGAAATGACAGCACTGGATGGCTCAGTGGGTATGTCTGGAGTACCGCAGTGTGTGTGTATGACTTGGTCAGAATGTGGGATATCCTTTCCGGATAGTGATGATGGGCCGCAGGTGTGTACTGTGATGCTGCATCGGGAAGGAGTCCCTGGTTGGCTGGACTCAAAGAGTCAGGTGACTCTGACAGGAACTCCGCTCGGTTTAGCTCTGACCGAGAAAAACGTCAGAGTTCGCTGCCTCCACAGGGTCATCGTGAATTATAAGGTGGACAGAGTCCTAAATGAGAAGACGAAGGGGGAGTGCCAAGGTGGTAGTACGCCACCAAACCTAGTGCATACCTTTGAGAGGCGCCGTGTCATATTTAAAGATGTGGGGCAGGACGATAGAGACGTTTCTACGGTAGTGCTAGCAGACACTGAGACGCTGACACCTCCTAACGTGGACAGGCTAGACGTAAGGGTGACCGGAGAAAGAATTGCGTCAGACGAATTTACTGACCTGACGTCACCTGAAGGGTACCACAGTGTGAATGAGAATGGTGTGGTAAACGAAAAGAGCGGAGCTGTCACACGGATAGAGAGTGTCTTGGGGGTTCACCGTACGATGTGGTGTGACTGTGATGTGTTGTTGCCAGTAGCCACCACAAGGACAGAATCTAATGCTGTGCTGACTGAAACTCGTGACAGGACTGGTGGTAACCTGATCGAGAGGATAACGGGAATAGAAGCACAGTCAGAGGGTAATCGGGGGTTCACTCGACTGATAGGACTGACTCAGTGGTACCCTTTGACGATATAGTTAAAGAATTAGTGGTGCGACATGTGCTGGCCAAAAGAGAACAAGATCAGGAGATACAACTAATAAAAGAGACAGTGGAAGAACATGTCAAACAAGAGAGAATCTTGAGACAATTGGCCGAGCACAAGGTGGAGGGGCTCAAGAAAGATGTCTTGGAGCTCAGAGGTCACCTGTCCACCTGGCAAAGTGTGAACAAGAGCCTTAAGGAAGAGATGGAGGAACTCAGAGGAGTAGTAGAAGGTCTTCTGCGGGAGAAGATCTTGGACGGAGATGTGCAGCAGCTGGGTCCGAGTGATAACAAGACGGACCTGCCGGTACCTATCTTGGCAAAGGCTCGCGAAGAGATAAAATCTCCTGAAGTTGGTGAGCAAAGAGCCGAAGAAGACAGTCACCCAGTCGGGTCAACTGTAGTGAGGGAAGTGTCCGTGGTAAAGCCAGAGTCTTCTGTCCAGGAAGAGAGCAAGACCACGACCTTCAAATCTGTGATCGAGGTACCCCAAGACATGCAAGAAGCCTGCGCGGATGAAGGGGTACATGAGGCTTTCAAAGAGGCGGTCAAAGCGTGTGAGGTGCACTGGGCACCTGAGACTCGGCAGTTGGTGATAGTATCAGCCAGGGAAGATACATCAAACAGAGTAGCTGTCCTGAAGGAGATGCATTTGCAGTGTCTACGTGTCAAACAATTGGTTAGGCAGAGTAATATGAAGGCTGCTCGACGCCTAGAGATAGCAAGAGAGGCTATGGATCGGTTGGGTTTGAGGAAAGATGTGGTTCTGGTACCCAAAACTCTGATTGGGAGAATCATTGGAAGGTCCGGGAAGGTAATGCAAGACCTTGTGAATATCTCCGGTGTGGTGAGGGTGAGGATCCCTCCTGATGATGAAGACCATGTATCCAGGGAAGTGGATAGGATTTCCATCATGGTGGTTGGCTCCGTGGAAAGCCTGAGAGACTTTCGGATGCTCGTGGAGTATCGAGTGGAGTACCTGCAAGAAATTGAGCAGTTGAGGCTGGACCGTCGGCGAATTAATAAAGAAATGCAGAATACCAGGTGGCGGCCGCCTCCAACCCAAAATGTAAGGACCCGAACGGTTCCTCCAAGAAGTGACATGGCAGGTGGCAGAAGAGTGTCAGCAAGGGGTAGTTCGACTGGCAGGATGACGTTGAAAGACCATAGTTCCTGTGAGTCGCTGACTGAGTCAGACTCAGACCAGACAGCAGGCTCTACTAAGACTTATGACCGCACCAACCGAGAGAGACGGTCAGTGAGAGAAAGATCAGGTGACGAAGCGTACTGCAGACAGGTGGAGACTAGAGAGTGTCTGATGACGCAGACAAACCGTGACTGGAGGGTCAAAGACAATGACCGGTATTATGACCGCTGGGAGCGGGGGAGGCCTAACGTAGAGATGAGGCCGTTTGACAAATGGAGACGGTTCTCTCGACCTGGTGGGCAAGGTGTAGTGAGTGCCCAGTCTCGAGAGCTGGGGGTTATGCTGTGTGTTCAACCCCACAGGTTTGAACATAGGGGGGAGGTATGTGGTGCAGTGATCGCTGTGTCCGCTAGGGGGCGCTGTGTGGGTGTCCCAGGACAACCGTATAAGCATTTCCATTACCCTGATAGGTGTAGGATACTGAACGATCATAATGATCAGCAGAGGTACTGCTGAGTAGTACGTTCCGTTACAATGTGTCAGGGAAGCCTGTGTGCAATAGGACCTTGGGTGAGGTCATAGTCATGTGATCACTTGTGGGTGTGGTTATAGACCATAAAAGGTACCTGAGGTCTGGTCACATGGGGGTGAATGCTGGGACCTGATTGGTCCAGTTTGGAAGGTCCCGTGAGGAGAAGGATCTCCTCACTAACAGCACGTGTGGACGCTGTGACTAATGGCGATGTGTGCCTGACCGTTCCCAGGGAGAGGGAAGGAACGTTAGCAGTGTAAAGCAGCATGCAAGGTAACCCGGAGACAGGACTACAACTGAGAGACTGTATAGCCTGCTGGCTAGATGAAGCACAGCCTGTGTGACTAGAGGGCTATAGGGGAGCAAAGCTCCAGTGTGAAGATACCCTGCTGTCTGCTATAAGACTGTTGCATATTACTGCTGGAGGTTTATGAAGGATGAATAAACCTCTTGGACTATGATTTGTTGAAAATCCGGTGCCGGATGTGTTTTTTTGATCGCTGCAAGCGAGAACCCCCTACTTACATGACAGCGCTACCTCACACATCATACCACCAAACAAAAAGTGGAATAACACCCGGTAAAAAATACGGATATAAATAAACATGGTACCGCTGATAACATCTTGTCCCGCAAAAAAACGATCCGTCATTCAGCATCATCAGCGAAAAAATATAAAAGCTATAGCTGTCAGAGTAAATTGATGCAAAAACAATTATTTTTTCTATAAAATAGTTTTTATTATACAAAAGCGCCAAAACATTAAAAAAATATATAAATGAGGTATCGCTGTAATCGAACTGATGCGAAGAATAAAACTGCCTTATCAATTTTACCACACGTGGAACGGTGTAAACGCCCCCCCCAAAATATAAGAAATTCATCAATTGTTGGTTTTTGCTCATTTTGTCTCCCAAAAATTGGAATAGAAAGCGATCAAAAAATGTCATGTGCCTGAAAATTATACCAATAAAAATGTCAGCTCGTCCCACAAGAAACAAGACCTCACATGACTCTGTGGGCCAAAATATGGAAAAATTATAGCTCTCAAAATATGGTGATGCAAAAACTATTTTTTGCAATAAAAAGCATCTTTTAGCATCTGACAGCTGCCAAACATAAAAACCCGCTGTAATGCCTCTTTCACATGTCCTGATATATATTTCTGGTATCGGAGATGTCAGTGTCCGTGTGTGTAATGCTTGTGGCACACATGTGGCATGTGTGTGCCGCATCATGTACGGCACCAGTGAAGAAGCGTTGCAGTAAGCACTGTTCCCCAGCGCCAGGTGCTGAACACGGCTCTCGTCATTCTCCTCTGCTCTGCCGGCGATTGGCGCGAGCAGGGGAGAATGATGAGAGTTACATTTTAACCTCTTTATGACCGTCGATATGCCTTTTAGCAGTGGCAATTAAGGGTACTTAAACCACAGCGCTGCTTTTTAATGGCGCTGAGGTTTAAGGTTATAGCGCCCCCCAGCGTCGGAATTTCTCCAGGGTCTCGGTTGCCAGGCATAGCCGAGACCCCAGAGAACATGATTCAAGTTGGTTTTTACCAACCCCGTTGTTGCGATCGCCATTGTTAATGGTATAACAGTGACCACAAAAAAAAAGTCTGATTTTCCATTTAATTTCTCTCTCCTCTGATGTGATTGCACATCAGGGGAGAGAGAAATAGGGTCCTCCGATCACCCCCCCCAGTACCTCCGTTGTCCCTGCAAGCCCCCCTGAAGTCCCCTGGGTCGCTGGGATAAAATGGCGGGCGCCCGCCGAGATCTGCCAGCCGGCACCCAGCAACAATAGATTTTTTCCGATTGGTTTACTTTGGTCACTGTGATAGGCCCTATCACAGTGATCAAAATAAAAAAATAATAAATCAAAACCCCTTTATCACCCCATTAGTTAGGGAAAAATAAAAAAATGTATTTATTTCCATTTTCCCATTAGGGTTAGATTGGGCTAAAGTTAGGGTTAGGGTTGGGGCTAAAATTAGGGTTAGGATTGGGGCTAAAGTTAGGGTTAGGGTTGGGACTAAAGTTAGCGTTAGGGTTGGGACTAGAGTTGGTTAGGGGTGTGTTAGGATTAGGTTTGTGGTTAGGGTTGGGATTAGGGTTAGGGGTGTGTTGGAGTTAGGGTTGGAGTTAGAATTGGGGGGTATGCAATGTTTAGGCACATGGCGTCTGATCTCAATTCCAGCCAATTCTGCATTGAAAAAGTCAAATGTGCTCCTTGGGGGCGAAAAGATCATTTTTGTGAAAAAAATATGATTTTTTATTTTTACGGCTCAACGTTATAAACTTCTGTGAATCACTTTGGGGTTCAAAGTGGTCACCACACATTTAGATAAGTTCCTTAGGGGGTCTAGTTTCCAACAGTGGGTCAATTGTGGGGGGTGTCCACTGTTTAGGCACATCAGGGGCTCTCCAAATGCGACATTGCATCTGATCTCAATTCCAGCCAATTTTGGTTTAAAAAAGTCATACGGTGCTCCTTCCCTTCCGAGCTCTTCCGTGTGCCCAAACAGTGGTTATCTCCCACATATAGGGTATTGGCGTACTCAGGACAAATTGGGCAAAAACTTTTGGCATCCAATTTCCCCTATTACCCTTGGGAAAATAAAATATTGGGGACTAAAAATCATGTTTGTGGAAAAAATATGATTTTTTATTTTCACACCCAGGCGTTATAAACTTTAGTGAAAAACCTAGGGGTTCAAAGTGCTCACCACACATCTATACAAGTTCCTTAGGGGGTCTAGTTTCCAAAATGGTGTCACTTGTGGGGGGTTTCCACTGTTTAGGCACATCGGGGGGCTCTCTAAATGCGACATGGTGTCCAATCTCAATTTCAGCCAATTTTGCATTGAAAAGGCGCTCCTTCCCTTCCGAGCTCTGCCATGCCCCCAAACAGTGGTTTACCTGCATATATGGGGTATCAGCATACTCAGAACAAATTGTATAACAACTTTTGGGGTCCAATTTCTCCTGTTACCCTTGGTAAAATAAAAAAAATTGGATCTGAATTAAATTTTTTGTGAAAAAAGTTAAATGTTCATTTTTTCTAAAACATTCCAAAAATTCCTGTGAAGCACCTAAAGGGTTAATAAACTTTTTTAATGTGGTTTTAAGTGCATTCAGGGGTTCAGTTTTTAGACTGGTGTCACTTTTGGGTGTTTTCTATCATATAGACTCCTCAAAGTGACTTCAAATGTGATGTAGTCCCAAAATAAAAATGGTGTTGTAAAAATGAGAAATCGCTGTTTAAATTTTAACCCTTATATCTTTCTAACGAAAAAAAATTTTGGTTCCAAAATTGTGCTGATGTAAATTAACCATGTGGGAAATGTTAATTATTAAGTATTTTTTGTGACATATCTCTGTGATTTAAGGGCACGAAAATTCAAAGTTGGAAAATTGCAAAATTTTCAACATTTTCTCCAAATTTCCATTTTTTTCACAAATAAACACAAGTCATATCAAAGAAATTTTACCACTATCATGAAGTACAATATGTAGTAAGAAAACATTTTCAGAATCACCGGGATCCATGGAAGCATTCCAGAGTTATTAATTCATAAAGGGACAGTGGTCAGAATTGTAAATTGGCCTGATCATTAAAGGGGTTATCCACTACTTTAAATTAACCCCCCAATGTATCCCCCGGGGCCCCTAATGAAGTTTGTAAATACCTTATATCGCCTATAGTGCCGCTCACAGGCAGTATCTATGGCCACTCACAGGCAGCACGTGACCCAGCACTGATGTCACGACAAGTGAGGCGTGACTCAGTGCTGGGTCCCCGCGGTGGCTGCTGGGTTGTGGGCGGGGTTACCCCCACATCACACCCAGCATCCACCGTGCGCTTTCTCAATGAATGGGCACACGGTGGATGCTGGGTGTGACATGGGGGGATAACCCCACCTACAGCCTGGTAGAACGCGCAGAAGGAGGAAGAGGGACCTCCGGCTGCTGCCAGCACTTGACGGTACGTCAGCGGAAGCAAGAGCCGGCTGCAGCCGGGGGTCACGTGCTGCCTGTGAGCGGCCAGTGATAGGCAACATGAGGTATTTACAAAATTCATTAGGGGCCCCGGGGGTATACATTGGGGGGTATTTAAAGTAGTGGACAACCCCTTTAACATGCAAACCACGCTTTGGGTTAAAGGGGTTAATAAAAGAGTCTGTGTCACTTTTTTCAAATAAAGGACTCTGCTCTGGAAGTGTATTTTTGTATACAATATCACTATGGGGTTAGTAGTGGGGGTGTCTTATAGACGTCTAACCATTACTAACCTGGGCTTCGTATCAGCTGCCAATACAAGTCTGACAAGATCTCCAATACTGTCAACCCACTTGCCAACGCAACAGAGCAAGTGGGAAGTGTGAAGCTAAGTGCCAGATTTGGAGCATCTTATTGATGCGCCTTTTCTGGAGTAGCTGAGAGATGATGTTTTTAGTCTGGGAGGAGGCCAATATCCATGACCCCTTCCTAGGCTATTAATATCAACCCACAGCTGTCTGTCTAGCAAAATGGAATAAAGTTTGGAAGTTCTTATACAAGGAATTTGGGATGTGAAGTTTTCTCTACTTTTTTCACAGATCACTTTTCTCATGAAAGAAGCCAAAGTTGCACTAATAGACACAAAAACTCACCTGTGTAAATCGATGCCTCACGTGCGGCCACTGGCATGTTTGATGTATTAGCCACTAGTGTTGTCCTCTTCATAATTGATTCCGTTTTTCCATCTACCTCCATGGTAAGCTGAAGCAAAGATGCAGACAATAACTTCATCACTTCAGTGCATACATTATTCGGAAGTCCTGTCTTCTGAGCTTTGTATCTAAATGAAGATACACAACTGCCAAGCTCTGTGGTTCTGCCCTGATGTGCAACTGCCAAACTCTGTGCCTTACCCCTCATGTGTAACTGCCTAGTTCTGTGCCTCACCACTGATTTGTAACTGCACTTCACCCCTGATGTGTAACTGCTGAGCTCTGCACCTCACCCCTGATGTGTAACTGCTGAGCTCTGTACCTCACCCTTGATGTGTAACTGCTGAGCTATGCACCTCACCCCTGATGTGTAACTGCTGAGCTCTCCATATTTTGTCGGCATCACCTATGGCCCATGTTATGGAGGGTGCTGGACCCCCAGCCTTGTTTCCGCGCCTTCATGGGCGCAGTAACCGCACTGAAGGGTCCTCATCTCCATCCTCATCTTAAAGTCCTGATCGGCGCCGTCGCTCTGCACGCTCTCATAGCAGGCGAAGCAGGCATTTGTCATACCGCTAAAAATCTTCTAGACATAGTCGCTGATCCAGATCATCTTGCTGGCGATCACCTTCCTTGTCTGACGGATCGAGAGGGAATTTGCATCATAGTTCGTCGCTCCCCTGGAATCTCTATGGTTCCTGATCATTCTCAGGACGTGGCTATTCCTGCTCAGGTTGCTCAGGCTCCTCCCATTCAGTCATTTCAGCAACATAGTAACACAGTAACATAGTTTTGAAGGCTGAAGGAAGACCTTATGTCCATCTAGTTCAGCCTATTTTTAGTGCAGCTGTTCTGCATTGTTGATCCTAGGGAAGGCAAAAAACCCACAGAGTAGATGCCAATTTTCTCCATAGGGAAAAAAATTCCTTTCCCTAAGCTGGGTCAAACATCTACTATCTATCTATATTATGTTATACGTAACCTTCTATACTGTTACTCACAAGAAAAGCATCCATTCCTTTCTTAAATTCAATCGGTGAGTACCAGTATGCAGGGGCTAGGGGGGAGGGTTCAGGTTTGCTTCCAGCCTTAAAAGCGATATTGAATCAATTTCCCACCGGGTCCAAAGATCCTAGTTAACCCCCGTGCGTTAGACAAAACTCCTAGAATAGATTCCCCTGCTCGGTCCAGCGTACATAAAGATGCGTTTTTCTGCGGCATATGCCCCCTTGGGACTCAATTAGACGATTAGATTTGGGCTAATGATTATGTTGCTATTTGGACCCTTGTGTCCCCTGACACGCAATCAATAAAGAACGGTGCCCCGCGGAAAGCCCATTTGAACGTAAACCAATAGTCGCAAAAATGATTAATAATTGGTTACAGGTGATGTTCATTATGGGCTGTGTCATGAGCCAGAAACACCCAGAGCACTGCTCTGAGATGTTCATATATATGGACACCATTTATAATTCATAAAAGGCCCACGCGGTAGCGCTACGTTGAAGAATTCAGGAGGAGTTTAGCCCTACAACCTTATCTGCATTGGGGAGAAAGAGCGACGAATACATGGATTCGACTTATGTTGGCCCCAAAAGTTTCACCCCCCTTTCACATGGTAGCATCTGCCCATACTTCTGGAGCAGGGTCAGTGGCCATCCACAGACCCGGCTCCTGTTGGTTGTTCAATGAAGGGCACTGTCATTTTTTCGGATTATGCAAATACAAACATGAGTGTTTGACTTCTGGAGGCCTCCATGTGTCAATCAAATGCCCTCGTCCCTCCTTGAAATTGCCCACAAAATCCAACAACCATTCAGATCCTAAGGACCCCAGTGAGCATAACCACGATGGGGCCTTAGCTCGACATCTACCCCAATAAGGAAGTGGGAGCTCAGTTGTGCTTCGGTTTCAGTTAGGGTTTTTTTGTAAGGAGGTCGACGAGATCATAGTACCTGCGTGCCAGGTCTGGAACTAAAAGGGCTGCATCCACTTTTTCCGGGGGGAAGCTTGAGAGAGCTGGACCTTCTCCTGCAGCCTGGGGGAAGCCCTAGTGAGACCGAGCTTCCTGCTGTCCCAGGAGGGCGGGAGAACCTGAAAAGGGTATGCAGCATCGGAGGCATAAAAAGAGAAAGCGCACGAAGCAGTGGAGTCTGGCACTGGCAGAGAACAGTGCAGAGGGCAGCACAGAGAGCAGCATGCAGAGCGGTGAGCGGCACGCCCTGCTTCTCCCACCAGAAGGTACCGATGTGGCGACGGGCCATATAGAAGGAGCCCCGGTCGCCTGCAGAGAGAGTCGTGCAGAGCAGAGCTGTGCCAGTGGAGCAGAGCCGTGCCAGCAGAGTGAGCCATGCAGAGGAAAGCCGTGCCAGTGGAGTGGAGCCGTGCCAGCAGAGAGAGTCGTGCAGAGCCGTGCCAGTGGAGCAGAGCCGTGCCAGCAGAGAGCGCCGATCCAGCAGAGCAGAGCTGTGCCAGTGGTGCAGAGCCATGCCAGCAGAGAGAGCCATGCAAAGCAGAGTCATGCCCATGTAGCAGAGCCGAGCCAGCAGAGCTGTGCCAGCAGAGCAGAGCCGTGCAGAGCCAACAAAGCAGAGCCGAGCCGAGTTTTGTAGCAGCCAAAGAGAGGAGTGCTCTGTCCCGAGAGTACCAGCGGCACGCATTCGAATGTCCACCGTCGCCCACCGTCAACAACGGAGACCATGGAGAGCGGGACGTGCAGTGTGGGTCCGGTGTCTGCCATAGAATCAGGTACCGTATACTACTTTACTGTGAGTACCGCACACACGCTGCCTAAGAGGGACCGCATACGAGACTGACAATTGCACCCTGACATTGCCAGCTGTTAGTTGCCCTGACCTTTGTGACCTGACTTCACCAGCTAAGATAGTTAAGGAGCCACGTTGGACTCATACAGGACTTTGGCCCTCACCGTTGTTTAGCCACTACAGTATATGGACTAGGGACAGTGGAAGATACCGGAGACCGACCACTGTCACCGGAAGACAGGGTATTGTCATTTGCCGGACCCCACTAGAAAAGATACCGCACCCGCCGTTGCTGGCGCTATTGAGTATGTAGCAGGAGCTGCAGTGTTGGGACTTCTTGATATGCTTGTTACCGAATTATCGTTATTTCAACTGTTGTACTTCACTTTGCCCTTTATACGGTTTAACCCTTCACCTCCCCATGAGGAGTATTCCCCTCTAAATAAACCTTAATTCTTACAGATAAGGTTCAGAAAGAGGTCTCCCTAGGCAAAATAAATGTCCATTCTCCACCCCATCATTTTACAATTTGCACATTTCGCCGTTAGAAGTTGTTCCTAAAAAAGAGCCTGGCAAGTTTCAGCTCGTTCAACCCCCTTTTTACCCGAAAGGATTGTCGGTAAACGTCGATATTACAGAAAGCAATGCGCCGGTCACATACGTTTCCTTTGATCGGGCTGTCATGTTGATCAAGGATGCTGGCCCAGGGGCTTTAATGTCGGAATCAGATATTGAGTCTTCTTTCAGTCTTTTGCCAACTCATCTGGATTGTCATCACCTGCTGGGTTACTTTTGTAGACGGTTCTTACTATTACGACACATGCTTGTCTATGGGTTGCTCTATTTCTTGCTTTTATTTCAAATAATTTGGTACTTTCCTAGAGTGGGTACTCAAATATGAGACTGTTCCCAAGCGATTACCCATTATCTCAATGATTTTTTGTTTGTAGATCCAAAGGACTCCGGTTCCTGCCAGATTTTGTTGGACACTTTCAGTAGTTTTATGTCACGCTTCGATGTTCCTGTATCCGAAGAAAAAACTTTTGGTTGTTCCACCATACTATCTTTTTTAGAGATTGAGATCGATTCCACGGCAATGGTTTTTCATCTTCCATCTGAAAAAAATTCAAAACTGCTGCCATTGATTGAAGGTTTTTGCTCTGTCTGAAAAGTTACTCTACGACAGATGCAGTCATTGTTGAGGCTTCTCACATTTGCATGTCGTGTAATGCCCATGGGAAACCTTTTTTTATATGGCTGTCTCTGTCAATCAGAGGTATCAAGCTTCCCCATCACAAAATTCATATAAAACCACGTTTGCAAGCTGATTTGCTGGTCTGGAAAGAGTTTCTCTTGTCCTACAAAGGTCACACATGTTTTCAGTCCCCGGAAGTCACTAATGAGGATCTCTCTCTTTTTCTCATCCAGCAGGGTCCTCAGGTTTTGGTGTTATTTTGGGAATCATTGGTGTACAGAACGTTGGCTGGAGTCCTGGATCTCCTCAGGCTGGGTAAAAAATCTCACTTTGTTAAGAGTTCTTCCCCATTGTCATGGCTATTGCCATCTGGGGATAGGCAAATTTGTTTTTGGGCAGATAATATGAGCATGGTACACTGCATAAATCACCTGGCATCGTATTCCCCCATGTCATCAAACTGCTTAGGTTTTTGATTTTACAATGTTTGAATTTTAACATCTGGTTCAGAACTCAACATATCCCAGGTACTAACAATGTAATCGCTGACTCTCTTTCTCACTTTGATTGGCAGAAATTTGAGGACTGTCTGCTCACAGTCAATCTGGAGGGGCACCCATGCCCGTCCCTCTTGTGGCAAGTGGTGGAGGACATTTAATAGACCTGGTGAGATCCTCTACATGGCATTCTTACGGTAAGGCGTGGAGGGAATGGTATGATTTAGTTGGGGACAGACCGATTTTTTTCCTCCCAGGACATTCATTTGGAAGTCAGTATTGATTACCTACTTCATCTTCAATCCATGGGGGCATCTGGGCCTGTTGCTCAGAACATCATATCTGGTTTGGTTTTTTATTTCCGCCTTTTTGGTTGGATGGATGTTACCAACTTTTGTGTCATTTGTCAGGCTACCATAGGTCAGAAGAGAGGGTAGATTCATCAGGAGAACAGATGGCCGACTTCTTTCAATTTGCTTACCTGTTTGGGTAACGTCACCTCCGTCATCTGTTCCTCTAATTTTGTCTCTGCTTTTTTATCTGCCACTTTTGGTAATGCATTTTCCAGTGCTTTACGTATCAGTGAGTTAATTCCTGCGTCAAAGCATACTTTGGGTGTATTCGTCATGATGGCATCTCCGACTGCGATGGGGATCTTCGTATTCGTATTCGTAAATCCAAGACTGACCTATCAGGTCTGGGCTCCTGGGTGTCTCTTTTTGCATTTTCTGGTCCTATGTGTCCTTTAAATTTAGTTCACAATCATTTAGCAGTTTGCCGTTCTGGTGATGCTTTTTCTCCCATGAGGATGGTTCCCCCTGATGGTATTTCAGTTTCAATCTCTCTTTTGTAAATCCTTATGTGGCACCCCTGAGGGTCCAGTCGCCACAGAGGTATTGCACCTCAACCAGAGGTGTGGTATCCCACCTTGCAGGTAAGATGGAGACACCTAACCAGGCTCTTACACAACACTGCATCCACCACAGACTAAAGCAGCAGGTGCTCCTTTATCCCTGCTGGCTAGGAAAGAGTGTTAGAAGGTGGGTGGAGCTTGGGTTCAGAGCAGGAGAATAGAGGGAAGTGAGGACTGTCTCCCCTTTGGGATGGAAGTAAGAGGATGTGTGAAGCAGCTCTCTGTCAGTAGGGGCTGCTGGAAGAAGTTCTGGTACAGACTGAAAGACTGAAGGAAGCTCCTTGGAGTGGGAAAGGGATTCCCAGAGGCACGAGTGGAGAGTGCACCCCGTGGGGCTCGTTCCACACTGACGGACGTCGCAGAAGGGTCTCGGCCCCTTAGCCTTGTGGAGTGTACAACAGGGCTCAGCTAGCAAGCTGACAGCTGTGGCAACTTTAGGGGCCACAGCCAACTACCACAGTTATCTTTTCTGGAAAGGCAGCCAGAAAGGATCAAGGAAACGATTTGGGCACGTTATCCGACAGGATCCGCAGCTGCTGGCCGGGGACAATGACTGTGAGGTGCTGGGAAGGAAGAGGAATGGAAATCAGCACAGTGAGATAGCCAGGGAAGACATATACTGACAGGGAGTTCTGGAAAGGTGTTCTCTATGTGCCTGGAAGTTGGCTGGATCCCTCACCTGGAGGACGTAGTACCAAGTGGGCATCGCCGGCTCTTGAGAACTGTGAGTAAAGCTTTGGAATTGCATTCATCTGTGTCTTCTGTCTTCTTCCTGTGTCACCTACTCAGCACTGCTACATCTCTTGCTTCTCATTACTTCACCATCTCTCAAAATCTCTCATCTGCCCTTGGACTCAGCTCTGCCTGTGGAGAGCTATTCGAACTCTGCTGCATCACACCATCGGTCCCAGAGGATCTGCACTGCAGCGCTGGTCGCTTCTGGTCAGATACAACAGGTGGCGTCACAGACACTTAATACAAAACTCTTTATTTTTCATCCCTTGTAAATATACCCCGTTTATTGGACGCCCAGGGCCACGGACCGGGTCACCGCCGCTGTGACACTGACCCTTTAAGAAGCGGCCCAATATCGAGTATTCCCCACTGCCCTGGTGGGCGCTCCACTTACTTCACCTGGGCCTCCCCATAGTGAGTTTGGTACCCACTCTTTCAGTATTGGAGTGGTGACAGAGGCGGCCCAGTTGGTTTGTCTGACCCTGAAATTCAGTGTATTGGTAGAGGGCGTTCCTCTTGTTTTTCAAGGTATATCAAACTGGATTTATTCTCCATTAACTTCAGTGTTTGTTTTTGAGGAGGTGCGAAACCCGTTGTGTGGATTCTTGGGCATTCATACATTTTATGGCAATCACAAAGGGCAGAGTGTCGGCCAGGTGGAAGAGGCCTTGATTTCCACGGCATTGATGTCTTTTGGAGATGAACCAGGGGATTGACCTGGTCTCAGGTTCCCCCGAAGTTGTTCGCAAAGCTTGCGCCGCTTCATCTCCCATAATTTTGGTTGTCCATGCGGCCAGAAATGATCTTTCCACTGTAAGGGGGTGAAGCACAAGAGAACTCAGAAGGGGGGTTACCTTCTCTGCTCCTGATCTGGAACCACTTGGCCAGACAGCAGGCTTACTAGGGGGAAGACTTTCTGCCCTGGACGTGCTGGGTCATGTGACTGCTGGGAGGAGATAGGAACAGGAAGGAGGGCAGCCTGAGAGCGCATGAAGCTCAGAACAGCGTGTACAGGGGACAGGGCAGGTTGCAGCTGCACACAGGGGAGAAGAGAGAACTCCCGTTCAGAGGACAAATCCAGGGTGACTGTGCAGAGAGACTGCATCTTGTGAGTACATGAGACCAGAGCCTGTAGTGACTGGAGAGGTGTGCTTTGACCCCATGCAGAGACAATGACCCCCGTGGGTAGCCCTGGTACCTGTGTTGTTGGTGCAGAGCCCCTGACTCCTGTTGAGAGACTTATAGAGACACAGAGCACCATACCTGCGGAGAGACTGCTAGTTTTGAAGCATAGACTCATAGCAGGGGGACCCGGAATGCCTTGTGTTCCCCCTGCTTTCTTTATTAACCCCCGAGACCCCTGTTGTGGGTCCTTAGAGACTGCAGAGCCTACAGCGACTAGAGAGACGACAAGTGCCGCTGCTGACGGCACCGACGCGGGAGAAGACGACCCTACAAGCAAGTACTCAGCAGACTGATAAGTTCCAAGAACACCCGTTTCTAACTGTTATTCTTTTTGAGTATTTGATATACTGGTTTAAAACCAGTTTAACCCCGACTGCGCTCTCCCTGCGAGGAGTATCATATCCCTGAAAACAAAACCCTTTAACTTTTGATCTGTCTCGGTTCTGTGGTGACATACCCACCACCTAGCCAAACTACTCACTATGATGCATTCGGATGTTGATAAATTTCATGGCTTCTTCCCAGAACTAACTTTAGTCTGGTTGGAGGTTATTTCCCATGTTGCATGGCAAAGTGTGAGAGATGTGGTGGCTGTAGAGTGCTCGAGGCACACGCTAGACGCGCGCATGTCCTGCTTTAAACACTTTAAAGCCAGAGTGGTTATCAAGCATCATCAGCTGGAGGGAGGCAATTCTAGTCTGATTTTGCCTGATGGTGTTCATATCACAGAAATAGGATTGGATATTTTTCTCCCTGGTCTACAGGACAGTATTGAACAGGCCTTGTACCAAATGGATGGGGGTCGGAGCGCAGTATAAATACTTTGTTCCTCCTTGGTGGTCAAATTGTTGCACCATAAGATTTTTGTATGTACGAAGTCAGACTTGGGCTGGGAGTCCAGCTGGGCATATCGATTCGTACCTGTTCTTATGGCCAATTGTGCCTTATCGGTGATTTTGATACTTACGTGCTGTGCACGCCCCATTCGCTGTAACTGACCATTAAAAGAAAAAAGTATTTGGCTAATTATGTTTGTTGTCTTTTATTACATGGGACACTCCAGGGGGAAAAAAACATGGTTTTGTGGGTCTCACCAGTCTCAGTATTTCTCTGCAACTGTTACCAAAGTTCTTCACAATCACTTCATCTCTTCATTGCACACATTATTTGGAAGTTATATCTTCCCATCTCTGTGCATCAATGCTGATGCCTAATCTATTAAACTCTGTGCTTCAGTTTAATCTGTCATTTCAAAGGTTTGACCTCAGTCCTGAAGTGTAGCAGCTAAGCTCTGAGCATTAGTTTTGATGTGTAACGTTGCAGAACTGGCCTCAGTTTTGAAACGTAACTACTAAGCCCTGTGTCTCGAATTTAATGTACAACTACATGATACCTCAGTTTTGATTTGTTTTCAAATAATTTTATTGGTTTTTTAGAAATAAACAGGGTAGGGAAAGGAAGGTAGGAAGGGAGGGAAGGGAGTGGGGAATAAACAACCTTGTACAGGTACGGAAAAATTTTTTAAAAACTAGAGAACCCACAAATAGGCATAGAATAACATATATCGAACAACATAAAAGAAAAAAAAAATCGACAATCCTTATTATGGGGTAACATTCTTGGAAGGAGATACAGCATCCCTGTACTAAAGCGCCCAGGTTTAAACTTCAAAATATAGTGCCTCTTGTTAAGTCTATTTGATATGAAATTTGTTGTTCCAGGTCTTCCATTTTTTTGAGTATTTGTGAATGTGATTGTTGTTAATCGCAAATCTGCGTTCTAAATCACTGTGTTGGCCTATCTTGTCAAGTATGACCGAAAACTTGGGAACCTCTGCTTTCTTCCACCATTGTGCTAACATGGTCTTGGTCACTAAGAGGATGTGTATGATAATGTGTCTTACCGAATCATCAAATTGTTCCATGTCTAATGAAAGAAGTGCTCTTTCGGGTGTAATTGTGAAGTCCTTAGCAATGAGGTTAATGTGCTGTGTGACTTGAAGCCAGAGGTTTTTGATTTTTGAACAACCCCAGAAAATATGGTAGAGGTTCCCTTGGTGTCCACAATCTCTCCAGCACAAGGAAGATAGCTCTGTGTTAAAATGCGATAACCTCGTCGGGGTATAGTACCATCTATTTAATAATTTGAAATAACTCTCATGAAGACCCATTGATATGTTGGAATTGTAAGTGTTTTTGATGGCATCGTTCCAGTTCTAGAGACGGATATCAGCACCAAAATCGGACTCCCATCTCTTCATGTATATGTTTTTGTGGCTCGTTAGGTCTTTGACGACAGATCTATACAAATTACGCAGACTCCAGAGGTTTTTATTTTTAAGGTTGCACAATAGTGAAGATAGCATTTCATAATTCAAAGTCTTCCCTTTTATGAATTTCCAAATTCTATCTTTCAACATGGTGTAAAAGACTAGCTCAGATGACGGTAAATTATATTTAACCCTGATCTCACCGAATTTCAGGAACTCCACTCCACTAAAAACATCCCCCACCCTTTTAATTCCAGATTTCCCCCAAACCTCCGGTATCGGGAGATCCTTTTGATTTGTAACCTCCTAGATCTGGCCTTAATTTTGAGTAAATACTAAGCTCTGTGCCTCAGTTTTGATGTTTATCCTCCTTGTTAAGGTCTGAGTCCCAATTCATAACTGCAAAGCTCTGTGCCTCAGTTTTGATGTGTAACCTCCTTGTTCAGGCCTCAGTAGTAATGCGTAACTGCTAAGCTCTGCCCCTCAGTTTTAATGTGTAACCTCCTAGCTCAAGTCTCATTTAAAGATGGCAACTGATACATATCACATTAAAGGGAATCTGTCACCCCATTTTTCGTGTATCAGCTGACGGCATCGCCATCGGGGGCTTATCTACAGCATTCTGTAATGCTGTAGATAAGCCCCTGATGGCGGTGCCGGCAGCTTATAGGCAAAACAATTGGTGACAGATTCCCTTTAAGTAAAAGCTGTTTGTGGCCAGGTGCCACACACAAGTGACCCTCTTACAGATTGATGGCAGGCATTTGTGGTCTTTCAGTATACTCAGATGGGTTATTTATGGCCTTACCTCAGGGAAATCTCTCAGCACCTCAGACATTTCATTGCCACGCTCTCCACAGCCCACATAGACAATCACATCACTATTTGAGTATTTGGAGAGGGCTTGAGAGATGACTGTTTTCCCACAACCAAAAGCTCCAGGAATTGCTGTTGTTCCACCTAAGACACATCTGGAAAATACAAATATGATCTGTATTATAGTGAAAAGTGCCATCAATGCCTCAATTGTTTCACAAAATGCTCTGGAATAAATCCGCCTATACTTGCAGATCTATAGATTAACGCCCTCTGTTTGCAGGTGTCCTCACCTTAGACACAGGTGACTGTGCTTGGAAAAGGAGCAGATACTGCAGCCCAGCTTAAAATATGGTTCTCCTCTAGAGCCATAGCTCTAGCAAGCAGTTCCCTGTGTAACACTACTCCCAGATACTAAAGAAAGGATTTGGAGTCAATGAGATGGCACAAGAGGTGCCCACGGTCATCAATATGGTCACCATCTATAGCTCTAGGAGACTACTGTAGGTTAATAGGTTAAAGGAAGTCTGTCAGCAGAAACTGACTGGTCAAACTAAGCACAGCACCTTGAAGGGGAATTAAGCCTAATAAAACCGTAATGCCTAAATCGTTGCTGTCAGAATTTTATCTTCATTCAGTTGTGCTAATTAAGTGCTCAATGCACCTTTGGCAAGGGCGGACAATTCACGTCCCTTCCCAGCTTCTCGTTTGGCATGCTTGATGGTTCTAGATCAACAGGAGATGGAGGAAGGGGGAGAAAGAAGAAAAATCAGTAGCTGAAAAGTTGTTCTGAAAAGCTTGGCCAAACCCAGGTTGTACCCAGCAGGTTTATCAATAAAGAAGAAAGTCTGGCAAATGGATCAGTGGCTGGGCATGAAGGCACAATTTATAGTCAGACAATGTTCCTCATACAAAGTGCTGTGCTTGGTTTGAAGTGAACAGTGATTTTTTTTCCTGACAGACCCTGAAATACAAATAAAGCATGAAAGACATACGGAAAGAGGGCATCCAGGACTCTCTGCCCAGTCAGCAGGGGGTTGTTTGCTGGGAGTTTTTCTGTGGTTGGACGAATCTGTCGGACGGGCCATACTTGGATCATGGTCAGCTTCTCCTTGATGCCTTCAAAGTCTAATTCCATGACCACATCCTGACAAGAGAATTACAGGGTTTGCTTGGCCATTGTGTGTATGTCTACTCATCACGCTACTGAATGGCTTGGGTATCATACCGACACATCGTAGTTCCCCGGCGGTGCAATGTATGTGACTGTGCCGCAGCTGCGTGGAGGAACCATGATCTTCTGTTTGATGAGTGAGTTTTCATTGACTATTCCATAAATATCTCCTCCAGTGACGTGACTCCCGGCCTGCGAGAGAAGACAAACTGTAGGATTAGGGCTTCTACCTGGAAAGTCTTGCTCTAAATTACTAAAATTCAGACGAGAGTCAATAATAAAACTTTCCCCTCTGGGAATTCCTATAAAGCATGAAGTGATATGTGGTCATGACTAGCCAAAGTCTGGCTCCTAGAGTATGCTTATTTTTTACAGTTTGATATACAGTTGTGTGAAAAAGTATTTGCTCCTTCCTGATCTATTCTTTTGCATGTTTGTCACATTTAAATGTTTCAGATCACCAAACAAAGGTAAATATTTGACAGAGAAAACACAAATAATCACAAAATTTAGTTTATAAATGAAGGTCTTTATTATTAAAGGAAAAAGAAATCCAAACCTACAGGGCCCTATGTGAAAAAGTGATCACCCCCTAAACATGATAACTGGTTGGGCCACCTTTGGCAGCAACAACTTCAATCAAGCGTTAGTGATAACTGGCAATGAGACTTTTACAGCGCTCTGTAGAATTTTGGTCACTCATCTCTGCAGAATTGCTGTAATTCTGCCACATTGGGGGTTTCCAAGCATGAACCGTCTTTTTAAGGTCATGCCACAGCATCTCAAGGGTAGGACTTTAACTAAGTCACTCCAAAGTCATAATTTTTTTAAGCCATTCAGTGGTGGACTTACTTGGACTTACTGTTGTGTTTTGGATCATTGTCCTGCTGCATAACCCAAGTGTGCTTCAGCTTGAAGTCATGAACAGATGACCAGACATTCTCCTTCAGGATTTTTTGGCAGACAGCAAGTCTTTCAGGTCCTGAAGCAGCAAAACAGCCCCAAACCATCACATTACCACCACCATATTTTACTGTTAGTTTGATGTTCCTTTTCTGAAATGCTCTGTTACGTCTACACCAGATGTAATGGGACATACACCTTTCAAAAAGTTTAAGTTTTGTCTCATCAGTCCACAGAGTATTCTCCCAAAAGTCTTGGGGATTATCAAGATGTTTTCTGGCAAAACTGAGACGAGCCTTTATGTTCTTATTGCTCAGCAGTGGTTTTAGTCTTGGAACTCTAACATGCAGGCCATTTTTTGCCCAGTCTCTTTCTTAAGGTGGAGTCATGAACACTGACCTTAACTGAGGCAAGTGAGGCCTGTAGTTCTTTGGATGTTGTTGTGAGGTTTTATTGTTCCTTTTTAGATGCGTAGTCGCTGTGCTCTAGAGGTAATTTTGGTCAGCTGACCAATCCTGGGAAGATTCAACACTGTTCCGTGTCTTCAACATTTGTGGACAATGGCTTTCATTGTGGTTCGCTAGAGTCCCAAAGCTTTAGAAATGGCTTTATAACCTTTCCCAGACTGATAGATCTCTATTATTTTGTTTCTCATTTGTTCCATAATTTCTTTGGATCGCTGCATGATGCCTAGCTTTTGAGGATCTTTTGGTCTACTTCACTTTGTCAGGCAGGTCCTATTTAAGCGTTTTCTTGATTGAGAACAGGTGTGGCAGTAATCAGACCTGGGTGTGGTTAGGGAATTTGATCTCAGCTTCGTAAAGATGTGATAAACGACAGTTTACTTTATGATTTAAGGGATGGGGCAATCACTTTTTCACACAGGGCCCTGTAGGTTTGGATTCTTTTTCCCTTAATAATAAAGACCTTCATTTATAAACTGCATTTTGTGATTACTTGTGTTATCTTTGTCTAAGATTAAAGTTTGTTTGGTGATCAAAACATTTAAGTGTGACAAACATGCAAAATAATAGGAAATCAGGAAGGGGGCAATCACTTTTTCACACAACTGTAATTTATGAAGAGTGTAAAAAATGAAATAATGACCGTGTCTCTGCTGGTGGATATTACCAAAGGAGTAATCATTCTTTTGAAGATGTAAGTAAATGTACGCTCATCGCCTATTATGCGGTTACTTACCCTGATGTTCTTATCTGGAATAAATTCCCATTTAATATCGCGTGATAAAGCAGTCACATTGATTCCGCGAGGGATGTAGATGCTTTTCGTCAGTTCTGCAATATCTTTCAATGGTCGTTGGATCCCATCAAAGATGTTCCCCATAATTCCAGGGCCGAGCTCTACGGACAGAGGCTTTCCAGTCCTCAGGACTGGGTCACCAACAGACACTCCAGCTGAAGGACTCAGATTAAGGAAAGATTTTGGTATGCATGGGGAATTTGATAGGCAAGTCAAATAAATTGGCATTGAGTAGAGATGGGCCAACCCAAACAGTAAAGTTTGGCGTCCATACTAAACAACTACTGTTCAGGCACGGACAACAAACACGGACTTCTCCAGGAAGTCCGTGTTACTGTTCAGGTTCGGCCCCCCGAACACCGGGTGCTTGTCGCGCTGTCATGCACATGACAGCGCGACAAACACTGCTTCTGATCAGTGGTAAAACCATCACCGCCAGTTAGACAGCCGCAGATCCCATGCTGTCAAATGACAGTGTGAGCCCGCAGCAGTGATCAGAGGTATAAAGTTTAACTCCAGTGTGGGTTCCTCTGTTTTTTTGACAACCAGCCAGTCAAAACTCTCAGCTGGAGGCAGCAACCCTCAGTTGTCAGTTTCAGCAAGGCTGGTTATCAAAAATAGTGGGGTCCCCATGCCATATTTTTTAATTATTTAAATAAATAATTTTAAAAACCGGCATGGGGTCCCCACCATTTTTGACAACCAGCCAGGCTAAAACAGACAGCTGGGGGCTGGAATTCTCAGGATGGATAAGGGCCATGGATATTGCCCCCAGCTTAAAAATAGCAGCCTGCAGTCACCCAGCTTAAGGTTGCAGCCTGCAGCTGTCAGATTTGCCTGGCTGGTTATTAAAAACACAGGGGAATAAATGCCATTTTTTAAAATTATTTATTTACAGTGCAAGAGTAGGCTTATGAATATTTCCATCAGCCACCACCTACTCTCGCTGTTATTAGCGGCAGCAGGCGTAGTGTGATGGGTGCAGTAGTCCCATCAGCTGACACCAGTGACCAGAGGTAAACTTTATACCTTCGATTACAGCTGCACACTCACTCTCTTTGACAGCATGGGAACCGCGGCTGTCTTGCCGGCGGTGATAATTTTATCGCCGTCAAAAGTGGTGTTTGCCACGCTTTCATGCACATGACAGCATGGCAAACACTGGATTTTTGGGCCCCCCATTAAAGTGAATGAGGTCCAGGATTGGATCTGGGTACACTTCTGGGTAAACTTTTTGTAACTGTTCGTCCGAACCGGCCGTACCCGAACATCCAGGTGTCCGCCCATCTCTACCATTGAGATTTCAGGAAATCCATGGATCCACATTTTATACCTGAAGATTTTTATTATCTTCAGAAATTTCCATAGAATAAGACAATGTCCCCATAAATTGCCCCTTTCTCTTCCTTGCAATAAAGGAAACACAATTTATCAGCCCTGGAAGCTTTCTTGTCTGCAGCGCAGCAGGGCAGGTTTCTTCATTGGCTTGAGAGGGGAGAACAGCACCACCCTAAAGACTGCATTTTGGAAAGGATACAGGTCTCCTCATAAACCTGAATTGTAGCCAAGTCGCCTTCTAGTCGGATGATCTCACCCACCAGCTCAGAGTGACCCACACGCACCAGCTCGTACATAGCTGCCCCTGCCATCTGCGCTGCTGTCACCACTGTGGGAGATGGAACACAAGGTGTGAGACAGACCATGGAGACCATGGAGATAGCACAGTAAATACCACTCTGGAAAAAAATGGCAGCCAAAGGAAGGTGTCACAATAATCAGGCAGATGGTGGAGTTAGGAGGAGAAACTGAGGGGTCTGGAGGTGACAAGGGCTATGGGTATGTACACACGATCAGTAAATTCTGCGAGTTGACCGCTGAATACCTGTACAGCATCCAGCCAGCAGCGTCCAGCTGTTACAGCATATTGGGTGGGATTTCAAGAAATCTCATGTCCACTATGCGTCCAGAGACGCCCGCGGCTCCCCCGCACAGACGGATATGAGGCGTGTCTCCCAAGACAGCAGGGTGTCTATTTATCTTGTGGAGACACGAGTCTGTGCTACAGAAATTTCACCCATAGAATGTGTTGGATGCAGTGAATCTGCAAAGTTCAGTGATCACAGAGGAGTAACCTGCATTCATTAGCCAGCAGCGGACATGCACTGTGTCCAAAACGCTGCTAGTCCCAGATCGTGGGCACCCAGCCGACAGAAAGGTCAGAAAATTCTGTAGGTGATAGTGAAGTGTGGAGGTGACAAAGGGTCTACATTTATCTGGAAAGAACAGACTTAAGGTGAAGGTGTAGGGGAAATGGGCCAACTTATGGACCGGTCTGCAGTGGGAAGGTTAATGTGCAGTGTGCAGTGCCGAACATAGACTGCTGGATATGAAGGTGGGAGACAGCTAGGCAGAGGTGAAATACTGGGTTTTGCCACTATGGGGAGACCAAGGACAGCAGAAACAGCAGAAGGTGTAGTACTGCAGTTTGGCCACAAGATGGGAGCAGGGAGCAGTGAGGACAGGGCTTAACAGCAGCTTAAGGCTATGAAACCACAAAGTCATGGGGGGCGGGGTTACAGGTGCTCTAGAGGGGGAATTCCCAGGGAGGGGTTATATACTGTAGTTGGGGAGAGTTCCAGAAGTAGTCAGTCCAGGGAGAGGAGCTTAGGAGTGAAGAAGACGGGAGGGAGAGGCAGGACAAGAAGAAGCTCCGGGAAGGACTGGTGAGGGAGACGGTCAGGGGGGTGGCCCTGACAGGAGAGTCGCAGGACAGAGAGAGCCCGGGGGTACCAGAGACGGATGGACTTGGACAGGTGAAGCGCTGTGGTGGTAGGCCTAGGGCACCCACAGTGAAAGAGCAGCCAGGGACGTCATTCAGGAAGACAGAAGAAAGGGAAAGGTACCCGGGCCTGTGTGTGGAGCTCGTTGTGCAGCAGCTGTGTGGTGCTGCGGGCGTTGAGAGGACGGCCAATAAAGGAGGACCTGTTGGACGCACATCAGTCTCTGTCTCAGTCTGTTCGCGGTGAAGAAAGGGGCCACCCCCGGTCGGCACACGTATCTACATTGGTATGGGCATGGAGAAAGCAAAGTATTGGAGAAGACAGACGTCTGTCAGTTGTGAATATGTCTGGAAGGATCAGAAAGGTATAGAGATATCAAAAATGGCAGGAGCGGTGTAGAAGGTGACCAATGTTTCTTAAGGAGACAGAGTTCTGCAATAATGGGTTTGAAGGGCACAATGTTCTGCATGGTACACTTTGAAGGAAGCGAAAAGGTCTGGAGTAGGGATGAGCAAACCTGAACTGGAAACACAGAGCATGGACATTTTACTATATGCTCAGTTTCCTGTTTGGGTTCACCAGTCTAATAAAGCTTGTTGAAAGACTAGCGCAGCCAATCAACATGCCCTCAGAGTGTGCAAACTTCCAGAGCTATCACATCCATGACAAGTGTTGGCCAGCACAGCATGTGACCAGCCTCCATTATGCTCCCATTAGTGTAGGGATAGGATGCAGCTGGAGTGAGGGACAGAGTCTGACTGTGCACTCTGCAAAAGAAATGCTGTGTGTACCCTGAAACCTCTATATGTGGTAGTAATGTGCTAGTGCTGTGTTGAAAGTGATTCTGTGTGTTCTGAATCCCCCAATCTGTGGGAGTACTGTCCTTTAAGATGCTGTGTGCACTCTGCACCCCCCGCCTGTGGAAGTACTGTCCTTTAAGCCACTCTGTGTACTCTGCATCCCCCGTCTGTGGGAGTACTGTACTTTAAGCATTTGTGAGTGCTCTGCACCCCCCTCACCTGTGGAAGTACTGTCCTTTAAGATGCTGTGTGTACTCTGCACCCCCCGCCTGTACTGTCCTTTAAGCTGCTGTATGTACTTTGCACCACCACCTGTGGGAGTACTGCTCTTTAACCCCTTACCTACAATTGATGTAATATTCCGTCCATGTGACCATGGACCTAATTACCATGGACGGAATATTACGTCATCGCGATCAGCGGCGCCCACGTGGTGAGCGCCGCTGATCGCGGCCGAGTGTCAGCTAATTATCATAGCTGACACCCGGCACAATGTGTCAGGGGCGGTCACGGACCGCCCCCGACACGTTAACCCCTTGCACACCGCGATCAAACGCGATCGCGGTGTACCGGGGGTTAAAGGGAAGCATCGGCAGGGAGGGGGCTCCCTCCGTGCTTCCCTGAGCCCCCCACGGCAGCGCAATGTGCAGCGCTGCTGCGGGGGGCTCTTTCCCTACAGGCCCCCGGATCCAAGATGGCGACGGGGGCCTTCGGGGGCCTGAGGAAGCTGGCTTCCTCAGTGCCTGCAAAGCGCAGGCATGAGGAAGTCTGCAGCAGTGCCTGTGACAGATCGCTGATCTGTCACAGTGATCTGTGATGTGACAGATCAGCGATCTGTCACAGGACAGCGATGTCCCACCTGGGACAAGGTAATAAAGTAAAAAAAAAAAAAAAAAGTGTTAAAAATAATTTAAAAAAAATCGCTAAATAAATCAGTAAAAAAAAAAAAATATTCCCCAATAAATCCATTTTTTCAAAATAAAAAAAAAACAAAAACAATAAAAGTACACATATTTGGTATCGCCGCGTCCGTAATGACCTGCCCTATAAAACTGTCCCATTAGTTAACCCCTTTGGCGAACCCCTTAAAAAATAAAAATAAAAAACGAAGCAAAAAATAATGATTTATTATCATACCACCGAACAAAAAGTGCAATAACGTGCGATCAAAAAGACGCATATAAATATGCATGGTACCGCTGAAAATGTCATCTTGTCCCGCAAAAAACGATCCACCATACAGCATCATCCGCAAAAAAATAAAAAAGTTATAGCTCGCAGAATAAAGCGATACAAAAATAATTATTTTTTATATAAAATAGTTTTCATTGCAAAAAACCGACAAAACATAAAAAAACGACATAAATGAGGCATCGCTGTAATCGTACTGACCCGAAGAATAAAACTGCTTTATCAATTTTACCGCACGCGGAACGGTGTAAACGCACCCCCCCAAAAGAAATTCATGAAACGCTGGTTTTTGTTCATTCTGCGTCCCAAAAATCGGAATAAAAAGCGATCAAAAAATGTCACGTGCCCGAAAATGGTACCAATAAAAACGTCAACTCGTCCCGCAAAAAATAAGACCTCACATGACTCGGTGGGTCAAAATACGGAAAAATTATAGCTCACAATATGTGGTGATGCAAAAACTATTTTTACAATAAAAAGCGTCTTTTAGCGTGCGACAGCCGCCAAACATAAAAACCGCCATAAATCGTAAATCAAACCCCCCGTTATCACCCCCTTAGTTAGGGAAAAATAATAAAACTAAAAGAAAATGTATTTATTTCCATTTTCCCGCTAGGGTTAGGGTTAGGGTAGGGTTAGGGCTAGGGTTAGGGTTAGGGCTAGGGTTAGGGCTAGGGTTAGGGTTAGGGTTAGGGCTAGGGTTAGGGCTAGGGTTAGGGCTAGGGCTCAGATTAGGGTTAGCGGTGTGTTGAGGTTCGGGTTGGAGTTATAATTGGGGGTTTCCACTGTTTGGGCACATCAGGTGCTCTCCAAAGGCAACATGGCGTCTGATCTCAATTCCAGCCAATTCTGCGTTGAAAAAGTCAAATGGTGCTCCTTCCCTTCCAAGCTCTGCCATGTGCCCAAACAGTGTTTTACCCCCACATGTAGGGTATCCGCCTACTCAGGACAAATTACAAAACAACTTTTGGGGTCCAATTTCTCCTGTTACCCTTAGGAAAATAAAAAATTGGGGGCAAAAATATAATTTTGCGGAAAAAAATGTTTTTTTTATTTTCACGCCCAGGCGTTATAAACTTCTGTGAAGCACTTGGGGGTTCAAAGTGCTCTCCACACATCTAGATAAGCTCGGTGGGGGGTCTAGTTTCCAAAATGGGGTCACTTGTGGGGAGTTTCAATAGTTTAGGTACATTAGGGGCTCTCCAAACGCATATGACACCCGCATACCAATCCATCAAAGTCTGCATTCCAAAACGTCACTACTTCCCTTCCGAGCCCCGACGTGTGCCCATACAGTAGTTTTCTCCCACATATGAGGTATCAGCGTACTCAGGACAAATTGGACAACAACTTTTGGGGTCCAATTTCTCCTGTTACCCTTGGGAAAATAAAAAAAATGGGGACTAAAAGATGATGTTTGTTGAAAAAATACGATATTTTTATTTTCACGCCCGGTCGTTATAAACTTCTGTGAAGCACTGGGGGGTTCAAAGTGCTCACCACACATCTAGATAAGTTCATTAGGGGGTCTAGTTTCCAAAATGGGGTCACTTGTGGGGGGTTTCCACTATTTAGGTACATCAGGGGCTCTCCAAACGCAACATGACACCCGCAGACCATTCCATCAAAGTCTGCATTCCAAAACGTCACTACTTCCCTTCCGAGCCCCGACGTGTGCCCATACAGTAGTTTTCTCCCACATATGAGGTAACAGCGTACTCAGGACAAATTGGACAACAACTTTTGGGGTCCAATTTCTCCTGTTACCCTTGGGAAAATAAAAAAATGGGGACTAAAAGATCATGTTTGTGGAAAAAATACGATTTTTTTATTTTCACGCCCGGACGTTATAAACTTCAGTGAAGCACTGGGGGGTTCAAAGTGCTCACCACACATCTAGATAAGTTCCTTGGGGGGTCTAGTTTCCAAAATGGTGTCATATGTGGGGGGTTTCTACTGTTTTGGTACATCAGGGGCTTTCCTAACGCGACATGGTGTCTGATCTCAATTCCAGCCAAAAACGTCAAATGGCGCTGCTTCCCTTCCGAGCTCTGCCATACGCCCAAATAGTGGTTTACCCCCACATGTGGGGTATCAGCGTACTCAGGATAAATTGCACAATATCTTTTAGGGTCCTGTTACTTTTGGAAAAATAAGAATTGAGGGTGAAAAGATCATTTTTGTGGAAAAAATATGATTTTTTAATTGTACTGCTGTACGTTATAAACTTCTGTGAAGCCCTTGGGGGTTCAAAGTTCTCACCACACATCTAGATAAGTTCCTTGGGGGGTCTAGATTCCAAAATGGTGTCATTTGTGGGGGGTTTCCACTGTTTTGGTACATCAGGGGTTTTCCAATCGCGACATGGTGTCCGATCTCAATTCTAGCCAAAAACGTCAAATGGCGCTGCTTCCCTTCCGAGCTCTGCTATGCGCCCAAATAGTCATTTACACCCACATATGGGGTATCAGCGTACGCAGGACAAATTGCACAATAACTTTTAGGGTCCTGTTACCCTTGGAAAAATAAAAATTGGGGGTGAAAAGATCATTTTTGTGGAAAAAATATGATTTTTTAATTGTACCGCTGTACGTTATAAACTTCTGTGAAGCCCTTGTGGGTTCAAAGTTCTCACCACATATCTAGATAAGTTCCTTGGGGGGTCTAGTTTCCAAAATGGGGTCACTTGGGGGGGTTTCCACTGTTTAGGTACATCAGGGGCTCGCCAAACGTGACATGGCGTCCGATCTGAATTCCAGCCAATTTTGCATTGAAAAAGTCAAACGGCGCTCCTTCCATTCTGAGCTTTGCCATGCGCCGAAACAGTGGTTCCCCCCCAAATATCAGGTATCAGCGTACTCAGGACAAATTGCACAATAAGTCTTGCAGTCCAATTTCTCCTGTTACCCTTGGTAAAATAAAGAAAATTGAACCTGAAGTATTTTTTTTGTGAAAAAAAGTTAAATGTTCATTTTTTTTAATATTCAAAAAATTCCTGTGACGCACCTAAAGGGTTAATAAACTTCTTGAATGTGGTTTTAAGCACCTTAAGGGGTGCAGTTTTTAGAATGGTGTCACTTTTGGGTATTTTCTATCATATAGACCCCTCAAAGTGGCTTCAAATGTGAAGTGGTCCCTAAAAATAAAATGGTGTTGCAAAAATGAGAAATCGCTGGTCAATTTTTAACCCTTATAACTTCCTAACAAAAAAAAATTTTGGTTCCAAAACTGTGCTGATGTAAAGTAAACATGTGGGAAATGTTATGTATTAAGTTTTTTGTGTGCCGTATCGCTGTGATTTAAGGGCATAAAAATTCAAAGTTGGAAAATTGCGAAATTTTCAAAATTTTCGCCAAATTTCCGTTTTTTTCACAAATAAACGCAAGTTATTTGAATGCAATTTTACCACTAACATGAAGTACAATATGTCACGAGAAAACAATGTCAGAATCACCGGGATCCATAGAAGCGTTCCAGAGTTATGACCTCATAAAGGTACAGTGGTCAGAATTGTAAAAATTGGCCCGGTAGTTAACGTGCAAACCACCCTTGGTAGTGAAGGGGTTAAGCCGCTGTGTACTCTGCCTCCCCACCTGTGGGAGCACTGTGCCTTTAAGCTGCTGTGTGTACTCTGTGTGGCGCCCCTGAGAGTTCAGTAGCCATAGAGGTACTGCACCTCAACCAGAGGTGTGATACCCTACTCTCAGGTAAGGAGGGAGCACCTCACAGGACTCTAATACCTGCACCCAACACACACCCTATAGCAGCAGGGCATCTGGATGTACCCTATAGGAGGATCTCAACCCTTCCTGGGTGGTAAAGGGTGTTGAGAGGTGAGTGGAGCTAGTGGGATGAGAGCGAGAAAAGAGTTTAGTCAGGAGTCTGTCAGTAGGGGAGGAAGTGGAAACATGTGTGTGAAGCAGCTCCCTGTCAGGAGGCGCTCTAAGGAAGGAAGCTCCCTGAAGAGGGAAGGGATCCTAGAGGCACAGGCAGATGTCTAAGGGGCTGTTCCACACCAGCTAACGTCTGGTGGAGGGATCAAGTCGCAGTATAGGGACTGGTCCTAAAACTAGTGGAGTGAACAAAGGACTCAGCTAGATCAACCAGAGGCTACGAGCATTGCAAGTGCTGCAGTCAAATCCACAATTATTCACTGAAAAGGCAGACACATAGGATCCAGGGTCCTAGAGGTTATTCCCGACAAGAACATGTAAAAATAATCCCAAAATATTCTTTATCTACATAAATAGTAAGAAGCTAAAAAATGATAGTGTTTGTCCCCTTAAAAATAGTCTGGGTGAAATGGTGGATGAGGATGAGGAAAAAGCCAATATGCTAAATTACTTTTTTTCAACAGCATTTACACAATAAAATCCCATTAAATGTCACCTGCCTAACCCAGCAGGAAGTACGGCGGCGTCTAAAAATCACTAAAATTGACAAATACCCGGGCCCGGATGGGATACACCCACGAGTACTGCAGGAATTAAGTACAGTCATAGATAGACCTGTCATGAACTCATTTTCTGCTTCACCAGTTGAGAGTTCCCCTTTCATTCTCCCTCTGGTGGTGACAGGAGGTAGTGCGGTTGGTTTAAGTGGTAGTGATCTGCCACCTGATGAGGAAGATAATGATTGGATCTCTGGAGTATCAGACTGGATATAAGACAGCCGACGCCCTATCCTGTTGCTGGTGATTCAGTCTGCTTCTCAGGTCCTGGGCTTCAGCTCTCTTCCAGTTTTCTCAAGTTAAGTTTGTTTTTTGCTAATGTTCACACTTGCGCTTGTTGGTCAATTCAGTTTTTTGTGTAATCAGTCTGCCCCTGCTGGGGTTATGCTGAATTTCCACTCCTATTAATCAGTATTTGCCATTCTGCTTTTTGTTCCTTATTAGATTGGCCTATTTTTTGCTCTGTCTCAGAATATTTCAGAGTGCTGATATAGGTTCAGAAGTCTAGTGACTTCAGGGATAATTTTGCTATCTGAAGTGTTGGACAATATTTTTGTAGGTTTCTTTTTGGCAGATGGCAGACAGTGTTTTTCCTTTCCTGTCCTTTTTAGTTAGCCAGGCCCCATCGTTTGCTCAGCCTATTTTCCTGCCTTTGTTTGTATTTTCATCTTTTTTCACCGTCAATACATGTGGGGGGCTGTCTTTCCTTTGGGGTCTGCTCTGGGGCAGTTAGTTTTCCTTTTTTCCTGCTTTAGGCTTATGTAGTTCTCCGGTTGTGATGAGACATCTAGAACCATCATAGGAATGCTCCACGACTGCTGCTAGTTGTGCGGTTAAGATCAGGGATCTGCAATCTGCTTAGTTACCAACTTCTCTGGTTTTCTGAGACTTAGCTTGTTGTGTTTTTTTACTCCTCGGTTACACATTCATAACATAGACCATTATTTTTAATCTTTAAAGATTCCATAATAACAGGTTCTGTACCACAGGACTGGCGTATAGCAAATGTGGTGCCAATATTCAAAAAGGGGACAAAAACTGAACTTTGAAATTATAGGCCAGTAAGTTTAACCTCAACTGTGGGTAAAATCCTGGAGGGTTTTCTAAGAGATACTATACTGGAGTATCTGGAGAAGAATAACCTCATGACCCAATATCAACATGGGTTTACAACGGACCGTTCCTGTCAGACTAGTCTGATAAGCTTTTATGAAGAGGTAACTTCTGGACTGGACAAAGGGAATGCAGTGACGTGGTGTACATGGACTTTTCAAAAGCTTTTGATACGGTGCCACACAAAAGGTTGATACATAAAATGAGAACAATGGGGATAGGGGAAAATATGTGTAAGTGGGTTAAGAGCTGGTTCAGGGATAGGAAACAAAGGGTGGTAATTAATGGAGCACACTCGGACTGGGTCACGGCTAGCAGTGGGGTACCACAGTGGTCAGTTTTGGGCCCGCTTCTTTTTAACATATTTATTATTGACCTTGTAGGGGGCATAGAGAGTAGAATTTCAATATTTGCAGATGACACTAAACTCTGCAGGCTAATCAATACAGAGGAAGACAATTTTATATTGCAGGAGGATTTATGTAAACTAGAAGCTTGGGCTGATAAATGGCAAATGAGCTTTAATGGGGATAAATGTAAGGTCATGCACTTGGGTAGAGCGAACAAGATGTATAATTATGTGCTTAATTGTAAAACACTGGGCAAAACTGTCACTGAAAAAGACCTGGGTGTATGGGTGGACGACAAACTCACATTTAGTGGCCAGTGTCAGGCAGCTGCTGCAAAGGCAAATAAAATAATGGGATGCATTAAAAGAGGCATAGATGCTCATGAGGAGAACATAATTTTACCTCTATATAAGTCACTAGTGCGACCACACTTAGAATACTGTGTACAGTTCTGGTCTCCGGTGTATAAGAAAGACATAGCTGAATTGGAGCGGGTGCAGAGAAGAGCGACCAAGGTTATTAGGGAACTGGGGGGTCTGCAATACCAAGACAGGTTATTACACTTGGGGTTATTTAGTTTGGAAAATCAAAGGCTTAGGGGTGATCTTATTACAATGTATAAATATATGCGGGGACAGTACAAAGACCTTTCTAATGATCTTTTTACTCTTAGACCTGTGACGGGGACAAGGGGGCATCCTCTACGTCTGGAGGAAAGAAGGTTTAAGCATTCTCACAGACGCGGATTCTTTACTGTAAGAGCAGTGAGACTATGGAACTCTCTGCCATATGATGTTGTAATGAGTGATTCCCTACTAAAATTTAAGAAGGGACTGGATGCCTTTCTTGAAAAGTATAATATTACAGGGTATATACACTAGTTTCCTTAATATTGCGTTGATCCAGGGAGCTAGTCTGATTGCCGTATGTGGAGTCGGGAAGGAATTTTTTTCCCCAATGTGAATCTTACTGTTTGCCACATGGGTTTTTTTTGCCTTCCTCTGGATCAACATGTTAGGGCAAGTTAGGATAGGATATGGGTTGAACTAGATGGACTTAAAGTCTTCCTTCAACCTTAATAACTATGTTACTATGTGCACAGATTACAAACTGAATTTTGTGGGTTGTACCATGAGAAAGTTAAAAATAAGAATTTCTGATTACATAACTGACATAATTTCTCTTGGCAGCTCCATTCGGAATATATCTGTTGCCTCCAAACATTTTATTTTCCAACATCAAAGAAATATATCTTTGTTTCAAGTGATGGGAATTGAGAAAGTATGTGTTCCGTTGAGAGGCCGTGATCTTAAAAGACGCCTTATGATGAGAGAAGCTTTCTGGATGTTTCAGCTTAAAACCTGTGTCCCAAATGGATTGAATGCACGCAAAGAGATTATGTTTCACTATTGAATGTACATATATTTTTTTTTCTCTGTTGCACATTGGAATTGTTCATGTATATATTTTCCATACCTGGTAATACATCTTATATTAGATTGTTTTTAGCTATTGCTTTTTTTTTTGGTATGTAATTTTATTGTGATTATACACCATGCGTGTTGTAACTTGATTGGTGGGTGGTAGTATATATCTCCCATTATGTTCACCCCAAAGCAGCTTGAAAAAGAACATATTGTTCGATACGCGTTGCTTTGTCTTTCCGCTATGATGGGGCATGTCTGTTTATCCTTGTTCTTATGTCTTGAATAAATTTTTGTATGTTTTTGGAAGCTGGAAACTTTTTCATTACTGAATAAATCTTTGGAACTGCACCCAGCTGTGTCCTCTAATTCTTCCTGGGTCACCTACCAAACTCTGCTACATCTACCACCATCAAACACAACATCTTGACTACACCGCTGCCCTGAGACAAAGCTCTGCCTGTGGAGAGCTATACCAACTCTGCTGCATTACCATCAATCCCAGAGGATCTGCTCTGCAGCACTGGTCACCTCTGATCAGAAACCACAGGTGGCGTCACGAACACTTTATTACAAACTCTTATTTCCTTTGTAAATATTTCCCTTCCATTGGACGCCCAGGGCCACGGACAGGGTCACTGCTGCCGTGACACATCCATTTAAGTCACCGGCCCGGTACCGAGTAACCCGCGACCCTAGGGGCGCTCCATCTGCACCCCTCACCTGTGGGAGTACTGTGCCTATAAGCTGTTGTGTGTACACTGCACCCCTCTACTCGTGGGAGTACTGTCCTTTAAGCTGCTGTGTGTACACTGCGCCACCCCGTCTGTGGGAGTATTGTCCTTTAAGCCGCTATGTGTACTCTGCACCCCTCGCCTGTGGGAGAACTGTATTTTAAGCCGCTATGTGTACTCTTCACCTGTAATGACCAGAGGTCCGAATAAGATGGAGTAGGTTACAAACCGAGACTGAGGCAGAAATCCCAAAAGAGTTTTTACTCAAACAGCAGATAAAGTAGAACTTAGTATATGGAAGAAACAAATTGAATACCCTTATGCAGTACACTCACTCAGCCAGAGCTGAAATTACTATGCCAATCCAAGGTTCCCTGAAAAGTGTATTACACAGGGATTTGAAATAAATCAGAAAGGTCAGTTCAAGTACTTAGAGAACAGGTGTAAATTGAATGTAGTGATATCAAGGGACCCCCTGGAATGGCACACTGAGTATAACCTACACATACAGTACCTATAATAACAATACATATAAGTACAATACAAAGGTCCTCAAGCGCTTCAACTAGGGATACCTGGGTATCTATGACTATGGTACCTTTAACCTGAGGTGAATCTCCTCTCAGGCATATAGATTGCATTAGCCAGTCTCAAATCTTCGGCACCAATCAGTTGCAGCAACACAAAGTTCCTTGTCTTGTCAGCCGTTGTCGAGCCCAAACGCCGGGAACTTATAGTTCTGTAGCCTCAAGATGCGCTCTCTCCTCCTTTAGTCCTCACCAATTCTCCTAGAAGCAATATGCCTGTTTCTGTATAAAATGTCTGTCCAATATTGCTTCTCAGCTCATCACAACAGGGAATCCACAGAGCTCCCCAGTCACACAGCTCTCAGGAGCGCTCAGTATTTGTTCCACAGCAAGGTCTCAAGCTCCCAAGATGAAGTGGTTGCAGTAAATAGTCTCTTACAGCGTTCAATCTCTTTGCTTCTCACAAGCTGCTCCATACACAGTGTCTCTCAGGGCGGTCTCTCTTCTTCTGGAAGCTTCCCTTACAGCTCTAGACAGCTGACACTAGGCCCTACTCCCAGCACACACAGATCCCCAGGCACTTGCAGCACCTGCTCTTAGCTGCAGCAGGCAAACACCACAGGGTCCGAGTGCTCTCCTGGTGTAATCACAGTTCACGCTCTTACATGCCACCCCACTAGAGGATGGCGTCCCCAACATACCTCCCCACATAAAGTCATCCTGAGCATATCGCTGGGGCGGTATTTCTGCCATAGATCGGGTAGTTCACCTGAGGCCTACTCCAACAGGCGCAGCCCCAGAGGGAGCGGAAGCCTCTTCCGTGGAGTTGTCAGAGGGCGCAAGTGAGGTTGCCTCCTCCTGTGGTACGGCGTCCTGTGACACAGCATCAGGACCAAGCAGCTGACTTGATGCTCTCTCCTCAGCAGGATCAACCACATTCTCAACACTCTCATCACAAGGGGACAGATTGGTCAAAGGGGGCAAATAAGCAGGCACAGGAGAAGGCACACCATCATATCAAAGATCACTAAGAGTATCCATTCTTTGGGATGCAGCCTCTGACTCCATGGGAATGGGAATCGCATCTTCAAACCAGCACCGTTGTAGCATGTTACGGTGCAAATTACTGGTTGGCCACAGCTACAGCATACTTGGTAAAGTGATCTTTCATTACCAGGCAATAGGAGTATCCCGACGTAGAGTACTCTATCAGAACGTAGTCAATCATGAGTAGCTCTAGCAGAGCGGAAGTCTTAATAGACTGTGTGGGAGCCCGCTGCTCAGGGCTTTTGCTGAGCCCGCAGACCTGACACTGCTGACACGCGTCTGCCACCATCCCTCCCAACTCAGGGCATTAGAGGACTTTCTGCAACCACTGAAGTGTCTTTTCACTTCCAAAGTGATCGCCCTTCTAATGCGCCTTGCGAGTAACCACTGGACCCATCGACACAGGGATTATCAGTTGGTACTGGTGCTGCAGCTCAGAGGTTAGGTACACCTTACGATACAAAAGGCCCCATTCCACACACAACTTATCCAATTGTCGCAATAATTTCATTCCTTGTGTGGACAGTTGAACCTTGTCCTCTGCACTGGGCCAGACCTCATTTTGTACCCAACGACGCACAAGTGCAATGTCTGGGCACTCATCCTGGACCTTTGCCCAGTCTGAGGTCGTTTTATCCCGGATGCCACCATACTTGAGTGTACCACACTTCGGAAGATAGGCATCTGCCCCAAGGCTGGAATTTCAGTGTCCCCAAGGGGTACCCTTGACAACACATCTGCATTTCCGTTTTCTTGGCCAGAGCGGAATTTAATGCGATAATTGAACTTGGCAAGGCAGGCGACCCACCGCTGCTCCAACATTCCCAGTTTTGTATTCTCTAAGTGAGCCAGCGGGTTGTTATCTGTCATGATTAGCACCTCAGCTCCTGTTAGATACTCGGCAAAGCCTTCTGTCATTGCCCACACCAGAGCCAGCAATTCCAGCTGGAAGGAGCTGTAGTTATCCGAATTTTGCTCGGAGTCTCTTAAAGACCTGCTGCCATAGGCAATCACTCGCTTTCAGCCATCGTGAACCTGTGCTAGTACTTTCCCCAATCCATGAAGAATACCTTCTGTGTACAACAGAAAAGGGGTGTCAAACCGGGTATATGCCAACAACGGGGTACTCGCTTGGGCGGTTTTCACTTCATCAAACGCAATTTCCTGCTGGGGCCCTCATTGAATGGGGCAGTTTCAAGAACCCAGCACTGTCCCTCTTAAAAGTTCTTTTAGGGGATGCACCACTTGTGAGAATTGAGGCACAAACCGTCGATAGTATCCTGCTACACCCAGGAAGGCCTGCACTTCTTGCAGGTCATGGAGGCAGCCACTCTTGCACCGCCTTAACCTTACTGGCCACAGGTAGCACCCCGTCTGGGGTCACCAGGTGCCCCAAATACTCAATCTGATTATGGAACAGTTGACTTTTTTGGGCTTTATTTTCAGGCCGCAGCTACTGAGTCGCCAGAGAGCATGATGCAGCTTTTCAAGATGATTTTCAAATTAGGCAACGAACACCATGATGTCATCTGGATATATCAGGACTGATTCAAAATTTAGATCGCCTAAGCAATGTTTCTGTTGCTTCATCACCATCAAATAAAATAAAAAGTTCACTTTAAGCATATTCCACATGTGCAGTTATTCTATATTGAACTTAAGCAATGTTCCGTCAGACATTGGAAGGTTCCCGGGGGCGGTAGTGAGGCCGAAGGGCATCCGGTTGAACTCATAGAGCCCCATTGGCAAGACAAATACTGTCTTGGCCCGATCTTTTTCGGCCATTGGGACCTGCCAGTAACCACTTACCAAATCCAACGTCGAGAAATACTTGGCCCGACCCAATGCCGACAGGAATTCTTCAATACGAGGAAAAGGATATGCATCCCATACCGTGTGGGCATTCAATTTTTGACTTTTTTTGCACACAAAATCGAAGGGTCCCATCCTTCTTCCGGACCAAGACTACAGGAGCCGACCAGGGACTCTGGCACTCTCGGATCACTTGATTGTCCAGCATACTGGCCACCACGATCTTCACCTCTTGATAGAGCGCCGGCGGGATTTGACGATATCTTTCCCTAATGGGAGGAGTATGCCCCATGGGGATCTCATGCTCAATCGCCTGGGCACATCCAAAGTCCTCCCCATGTCGTGAAAAGGTCTCTTGATGCTCCCACAAAACACTTTCCAACTGCTCTAACTCCAAGGAGGTCAGTATTTCCCGATCCACTCCCGTCTGTTCTTCGGTAGGGGTTCAGTCCGGCCTACCTCAACCACCAATGTCCAGGATGACTGTTGGTATTGGCAGAGTTCGAATCCTACCTTGTCAGGCACCTTCTCCGCTGGCACCCTCACCCCGCCTGTGGGAGTACTGTCCTTTAAGCTACTGTATGTACTCTGCACCCCCCTCCTGTGGGAGTAGTATCCTTGAAGCCGCTGTGTGTACTGTGCACCCCCCACCTGTGGAAGTACTGTCCTTGAAGCCGCTGTGTGTACTTTGCACACCCACCTGTGGGAGTAGTGTCTTGGAAGCTGCTATGTGTACTGTGCACCCTTCACCTGTAGGAGTACTGTCCTGGGAGCTGCTGTGTGTATGTAAGGTTCTAGCAGGAAAGCAGGATGCAGTGACGAGCAGGAAGCAGAACAAGAGTTAACGGGTATTTTATGCAGAGATAATTCGGCAATCAGTACTCCATGCAGGGAGAACACAAAAGCAAATTAGTAAAATTACAGGAAAGATGAGCAGTGTAGGTCTAACGCTAACAACAATTGGTAAAGGAATGGATCAAACTTATCAGCCTGTAGCTCCCGGCCGGTCAGGGTTACATGATTCCACTGTGTCGGCGCAGGTGACAGGAGAAGTCTCGGAAGTGATCCTGGATGACGTGGAAGCAATGTCTCTTGACTAAACGAAGGTTCTTGGCTTTACCTGATGCGGGGTTCGGGTGTAAGATAGAAGAACACATGGGCAACAAAGGAGGCCGAAGTGGAGACCTGGTTATCAGCGCGTTGTGCGTGGTCCGTTTGATAATGACTGTCCGGCACTGTGAGGGGTGCAGTCCAATCAGAGCTCACAAGTGTGGAAGTCTGTTGTGAGCTCAGCTCTGGTCGCAGGCTGAGTGCATAGAGGGAGGTAAGCCATGGCGTCGACCTGCTGATTGGCGAGGAACAGTGGAGACGGAGTCAAACTTCTTGCGTGTTCTCAGTCTTCCCGCCAGAAGTTCCCCTTTCGCGTGCTCAGCCCTTTTTATCCCAAACCCGCCCCCTGCAGTCAGGTGCAAAGGTCTGCTCTGGTCAGAAAGTACTTCCCCCCCCCGCAACAATGGTGACAGCTCTGATGGTTCCAGTCCAGACGCACAAGAAGCTTCCCTAGCCCAGTCTATCTCTGTACATGTACTCTGCACCCCCCACCTGTGGGAGTACTGTTCTGGAAGCCGCTGTGTGCACTATGCACACCCCACCTTTGGGAGTAGTGTCTTGGAATCCGCTGTGTGTAAACTGCCCCCCCCACCTGTGAGAATAGTGTCGTGGAAGAATCTGTGTGTACAGGGCCGCCATCAGGGCATGACAGCCCTTACTGCTGGATGGGGCCCGGTGAACAGTACAGAAGGGGGCCCACAGATCAGGGGCCCCACTCCTGTGCTGCCAGTCGTCAGGCCCCAAGTGCTGTGCGTCATAGGGGCGTCGGGCGGGCCCCAAGTGTGCGCTGCGGCCGGGCCTGCAGTGCACACATCAGCAGAGCCGCCATAGCGCCTGACATACGAAAGTTAGAAAAGTGCTGAAGGACCTGTGGTGACGTCATCATTATCACAGGCCTTCAGGATTGATAAGCTCCGCCCCCTGATCACATGACAGTGACGTCACCACAGGTCCTTTCAACTCACACAGCAGCAGCTCCATCTTCAGCGCAGGAGCGAGGTCAGGTAAGAAGAAAGTTTTTATTTTATTTTATTATTCAAAAGGGCAATATGTTTCCCTGGCAGAATGGAGACATGGGGGCAGGATTTGAGACACACAAGGGCAAATATGGAGATAGGGCACAAGATTGGAGACACACAGGGGCAGATATGGAGACAGGGGGCAGGATTGGAGACACATAGGGGCAAATATGTAGACACGGGGGCAAAATGCAAGACATGGGGTAGAATGCAAGACATGGGACAGAATGCAGACATGGGGGCAGAATACAAGACATGGTGGCAGAATACAAGACATGGAGGCAGATTGCAAGACATGAGGCAGAATGCGATACATGGGGGCAGAATGCGAGACATGGGGGCAGAATGCAGACATGGGGCAGAATACGAATCATGGGGGCAGAATGCGAGACATGGGGGCAGAATGCAGACATGATGGGGGCAGAATGCGAGACATGGGGGCAGAATGCAAGACATGGGGGCATAATGCAGACATGATGTTGATGGCAGACTGCAAGACATGGGGGCAGAATACAAGACATGGGGGCAGAATGCAAGACATGGGGGCAAAATGCAAGACATGGGGCTGAATGCAGGACATGGAGGCAGAATGCAAGATATGGGGGCAGAATGTGACAGTGATACACAGGAAGGGGCAGAATGTGAGACATGGGGGCATAATGCAAGACATGGGGCATAATGTGAGACATGAGGGCAGAATGCAGGACGTGGGGGCAGAATGCAAGACATGGGGGCAGAATGTGACAGTAAAACAGGAGGGGGCAAAATGTGACACTGAGACAAAGGAGGGGGCAGAATGTGAGACATGGGGGCAGAATGTGACCGTGAGACAGAGGAGGGGGCAGAATGTGACAATGAGACACAGGAGGGGGCAGAATGTGAGACATGGGGCAGAATGTGACAGTGAGACACAGGAGGGGGCAGAATGTGACAGTGAGACACAGGAGGGGGAAGAATGTGACAGTGAGACACAGGAGGGGCCAAATGCGAGACACGGGGGCAGAATGACCATGGGGGCAGAATGTGAGAAATGGGGTCAGAATGGACATTGGGGCATAATGTGACAGTAAGACACAAGAGGGGGCAGAATGTGACAGTGAGACACAGGAGGGTGCAGAATTTGACAGTGAGACACAGGACAGAATGTGACAGTGAAACACAGGAGGGGGCAGAATGTGAGGCACGGGGCAGAATGTGACAGTGAGACACAGGAGGGGGCAGAATGTGACAGTGAGACACAGCAGGGGGCAGAATTTGAGACACAGGGGGCAGGATGGGAGACACATGGTGCAGGATCATGGGGCAGGATGGATACGATGTAGACAGATGGGGCAGGATCTGGAGATCATGTGGGGGAAAAATGGATACTCATGAGGGCAGGATGAGAGAAAATATGGCTGGAGCCAGGATGGGGGATATTATTACCATAGGGGCTAATTAAGGGATATTATTACTGCAGTGATGTATTTATTTTATTTTTTTGAGGATACTGTTTTAAATGTGGGAGGTTCTGTTACTGTGCAGAGTGACACTATGTCACCTTTTTTCTTCATCTGGTGTAGTGTAGAAGTTGGGAAAAAAATTAAGTAATGTGTTCTGCAAGTGGAGCTCTAGATAACTGTGTTATTTCCTGCAGAGACGAGCCCTGGCTGGAAGACGTGATGGCGATCTGTGCTGGATGAAAGATGAAAATCAAAGATGAAGGACTTTACCTAGAGACGTCACTGGTGAGTCAGTGTGTTACCTGTACAATGACACTATACACTATATACAGAGTGAATTTGAACAATGTCACCAGTGATCACTGTATTACCTGTACACTGGCACTATATACAGAGGTCCTGTACATAATGTCACCGGTGATCACTGTATTACCTGTACACTGGCACTATATACAGAGGTCCTGTACATAATGTCACCAGTGATCACTGTATTACATGTACACTGACACTATATACAGTGCTTCTGTGTATAATGTCACTGGTGATCACTGTATTACCTGTACACTGACACTATATACAGAGTTCCTGTGTATAATGTCACCGGTGATCACTGTATTACCTGTATACTGACACTATATACAGAGTTCCTGTGTATAATGTCACTGGTGATCACTGTATTACCGGTACACTATACACTATATACAGAGCTCCTGTGTATAATGTCACTGGTGATCAGTGTATTACCTGTACACAGACACTACATACTAAGTGCAGATCTCCTGTGTATAATGGTACTTATGGTGATAGTAATATGTTTTTCTAATGGTCATGGTGCGGTGGGAATTGCCCCTTGTATGTGCTATTATTCTGTCACTGGTGGTAATATGTGGTCTGGTCATGGTGTGGCTGTATTTGTTCCTTGTATGTGGTATTATTGGTCACCATGTGGTGGTAATATGGTGTCTGGACATGGTGTGGTGGTATTTGTCCCTTTGGATGTGATATTATTGGTCATTTAAAAAATTGAAAAATAAATAAAAAATATACCTAAATTGTACTGGATATTTTAGCAAATGTTTAATAGGTTAGAGTAGAGTAGGGCCCAGCCAAAAGGGTCTACCTTGTGGTGGCAGATTTAAAAAATCTTTTGGCCATAACAAGAGCTGCTGGCTATGTGTGTGATCTGGAGATGGGAACTGTTAATGTGTGATTGGTGAGAAGTGGAGTTTTTCCAAGAGAGAGCAGTGGGGCTGTGGACAGTTTGAGGGGTGGAGGGCGGGTCTGGGGGGAGCCAGGGCAGAGTCTCAAGGGGGCCCTGAAAATTTTGCCAGTATGGGGCCCTGAAATTCCTAGTGGCAGCCCTGTGTGTGTACTCTGCACCCCCACCTGTGGGAGTACTGTCTTTTAAGCTGCTATGTGTACTCTACACCCCCACCTGTGGGAGAACTGTCATTGAAGCCACTGTGTATACTCTGCACCACCGGCCTGTGGGAGTAGTGTCCTGCAAGCCGCAGTGTGCACTGTGCACACCCCACCTGTGGGAGTAGTGTCTTGGAAGCTGCTGTGTGTCCTCTACACCCTGTGCCTGTGGAAGTACTGTCCTGGAAGCTGCTGTGTGTATTCTGCACATCCCACCCTGAGAGTACTGTCCTTGAAGCAGCTGTGTGTACTCTGCATCCCCCCCGTTCCAGGGAGTAGTCTCCTTGGAACCGTTGTGTGTCTTCTTCACCCTTCGCCTGTGGGAGTACTGTGCTTTAAGCAGCTGTACGTACTTTTTATCCTCAGCCTGTGGGAGTACTGTGCTTTAAGCAGCTGTACGTACTTTTTTTCCTCAGCCCGTGGGAGTACTGTGCTTTAAGCAGCAGTGTGTACTCTGCATCCCCCTTGCCTGTGGGAGTACTGTCCTTGAAGCTGCTGTGTGTACTCTGCACCCCCGCCTGTGGGAGTACTGTCCTGAAGCTGCTGTGTGTATTCTGCACACTCCGACTGCGGGAGTGCTGTCCTTGAAGCAGCTGTGTATACTCTACATCCCCTCGTTTGTGGGAGTTCTGTCCTTTTATCTGCTGTGTGTACTCTACCCCCCCCATCTGTGGGAGTACTGTCCTTGAAGCCGCTGTGTGTTTTCCATTAGACTTTTTAACCCCTGAAAATCTTCTTAAAATAAGGGGTCATCTTATACGCCGAGTGCATATGGTGGGGAAGTGGTCCCGATGAAGAAGGGAGGGTGTAGGTGGTGTTATCATCCCCCTTTTACCTCATTGGTGGCAGCGGTGCGCAGCTCCTCCTTCAGCAGTGTGGCGGCAGCTCCTCTTTGTCCAGATGCTCAGATTCAGATCTCATCCTGAGATCTCGGGAGACGAGATCTGAATCTGAGCTCGCGCTGGCTCCAGTGTCCATTTTCCCGGAGGCCACCGCATCGCAGCAATAAAGCTGCCTGGGCCTCCGGGCTATGGGGAAATGCCGGAGGAGCCCCGACGCTGGACAGAGAGCCGCCGAAGCCGCCCCCAGCACAGAGCCTCCACGCTGCACAAAGCAGAGCCGCCGTCGACCCCCAGCGCAGAGCTGCCACACTGCAGATGGAGGAGCTGCCGATCCCCAGCACAGAGACCCGCAGATAGCACCGCTGCCACCAATGAGGTAAAAGGAGGATGATAACTCCACTTACACCCTCCCTTCTTCATCAGGACCCCTCCCCCGCCATATGCAGATTGCTCCACACCCGGCATATAAGATGACACATGGCATATAAGAAGACCCCCCCAGACTTTTAAGAAGATTCTCTATTTTAACTGGAAAAGTTGGGGGGTCGTCTTATACGCCCGGTCGTCTTATACAGGGGCTGGCTGGCAAATTTTAGCCTGGGGGGCAAGCACACAGCAGTGGCCTACGAGTAGTTGCCCATCCTTAAAGGGGTTGTCGGATCTTAAGCTACATGTCTACATTCATCATGTGTGAATCCTCACATCAAGCGCACCATGTGCTGTGATGATGGTCTGGTGCCGGCGACGGGAACAGGTGGTCTTGTGACCACAAGCATGCAATATATACAGTGGGTATGGAAAGTATTCAGACCCCTTTACATTTTTCACTCTTTGTTTCATTGCCGCCATTTGGTAAAGTCAAAAAAGTTCATTTTTTTCTCATTAATGTACACTCTGCACCACATCTTCACTGAAAAAAAAACAGAAATGTAGAAATTTTTGCAAATTTAAAAAGAAAAAATGAAATATCACATGATCATAAGTATTCAGACCCTTTGCTCAGACTCTCATATGTAAGTCCCATGCTGTGCATTTCCTTGTGATCCTCCTTGAGATGGTTCTACTCCTTCATTGGAGTCTAGCTGTGTGTAATTAAACTGATAGGACTTGATTTGTAAAGGCATACACCTGTCTATATAAGAGCTCCCAGCTCACAGTGCATGTCAGACCAAATGAGAATCATGAGGTCAAAGGAACAGGCCAAGGAGCTCAGAGACAGAATTGTGGCAAGGTACAGATCTGGCCAAGGTTGCAAAATAATTTCTACTGTACTCAAGGTTTCTAAGTGCAAATTGGCCTCCATAATCCTTAAATGGAAGAAGTTTGGGACCACCAGAAGTCTTCCTAGACCTGGTCGTCCAACCAAACTGAGCAATCGTTGGAGAAGAGCCTTGGTGAGAGAGGTACAGAGGAACCCCAAGATCACTGTGGCTGAGCTCCGCAGATGCAGTCGGGAGATGGGAGAAAGTTCCACAAAGTCAACTAACACTGCTGCCCTCCACCAGTCTGGCCTTTATTTACAGAGTGGCCTGACGGAAGCCTCTCCTCAGTGCCAGACATATGAATGCCCGCATAGAGTTTGCTAAGAAACACATGAAGGACTCCCAGACTATGAGAAATAAGATTCTCTGGTCTGATGAGACAAAGATAGAACTTTTCGGTGATAATTCTAAGCGGTATGTGTGGAGAAAACCAGGCACTGCTCATCACCTGCCCAATACAATCCCAACAGTGAAACATGGTGGTGGCATCATCATGCTTTGCGGTGTTTTTCAGCTGCAGGGGCAGGATGACTGGTTGCAATTGAATGAAACATGAATGCTGCTAAGTACAGAGATATCCTAGATGAAAACCTCTTCCAGAGTGCTCTGGTCCTCAGACTTAGGCCGTCAAACTTGCAACTGGAATGCGAGAAACTTGCGCGAGTCTCTCACCTCAATACCTAGCACTGCCGCCGGCACTCCGGACAGGTGTGTGCAGCTGCAAGTATTCCTATGCAGTGTTCTGTCCCCACATGAGGCGAATGGAGGTGTAGTTGATTGGGGCTGAGAGAGATTCCTACATTCCGTTTCCTCAATGCAGAGCAGACAGGACCATTGTTGCTGTTTTGCTGTTCATGCGTCCGGAGAGATGATACACACCAGATATTGTGAAGTCCAGACTTGTTCATAGGAAATCTGGACATACAGCATATGATTGGTAATGCAGTACTTCTCCAGAAATGTATGTGTAACGACAGAGGTGGTACAGCAATGTGTGTGCAGCAAGGTGTGCAGCACGATGATTCAGCAAATTGTGAGTGATCAAAAAACTGATGCCTTTCACAGCCTGGTAAGCTTGTCTTTCCCAGGTGAAGATGAAACTAGTAATGGCCACCGGCAGGAAGAGAAGGAGTCACTGACCAGGAGGTGAAGGCATGTACTAAAAATAATTAGCTGCAGTCTGCTATACAGAAAAAAGACAGCACGTGGCAGCAGACCAAATGCAAAACTGAACACAAAGAAAGGTAACATAACACAACTATATAAGCATATAATCATAACCTTAGATGGAACAGCACACTCCCTGTCTGAAATTCCGTAAGGGATTTCACTATATTAATGTTTTTTGTTTAAGTAAAGTTCAATAACCTAGAAAGGAAATACAAATATGCATGCAATAATAACAACTTCAAAACGAGGTAGATGACAGTCAGTTCCTGAGACAATCCAATGGTACTCATCTTCGGATCGGAGAAGCCGCACTAAGCCAAATTGTCTCCGACCCAACGGTAATCCAATAGACGAAGCACTAGGGCAGTGTTCTGTTCATGGTTCATCCTACCGGAACATCCTGGGTAGAGAGTGGTTTGTGGCAGACGTGCCAACCGTGACAGTCTTTGTCTCCATGTGAGTTGTGATAAGATCTCACAATGTGGACTAACCTTGCTACAGTCTTAAGAAGTTTCATCCCATTGGAGAAGTATTTGAAGTGCTGGCAACCGAGGCTGGAGGTTGGTTTAGTGTTCGTCGCCAAAGCGCTGACCTCGGAGCGGACTTCTGGATCACCATCCGTATCCTGGATGCTGTAGACTTCCTGGACACGTTCACTTCCCTTCTGTTCCAACAGAAACTTAGGACCTGAAAGCCAAGAAGAGTTAGCAAAGGACCTTATAGACATAGGTCTAGTGGCATGGTCAGCTGGATTAAGTTCAGATGGGATACAGTGCCATTGTTCAGGCTTGGAAGACCTCCTTATTCTCTCGATGTGGTTACTGACGTACACGTAGAAGTGCCTTGTTTGGTTGTAGATGTAACCTAAGACAACCTTACTGTCACTGTAGTATTGCACGTCATCTATGTTGGTGTCCAGCTCGTGCTGTATAAAGTCTGCGAGTTCTACTGCAAGCACGGTTGCACAGAGTTCAAGCCTGGGAATAGTGTGATCGGACTTGGGAGCCAACTTAGCCTTGCCGAAGGCGAATCCAACGTGATCTTGATTGTCGGGTCCCGTCACCTTCAGGTAGGCAACTGCTGCAATGGCCTCCGTGGATGCATCTGAGAACACATGGAGTTCTGTCCTAGTGCTGGCAGCAAGTGAGGTTCTGGCGTAGCATCTTGGTATATGGATTTCATCCAAGGCACACAAAGACTACTTCCAGGTTTCCCATTTTGGTTCCTTATCAGGAGGTAGTGGGGCATCCCAGTCCTTGACGATTTCGGAAAGCTGTCTCAGAAGGGATTTACCTTGTATGGTAACTGGTGCTACGAACCCCAGCGGGTCGTATAAGCTATTCACCACTGACAGGACACCACGTTTAGTGAATGGTTTTTCTGCACAGTTTATTTGGAAACTGAAGGTGTCCTTTCATCTCCGGTTTGTTGCTAAGTGTGCGCTGGAGAGAGTTGAATCTGGACAAGGCTTGGTCACGATTGTTCGGGAGTCTTACCCTGGTAGCTCGGAAGGGTAGGGGAAAAACCCAGTGATTGGTCTCGTCCTTAAGGAACTCATTGTCCATTATCCTGACAAATTCCTTGTCTTCCATTGACGGGGCTACATTGTTGTCATCCTTAGTTGTATGAAACACCGATCTTCCCAAGTCATCTGCATAGGGAGAAGGAATGACATCAGGCAACTGTACTGGATCTGGAGGCTTCTCTTTCACCTCGTAGTGATGAGGTCATGGTTTGCAGAGAGTAGCTCGTCCGTCTCTGCGTACATAGGTCTTAAAGGAATCGACTCTTGTTCGGTCCAAGCACACATTTCCTATGATTACCCACCCCAAGTCGAGTCTCTGTGCGTAGGGGGCGTAGTCAGGACCATTGCACTGTTGGCAGATCTTATGCATCCTTAAATTGTCTCTGCCGAGCAGAAGTAGGATTTCAGCACCTGAGTCCATAGGTGGGATAACGCTGACTAGGTGCCTTAGGTGTGGTTGGTGGAACGCAGCTTCCGGGGTAGGGATCTCATCCCTTTGGCTGGGTATTTGATCGCATTCGATTAGCGTAGGTAGGGGTATTTCTATGCCTCCGTTGACAGGAGAAGCAATGAAACCTTATGCCCTTCTGCCGCTAGTCTCTATGCGGCCTTAGCAAGTGTTCAGAGTATATGGCGTTGCTGGTCCCTTGATTCCAAAGGTTTCAAAGAACTTAGGTCCAGCTAGGGATCGATTGCTCTGATCGTCAATGATGGCATACATTTTTACTGCCTTCTCTGGTTGCCCTTCTGGATAAACTCTGATTAGGCATATCCTGGCACAGCATTTATCACTTTGGCTCTCCCCACATACTTCTGAGCATGAGCAGGAGACAGCCGTGGTAGAATTGGCGTTATTCTGTGGCCCCCGCCATGGAATGTAGCCGGACTAGAGATAACTGCAACTGCTGGATCGCTGGTGGCTGAGGTTGGATGCAAAGCTGAAGGGTGTTTGTCACTATGAGACTCTTCACACTTAATGGCAGATTTACGGTCCTTGGCCATGTGTTCTAATGAGGCACAGCACTTGAAACATACCCCAAGTTCGCTGAGGATTTTCTTGCGCTCCTGCATGGTTTTGGACCTGAAGCCTCTACATTTGTTAAATGAGTGTGTTTTTTTGTGAATGGGACACTCACGATTGAAAGACTTATCTCTCGATGGAATAGTGTACTGTTTATCGGCAGTTATTGCAGGTGGTGGCAGGTTAGTCTTTCTGACACTTATACTGCTCCTCAAGTCTATGTGAGATGCTTTCATACCTTGATGACGGTGTTGCTGGACCTGTAGTGTTAGACTCCAGGAAGTCTAGGCTAGGGTCATTCCTCATTTGGGCCTGTTCATCGACAAACTTGCAGAACTGATTGAACGGAGGAAAGGTGACATCATGTGACTTTTTGTACCTGGAAACGCATACTGCCCACTTCTCTTGCAGACTATGCGGCAGCTTTGAGACGATTGGGTTCACCCAATGGGCGGTGTCCAGGTAGCATAATCCAGACAGACAAGGGTCTTTTTTTGCAAGTTCCAGCTCCATAAGCAGATCACTTAAGTCCGGAAGCTGGTGGGCATTCTTAAGGTTGATCCTTGGAACCTTCTGCAGTCTCTTGAATAGGGACTTTTCTATGGCTTCAGCACTGCCATAGGTTTTTTCGAGTCTCAGCCAGGCAGCAGCGAGACCTGCTTCAGCTGGCCCCACGTAGACGGTCCGAAGACTCTTGATATGATTTGTGGAGTCAGGACCCAACCATTTTACCATGAGGTCGAGCTCGCGTTCTGCAGATAGGTTGAGGTCAGTAGAGTTGAGCGACTTTTGGTTTTTTAGGGTCGCGTTTCGTTTCGTGAAACCCGACTTTTCCAAAAGTCGGGTCGCGCAAGATCGTCCGATTATAGGGAAAAGTCGGGGTCGTCCCGAAACACGAAACCCAATGTAAGTCAATGGGGAATAAAAGTCGGCAGTGAGAGGAGGACAGGAAACACACCAACAGTGCCCATTTGAATGCCAAAAGCATCAATTCTTCTTACTTAAGCTTGTCAACCTTAATTAACTTCATAATACAAGTTACGCACTGAAAAATGGGGGTTATTTGGCTACAGTTGTGGGGGGGGAGGGCTGGCTCCAGGTTTTCATGTGCCCTGGGCGAAAGAGTGCCCCTTTAACACATACCACAACTCATCATGCTCCGATACGGCAGAGAAATAGCGGTATAGTACAATGAAAAATACTTCACTTTTTACATCTCATGACGAGGCCCATCTATTTCTCCATACAGAATCATTGGTCCCATATAATGTTTGAAACAGTATATGATGAGCTCCACTTAATGCTACAGTATATGTTGGTCCCCATGGATGAAGCTCCACTGTCTTATGGGCCCAAATAATGCTCCAAACATAATGGGCCCCATTTCTAATGCTCTAGTGTATAATGGGCCCTGTAAATGCTGCTCCAGTGTATGATGTCCACCTTTGGAATGTTCCAGTGTATGGTGGGCCCCATCTATCATTCTCCAGAGTATAATGCTCCCCAAAAATTGCTGTCCCAACATTGAAAACAATCAAATAAGTCTCCTCGCTAGGGAATCCCTGTACTTGTCTGGACTCCTCGTCGTCCCCATCTTCCATCTCACTGCACAGTACACAGTATTTCAACTTTGCAAGTGCTGTGATCCTGAGCAAGCAGGGGGGGCCCACTCGTTGGTGACGGCACTGGCACAGGGCCCCTGATAGTACGGTGGTGTGTCTGATGGCGGGTGGGCCGAACCTGCACTTTCATTTGCAGCTTCCTCTTTGTCACCGTGTAAGATGGAACTGTATATGGGAAGGGTAACCTGAGTTTCATCAGGGTCAGATTCAGGCCGGGTAGCGTGCGAGGGGAATGTAGTGGTCTGGGTCAATGTACCAGCAGATTCATCGAGCAGTGGCTGGGCATCAGTGCACTTGTGTCGCCCCCAGGAGTACGGTCGCCACAGTGGCATTACCTTCTTCCTAGGGAGTGTGATGTCATGCTTGGGAGCAAAGAACGATCTCTCTAGCAGGTTAACTGATTGGGCGGCGTTATTCCCACGAGTCATGACCCTCCAAACAGCGTTCATGATGGCAAAGTGTTTGTTTTACGTGGGCAGTATGGTTGCAAAGCTGAACCTTAAAGGAATGTCCAGAATGGCACCACCAGGAGTGGAGCCTACGGTTAAATTCGACTCCACCTGGGAAACCTCAACCATGCCAGCTACAGAACAGATGCACACATTGCAAGCTTAATTCCGTTAACGAACGAGACTCCGTCATGCCCCGCGGTCCGAGTCCGGCTTACTAGAGGGACACGTGAGGCTCTGGCACATGAGATTGGCCAATAACTGGTGTGTCATGCCCTTACATGTCCGTGGCTGCATGTGCGCTACACTGAAAAGGCCAGCGTTTGTCGCTTACAGGTGCAGATAACCCGCTGAACAACGTTAGTGATGGGGATCACTGATTACAATTATTACCCGCGAACAATGATTTCCCAGTAAGTGCAGGTCAACCGCAGTTCTGGAATTAGGCCTAACCGTCATTCCTGAAAAAATGAAAAACTTACGTGTGCAAACCACAGGTGCTGTAACTTGCTTAACAGCTCGCCAGCCATTCTCACGCCCAGTATGGATTACACGTGATTGCACAAAGGTGAGAAAGGGTACCGTATCCCCAGATAACATGTATGGATAGCGTACACATTCAAAATATATGTCTATACATCAGGAGGCAGGCTCAGACGGTGTTAGGCCCAGTATGGATTGCACGTGATTGCACAAAGGTTAGAAAGGGTACCGTATGCCCAGATAACATGTATGGATAGCGTACACATTCAAAATATATGTCTATACATCAGGAGGCAGGCTCAGATGGTGTTAGGCCCAGTATGGATTGCACGTGACTGCACAAAGGTTAGAAAGGGTACCGTATCCCCAGATAACATGTATGGATAGCGTACACATTCAAAATATATGTCTATACATCAGGAGGCAGGCTCAGACGGTGTTAGGCCCAGTATGGATTGCACGTGATTGCACAAAGGTTAGAAAGGGTACGTATCCCCAGATAACATGTATGGATAGCGTACACATTCAAAATATATGTCTATACATCAGGAGGCAGGCTCAGACGGTGTTAGGCCCAGTATGGATTGCACGTGATTGCACAAAGGTTAGAAAGGGTACCGTATCCCCAGATAACATGTATGGATAGCGTACACATTCAAAATATATGTCTATACATCAGGAGGCAGGCTCAGACGGTGTTAGGCCCAGTATGGATTGCACGTGATTGCACAAAGGTTAGAAAGGGTACCGTATTCCCAGATAACATGTATGGATAGCGTACACATTCAAAATATATGTCTATACATCAGGAGGCAGGCTCAGACGGTGTTAGGCCCAGTATGGATTGCACGTGATTGCACAAAGGTGAGAAAGGGTACCGTATCCCCAGATAACATGTATGGATAGTGTACACATTCAAAATATATGTCTATACATCAGGAGGCAGGCTCAGACGGTGTTAGGCCCAGTATGGATTGCACGTGATTGCACAAAGGTGAGAAAGGGTACCGTATCCCCAGATAACATGTATGGATAGCGTACACATTCAAAATATATGTCTATACATCAGGAGGCAGGCTCAAACGGTGTCAGGCACAGTATGGATTTGACGGCCCAGACTACACAGCGGAGGAGCAAGGAGAGGTAAAGATTGCAAATGCTGGGGCCCTGCCCAAGCAAGGGGGGCCCACTCGTGGGCGTCGGTACTGGCACTGGGCCCCTCATAGTACGGCGGTGTGTCTGACGGCGGGTGTGCACCACCACCGTCAGAGACACTTGATTGCACGACCAGCTCTACCCTCGCCTACTGTATTATCACCCATCCCTTGAAGATTGTGAGCCCTCGCGGGCAGGGTCCTCTCTCCTCCTGTACCAGTTATGACTTGTATTGTTTAAGATTATTGTACTTGTTTTTATGTATACCCCCCTCACATGTAAAGCGCCATGGAATAAATGGCGCTATAACAATAAATAATAATAATAATAATAATAATTGCACTATGAGGGACCCTGTGCCAGTGCCCGCGCCCAAGAGTCGGCCTACCCACCTGTCCAGGGCAACGGCACTCGCACGGTGTCGTGCGCTAGGTGGTGACCCCGGCCATGGGGGGGGAGGCAGCACAGTTAGGGAGTTTTAGAAAGTGGCATATGTTGATGTTGGACATTCAGCTGATGCAAAAGGTGAAATAGGTCAAGTCCCAGGAAGAGGTGGACCAAAGCAAGCCATTTTTCTGTCACCCTATGTGTCATCAGGGGAAGGTGGGACAAAATCCTTGGAAACCCATGCGTGGTTCATTTTAATGAAGGTTAGATCATCCACATTTTGGGTTGACAGACGGGTCCTTTTTTCTGTCAGGATTGATCCAGCTGCACTGAAGACTCTTTCCGATAGCACACTTGCAGCTGGGCAAGCGAGCTCCTGTAAGGCATATTGTGCCAATTCAGGCCAGGTATCCAGTTTAGCGGCCCAATAGTCAAAGGGGAATGACCTGTGTGGGAGAACATCGATATGGGAGGAAAAGTAGTTTGTAACCATAGTTGACAACTGCTGTCTCCTGTCACTTTCCATCGATGCAGTATTACCAGTTGTGTGAGCGGTACTTGAAAAATCAGTCCACAACATTGTAATGAAACCCCTGTCTCCAACGCCACTTCTGCTGTGTGCACCACGAACACCTCTGCCAAGCTGACCCCGGCCCGTACGGCTCGTGTGAGAACCATCACCGCTGCTGTGTGCTGGGCTATACCGTGGGCTAGGCAGCACTGTCCCACCACCGCTGTCCCCTGTGGACCCTGCATCCACCACATTAACCCAGTGCGCAGTGATGGACACGTAACGGCCCTGGCCATGCCGACTGGACCATGAATCAGTTGTGAGGTGCACCTTTCCACTCACTGACTGCTTGAGTGCATGGACAATGCGGTCTTTTACATGATGGTGGAGGGCTGGGATGGCTTTGCGAGAGAAGAAGTGGCGACTGGGTAGGTCATAGCGTGGTACTGCATAGGCCATGAGTTCGCAGAAAGCTGCGCTTTCCACCAACCGATAGGGCATCATCTCAAACGAGATTAGTTTGGCAATGTGGGCGTTCAAACCCAGTGTACGCGGATGAGAGACTGAGTACTTTCTTGACCTACTCATAGTGTCTGGGAGGGTGAGCTGGACTTGAGAGCAGCATATGGTGGAAGTAGCGGTGGACAGGGCGGACTGAGAGAGGGTTGATGATGGTGATGGAGTTGGTGTTCTTTCTGATGGCCTAGATTCAGTATTTCGTTGATATAACAGTGGGATTCCCTGACTGCTGTGGCCTTGCAACGACACCTCAACATTTGCTGCTGTGCTAACCGGTGGGCTTACAGTGGGGGAAACAATGTAGCGTTGCTGACTACCTTCTTTGTGATCAGTTGCACATGTGGTTTGGTGTTGTGTCCACGCTTGCAAGTGCATGCTGGTTAAATGTCTAAGCATGCAACTGGTATTCAAATTTTTCAGATTTTTCCCTCGGCTAAAGGTCTTTGCGCACTTCTTACAGATAACCTTGGCCTGATCATGAGGATTTTGTTCAAAAAAGTGCCACACTGCACTCTTCCTACTTTGGCAGACATTTTGCGGCTTAGCACGCTGTGATCTTTTGACCGTCTGGACAAGCTGTCCAGCAACTCTTTTGATTTTTGGAACCTGTCTTTGGAGTGCTCCGGGCCTGCCAGATAACAGCTGTTGCGATGTCGATGTCTGCTGTGGATGCTCCTCCTCATCTGAGCTATTGGAAGCAGCACCCTCTTCCCCCAATGGATGCCAATCTGGGTCAACAACTGGGTCATCCATCACCTCCTCTTCAATGTCATGTGCACCTTCCTCTGTGTCACCGTGTATGGTGGTATAGTGTGCGGGAAGGGGCACCTGAGTCTCATCAGGGTCAGAATCTGGCTCTGTACACTGCGAGGACAATGTAGTGCTCTGAGTGAATGTACCAGCAGAATCATCCATCAGCGGCTGTGCATCAGTGCACTCAATGTCAGATTCATCTTGGCCTGGGTAATTCACCATTTCACTTGATAATCCAGGCATGGTATGTGAAAACAGCTCCATGGAGTAATCAGTAGTATGGCCTGCGTCATCCTTCAATCTTGGTTGGGGTGAAGGACACAAGGAAAGGTGTGGTTCATGAACATGAGCCTCCAATGACGACTCAGTGCTTTTACTTTTTACAACTTCAGAAGAGGAGGCGATAGAGCTGGAGGCTGAGTCAGCAATGTAAGACAAAACTTTTTCCTGATGCTCTGGCTTTAAAAGCGGTTTGCCAACTCCTTGAAAACTAAGCCTTCGAGGCCTTATGGAGCCAGACGATGACGCAGGCTCAACACCTCCTGCATTCGGTCCTATTTTGCTCTTGCCACTACCATCAGATCCACCACCAACACCATCATTACCAGCTGCCAACCCCCGCCCAATTCCATGGCCTCTTCCACCAGCCTTCCTCATTTTTTGTAGAAATGTAGGCAAAATCCAACAAACTATATAGTAATGTAAAACAAGGTACAAGGTGTCTATAGGACAGGGGAGATTTTGAATTTCTGCACACACTTGTGGACACTGGACACTTATGGATTGTGTGAGGCCCACTGAATATCAGAGCGCTATGTCACAGGCTCGATGGCACAGGTGTGAAAAAAGTGACTACAGGATAAGGGAGATTTTGAATTTCTGCAGACACTAGTGGACACTGGACACTTTTGGATTGTGTGAGGCCCACTGAATATCAGAGCGCTATGTCACAGGCTCGATGGCACAGGTGTGAAAAAAGTGACTACAGGATAAGGGAGATTTTGAATTTCTGCAGACACTAGTGGACACTGGACACTTTTGGATTGTGTGAGGCCCACTGAATATCAGAGCGCTATGTCACAGGCTCGATGGCACAGGTGTGAAAAAAGTGACTACAGGATAAGGGAGATTTTGAATTTCTGCAGACACTAGTGGACACTGGACACTTTTGGATTGTGTGAGGCCCACTGAATATCAGAGCGCTATGTCACAGGCTCGATGGCACAGGTGTGAAAAAAGTGACTACAGGATAAGGGAGATTTTGAATTTCTGCAGACACTAGTGGACACTGGACACTTTTGGATTGTGTGAGGCCCACTGAATATCAGAGCGCTATGTCACAGGCTCGATGGCACAGGTGTGAAAAAAGTGACTACAGGATAAGGGAGATTTTGAATTTCTGCAGACACTAGTGGACACTGGACACTTTTGGATTGTGTGAGGCCCACTGAATATCAGAGCGCTATGTCACAGGCTCGATGGCACAGTTGTGAAAAAAGTGACTACAGGATAAGGGAGATTTTGAATTTCTGCAGACACTAGTGGACACTGGACACTTTTGGATTGTGTGAGGCCCACTGAATATCAGAGCGCTATGTCACAGGCTCGATGGCACAGGTGTGAAAAAAGTGACTACAGGATAAGGGAGATTTTGAATTTCTGCAGACACTAGTGGACACTGGACACTTTTGGATTGTGTGAGGCCCACTGAATATCAGAGCGCTATGTCACAGGCTCGATGGCACAGGTGTGAAAAAAGTGACTACAGGATAAGGGAGATTTTGAATTTCTGCAGACACTAGTGGACACTGGACACTTTTGGATTGTGTGAGGCCCACTTGATATCAGAGCGCTATGTCACAGGCTCGATGGCACAGGTGTGAAAAAAGTGACTACAGGATAAGGGAGATTTTGAATTTCTGCAGACACTAGTGGACACTGGACACTTTTGGATTGTGTGAGGCCCACTGACGCTGTATGGTGTGAAAAAATGCACGCTCAGTACCTCAGCAGGACAAAAAAAAAAATTGGGATTGCTTTTAAAAAAGCAGTTTGCAGAGCAGTGGGTAAACAGCAATGCAGCTGTCAGGAAGCCTTAGAAGGCAGCCTAACAACCAACACCGCTGATCCACCACAATATAGCCTCCCCTTGCACTGCACACACAGTGACTGGTGTGTTGTACAGGCAAAATCGCTAGCAGCAGAAGCAGTTTTTTGTTCTTCTTCCCTGCCTAACGCTCTCCCTACAGAATCAGCAACCTCTCCCTATGCTAAGATCGGCAGAAGTAAGATGGCGGTCGGCGTGCACGCCCTTTTATAACCCCTGTGACGCCCACCAAAGCAAGCCAATCACTTGTATGCCCTTCTGAAAGATGGTGGTGACCCCTGCCTATGTCATCACGTTGCCCACAGTGTCCGTGGATCCTGATTGGCTGAAAAAGAGCGCAAAACAAACTTTTGAAACGCGACTTTGGCGCGTAAGTCGCCGACCTCGTGGCCGACCTCATCCTAGGGTCGGGTTTTGTTTCATGAAACCCGACTTTGCCAAAAGTCGGCGACTTTTGAAATTTTTCGACCCATTTCGCTCAACTCTAGTAGCGACACGCGTAGGGATGGTACTGGCAGCATTTTACTAAGCACCTGGTGAGTATTGTTCATCTTGACAATATCTATTACTTATTCATATCTCACTCACCATGTGGGACAGCACTAGGTGCACTTACAAGCCTTATGGATAGGCAGGGATTCACAGTTTTCATACTGGGTCATTTATTTATTAAAATCATGCTGGCATTGACACTAGCAGGAATGTAAATATGGTCTATTTCAGTGAGCCTTAGAACATATTTCATAATCGTTGTTTATTATATGACATATATATTATATTCCTATTTATCTGACTTATTTATGTTAATTTTTATTCTGACCTGCTTGGGATTATTCAATGCCAGACAATTTTCTGTATTATTGACTATTGTGTCATATAAGCTTATTATATAAATCCCTGTAATCCATGTGTTTTTCTTGGTGTTTTTAATGTTTTTAACTTTGCTTGTGCACTGGTTTGTTATGAATAAAGTATTTTTCTATATTAATATTTTCCAGATGAGTGCACCATTATTTGCGCCTTCTTTTCTTTTCTCTATTTATGTGTCCCCTCTGCTTGTGGTATCTCCAACATATACTAGAGTCAGCTAGCCGTAGATGATAGCCACCTCTTTTCTGATCTGGCCAAGGTTACAAAATGATTTCTGCAGTACTCAAGGTTCCTAAGAGCACAGTGGCCTCCATAATCCTTAAATGGCAGAAGTTTGGGCCCACCAGAAGTCTTCCTAGATCTGGCTGTCCAGCCAAACTGAACAATCATGGGAGAAGAGCCTTGGTGATGAGAGAAGTAAAGAAGAACCCCAAGATCACTGTGGCTGAGCTCCACAGATGCAGTAGGGAGATGCAAGAAAGTTCCACAAAGTCAACTATCACTGCAGCCCTTCACCAGTCAGGACTTTATGGCAGAGTGGCCCGACGGAAGACTCTCCTCAGTGCCAGACATATGAAAGCCCGCAGAGAGTTTGCTAAAAAACACATGAATCACTCCCAGACTATGAGAAATGTGATTTTCTGGTCTGATGAGACAAAGATAAAACTTTTTAATTCTAAGCGGTATGTTTAGAGAAAACTAGGCACTGCTCATCACCTGCCCAATACAAACCAACAGTGAAACATGGTGGTGGCAGCATCATGCTGTGGGGGTGTTTATTAGCTGTAGGAAGAGCATGACTGGTTGCAATTGAAGGAAACCTGAATGCGGCCAAGTTCAGAGATATCCTGGATGAAAACCTCTTCCAGAGTGCTCTGGAATTCAGACTTGGCCATCGGTTCACCTTCCAACAAGACAATGACCCTAAGCCCACAGCTAAAATAACAAAGGAATATGGCTTCAGAACAACTCTGTGACCATTCTTGACTGGCCCAGCCAGAGCTCTGACTTAAAGGGAATCTGTCACCTCATTTTGGCGTTCTATGTAAATGATTTCCGTCCGGTCCGATGGGCAGTGTTTTTCCGGTGTCCTATGTCCCGGAACACAGCGAAATGCTTCTGGGACATAGTTCACCAGCATACTGCGTGTGCACGAGTCAAGATTGCAATGCGCATGCACGTAATATGGAGGACAACTACAGAAATTCCCAGAAATATTGCGGACAGCGGCCAAAGAGGGGTGGAGGAAAGGAACTAAAACACCGCCCATCTGACTGGACTGAAATCATTTACATAGACTGCCAAAATGAGGTGACAGATTTCATTTAAACCCAATTGAGCATCTCTGGAGACACCTGAAAATGGCTGTTCACCAACGTTCACCATCCAACCTGATGGAACTGGAGAGGATCTGCAAGGAAGAATGGCAGAAGATCCCCAAATCCAGGTGTGAAAAACTTGTTGCATCATTCCCAAGAAGACTCATGGCTGTACTAGCTTAAAAGGGTGGTTCTACTGAATACTGAGCAAAGAGTCTGAATACTTATGACGTGTGATATTTCAGGATTACTTTTTTAATAAATTTGCAAAAATGTCTACATTTCTGTTTTTTTTGTGTCAAGATGGGGTGCAGAGTGTACATTAATGAGAAAAAAAGGAACTTTTTTGAATTTACCAAATGGCTCTAATGAAACAAAGAGTGAAAATTTTAAAGGGTTCTGAATACTTTCTGTACCCACTGTATATTTGCTTTGATGGACATTGGAGGCCCATTTGAAGCAGGAGACGAAAGAAAAGATCTGGAAGGATAGAAAAGATCTGGAAGGATGAGTATGTAGAGGCTTTTTCGCTATTGCCTTTTGGAGAAGTTTAATTTAGAGTAAGAAGTATGAGGAGGAACGGTGGAAGTATAATATGATCCCTCGGACGTTCACCAATTGGTTGCAAGCTTAAATTATGCTGGCCAGTGTAATAGAGGAGAAGGCGCCAGAGAATTGCTCGGGCCTGTTCTGTTACCTGGATGGGATTGGTGAAGCTTATCGTATGTACAGATGTTTAGGTTGGTTATGATATGATGAGCAATTTAGACAGAGAAAGGCGATCAGACCTTCTCTGTGATGGGAGTATATGCAAGTCAGTGTCACGACACAGCTGTTCGGTGACCCGGAACCAGGGTCTCCTTCCTCGTCCCTAACACTAGGGGGCGCCCTAGCTCGCCCCACTCCCTGGGATACTTCTGAAGGTGAAGATGCCGAGGCCTCCGCCCTTGCCTTATCTCCTGAGTTAGCCCTCTGTCTGATCTCTTCCCCCACCAAGGGTAGAGGGGGTGCTACTGTGCACTGCAGTACACCAACCCGACAAACAAGGCAGCATGGATAAGGATTAACAGAAAACTCCTGGCATACAAAATATTCACTCACATATAACAGAGGAATGTACCATGGTGTGAAGGTAGGGGAATAAACCAAAACAGAGAAGGATAAGGAATGACCAGGCATACAAACCAAGCAACAGCCACTAATAACTCCTCTAACTCTCATTCTCATATGAACTCCTCTCCCATCAATAGCCATGCAGCAAATGCTAATTCTGACAAGGATTAGTAACAGAGCTCAGATTATAAAGGGAAATGAAGTGGCTAACTGAGCACAGCTGTGAGCACAGGTATTTCCAACATGGCCAATTAACCCCTGTTCTGCCAGAAGAAATAAACACATTTAAAATGAAGGAGAAGTGCTCCTTCTCAACGCCGCAGTAAAGCAATCAGAGGCTGCGGTCATATGACTCCATATTGTCGCGGTAACCCTGTGACAATCAGTTTACGAATGCGGTTGATGACGGGTCTGAGAGTTGGGTTACAGTCCTTTCCTGGGGATGTCGGAGGTGTCGCTAACAGAGGGATCTTTGACAAATACCCAAAAGGGGATATGTTGGCGTTTTAATGATGAAAGTGTAGTTTTACAATGCTATGTCGGTTTAAGCACAAGTGTTCAGGATGTGGGTGATCCCAGAGTCATGCCAAATGCTTCTAAAAAGGAAGAAACTGCAAGTAAGAGGGACGACGCTCGTGAAAGTAGAGCGGATGGAACCATATCTAAATAGGTATTCGTTACGGTTTCAAGATTCCATCGGTTGTTCAATATGTTTCCACCCTGGCCCGTAATTTAAAATCTGCGTTAGTGCGTCCGGATGTGGTTCGGGAGAAGGTGGCGAAGAAAATAGAATTAGGAAGGGTGGCAGGGCCATTCCCAGATTGCCCATTGTGCAATTTGTGGATTTCTCCATTAGGTCTAGTGCCAAAAAAGGAGTCCAATATGTTCAGCTAAATCCATTGAATTTTTTCTAGAAGATTAGCATGGGCAACCGCTTCAGTTACCCGTCCAATGCATTTTAACTGCTTGAATGTGGGCCAAAAAGATGATTTGCGCAAGTGGGAGCAATTTTTGGCAAATTACAATGGTCGTTAGGTGTATTTGGATGAGGTGCTCTCCAATGTGGACTTGGAATTGGTAACAGATTCGGCGGGATCACATTGTTTTGGAGCACATTTTGGAGGAAAATGGTGCACGGCAGAATGACCTGAGGCTTGTAGACTGAATAGGTTACCTAGAAACGTCACTGTGTTGGAATTGTTTCCGATAGTGGTGGCTGTTGAGATTTGGGAACAATGTCTGAGAAACAAGAAGGTGAGGTTTCTATGTGATAACATGGCGATTGTGCACTGCAGAGTATTAAAAATCAATCAGCTCAATCTCCCCTGTGGTGAGCCTGATGCAGCCTTTGGTGTTGCGCTGCCTGGAGTTGAATCTGTGGTTTGCTTGTGGTTCATGTGCCTGGGGTCACTAATTCCTTTGAACAAAATATGAAGAATGGAGGGCACCACTGAACAATACTAAAGAAAGGAGTTCTCCAGGGGCACGCTGGCAAACACAGTCAGAGAAACAAACTTTTGTTTTGTGCACTTTTGTCACTAATTCCATTGCGGATGCTCTCTCTTGTTTTTCAGTGGGGGTGGTTACGGGAGCTGGCACATGGCATGCAGCAGCATGGAGCCTCCTGGCCTTGGGAATTATTGTATCTGGTCTTGGATCAGCACTGAAATTAGCCACGGAGTCAGTGGCTCTGGGCACATGGGCTAAGTATTCGACAGTGTAGGGATTTTGGCAGCATTTTGAGGCAGAGAATGGTGTATGTTGGTCAGATGAAGTGAAAGTGGCCTTGTTGTTACATATGATAGGTCAGGTGCATGAGGATGGAATAGGTAGTGATGATTGAGTATACTCGTTACTCGAGATTTCCCGAATATGCTCATGCTCAGGTGATCTCCTAGTATTTGGATGTGCTCGGAGATTTAGTTTCTGTCGTCGTAGCTGCATGATTTGCGGCTGCTAGCCAGCCTGCATACATGTGGGGATTGCCTGTTTGATAGGAAATCCTCACATTTATTCAGGCTGTCAGGGGACAGAAACTAAATCTCCGAGCACATCCAAATACTCGGAGATCACCAGAGCATGCTCGGGAAATCTCGAGTAAAGAGTATACTCGCTCATCACGCCCGCCTGATCTAATAGTATAGGCGTCACTAATAGGCTGTAAGGCTGGTTTCACATTTGCGTTTTTTAGCGCTGGAAAAAAACGCTAACCTGCGCATGCGTTTTTTCCCCTATATTTAACATGGGTGCGCATACCTGCGCGCTTGTAAGCGCATGTATGCGATTTTCATGCGCTGCGTTTTTTTGGGGTGTGCGATTGGATTTTCCAGACGCATCATGTTGCATTTTTTGGCCCTGCAAAAAAGCGCATGCGCACATATGCGCACGTTTTGCGCTAAAAATGGCCATTATAGCCTATGGATGCGCATATGTGCGCACTGGCATGCTCATGTAAGCGTTTTTTTGCATATGCGTTTTTTTTTTTTAACCATGGAATTTAGGGGTTTGAGTTAGAGTTAGGGTTAGTTAAGGGGGTTTAGGGTTAGGGTTAGGGTCAGGGTCAGGGTTAGGGTTGGGTTTTGGGTCAGGGTTAGGGTTTAGTATGGTTTGGTTAAGGGTTAGGGTCAGGGTTAGGGTCAGGATTAGGGTTAAGTATGGTTTTGTTAAGGGTTAGGGTCAGGGTTAGGGTTAGGGTTAGGGTCAGGGTTAGGGTTAGGGTTAGGGTCAGGGTTAGGGTTAGGGTCAGGGTTAGGGTTAAGTATGGTTTTGTTAAGGATTAGGGTCAGGGTTAGGGTCAGGATTAGGGTTAAGTATGGTTTGGTTAAGGGTTAGGGTCAGGGTTAGGGTTAGGGTTAGGGTCAGGGTTAGGGTTAGGGTTAGGGTCAGGGTTAGGGTTAGGGTCAGGGTTAGGGTTAAGTATGGTTTTGTTAAGGATTAGGGTCAGGGTTAGGGTCAGGATTAGGGTTAAGTATGGTTTGGTTAAGGGTTAGGGTCAGGGTTAGGGTTAGGGTTAGGGTCAGGGTTAGGGTTAGGGTTAGGGTCAGGGTTAGGGTTAGGGTCAGGGTTAGGGTTAAGTATGGTTTTGTTAAGGATTAGGGTCAGGGTTAGGGTCAGGATTAGGGTTAAGTATGGTTTGGTTAAGGGTTAGGGTCAGGGTTAGGGTTAGGGTTAGGGTTAGGGTCAGGGTTAGGGTTAGGGTTAGGGTCAGGGTTAGGGTTAGTAAAGTCATGGTTTGGGTAGTGTGAGGGGCCACCTAAAAATGTTGGAAAAAAACGCAAACGCGGTAAAAACGCGCTAAAAACGCATACAAACGCATAAAAACGCTGCGTTTTTTTCATGCATGCTCATAAAAATGCTTGAAAAAAACGCAGCAGTTGTATGCTTATGTATGCGTTTTTTCAATGCGTTTTTTTGCGGGAAAAACGCGCTGCAAAAAAAAGCAAGTGTGAAACTAGCCTAAGCCAGATGAACTGCATTACCTGTACGTGAACAGTGCCGCATACACATTTATAATTTTTGTGCAATAATATGCCAAACAACCACCCCCTCCATGGATTGGTAGGCTGAGAGTGGTAGTATTATCTGTATTGCTGCACCTGTGTTGCCGCCATCTTTAATTGGGTCCACTGCACCCTGATTGTGCATTTGTTTGGAGGTCTTGTCAGGTAAGCATCTCTGCCTTTTTTCAGTTTTTTTTTTAAAGTTTTGGAGGATTTCTAAGTCCTCTTTTTGTGGTTTTGCTGTTTAGTGATATGATGCTGTTTAGTGATAGGACTCGCAAATGTGGGGACCCTTAATGTGGGTTGCGAACTTCCATATTTTGGCCATAATATCAAATAATACCTCACATATATTTATATGTGTTTTATCTTTCAGGGTGCAGTTGGGCCCAGATGGTTCTGTAAACTGGGGTGCCTGTTCACACAGGATGCATTTTGTTTAGCACTGGGCAGCCCGCCTGATCTAATAGTATGGGCGTCACTAATAGGCTATAAGCCAGATGCTCTGCATTACCTGTATGTGAACAGCGCTGCATACAGATTAATATTGTTTGTGCACTAATATACCAAACAATCACCCCCTCCATGGATATTTAGGCTGAGAATGGTAGTATCATCGGTATTGCTGCCCCTGTGTTGCCGCCATCTTTAATTGGGTCCACTGCACCCTGATAGTGCATTTGTTTAGAGGCCTTGGCAAGTAAGCATCTCTGCCATTTTTCTGATGTTTTTTTCCAGGAAATACACTACATTTCAAAAGTTTAGGGTCACTTAGAAATGTCCTTATTATTGAAAGAAAATCACATTTTTTTCCAATGAAGCTAACATTAAATGATTCAGAAATACACTCTATAGATTGTTAATGTGGTAAATGACTATTCTAACTGCAAACGTCTGGTTTGTAATGCAATATCTTCATAGGTGTATAGAGGCCCATTTCCAATAACCATCACTCCAGTGTTTTTATGGTACTTTGTGTTTGGATGGTTAGAATAACCTTGAAAACCCTTGTGCAAGTTTGTTAGCACAGCTGAAAATGGTTTGGCTGATTAGAGAAGCAATAAATCTGACCTTCCTTTGAGCTAGTTGAGAATCTGGAGCATTACATTTGTTGGTTCTATTAAACTCTCAAAATGGCCAGAAAAAAGAACTCAACAGTCTATTCTTGTTCCTAGAAATTAAGGCTATTCCATGCGAGAAATTGCCAAGAAAATGAAGATTTCCTACAACGATGTGTACTACTCCCTTCAGAGGAGAGCACAAACAAGCTCTAACCAGAGTAGAAAGAAAAGTGGGAGTGTTGTGAGTTCATTCTCTGTTTCACCAGTTGTGAGTTCTCCTTCCAGACTCCCACTGGTGGTAACAGGAGGTAGTGAGGCTGATTTGATCGGTGGAGATCTGCCACCTGAGAATGAGGATGACGATTGGACCTCAGGAGTCTCAGATTGGATTTAAGACAGCCGACGCCCTATTCAGTTGCTGGTGATTCCTTCTGCTTGTCTGCTCTTGGTTTTCAGCTCTGTTCCAGTCATCTAAAGCTAAGTTTTTCTGCTAATGTTCACACTTGATTTTGTTGGTCTATTCAGTTTTTTGTGTGGTCAGCCAGCCCCGGCTGGGGGCTGTGCTGAATTTCCACTCTTATTTATCAGTATTTTGCCAATTTGCTTTTTGTCCCTTACTAGTTTGGTCTCTTTCTGCTCTTTCTCAGAATATTTCAGAGTGCTGATATAGTGGGAGAAGTCTAGTGACTTCAGAGTTAATTTTGCTATCAGAAGTGTTGGACATTAATTTTTTAGGGTTTTTTGCAGGTTGCAGACAGTGTCTTTCCTTTCCTTTCTAGTTAGTTTGAGCCCCATCGTTTGCTCAGCCTATTTTCCTTCCTGTGTTTGTGCCTTCATCTTGTTTCACTGCCAATACATGTGTGGGGGCTATCTATTCCTTTGGGGTCTGCTCTGGGGCAGTTAGTTTTCCCCTTTTCATGCTTCAGGCTTACTTAGTCCTCCGGCTGTGAAGAAGCGTCTAGGAACATTGTAGGTATGCTCCACGGCTGATGCTAGTTGTGTGGTAGGATCAGGGATCTGCAATCTGCATAGTTACCAACCTCTCTGGTTTTCTGTGACTTAGCTTGTTTTGCTTTTTTCTCCTCGGTAATCCATTCATAACATGGGAGGCCCCGCTGCACAACGGAGCAACAAGACAAGTACATTAGAGTCTGTAGTTTGAGAAATCGACGCCTCACAGGTCCTCAACTGGCAGCTTCATTAAATAGTACACGCAAAACGCCAGTGTCAACGTCTACAGTGAAGAGGCTACTCCGGGATGCTGGCCTTCAGGGCAGAGTGGCAAAGAAAAAGCCATATCTGAGACTGACTAATAAAAGGCTATCACTCCATTTTGCAATGGAGTGGACAGCGCTTGATTGGAGCCAGTTTCATCCTACAACAGGACAATGACACAAAGCACACCTCTATATTATGCAAGAACTATTTACGGAAGAAGTAGGCAGCTCGTATTCTATCTGTAGTGGAGTGGCCAGTGCAGTCACCAGATCTCAACCCCATTGAGCTGCTGTGGGAGCAGCTTGACCATATGGTACTCAAAAAGTGCCCATCAAGCCAAACAAATTTGTGGGAGGGGCTTCTGGAAGAATGGGGTGAAATTTCTCCAGATTTCCTCAGCAAATTAACTGCTAGAATGCCAAAGGTCTGCAATGCTGGAAGTGCTGCAAAGGGAGCATTCTTTGACGAAAGCAAAGTTTGAAGGAGAAAATTATTATTTCAAATAAAAATCTTTTTTTCAAACCTTGTCAATGTCTGGACTAGATTTTAAATTAAGTTGGCAACTCATTGGATTAATAAAAGTATGAGTTTTCATGGAAAACACAAAATTGTCTGTGTGACCCCAAACTTTTGAATGATAGTGTATAGGCAGTGTTTACAAATGTACAAAAGATATTACAAAAGGAGACAAAATACAGCATATACAGACAGCTATAAAATAAAAGGGATTAAAATATGAAACTTTCTACATCTCATTCACTGGTATGACGTGTCGACGAGGGGAGTTCCCAAAAAAAAGATTCAGTCCACAGCATGGATGTTCGCTGTCGTCACCATGTCTGAACAGAAAACTCTACAAAATGGCTGTTTCTGTTTTATAGTTTGCCCATAAACTTAGGGACTCCTCCTTTGGTGACCTCAATTGGTGAGCTGTGTTAGAGGATGTACACCCCTTTTGGAAAGTTATTAAAAACTACTTGCCATATCTCTGGCTGGGGGGGCTCATAGAGTGACAACAAGGGCATTATATTTTCTCTTACAAAATTATCTTTATTTTGAGACCAAATATGCCATGTCTGCGGACTACTGGGGCGCAGAAACTATGTCTCCGGTTTCTGGGAACTCTGAAAGCCACATAACGCTGCCGTGTGTAGCGTTAATTATATTCATTCTGGAAATATATTTTTCCTGTCTCTATCATTATTGTGTGCTATAAATTTGACCTGGAATAAACAAAAGGAATCTAAATCTTGGAGGGAGAAACTGCTCTAGACTGGTCTGGGTAATTAAAAGTGACCATGCTGCTGAAGGGAGAGAAAAGAGGGGATAGAATTTCACAGAAGCAGAGAGAGGTGGGGGATGCTGCTGCTGGGGAGGCTCGCTTGTGAGCTGTGAGAAGTTCAGTGTTACACTGCAGAAACCAAACGGGCGTGGGACAGCAGGATCTCTGTATGTGTACCTTAGGGCAATAGGAAATACTTCATATTTTCCTGACAGAGGTTATAGAGGTGGGGTATTCTGGTCCAGAAGGCAGAGGTCAGCTATTCTTCAGTCATGATAATTTACACTCAGGATGACTATTTTCCTCCTGCGTAGTAAAAGTGCCATCGCTTCATGTCCCACCAAATAAACCACACTGAACCTGGCCAAGTTAATGAATCCCCCCACAGCGCTCATCTTTTCCACTGAAAACTCCAGTGCAAGACAAAAAATGAGCTTCATTACCTGGTCCAGAGACGCCATGGACAAATCCCAGCATGCTCTCCTGTTCCAAGTCACTGAGCTTCGGTAGCTTTGAAAAGTCCATTGTTGTGGAGCTGTAATAGAAATATCAGTTAAATTCACCACAAAGCGCCCATATACATATGACAAGAGCTCAGTATTTGGATACATCTACCCAGTGCACAGTACTGATACCTCTACCCAGTGCACAGTACTGATACCTCTACACAGTGCACAGTACTGATATCTCTACATAGTGTTCAGTACTGATACCTTTACACAGTGCACAGTACTGATATCTCTGCACAGTACTGATACCTCTACACAGACCAAAGTACTGATACCTCTACACAGTGCACAGTACTTTTATCTCTACACAGTGCACAGTACTGATACCTCTACACAGTGACCAGTACTGATACTTCTACACAAAGAACAGTACTGATACCTCTACACAGTGACCAGTACTGATACTTCTACACAAAGAACAGTACTGATACCTCTACCCAGTGCACAGTACTGATACCTCTACACAGTGCACAGTACTGATATCTCTACATAGTGTTCAGTACTGATACCTTTACACAGTGCACAGTACTGATATCTCTGCACAGTACTGATACCTTTACACAGTGCACAGTACTGATATCTCTGCACAGTACTGATACCTCTACACAGACCAAAGTACTGATACCTCTACACAGTGCACAGTACTTTTATCTCTACACAGTGCACAGTACTGATACCTCTACCCAGTGACCAGTACTGATACTTCTACACAAAGAACAGTACTGATACCTCTACACAGTGCATAATACTGATACCTCTACACAGTGCACAGTACTGATACCTCTACACATAGCACAGTATTGATACCTCTACACAGTGCACAGTACTGTTCCTCTACACAGTGCACAGTACTGATACCTCTACACAGTGCATAGTACTGCTATTTGTACACAGAGCACAGTACCGATACCTCTACACAGTGCACAGTACTGATAACTCTACACAGTGCACAGCACTGTTATCTCTACACAGTGCACAGTACTGATACCTTTACACAGTGAACAGTACTGTAGTACTGTTATCTCTACACAGTGTACAGAACTGACACCTCTACACAGAGTATAGTACTGATACCTCTACACAGTGCACAGTACTGATATTTTTACACAGTGCACAGTACTGCTACCTCTACACATTGCACAATACTAATACCTTTACACAGTGCATGATACTGATACCTCTACACAGTGCACAGTACTGATCCCCCTACACAGTGCACAGTACTGATACCTCTACACATTGCAGAATACTGATACCTTTACACAGTGCACAATACTGATACCTTTACACAGTGCACAATACTGATAACTCTACATAGTGCACAGTACTGATACCTCTACACAGAGAACACCACTGATTCCTGTTTTTTCATGTAAAAATCTATCATTTCAGAACTCCTTACATCTTTAACACTAGGACTACTGGACTCGTGACCCCGCCTAGAACTACTGAAAGGAGTCATTTTGACTCCTTGCTTGTTTTCGTTTATTTTTAGAGTTTCATTTGTGGTTATTTATTAATAATTATAGTTTTTGTAATGTATTATTATTGTGAGATCCAACAGTAATGCTTTTGATTGTTTTTTTTCTGCTTTTCTTATTTTTCTACAGAAAATAACAATAATTATAATAGACGTTTTTCTAACTTTTTTTTTATTCAAGTGCACACATATAAACAACAACTGAAGAACAAAAAGCAGAGAAAATGTAGGTGGAGGAGCATAAAAATGAAAATATGGCGCAGAATTCACCTTCTAAACATTTGGTGTTTCGCATTTTAGGCATTGCCTTTGATTTATGGCAGTACATTGCCCACACAAAGACTTACCACAAGTCTTACAATTGCCGACAGATCTATTTTTCTTGCACTTTTCTTTGATCTGGCAAAATTTTGTTTGAACCATCACTTCTGAGCATGTAGAAACTTGGGACGTGGAACCCTTTTCCCTATCTGTGACATAAGGACCACTCAACTCTCTCACAAGCGTTTGCAAAAATGCCTTGCGTGACATTTTTTGGTGGGTAATCTCCTTGAATATTATCCATGCATTTATACCCGCAAAGTCTAAGGCATTTTCAAATGCATGAACAGGCCATCTCCTTGTGCATGTTCGTGTGGTATATTTTCGTGCCATCTGATCCACTACATCTACTCCATATTTTGTTTCATTGTAAAACTTTACCGTTTCTGGAGTTTTTTTAGCGGAATCAGACGCAACAACAACATCTGGATGGACGGAACTCAAAATGACAACATTTTTGTTGGGCTTTCCTTGATATACTGTAAGTGTAAAATTGTCTTCATTTCTAAACACTTTAGTGTTGTACAATTCCTCTTTCATGGATTTTATTTCTTTAGGCACTTCTCGCCTTATCTTGTTCAGTGTTCCCACGATGGTTGTTCCTTTGCTTTTTAGCTGTTTAGCTAATTTTACTGAAGTAAAATAATTATCGGTTGTAACATTGCGACCTTTTTTCAAAAACGGGTCCAATAACTTCATTACCACATGGTCAGCTAAACGGTCCTCAGCACGGCGTGTGTCATCTTTTGCCTAGATAAGGGAAGCCATTTGCCAGATATTTGCTCTCCTTATCAACAGCTAGCCAATATTTGTGGCCATATTTATCTGGTTTGGAAGGCATGTACTGCGTGAATGGACACCTAGTTTTGCTTGGGAAAAGTTGCTCATCCACCGTTATGTATGGGCCAGGTTTGTAACACGCAATACAATTTTCAATAAACCTGTCCCACACAGTAGAAAATAGAGCAAACTTGTCCGTTTGCAGTCTCTCCGATCGAGTAGATTTCTCATCAAATCTGATAAGATAAGAGCCTAGAGTAAACAAGCTATTTTGTTCAGTATTACACAGTAATACAAGCAGGTAAAACACAAGGAAAATGTGAAAAGTTGACATGTAAATTGAACTACATCTATTTGAACATCAGGGTAAATAGGACAGAGTGAAAAAAATTATGCACAAAACTTTATAGCAACATTTAGTGACAAAAGGACCTCAAAATATAGTAGGGAGTCAAAATGACTCCCTTCAGTAGATCTTGGTAAATTTTGAAAAAAACGTGCAAATTTTTCACCAAAATTATTTATTCTCACAAAATCTTTTTTCACATCATATTTGAGGAAAAGTCACCGAGTTTCAAGCCGGAATTCTGAAAAATGTAGTCACAGAAGAGAAATAAAAAACGAAAGGAGTCAAAATGACTCCATCAGTAGTTCTAGTGTTAATGTTACCCATAATCTGTAACAAATCCATTGAGAGACAAACTGAAATCTTTTTGAGGACAGAATAAAAATTACAAAAGTAAAATAATGTTGTTGTATAAATGTGAGCACTAGTGTTGAGCATTCCGATACCGCAAGTATCGGGTATCGGCCGATACTTGCTGTATCGGAATTCCGATACCGACTTCCGATATTTTTTCAATATCGGAATTCGGCATCGGAATCGGAAGTTCAGTTGATTGACGGCCTGACGTCATCATGATGCGCGGTGTGTGCGCATCATGATGCGCCGTCATTTCGGGCCTTCCGGGGGTCTCTGCCGGCCTGCCGGGGGGCTGTGCCGGCCTGCCGGGGGGCTGTGTGGACTGCCCGGGGTCTCTGCCGGCCTGCCGGGGGGCTGTGCCGGCCTGCCGGGGGGCTGTGCACCCTGTGGGGGTCTGTACCGGCCTGCCGGGGGGCTGTGCCGGCCTGCCGGGGGGCTGTGCTGATGTCCGGGGGTCTGTGCAAGCATCGTCCGATGGGACTACAAGTCCCATCGGGCGATGCCTGCTACCATGACAGTGATTGACACATTAGCCAATGATGGGACAGTAGTAGTCCCATCATCCGGCTAATGTGTTAAATGTTAAAAAAAAAAAAAAAAAAAAAAAAAAATACTACATACATACTACATGCTACATACATACTACATATATACTACATACATACTACATACATACTACATACATACTACATGCATGCTACATACATACTACATATATACTACATACATACTACATACATACTGCATGCTACATACATACTACATACATACTACATACATACTACATGCATGCTACATACATACTACATATATACTACATACATACTACATACATACTGCATGCTACATACATACTACATACATACTACATACATACTACATGCATGCTACATACATACTACATATATACTACATACATACTACATACATACTGCATGCTACATACATACTACATACATACTACATGCATGCTACATACATACTACATATATACTACATACATACTACATACATACTGCATGCTACATACATACTACATACATACTACATACATACTACATGCATGCTACATATATACTACATGCTACATACATACCACATACATACTACATGCATGCTACATATATACTACATGCATGCTACATACATACTACATATATACTACATGCATGCTACATACATACTACATGCTACATGCATGCTACATACATACTACATACATGCTACATATATACTACATACATACTACATATATACTACATGCATGCTACATATATACTACATACATACTACATATATACTACATGCATGCTACATATATACTACATACATACTACATATATACTACATACATGCTACATATATACTACATACATACTACATATATACTACATACATGCTACATACATACTACATACATACTACATATATACTACATGCATGCTACATATATACTACATGCTACATACATACCACATACATACTACATACATGCTACATATATACTACATGCATGCTACATACATACTACATATATACTACATGCATGCTACATACATACTACATGCTACATGCATGCTACATACATACTACATACATACTACATGCTACATACATACCACATATATACTACATACATACAATACATTCATACAATACATACATAGACATACAGTACATATAACATAGAGTAACATACTTACCAATACTTGTCACATTGTTCCCCGAAGCCATTGTCTTTCCGGAATAAATATTAACATAACAAACCACAAAAATACTCACCCACGATCCGAAGCAGTCCACGAGTGTGTCCCACGACGATCTTGGGTAGAGAACTGCAGCATCAGATGATGCTGCCGTTCTCTACGGGCTGCAGGAATCCAATGACGGAAGGTAGGTATCCTTCCGCACTGTATTCCTCCGCCACTTAAAAAAAAAAAAGTCCCTAGTCTCACTTTATGCCATTGCTGTGTGGGAAATTCCCACACAGCAATGGCATAAAGTGAGACTAGGGACTTTTTTTTTTTTTAAGTGGCGGAGGAATACAGTGCGGAAGGATACTACCTTCCGTCATTGGATTCCTGCAGCCCGTAGAGAACGGCAGCATCAGCTGATGCTGCAGTTCTCTACCCAAGATCGTCGTGGGACACACTCGTGGACTGCTTCGGATCGTGGGTGAGTATTTTTGTGGTTTGTTATGTTAATATTTATTCCGTAGACGACAATGGCTTCGGGGAACAATGTGACAAGTATTGGTAAGTATGTTACTCTATGTTATATGTACTGTATGTCTATGTATGTATTGTATGAATGTATTGTATGTATGTAGTATATATGTGGTATGTATGTAGCATGTAGTATGTATGTAGCATGCATGTAGCATGTAGTATGTATGTAGCATGCATGTAGTATATATGTAGTATGTATGTAGCATGCATGTAGTATATATGTAGTATGTATGTAGTATATATGTAGCATGTATGTAGTATATATGTAGCATGCATGTAGCATGTAGTATGTATGTAGCATGCATGTAGTATATATGTAGTATGTATGTAGCATGCATGTAGTATATATGTAGCATGCATGTAGTATATATGTAGTATGTATGTAGTATATATGTAGCATGTATGTAGTATGTATGTAGCATGCATGTAGCATGTAGTATGTATGTAGCATGCATGTAGTATATATGTAGTATGTATGTAGCATGCATGTAGTATATATGTAGTATGTATGTAGCATGCATGTAGTATATATGTAGTATGTATGTAGCATGCATGTAGTATATATGTAGTATGTATCATGTAGTATGTATGTAGCATGCATGTAGTATATATGTAGCATGCATGTAGTATATATGTAGTATGTATGTTGCATGTAGTATGAATGTAGCATGTATGTAGTATGTAGTATGAATGTAGCATGTATGTAGTATGTAGTATGAATGTAGCATGTAATTTTTTTTTTTTTTTTTTTTTACATTTAACACATTAGCCGGATGATGGGACTACTACTGTCCCATCATTGGCTAATGTGTCAATCACTGTCATGGTAGCAGGCATCGCCAGATGGGACTTGTAGTCCCATCGGACGATGCCTGCACAGACCCCCGGAGCCTGCACAGACCACCGGCAGGCCGGCACAGCCCCCCGGCAGGCCGGCACAGCCCCCCGGCAGGCCGGCACAGCCCCCCGGCAGGCCGGCACAGCCCCCCGGAGCCTGCACAGACCACCGGCAGGCCGGCACAGACCACCGGAGCCTGCACAGACCCCCTGGCAGGCCGGCACAGCCCCCCGGCAGGCCGGCACAGCCCCCCGGCAGGCCGGCACAGCCCCCCGGAGCCTGCACAGACCACCGGCAGGCCGGCACAGACCACCGGAGCCTGCACAGACCCCCTGGCAGGCCGGCACAGCCCCCCGAAAGGCCCGTACAGACCCCAGAGAGGCTGTACAAGGGCAGGAAAGGGTTTTTCTTATTCCGATACCGGAAGTCCCATAGACTTGAATGGGACTTCCGGTATCGGAATCGGCGATACCGATACTTTTTTTAAAGATCGGCCGATACCATCCGATACGATACTTTGAAGTATCGGATGGTATCGCTCAACTCTAGTGAGCACCCTTTTATAATTGATGGTGTGGTTATGCTTAGCATCAGCCGATCATGTTTCCCCTCATGCTACATAGCAGTCTGTCATTTACAGCGATTCTGATTGACCACAGAGAAAGTTTCACCTTTCTATCAGGATTATCCTGACATTATTTTTTTGCATTTAATAGCTAAATGGTCTGTAAACAGCTGACAACACAGAAAAGGGATCTCATTGGTACAAGTTATCAGTTAGAAGGAAGTATATACACATTTCCAATGCATTAGTTATACTATGGAGCACTGTGAAGACCTTCAACAATTGGTGACAAGAAGGATGTTGGTTCTGCAGGCTGCCAAGAGGCTGACAGCAACATTAAAGGACCTGCAGACAATTCTGGCAAGTACTGGTTGTGTACTGTATGTGACAACAATCTCTCATATTCTTCATATATCCAGCCAATAGACTAAGTTGATATGATGGAAGCATTTTCTTATAAATAAGAACATCTAAGCCTGGATATGATTTACCAAAAGAATGTGGGAAAACGTGCTATGTAGTGATGAGCGAGCATACTCGGTAATGCTCACTACTCGCCCGAAAATCGCTGTACTCGGCAAGTGCCGAGCATTTCCGGGTTTGCTCGGCAGAAGTTTGAGTCCTCGCCCTGCATTTTTGGTGCTCTTTAGAGCACCAATCAACATGCAGGGATTTTCTGCCACGCACTGTAATGCCACAGCCATCTTGGTTGTGGCATTAAAGTGATTTGCTGGCCGCACAGCGTCATCAGGTCTATATGAGACCTGCCGCCGCCCTGCTCGTCACAATCCGCTCCGGAATCAGACTGTGTAGGGAGAGCTGCTGCCGAGATAGGGTCAGATTTGGGGGTTTATAAGTTAGTGTGGGTATACCATAATATACTGCACAAATCCAGCTTAATCAACAGTCCTTCTAAGGACTAATTACAGGGTATATAGAGTAGATAGCAGTGCTAGGTAGGCAGGGAGTGTCTTTGGGTATTTAGATATCAGTAGCAGGCAGGCATTGTGTGTGGCATACTTCACTGCATACATCAAGAGGGTCCATTCCATTGCTGTCTGCTGCTGCTGCCTATTACATATATTGACCATATATACATAGCCCCAGGTATCAGTGGGCAGGAATATTGTTTTTTTGCATCTTAACCCTGATTATTTTATTCCAAAGCAATGCAGAGCCCCTATTTTTTCTCCATTTGCATGTTGACCCTGCAGAATACAGCCATATCCTTTTCATGGTACAGCGTAAAAATCTAGCTATTATAAATGGGTTTCCCCATCCCAGCCATCACATCTGAGTACGCAGAAAATTCTGCCATTTTTGTGATACTGTAAAAAATTTTTGCAGTGTAGTGTCTTATATAATTTCTTGACACCATTTTGCTGCCAACAAATATTTACCTGTCAAAAAAATATTTAGCTACAGGGCAGATACTTTATACTGGGTTTTGTCCGCCACACGGATCGCATATCATTGCGCTCAAAATTGTGCCATTTCAGACCTCCATGGAATTTTTTTGTTGTGTCATAGACTACTTATTGACACAATTTAGCTGGGCAAAAAGAAATAAAAAATACCGGCCAGATATTTGAAAGTGGGCTATCTCCATCAGACGCCTCATCTATCTGTGGGCTAGAGATTGTGGCATTTGAGACCTCCATTTAACTGTTTTTACTGTCTTGACCCTAGTTCTATACACTATTTTGTGGTAAAAAACAAAAAATACAGGCCACATATTGAACAGTGTAGTACCTCCCTAAGACGCTTCATCTATCTGTGGGCCACAAATTGTGGCATTTCAGGCCTCCATTCAACTGTTTTTGCTGTGTTTTACCCTAGTTATTGACACCAGTTTGCTAAAGAAATTTTTTTTAGCTACAGTCCAGATATTTTAAACTGTAGTTTTCCGCACACGGATCACATATAAGTTCACGCCCAATTCAGCCATTTGTAGTGAATGTGGAAAATATTGTAGTCCATTTAAAGGACAGGGAAGTGGACGTGATGGTGATGGTGCATGAAGAGGCCGAGGTCGTGGGCAAGCCAAAATTGTGCCACAACAAACACTCACATGTTCTCGCCCGACCTTGCTGTCCGAATTACTAGGGGACCACAGAACACCACTATTGAACCCAGAGCAGTGTCAAAAGGTTGTTGGTTGGATAGCAGTTAATGTTTCCAGTCATTTTGCCGCCACCACCACCAGCACCATGTCTTCCATACGGTCAAGTCTGAGCAGCCGTGAGTCTGGACCGCATATTCCTCACCGTGATCCTCCTTCCTCCCGCCATGCTGAGTGCCCGGAGACAACTGATCCCACACTTGGACACTCCAAAGAGCTATTCACTTTTACATTTATAGATTCGGGCCTCTAGCCCGGTCCACTTGAAGTGGGGCAAGATGAGATCGCATGTAGCGATGCCCAAATATTTGAGCAGCCATGGTCACATGAAGACGATGGTGGGAACGTGTCACAAGACCTAGGCGAAGATAAGACTGTCATGGTTTACTGGGTTCTTGGATTAGGTAGTTGCATGGTTATCTCTGTGTCATGGTTTACTGGGTTCTTGTATTAGGTAGTTGCAAGGTTAACTCTGATGGCCTCTTTCTGGGTCCTGAGAGTCTTTTTATAGCCTCACTGTGAGACCATTCTTTGTCGTTTATACTCTGACCCTTGGCTGAGTGTGTCTGACCCTGCTGTGCTTTTTGCCTGTGCTATTGTCTGTTTGTCTGGTTTTAATCTGGTTCCGTCCCCGTTGTGATTCCTGCCTGCTGTGCTTGCATCGTTTATTTCCCGTCCTGGTTAACTGATCTCTTGCTACGTTCTGACTATCCTTCTGACTGCTCCTGTATACTACGCCGCTCTCTCTGTGTTTGGACCTTGGCTTGTGTGACTACGTCATCTCTGCTTCCCCTTTAACATCCCTGGGACCTCCGTTCCTTCCTCCAAGTGCCCCCCGGAGCCACAGCAACCCCTCGCTGTCAACTCTTACAGCGGTGCTAGGCTCCGCCCACCTCCTCTGACTCTTTGTCACATGACCGCAGGTCCTGTCTGCCTTCTCCTGTGAGCAACTAGCTGCCTCAGCACTGCTAGTACCGCTCACGTTTGCTGCTCCCCGAAGTCACAGGCTTACCCCCGGCACCAGACGTCCAGGTCAGCCTCCTGCACTGCCGCTAGTGAGTTCCCGTCGAGCAGCGGGTCCTGACAGAGACACAATTGACAGAAAGTCAGGAGGAGGAGCAGGGTGCAGAAGTGGAATACGAGGTGGTGGATGATATAGTAACTGACCCATCCTGGCAGGAGAACATGCAGAGCGAGGACAGCAGCATACAGGGGGAGGGATGTGTAGCACCCCAATAGGCAGTAAAAAGCAGTGTGGTGGGCACAGACAGAAGGCGGGCAAACATTCCTCGTAACACCAACACGACAGAAGTTGGCAGTACAACTGTTAGGTCTTCCCTAGTCTGGTTGTTTTTTAAAGACTCTCCCGATACCCCCAAACAGGCCATTTGCACCACCTGCCATGCCCGTGTAGGAAGAAGGACTGTGCCGCAGGTGCCTGTTCTGTGCCGGTTCCGGAACTGTCAGGGCTGTCTCCTCTGTTGTCCAGGGAAAAGCTTAAGGGACCAGACCAATCCTTGCATACGGAAGCAGGGGGCGTGATTAAGGGGGAACAGCTTCAGCACGCGTGGAAACAGGCAGATTTGGCAGGAACAGACAGTGCGCAGCAGGGACCATTGAGTGCTCCGGCCGTGGAGCATCCGTACAGCGCAGGCCCACACTCGAGCACCATCGCCCCTGTCATGAATGGGTCACCGAGGAGGAGAGCGCAATAGGCTATGCCACCAGAACACCAGAGAGGTTGGTCGCTCAGCGGATTGCAGACCCCTGATCTTAACAACACAACTAGCAGTAGCCGTGGAGCGTTCCTACGTTGCCCTAGACGCCTTGTCACAGCCGGAGGACTAACTAAGCCTAAAGACAGAAAGGTGAAATCTAATCTGCCCCGGAGCAGATCCCAAAGGGAATAGACAGCCTCCAAATATATATTGTCGGTGAGACACAGACAGAAAATACACTGAGCAAATGATGGGACCAACACTGACTAGGTAAGACAGGACAGAAAAGGCACTGTCTGCAATCACGCAAAAACTCTAACAATTCCAACATGACTGATGTACAAAAATACTCAGGTTTGCACAAACCTCGCCCCCACTATATCAGCACTCAGGTGTGAACTGGCGGCTAGCATCAGGCTAATACAGCAGGGGACTGAGCAAACAAACACAAGATACAAAAATACAGGGCAGGAGCCAGCAGCCTCTGGGGGAGCAAGCTAACCCCTGAGAGCAAGGAAAAATCAGATGCAAACGGTTTAGCAAATGACACTTAGCTGAAAAATGCAGGATCAGGCAGGAGACAGAAATCCTCAATAAGGCTGGTTTCACACTAGCGTTTGTTTGCGCTGCGTTTTTGCGCATACATGCGCATGCGTCCTTTTCCCCTATCTTTAACATGGGTGCGCATGGTCTAGCGTTTGCACGCGTTCGTACGCGTTTTACGTGCGCATGCATTTTTTTGTAGTGTGCGCCCAAGCGCGCCGGACGCTACCTGTTGCATTTTTGGTCCGTCCAACCTGTCTCAAAAAAATGCATGCGCATTGCACGGAATGCGCAAAAAAACACATTACAGTCTATGGGAACGCAGATGTGCTCATGGATATGCGCACGTCTGCGTTTAAAAACGCATGCGTTTTAAGAGTAAAAATGGCTAAAAAATGGTTAAAACACATGCGCAAAAAAGCAGCAAACGCATACAAAACGCATGATGCGTTTTTTGTATGCGTTTGCACTGCGCAAAAACGCAGCGCAAAAAAACGCTAGTGTGAAACTAGCCTAAGCAAAGAAAGGAGTATCACCGGCAGCACTGAGAGAAGTCTGCTTGCTTATGTAGTCCCAGTCAATACCCCCACTCCTCCAATTTTCTTCTGCAGCTGTTGGGTTAACATCATGTTGACCAGCTCCACTACCAGCAGTATCCATCAGAGGGAGCCTTGCCGCAAAAGTCGGATTAAGAGAGTTCACAACAGCCGCCACTGGCAGAGACTGTGAGGAGAAACGTGCAGTGTGCCTGTTGGTCGCCATGAAACGAGGTGCCAGATGATCTGGGCCTGTGAGTACTGTGCGCGTGCCACCTAAGAGAGATTGGGTGCAGGACCGTCATTTGCACCTTGATTCCTCAGTGTTTATCCGCCGGACCACGGTGGATGCAGATAGTGTGGTGACTTGCACCCTTCCAGCTACATCAGTATATGGACTAGGGGCAGTGGGAGGTACTGGAGACCAACCGCTGTTGCCAGAAGACGGATCCGCGTCATCTTTAGGACCACCCACCGGACAAGTGCCACGCCAGCCATTGTGGACATCATCTCTTGCTCCGTGATTCTTCCCATCCTGGGGAATATTATTTTGTATTGTACATCCCATCCTGGGGAATGTCTGACAGGATAAGTGACCCAACAAGCACTGTGATACCCTTTCTGCAGTTCTTTAACTCTGCATACCTTTTATACTTTGTACTGCTTACGCCCCTGTTAACTATTTACCTCGCTGCGTGGAGTATTCCCTGTTCAAGTAACGTTATTAACCCTTGCTCTGCCTTCTGTCTGTCACTAAATCCCGCAACCTACTCACACCTGCATCAGCAGGGGTAGCAAAACTACCAGCCTGACCACCACCAGCATGATCAGGCACATGGCAGCAAAGCACCCGACTTTGTGGGCCGCACCCCAGGGTCCAGGAATGTTGTCTGCGACTGACACCACTGCTTCTTCCACTGTTGAGCGTGGAAGCCTGTCCATGGTGCCTGCGAAGATGCCTCCTTCCCTGCACCTGTTGAACACACTCAACTACCACCATCATCAAGCATGTCCATGATCTTGTCCCAGCACAGCCTTCAGTTGTCCATACCCCAGTCATTGGAAAACAAACGGAAATACGCAACCAATGCCCCACAGGCCACAGTACTAAAGTCACACATTTCTCGTCTGCTTGCGCTCAAAATGTTGCCTTTTAGGCTCATGGAGACGGAAGCTTTCCACAACCTGATGGCAGTGGCCATCCCAAGGACCCTGTCCCCAGCCGCCTCTATTTCTCCTGGTGTGAGGTTCCGGTATAACAGGCCAGACTAACCCCACGCCCAGGATATACCCGGGGTTAAAGTGGCCTTGGCCAGAATATACCCCAGCTGATGTAGATCAGGCAGTACATGGGGCCCCAGGCAGCACACGGGGGCAGAGACAGCGAAAGGGTCCTAGGCAGCACACGGGGGCCCCAGGTAGCGCACAGGGCCCCAGGCAGCACACAGGGGCAGAGATAGCAAACGAGTCTCCAGGCAGCACACGGGGGCCCCAGGCAGCACACAGGGGCCTCTGGCAGCACACAGGGGCCCCAGACAGCATACAGGGGCCCCTGGCAGTGAACAGGCGATTCAGGCAGCGCACAGGGGGCAGAGGCAGCGCACAAGGGGGGAACTGTCTCTGCCCACCTGTGCGCTATTTCTGCCCCCCTGTGTGATGTCTTGGGCCCGGTGCGCTGCCTGGGAACCCGTTCGCAGTCTCTGCTCTTGTGTGCTGCCTGGGGCCCCGTGTGCTGCTTGGGGCCCCGTGTGTTGCCTGGGACCCCCGTGTGCTGCCTGGGACCCTGTGTGCTTCCAGTGGCCTCTGTGCTCTGCCTCAGGCCCCGTGTGCTGCTGGGGACCCTGTGCGCTTCCTGGGGCCCCCCGTGTGCTGCTTGGTGCCCCTGTGCTCTGCCTGGGGTCCAGTGTTCTGCTTGGGGCTCCTGTGTGCTGCCTGGGGCCCTGTGTGCTGCCTGTGACCCCTGTGCTGCGCCTGGGGCCCTGTGTGCTGCCAGGGGCCCTGGACACTGCCTGGGGCCCCGTGTGCTGCCTGTGGTCCCTGTGCTGACTGGGACCCCTTTCGTCGTCTCTGCCCCCCGTGTGCTGGCTGTGGCCCATGTGCTCTGTCTGAGACCCCGTGTTCTGCCTGGCACCCCTGTGCATTGCCTGGGGCCCCCCGTGTGCTTCCTGTAGCCCCTGTGCTGTGCCTGGGGCCCCGTGTGCTGCCTAGGACCCCATTCGCTGTCTCTTCTCCGTTTGCTGCCTGGGGCCCCGTGTACTGCCTGATCTAAAGCAGCTGGGGTATATTCTGAACCAGAGGGGTATAATCTGGCCTAGGCTAATTTATACTCCAGGGTATAGTTTGGCCTAGACCAGAATATAACCGAGGTATATTCTGGCCCAGAGGAGTGTAAACTGGCCTAGGCCAATTTATACGCTGGGGTATAGTTTGACCTAAGCCAGAATATACCCGGGATATAATCTGGCCTAGGCCACTTTAACCCTGGATTTATTCTGGGCGGGGGGTTAATCTGGCCTGTTACTCCAGCATAACACAAGCACGTGTCCCTCAATGTTACCCGTGCCCTCAACAATGCTGTTACTAGTCCACCTAACCACAGACACATGGACAAGTGCTTGTGGGCAGGGATGGTACATCTCGCTGACGGCACACTGGGTTAACATAGTGGAAGCTGGGAACCAGTTGGACCTTGGGACGGAACACATCCTCCCAACAGCAAGGATTGTGGGCCCTACGTCAATCAGGGTTGCCCCCACAGTCTACAGCTCCTGCACGTCCTCCTCTTCCTCCTCCTCCTTCTCCTCTTCAGCCTCAATCTCTGAAATGAGCACATCAGTCACAAGCTGGAAGCGCTGCAGCACTGCCTCAGCCAAGCGGCAACAGGCCATGCTGAAGCTAATATGCTTAGGTGACAAACCGCACAATGCCAAGAGTTGTGGACATCTCTGAAAGAGCAGGCAGATCTGTAGCTGACACTGCTGAACCTACAGCCAGGCATGGTCATGTGTGTCAATGGTTGGAACCTGGTGGCAGCTCTGAGGTGAGGAGAGCTCACACACATACTATGCCTGGCCCATGTGCTTAACCTCTTGTTTCAGCTGTTTCTCAAAACCTACCCGAAGCTGCCGGATCTGCTTGTCAAAGTACACCACCTGTGTGCCCATTTTAGAAAGTCAGTTACAGCTTCGGCCGCCCTTGCCGTGCTTCAGCAGCGTTTGCAGCTTCCAGCTCACTGACTGGTGTGTGATGTCCCCATGCGTTGGAACTCTACACTGCATATGTTGGAAAGGATTTGTGAGCAGAAGAGGACAGTTGTTGACTACCAGCATCAACAAGGCCGTCGATATTCAGTTCAGACTCCACACATAAGACCTCAGGAGAGGACATGGATGTCAGACATATGTACCATCCTACAAAACTTTGAGTCCTCCACCAAGATGTTGAGCGGCGATGAAGCCATAATTAGCTTCACCTTCCTGCTTCTCTGCATTCTGAAAAGCTCTCTGTTCACAATGAAAGAGGATGCATTGCAGGCTTAGCACGATGAGATGGAGCAAATAACCATATAGGGTGATTACATACAGCCAGCCTCATGTCATCCCAACGTGGATTGGTTGACAGTGAGGAAGAGGAGATGGAAGAAGAACAGGAGCTACGTTCATGCTCTATAGACGGTACTACAAGCACAACTGTCATACCGTCTGTTCAGCATGGATGGCCTGAGGACAGGGAGGAGGAGGACAGCATGGTCAGTTGTCCTTTTGGTGAGGACATGGAAGTCTTGCCTGTTAGCAGTCTGGCACGCATGGCAGACTTTATGTTGTGCTGTCTTTCCCGTGATTCTCACAATATGAAAATTTTTGGTGACACTCATTACTGGTTGGGGACACTACCAGAGGGCCATTTTTGTGGAATTATTAAAAAACTTCCCATCTGAAAACACTGGCGGCAGAGGTCACAGTTCGTTGGACAACCAAGGAGTACAGGCGAGAGAGACACAACTCCAATCCAGGAGAAGCAGAGGAACACTGGCAAAGTTCTGGGAGAGTTTTCTCAGACCCTCCCATCGTCCTGTCCCAGAGGGGTGGGGTACTCTCACAAGGAGTGCAAAGTTTGGGAAGATGCTGAAGGAGTACCTTGCTGACTGTAACAACGTCCTCTGTGATTCCTCTTTGCCTTTTAATTATTGGGTATCCATGTTGGACAAGTGGCATGAACTGGCTCTCTACACCTTGGAGGTCCTGGCCTGCCCTGCCGCTAGCGTTTTGTCAGAGCGAGTTTTTAGTGCTGCTGGTGGAATTATAACTGATAAGCGCATCTGCCTGTCAACTGAAAATGCTAACAGGCTGACTCTTATAAAAATGAACAAGGGCTGGATTGGGCCTGACTTCTCTACACCACCGAATGATAACAGCAAAACATAAGTTCCAATACAGTGTCTGTGTTTGGGAGGTGTATTTCAATGCACCTCTTCACACCCACACATGGGTATAAGCTTCCTGATTTTGGCTATTTGGTATTATCTTCCTCCTTCTCCCCATCCTCATCACCCACCACCAGTAGATCACCATGGTGATCATGGTCAGTGAGCAACTGCCAAAAGTTTGTTTTTGATGCCCTTTAAAAAAATGTTTACACAGTATGTTGATGTGTACCCCCCAGAAGGAAAAGGTTTTTCAGCCCATACACTTAGTGTATGGGCATTACAAGTATAGGAGGCCTGCTCATTTAAACTGGGAAAAAAAATTTCGGAGGCCATTCTCCACATTTCTTCCTTGGGGGATTGGAGTGCGAGAAAAATTTTGGGCAGGCCTTGTATTCACTTCATGGGCAATCTTTAGGTGACTTAAAAATATCAGAATAATGGGAACTTTGGTGCAGGGCAGGCCTTGCATTCAATGCTTAAGCAAACAGTATGGGAGTACCAAATGAATACTTTGAACTTTGGTTGCATGTGGTCATCCATGACATCTGCTTAATGAGTTGTTGGGGTGCATCCAAATTTTGGACAGCCCTGCCACTCACTGGTTATGCAATAACAGCATAAGGGACCCACTGTTTAATAATGGGAACAACAATGCATAGCCGGCTTATGGCTCTCTAAGAAAAGTGAGGGCGGACTGCTGGCCCTATAAAAATAGACTTTGTGACTTTCAGAGTCCCTCCTTCATAAATGAAACAGGATGCGTCTGATGATGTGTCACACACCACATGGCCAAATAAGGTTGTGAAATGTTAAAATGACATTTCGCATTGAATGCATTTGTCTTGGTTGAAAGCAATGGTAAAGTTGAAAAACGCATCAAAAACGCTACGTAAACATAGCCTAAGTGGTGGAGGAACATTTTTGTTTTGGGTTATTTATTTTGCCTTACAAACAAATCATTATCCTGGAAAGGATATTCCTTAACATATTTCCCAGGAAAATCCATTTTGGTTTCGTTTTTGTATGTTTTTTTGTGCGCCTGTAAAAGTGGCGTAAGACTCTGACAACATTGTTCACAGCTGTGACTTGGGAGTCAGAAATACTTCCAGGGGTCTTCCCCATGATGTTCCCATGTCATTTGAGCACTGTTTTCCTCAATTTTAGATGTTTTTAGACCCTAAAAGGGACCCCCGGGGCGGGGGGGTCGCTGCAAAAAATGCTCAGTTTTCCCATAGACTTACACTGGGCTCGTTGCTCAGGTCGAGCACCCGAGCATTTTTGTGCTCAGTCATCTCTAGTGCTATGGCCTGATGAGATGAGGTAGAACTTTTTAGTTATAATGCTAAAGGTACATAAAGGTATGTTTGGTGCAAAGCCAACACTCAGCATCACCAAAATAACACTATAACCACGGTTAAATATGCTATTGGCAGCATTGTGCTTTTGGGCTTTTATTCAACAACTAGAATAGGGGATTTAGTCAAAGGGGACAGAATTATGAATAGTTCCTAATTTCAGATAATTTTGAAACAAGCCCTTTCGGTCTCTGCTCAAAAGCTGAAGATGAGGAGAAATTTCCCCTTTCAGCAGACAATAGGTGACCTCCAAGTCACCAAAGGAACGGCTTCACCAGAAGAAGATGGAAGTTATAGAACGACCAAATCCAAACCCAAGCCTGAACCCAAGGTAAAATCTGTGGTAACCTGAAGAGGGCGCTGTACACAGGAGATGGTCCCCCAATCTGACAGATGTGGACTTGCTGCAAGGAGGAGAAAAGACTGCAAATTCTAGATGAGTCGCGCTGTGAGACCCCGACCTAAAACACTTGAACGTTGCCAGAAATTCACAGGGAGCCTCACCAAAGTATTAGTGGAACATGTGAACATTTATTCAACCACATTATGTTACTACTTTGAAATCTTTTCTGGTGGAAAAAGAAACATTTTTTTTCAATATATTTGTACAGCAGAAAAAGCTCTAAAGTGAGTCTTCATGGTTAGATCCATTGCATGTGTGTATAGATATATCTAAATATATAAAAAAGAAAATGTATGTATGTGTGTGTGTATCACCAACCAATCACGAAGCATCTTTCATTTCACGAGAACTGTTTAAAAGAAGCTGAGCTGTGTTTGCTTGCTATGAGCAACAGTTTTCTCACTCCATGACACCTCAGCAGACACTGCCATGGTGGGAGAGATCTAATATCCCCGGGAACATAAGCTCCCAGCCATTGTCTGCTCCTAGAAAGGAGCAGAGAGCACATGACAGAAATGAATCCCCCCTCCCTGCACATATCCCCATCACTCATCCTCCATCCCGTAGGCACATCTTCCCTCTTAAATGGATATCCGGTATGGAAGTTAGGATGTGGGATATTAGGTGTAGTAGTCCGATAGCTCTGGCTGACGGGATGATGTGGGATATTAGGGGCAGTAGTCCGGAGGCTCTGACTGATGGGATGATGTGGGATATTAGGTGTAGTAGTCCGATAGCTCTGGCTGACGAGATGATGTGGGATATTAGGGGTAGTAGTCCGGTGGCTCTGGCTGACGGGATGATGTGGGATATTAGGGGTAGTAGTCTGGTGGCCCTGGTTGACGGGATGATGTTGAATATTAGGGGTAGTAGTCCGGTGGCTCTGGCTGACGGGATGATGTGGGATATTAGTGGTAGTAGTCCGGTGGCTCTGGCTAACGGGATGATGTGGGATATTAGGGGTAGTAGTCCTGTGGCTCTGATGGGATGATGTGGGATATTAAGGGTAGAAGTCCGGTGGCTCTGGCTGACGGGATGATGTGGGATATTAGGGGTAGTAGTCTGGTGGCCCTGGTTGACGGGATGATGTTGAATATTAGGGGTAGTAGTCCGGTGGCTGTGGCTAACGGGATGATGTGGGATATTAGGGGTAGTAGTCCTGTAGCTCTGATGGGATGATGTGGGATATTAAGGTTAGAAGTCCGGTGGCTCTGGCTGAAGGGATGATGTTGGATATTAGGGGTAGTAGTCCGGTGGCTCTGATGGGATGAAGTGGGATATTAGTGGTAGTAGTCCGGTGGCTCTGACGGGATGATGTGGAATATTAGGGGTAGTAGTCCCATGGCTCTGGCTGACGGGATGATGTGGGATATTTGGGGTAGTAGTCCGGCGGCTGTGACGGGATGAAGTGGGATATTAGTGGTAGTAGTCCGGTGGCTTTTGGTGAACGGATGATGAGGAATATTAGGGTAGTAGTCCCGTGGCTCTGACGGGATGATGTGGGATATTAGGAGTAGTAGTCCGGTGGCTCTGACGGGATGATGTGGAATATTAGGGGTAGTAGTCCCATGGCTCTGGCTGACGGGATGATGTGGGATATTTGGGGTAGTAGTCCGGCGGCTGTGACGGGATGAAGTGGGATATTAGTGGTAGTAGTCCGGTGGCATTTGGTGAAGGGATGATGAGGAATATTAGGGGTAGTAGTCCAGTGGCTCTGATGGGATGATATGGGATATTAGGGGTAGTAGTCCGGTGGCTCTAACGGGATGATGTGGAATATTAGGGGTAGTAGTCCAGTGGCTCTGGCTGACGGGATGATGTGGGAAATTTGGGGTAGTAGTCCGGCGGCTGTGACGGGATGAAGTGGGATATTAGTGGTAGTAGTCCAGTGACTCTGGCTGAAGGGATGATGTTGGATATTAGGGGTAGTAGTCCGATGGCTTTTGCTGACGGGATGATGTGGAATAATAGGGGTAGTAGTCCGGTGGCTCTGGCTGATGGGATGATATTAGGGGTAGTAGTCCGGCGGCTCTGGCTGAAGGGATGATGTTGGATATTAGGGGTAGTAGTCCGATAGCTCTGGCTGACGGGATGATATCGGATATTTGGGGTAGTAGTCCGGCGGCTGTGACGGGATGATGTGGGACATTAGTGATAGTATTCCGGTGGCTCTGGCTGAAGGGATGATGTTGGATATTATGGGTAGTAGTCCGATGGCTTTGGCTGACGGAATGATTTGGAATAATAGGGGTAGTAGTCTGGTGGCTCTGGCTGATGGGATGATGTGGGATATTAGAGGTAGTAGTCCAGTGGCTCTGGCTGACGGGATGATGTGTGATATTAAGGGTAGTAGTCCGGTGGCTCTGGCTGACGGGATGATGTGGGATATTAAGGGTAGTAGTCCGGTGGCTCTGGCGGGATGATGTGGAATATTTGGGGTAGTAGTCCGGTGGCTCTGGCTGATGGGATGATGTGGGATATTAGGGGTAGTAGTCCAGCGGCTGTGACGGGATGATGTGGGATATTAGTGGTAGTTGTCCAGTGGCTCTGGATGACGGGATGATGTGGGATATTAGGGAGAGTAATCCGATGGCTCTTGCTGAAGGGATGATGTGGGATATTAGGGGTAGTAGTCCGGCGGCTCTGACGGGATGATGTGGGATATTAGGGGTAATAGTCTGGTGGCTCTGGCTGACGGGATGATGTGGGATATTAGTGGTAGTAGTCCGATGGCTCTGGCTGAAGGGATGATGTTGGATATTAGGGGTAGTAGTCCGATGGCTTTGGCTGACGGGATGATGTGGAATTATAGGGGTAATAATAATAATAATCTTTATTTATATAGCGCCAACATATTCCGCAGCGCTTTACAGTTTAACAGTTTCAAAACACAAGTCATAAGTAACAACGCTAACAATACAATAATTAAAGCAAAATAAGACGAAATAAGACGACCCTGCTCGTGAGAGTGTACAATCTACAATGAGGTGAGGGAGATACAGAGTACAGGTGTGTATTTACAATGGTGTATTTACAATGAAGGTCCAGCCATCTTGCAGGAGTGAAGGATGGATGGAGATAGTGAATGGGCTACGCACGCACACTTACACAGAGAATGACTTTGATTAGTGAATGTGATAGGCCGCTCTGAACAGGTGTGTTTTGAGGGAGCGCCTAAAACTATGCAAATTGTGGATAGTCCTGATTTCTTGGGGTAGAGCATTCCAGAGGATAGGAGCAGCACGGGAGAAGTCTTGGAGTCGGGAGTGGGAGGTACGGATTAGTGCAGAGGTTAGTCGAAAGTCGTTTGCTGAGCGCAGCGATCGGCTAGGCCGATAGACAGAAATGAGAGAAGAGATGTAAGGGGGTGCCGCACTGTGGAGAGCTTTGTGGGTGAGAACAAGTACTTTGAATTGGATCCTATAATGAATGGGCAGCCAATGTAAGGACTGGCGAAGAGCGGACGCGTCCGAGTACCGATTACCCAGATGGACGATCCTGGCTGCTGCATTGAGTATGGACTGGAGAGGGGATAGTCGAGTGACGGGGAGGCCAATTAATAGAGCGTTGCAGTAATCCAGGCGAGAGTGGATCAATGCAACAGTGAGGGTTTTTGTTGTTTCCATAGTGAGAAAAGGGCGGATTCTAGAGATGTTCTTTAGGTGTAAGCGGCAAGAGCGGGCAAGGGATTGTATATGGGATGTAAAGGAGAGATTGGTGTCAAACATAACACCCAGACAGAGCACCTGCTGCCGGGGTGTTATTGTGGTACCAGCCACGGAGAAGGAAATGTCAGATTTAGGGAGGTTAGTAGACGGCGGGAGCAGAAGAAGTTCAGTTTTGGAGAGGTTGAGTTTCAGATAGAGAGCGGACATGATATTGGAGACTGCGGACAGACAGTCACTGGCGTTCTGTAGTACAGCGGGGGTAAGGTCGGGGAAAGACGTGTATAGTTGTGTGCCATCAGCATAAAGATGATACTGAAAGCCAAATCTGCTGATGGTCTGTCCAATTGGGGCCGTGTAGAGAGAGAAAAGAAGGGGGCCAAGGACTGAGCCCTGAGGTACCCCGACAGCAAGAGGAAGAGGAGATGACGTGGAGCCAGAGAACAAAACACTGAAGGAGCGGTCAGAGAGATAGGAAGAGAACCAGGAGAGTGCAGTGTCCTTAATGCCTAGTGACTGGAGCCTAGAGAGTAGGAGATGGTGGTCAACAGTATCGAAAGCTGCAGATAGGTCAAGAAGAATGAGCAGAGAGTGGTCACCGTTACGTTTTGCTGTCAGAAGGTCATTGGTCACTTTGATGAGTGCAGTTTCAGTCGAATGTAGGGGGCGGAAGCCGGACTGTGAAGGGTCTAGAAGGGAGTGAATGGAGAGGTAACGGGTAAGGCGGGAGTAAACTAGGCGTTCCAAAAGTTTAGAGATGAAGGGGAGATTGGAGACTGGTCTGTAGTTGTTTGTGCAGGATGGGTTGAGAGCAGGTTTCTTTAGTAGTGGAGTAACGATGGCGTGTTTGAAGGAGGATGGGAAAATGCCCGAGGAGAGGGAGAGATTAAAGATTGTAGTTAGGTGGGTTGTGACGACTGGAGAGAGAGACTGGAGGAGATGTGAGGGAATGGGGTCGGTAGTGCATGTAGTCGGACGAGAAGAAGAGAGGAGTCTGGAGACTTCTTCTTCTGTTATGGGATCAAATGTGGAGAGTGAGCCAGGGGAGATGTAGGAAGGGATGGGAGTCACAGCACTTGGTGGTTGGGAGCAGATTTCTTGACGGATATTATCTATTTTTTCTGTAAAGTGGGAGGCCAGGTCATCAGCACAAATGTCTGTGATAGGGGCTTGTGCTTTTGGCCTGAGGAGGGAGTGAAAAGTGTCAAAAAGTTTCTTGGGGTTGTTGGCTAGTGAGGAGATCAGGGTGGTGAAGTAGGTCTGTTTGGCAAGGTGAAGGGCAGCGTTATAGGTTCTTAACATAAATTTGAAGTGGATGAAGTCTTCTGGTGTGCGGGTTTTTCTCCATAGGCGTTCAGCACTCCTGGAGCATCGCTGGAGAAGTTGAGTTTGCGATGTGAGCCAGGGCTCTTTTACTCTGTGTTTGGAGGTTCTGAGGGTGAGGGGAGCTACTTGGTCAAGGGTGCTTCTAAGAGTGTCATTGTAGTGATGAACAGCCAGATTAGGACAGGAAAGAGAGGAGATTGGGGACAGAGATGAGTGTAGGGAATCTGAAAGTGTCTGAGGGTTAATAGCTTGTAGATTTCTGACTGTGTGGTAGGTAGGAATGAGCTGGGGTGGGCGAGGATTTGTGAGCGTGAAGGAGAGAATGTTGTGGTCAGAGAGTGGAAGCGGTGAGTTGTTTAGGTGGGAGATTGAACAGAGCCGGCAGAAGACCAGATCAAGTGTGTTACCGTCCTTATGTGTCTCAGAGGTTGAAAGCTGTGAGAGGCCTAGAGAGGTGGTTAGTGATAGAAGCTGGGATGCAGATGTGGAATTAGGGCTGTTAATGGGGATGTTGAAGTCTCCCAGGATGAGGGTTGGTAGTTCTGAGGACATGAAGTGTGGCAGCCAGGCTGAAAAGTGGTCAAGGAAGAGGGTGGGTGAGCCTGGGGGCCGGTATATGACCGCTACCCTGAGGGAGAGGGGACGGAAGAGCCTGATGGTGTGGACCTCAAAAGAAGGGAATAAGAGTGATGGGACTGGGGGGATGACCTGGAAAGTGCATTGTGGGGACAGGAGTATGCCAACTCCACCACCAGGTCTGTTTGTGGGTCTCGGGGAGTGAGAAGTCCGGTGGCTCTGACGGGATGATGTGGGATATTAGGGGTAGTAGTCCGGTGGCTCTGGCTGGCGGGATGATGTGGGATATTAGGGGTAGTAGTCCGGTGGCTCTGGCTGACGGGATGATGTGGGATATTAGGGGTAGTAGTCCAGTGGCTCTGGCTGACGGGATGATGTGGGATACTAGGGGTAGTAGTCCGGTGGCTCTGGCTGATGGGACGATGTGAAATATTAGGGGTAGTAGTCCTGTGGCTCTGGCTGATGGGACAATGTGGGATATTAGGGGTAGTAGTCCGGTGGCTGTGGCTGACGGGATGATGTGGGATATTAGGGGTAGTAGTCCGGTGGCTCTGGCTGATGGGACGATGTGAAATATTAGGGGTAGTAGTCCTGTGGCTCTGGCTGATGGGACGATGTGGGATATTAGGGGTAGTAGTCCGGTAGCTCTGGCTGACGGTATGATGTGGGATATTAGGGGTAGTAGTCCGGTGGCTCTGGCTGACGGGATGATGTGGGATATTAGGGGTAGTAGTTCGGTGGCTGTGGCTGACGGGATGATGTGGGATATTATAGTGAATGTGGATATGCGAAGTGGGCAGGGCTATACACTCAGCTTTATACATATAGATATAATCATTATAATTTGTTATAACTAACCATAGTTAGTTACTATGCAACGCCGGGCTCTTCAGCTAGTTATATATATATTCTACATATCCATGTGTGCAATATTTTTTGGTCACATACTGAATTTGTTTTATCTAAGCTGAGTGTCTCCTGGTCATATAACCTCAGGGTGACACTGCACTAAGCACAAGCAGAGCACTGCTGACTGTAAATATGGAGGCGGTTCAACTGTGTGTTTGTTTTGGGTGCAAGCACATTAGACTTGTTCCAGCTGCCTAAAACGCACCTCATGCCGACCAGGTCCAACAGGTGAACAACAGCGAAGGATGCTGTGTACGTTACCTGCAGTGAAGCCAGCAGGACAAGGACTCTGATAGACTTTATCTGTGTTTTACCGTTATGCCAGAAAGGCTCTGTTTATTTTTCTGAACCCTGCTAAAGTTTATGCTGTCTACAATAAACTGTGCAGTGTATATATACAAGACAGGAGAAGAGGTGCAGAAGTCTCATTGACAGTTACAGGAATCGTTTGATTGCAGCGATTGCCTCAAATGGTTGTACAACAAAATATTATTTTAAGGGTGCCATCATTTCTGTCCAGGCCTATTTCATGAGTTTTATTTATTTTTTTTAATTCTGTGGAAGCATGGCTGAAAAGCAATGTCTGACTTTCATTTGTTCATTTTCATAGATTTTCTATTATTAATTTTGTCAGATTCAAGTTATTTCTGTGACCATTGTGGGTTTTTCTGTCATTAAACAAATGGTATCAACAATTTTCACCGTGTGTATATACAGTACTGTAGAAGTGGTAATGTGCAGTGTATACATACAGGATAGGAGAAGTGGTACTGTGCAGTGTATATACACAGGACAGGAGAAGTGGCACTGTGCAGTGTATATATACAGGACAGGAGGAGTGGTACTGTGCAGTGTATATACAGTACTGTAGAAGTGGTACTGTGCAGTGTATACATACAGGATAGGAGAAGTGGTACTGTGCAGTGTATACATACAGGATAGGAGAAGTGGTACTGTGCAGTGTATACATACAGGATAGGAGAAGTGGTACTGTGCAGTGTATACATACAGGATAGGAGAAGTGGTACTGTGCAGTGTATACATACAGGATAGGAGAAGTGGTACTGTGCAGTGTATATATACAGGGCAGGAGGAGTGGAACTGGGCAGTGTATATATACAGAACAGTAGTGGTACAGTTCAGTGTGTATATGCAGGACAGAAATGGTAGTTTCAGTGTATATACACAGGACAGGAGAATTGATACTGTGCAGTGTGTATATAGAGTGAGTGTGGTACTTTGCAATGTATATATACAGGAGAGGAGAAGTGGTACTGTGCAGTGTATATATACAGGATAGGAGAAGTGGTACTGTGCAGTGTATACATACAGGATAGGAGAAGTGGTACTGTGCAGTGTATACATACAGGATATGAGAAGTGGTACTGTGCAGTATATATATACAGTACTGTAGAAGTGGTACTGTGCAGTGTATACATGCAGGATATGAGAAGTGGTACTGTGCAGTATATATATACAGTACTGTAGAAGTGGTACTGAGCAGTGTATATATACAGGACAGGAGAAGTGGTACTGTGCAGTGTATATATACAGGACAGGAGAAGTGGTACTGTGCAGTGTGTATATATATGACAGAAGAAGTGGTACTGTGCAGTGTATATATACAGGACAGGAGAAGTGGTACTGTGCAGTGTATATATACAGTACAGGAGGAGTAGTACTGTGCAGTGTATATACACAGGACAGGAGTGGTACTGTGCCATGTATATATACAGGACAGGAGAAGTGGCACTGTGCAGTGTATATATACAGGACAGGAGAAGTGGTACTGTGTAGTGTATATATATGACAGGAGAAGTGATACTGTGCAGTGTATATATACAGGACAGGAGGAGTAGTACTGTGCAGTGTATATATACAGGACAGGGGAAGTGGTACTGTGCAGTGCATATATACAGGATAGGAGAAGTGGTACAGTGCAGTGTATATATACAGGACAGAAGTGGTACTGTGCAGTGTATATATACAGGATAGGAGAAGTGGTACTGTGCAGTGTATATATATAGGACAGGAGAAGTGGTACTGTGCAGTGTATATATACAGGACAGGAGAAGTGGTACTGTGCAGTGTATATATACAGTACAGGAGTAGTAGTACTGTGCAGTGTATATATATACAGGACAGGGGAAGTTGTACTGTGCAGTGCATATATACAGGATAGGAGAAGTGGTACAGTGCAGTGTATATATACAGGACAGAAGTTGTACTGTGCAGTGTATATACAGGATAGGAGAAGTGGTACTGTGCAGTGTATATATATAGGACAGGAGAAGTGGTACTGTGCAGTGTATACATACAGGATAGGAGAAGTGGTACTGTGCAGTGTATATATACAGGACAGGAGAAGTGGTACTGTGCAGTGTATATATACAGGACAGGAGGAGTGGCACTGTGCAGTGTATATATACAGGTCAGGAGAGGTGGTACTGTGCAGTGTATACATACAGGACAGGAGGAGTGGCACTGTGCAGTGTATATATATACAGGACAGGAGGAGTGGTACTGTGCAGTGTATATATGCAGGACAGGAGAAGTGGTACTGTGCAGTTTATATATACAGGACAGGAGAAGTGGTACTGTGCAGTTTATATATACAGGACAGAAGTGGTACTGTGCAGTGTATATATACAGGACAGGAGGAGTGGTACTGTGCAGTGTATACATACAGGATAGGAGACGTGGTACTGTGCAGTGTATATATGCAGGACTGGAGAGGTGGTACTGTGCAATGTATATATACAGGACAGGAGAAGTGGTACTGTGCAGTGTATATATACAGGACAGGAGAAATGGTACTGTGCAGTGTATATATACAGGACAGGAGAAGTGGTACTGTGCAGTGTATATATACAGGACAGGAGAAATGGTACTGTGCAGTGTATATATACAGGACAGGAGAAGTGGTACTGTGCAGTGTATATATACAGGACAGGAGAAATGGTACTGTGCAGTGTATATATACAGGACAGGAGGAGTGGTACTGTGCAGTGTATATATACAGGACAGGGGAAGTGGTACTGTGCAGTGTATAAGTGGTACTGTGCAGTGTATATATACAGGACAGGAGAAGTGGCACTGTGCAGTGTATATATACAGGACAGGAGGAGTGGTACTGTGCAGTGTATATATACAGGACAGGAGAAGTGGTACTGTGCAGTGTATATATACAGAACAGGAGACGTGGTACTGTGCAGTTTATATATATATAGGGGGAGTGGTACTGTGCAGTGTATATATACAGGACAGGAGAAATGGTACTGTGCAGTTTATATATACAGGACAGGAGGAGTGGTACAGTGCAGTGTATACAGTGGGGAAAAAAAGTATTTAGTCAGTCAGCAATAGTGCAAGTTCCACCACTTAAAAAGATGAGAGGCGTCTGTAATTTACATCATAGGTAGACCTCAACTATGGGAGACAAACTGAGAAAAAAAAATCCAGAAAATCACATTGTCTGTTTTTTTTTCATTTTATTTGCATATTATGGTGGAAAATAAGTATTTGGTCAGAAACAAAATTTCATCTCAATACTTTGTGATATATCCTTTGTTGGCAATGACAGAGGTCAAACGTTTTCTGTAAGTCTTCACAAGGTTGCCACACACTGTTGTTGGTATGTTGGCCCATTCCTCCATGCAGATCTCCTCTAGAGCAGTGATGTTTTTGGCTTTTCGCTTGGCAACACGGACTTTCAACTCCCTCCAAAGGTTTTCTATAGGGTTGAGATCTGGAGACTGGCTAGGCCACTCCAGGACCTTGAAATGCTTCTTACGAAGCCACTCCTTCGTTGCCCTGGCGGTGTGCTTTGGATCATTGTCATGTTGAAAGACCCAGCCACGTTTCATCTTCAATGCCCTTGCTGATGGAAGGAGGTTTGCACTCAAAATCTCACGATACATGGCCCCATTCATTCTTTCATGTATCCGGATCAGTCGTCCTGGCCCCTTTGCAGAGAAACAGCCCCAAAGCATGATGTTTCCACCACCATGCTTTACAGTAGGTATGGTGTTTGATGGATGCAACTCAGTATTCTTTTTCCTCCAAACACGACAAGTTGTGTTTCTACCAAACAGTTCCAGTTTGGTTTCATCAGACCATAGGACATTCTCCCAAAACTCCTCTGGATCATCCAAATGCTCTCTAGCAAACTTCAGACGGGCCCGGACATGTACAGGCTTAAGCAGTGGGACACGTCTGGAACTGCAGGATCTGAGTCCATGGTGGCGTAGTGTGTTACTTATGGTAGGCCTTGTTACATTGGTCCCAGCTCTCTGCAGTTCATTCACTAGGTCCCCCCGCGTGGTTCTGGGATTTTTGCTCACCGTTCTTGTGATCATTCTGACCCCACGGGGTGGGATTTTGCGTGGAGCACCAGATCGAGGGAGATTATCAGTGGTCTTGTATGTCTTCCATTTTCTAATTATTGCTCCCACAGTTGATTTCTTCACTCCAAGCTGGTTGGCTATTGCAGATTCAGTCTTCCCAGCCTGGTGCAGGGCTACAATTTTGTTTCTGGTGTCCTTTGACGCTCTTTGGTCTTCACCATAGTGGAGTTTGGAGTCAGACTGTTTGAGGGTGTGCACAGGTGTCTTTTTATACTGATAACAAGTTTAAACAGGTGCCATTACTACAGGTAATGAGTGGAGGAAAGAGGAGACTCTTAAAGAAGAAGTTACAGGTCTGTGAGAGCCAGAAATCTTGATTGCTTGTTTCTGACCAAATACTTATTTTCCACCATAATATGCAAATAAAATGGAAAAAAAACAGACAATGTGATTTTCTGGATTTTTTTTTCTCAGTTTGTCTCCCATAGTTGAGGTCTACCTATGATGTAAATTACAGACGCCTCTCATCTTTTTAAGTGGTGGAACTTGCACTATTGCTGACTGACTAAATACTTTTTTTCCCCACTGTATATACAGGACAGGAGGAGTGGTACTGTGCAGTGTATATATACAGGACAGAAGTGGTACTGTGCATTGTATGTATTCAGGACAGAAGAAATGGTACTGTGCTGTTTATACAGTGCCTTGCGAAAGCATTCGGCCCCCTGGAACTTTTCAACCTTTTCCCACATATCATGCTTCAAACATAAAGATACCAAATGTTAATTTTTGGTGAAGAATCAACAACAAGTGGGACACAATTGTGAAGTTGAACGAAATTTATTGGTTATTTTTAATTTTTGTGGAAATTCAAAAACTGAAAAGTGGGGCGTGCATTATTATTCTGCCCCTTTACTTTCAGTGCAGCAAACTCACTCCAGAAGTTCATTGTGCATCTCTGAATGATCCAATGTTGTCCATATGACTAATGATGATAAATATAATCCACCTGTGTGTAATCAAGTCTCCGTATAAATGCACCTGCTCTGTGATAGTCTCAGGGTTCTGTTTGATGCACAGAGAGCATCATGAAGACCAAGGAACACAACAGGCAGGTCCATGATACTGTAGTGGAGAAGTTTAAAGCCGGATTTGGATACAAAATGATTTACAAACCTTTAAACATCCCAAGGAGCACTGTGCAAGCGATCATATTGAAATGAAAGGAGTATCATACCACTGCAAATCTACAAAGACCCGGCCGGCCCTCTAAACTTTCATCTCAGACAAGGAGAAGACTGATCAGAGATGCAGCCAAGAGGCCCATGATCACTCTGGATGTACTGCAGAGCTCTACAGCTGAGGTGGTACAGTCTGTTCATAGGACAACAATCAGTCGTACACTGCACAAATCTGGCCTTTATGGAAGAGTGGCAAGAAGAAAGCCTTTTCTCAAAGATATCCATAAAAAGTGTCGTTTAAAGTTTGCAACAAGCCACCTGGGAGACACACCAAACATGTGGAAGAAGGTTCTCTGGTCAGATGAAACCAAAATCGCACTTTTTGGCAACAATGCCAAATGATATGTTTGGCGTAAAGGCAACACAGCTCATCACCCTGAACACACCATCCCCACTGTCAAACATGGTGGCAGCATCATGGTTTGGGCCTGCTTTTCTTCAGCAGCGATAAGGAAGATGGTTAAAATTGATGGGAAGATAGACAGAGCCAAATACAGGACCATTCTTGAAGAAAACCTGTTGGAGTCTACAAAAGACCTGAGACTGAGACGAAGATTTGTCTTCCAACAAGACAATGATCCCAAACATAAAGCCAAATCTACAATGGAATGGTTCACAAATAAACATATCCAGGTGTTAGAATGGCCAAGTCAAAGTCCAGACCTGAATCCAATCGAGAATCTGTGGAAAGAGCTGAAAACTGCTGTTCACAAACGATCTCCATCAAACCTCACTGAGCTCGAGCTGTTTGCCAAGGAAGAATGGGCAAGAATTTCAGTCTCTCGATGTACAAAACTGATAGAGACATACCCCACGCGACTTGCAGCTGTAATCGCCGCAAAAGGTGGCGCAACAAAGTATTAAGTTAAAGGGGCCGAATAATATTGCACGCTCCACTTTTCAGCTTTTGAATTTCCACAAATATTTAAAATAACCAATAAATTTCGTTCCACTTCACAATTGTGTCCCACTTGTTGTTGTTTCTTCACCAAACATTTACATTTGGTATCTTTATGTTTGAAGCATGATATGTGGGAAAAGTTGAGGGGGCAGAATACTTTCGCAAGGCACTGTATACACAGGACAGGAGAAGTGGTACTGTGCAGTGTATAAGTGGTACTATGCAGTGTGTATATATACAGGACAGGAGGAGTGGTACTGTGCAGTGTATATATACAGGACAGAAGTGGTACTGTAGGGAAGGTGACCTGACGGACGGACGGACTAGTCAGAGTGAAGAAAGATAGGTTTGCACAGTGTAGGTAGGAGTCAGTGATTACAGTGGGGAAACAACTAGGAAAGTGTAGTGGACGTGCAGTACCTTGGGATGACCATTAGATGGCAGGGTGGAGTGTGAGCAAAGGACTTTACAGCAGCTTAGGGCTTTAGAAACCGTTGGTCATGGGGGGCGTGGTGACAGTTAGAGTGACAGTTTCAAGGAACCGGGGGAGTTATAAATACTGAGGGAGGGTTCCAGAAAGTTCCAATCCCCAGGGGGAGCTCAAGTGACAGGAGGACTACGACAGTCTGTGCGCTCTGAGGAGAATCCAGACCAGGGGGACTGAGGAGAGAGGACGTCAGGGGGGTGGTCCTGACAGGAAAGGACCGCAGTTGAGACGAGGTACTGGGTGTAAGACACCGTATGTGACACGACGACTGAGCAGTAGAAGCGCTGTTGGTTAATGGGCCTAAGGCGGCCACAGTGACGGAACTGTCAGGAGCGTCGACAGTAAAGGAGGGGACGGTGTGTGCAGACACGTCTCCAGTGTACGGTGTGAGAAGCGGCTCTGGAAATGGAGGGCCGCGAGGTGTGCCGTCAGTCGGACGGCAAGTGAAGAAATAAACTTGGACCTGTTGCACCCAGAATCTGCCTCCATCGTGTCTCTGTTGTCATCTCTGCGCGGTATAAAAGTAGGACCACCCCCCCAGCTCGGCACCCCACCACCGACACTACATTTGGCGTAGTCGGCAGGATCGCCGCCGCTAATACCCCATCTTCTGCGGCAGACCTGCCTCAAAGAATGGAAAAGGACTTGGACTACTCTGTTTGGATTACAATTACCTGTGGATTACAAATGACCTACCTGTGGAATACAAATGGGAAGCGCTGTGGCGGATCTGTGTGGCCAGCAGAGGATCCGGGGCGATACCAGGTACTGTGCAGTATGGCGGTGTTGCTTCAGCGCAGAGGAGAGGTCCGGGTGTTTGCAGTCGTGTTGAATGGACTGGGACCCCCTCCAACGTACCCCAAAAGGAAGCAGTATGTGCCTGGAAATCGACGCTTCCATATATTGGACCCTGACAGGATGGTGGAGAGGCCTGCCGACACCTCACCTCACAAAGGGAGTGGCACAGAAGAAAAACTTGGCTGCGGCTGTCTGATGCCATTCGAGTGCTGCCCAACGGACGGTATGAGACTCTGCAGGTGTCGGGGCATCGGCCGCCTAGAGTGGCAGTGGCGGCAGGGGATGGAGCTGTGCCAGAAGTCGCCCTCAGAGCCACGGGAGAGCAGCGGGATGCTGAGCTGGGGAGCGGAGCCTGAGCGGAGTCAGCGAAAACGGCCGCCACCAATACCAGCAGAGGACTTCTCAGCGGAGCCCCCGAGTTTAGGGGAAAAACCCACGGGACAGTGGAGCGAGGGACGGAGGCTGCGGGTGAAGCCACGTATTGATGTGATGGAGGCCGCAGCGCCGGGGAAGGTGAGAGTACCCCCGGCACCACCAGTGCCTCCGCCAGCGGCCCTCATCATTCCGCCGCAGCACGCTGCCCCCTGCGCACCGGAAGGCCTGGGTACATCGGGCCCAGTGGTGTATGCAGAGTTGTGCGAGGCCCCTGCTCAAGTCCCTGAGGTACCCCGCCTGGAGCCGCCAGTGCGGAAGTCATCCAAAGAAGACGCTGCTGCGTTCCCCCTGCTGATAGCAGCTGCGTCGTTGGAACCGGCCGTTACTCCGGCTCCATTGGAAGTAGTGGATGCGGCCTGTCCTGAGGCCGCGGTTATGCCGCTGCTGAAGTCGACTGCGGCCGACTTAGTGGGCCTTGTGATTCCAGCCTCCAAGGACCCGGTTGTCCCCATTTGCCACCTGGCCCCAGCGGCTGTTGAGCCGCAAAAATCATCGGCCGCCTCTGATCCACGTCCTTCCTCGGTTAAGTCCTGCCCACCGGACTCCAGGGCTCATGCCGGACCCTCTGTTTGGGTCGCAGGAGTTATAGAGAAGAAGAGGGCCAGGGGGCAGGAAGTCTGGAACCTGCTCCATGAGAGGGGAGAGGCTGGCATGGCGGCTGCACGACCCCCGGGACAGCTCGTTTATACTATCTTGCAGAAAGGGACACTTCTTGCATCCTGGGAGCTCCACGGTTGTGGGGTCCCATACTACTGACCACCGAAAGGAGGATTGAACTGTCAGGAGTTCGTTGCACCGTTGTGCAGGTCAAAAGGACAGTTCGCGGTCAGCTTTTAAAAAAAAAAAAAGAAATGTTTATCTGTGATTTTTATGTCTGTTTTTCTATGTTCCTCTTACAGGATAGTTTGTGTTTACTTGTTAGACTGACAGAGCGGGGATACTTAGAAGAGAGGGAGTGTCCATGTCCAAGGAAGGGAGGAGGAAAGGAGACATGCAATGTTATGTTATATTTTGGTTTTAAAAGCAAGAAAAAAAAAAAAATTATAAAAATGGGTACTTGTGCTATTATAAAGTTGTTTAATGTATAATATGCCAAAGTAAATGCAACAGGTCCGGGTAAGGGAAGGTCTGCGGGACCAAAGGAAAGTGTGAGATCCGGTAGGGATCTAAGAGTTGAGGTCTGGGAGACCGGGACGCAGACCATGACATGTTATTGAAAGAAAGGAAAATGAATGGGAAGACGTGAGAAAGACAGCCGTCCTAGGTCAGGTCCCCAACACCACGGACACCCCTGAAGAAGGAAAGGCGGGCGCCGGCAATGATCTGGTAGGTGAGTGGCCTCGATCATGGCGTACCGGATAGTGAAAGGTAACAGTAGGGGAGAGTAGGGGAAAGATACACGCCGTAGAGAGAATACGGGTGTACCTTGCCCAATTTGAAAGACGTTGTCATGTGGCGTGCGCGCTGGTGAGTAGCAGTAGGCTGCTCAGAGCATAGTGCTCCCAGTATGGTTCGGCCCCCGCAGATAGTGGGTTTGGCTCAACTTCTTGTCCGACAACAGAATGTAGGTGTAGATTCAGAACGACGAAGGCAGGGATGACGATTGTCGAGGACGACAATGGACAAAGGAAGGGGGAGTGTAGGGAAGGTGACCTGACGGACGGACGGACTAGTCAGAGTGAAGAAAGATAGGTTTGCACAGTGTAGGTAGGAGTCAGTGATTACAGTGGGGAAACAACTAGGAAAGTGTAGTGGACGTGCAGTACCTTGGGATGACCATTAGATGGCAGGGTGGAGTGTGAGCAAAGGACTTTACAGCAGCTTAGGGCTTTAGAAACCGTTGGTCATGGGGGGCGTGGTGACAGTTAGAGTGACAGTTTCAAGGAACCGGGGGAGTTATAAATACTGAGGGAGGGTTCCAGAAAGTTCCAATCCCCAGGGGGAGCTCAAGTGACAGGAGGACTACGACAGTCTGTGCGCTCTGAGGAGAATCCAGACCAGGGGGACTGAGGAGAGAGGACGTCAGGGGGGTGGTCCTGACAGGAAAGGACCGCAGTTGAGACGAGGTACTGGGTGTAAGACACCGTATGTGACACGACGACTGAGCAGTAGAAGCGCTGTTGGTTAATGGGCCTAAGGCGGCCACAGTGACGGAACTGTCAGGAGCGTCGACAGTAAAGGAGGGGACGGTGTGTGCAGACACGTCTCCAGTGTACGGTGTGAGAAGCGGCTCTGGAAATGGAGGGCCGCGAGGTGTGCCGTCAGTCGGACGGCAAGTGAAGAAATAAACTTGGACCTGTTGCACCCAGAATCTGCCTCCATCGTGTCTCTGTTGTCATCTCTGCGCGGTATAAAAGTAGGACCACCCCCCCAGCTCGGCACCCCACCACCGACACTACAGTACTGTGCATTGTATATGAACAGGACAGGAGAAATGGTACTGTGCAGTTTATATATACAGGACAGGAGGAGTGGTACTGTGCAGCGTATATATACAGGACAGGAGGAGTGGTACTGTACAGTGTATAAGTGGTACTATGCAGTGTATATATACAGGACAGGAGGGGTGGTACTGTGCAATGTATATATACAGGACAGGAGGAGTGGTTCTGTGCAGTGTATATATACAGGACAGAAGTGGTACTGTGCATGGTATATGTACAGGACAGGAGAAATGGTACTGTGCAGTTTATATATACAGGACAGGAGGAGTGGTACTGTGCAGTGTACAGATGGGCATAGAAGCGTATTAAGGCCGCTAGAGTGCATTGAAGTCACAGGTATAGCTGTGGTTGCAATGCAGAATAAAAATATGTGTGGTCTTGGACAAGCTATTTGTCCAAGACAGATTTAAGGAAACTCGACATGGGCTTTTATTTTTGGATCGAACTACAGGATGGTAGTGGGGCTGTTCTCTCTCACCAGCCGGGTCTTACAAGTGGCCCATGGCCACAGATTCCATTTAAAAAACATGCAGTAAAGGGTTTGGGTGTATCAGTGTTTGTTTGCAAGCGGTAAAGCAGGTGGCTCTGCAAAATATGGCTTATGTGCTCAGTCATCACAGAGCCATGGGAAGCGAACGCGTGGTGCCCCTCAGCGTGACACGGTTTTGCAGTCGCCAAGAGTAACTGATCTCGGATATGGCCTGTTTTGACGCCCTGGCTGCAATTCAGAGGATTCCATGTGCTTTTTATTTTGTGAGTTTTTGGACATTAAATAAGTTTTCTTTGCACTTTTCTGGGTCACTGCCTCATTACTGCACGGGGTGAACACTACTGCATGGGGTGAACACCGCTGCACTACATTTGGTTGGAGAATGCAGGCAGTGTTAACTGAGGCATACCCCAATGCCCGCTGAATATCGGTCATTATGCCTGCCACAATGCATCCCAGGCCTGCGGACAAGATGGAGGAAATTCTAAGGCAGCTGGTCCTCACACAGCAACAACAGCAACAGACCAATAACCTGTGGCTTTAGTAAATTGCGGCCCTGCGTGAGGCACCTCTAGCACCAACCCAGGAACAATGTGAGTCCTGGGACAAGGTCTTTCTGCTTTGAGGAAGCTGAGTCTGGAAGACAACATGGAAGCTTTCCACACCCTCTATGAGCGCACTGCAGAGCGGGAGAACCTGCCAACTTACCAATGGGCCGAAGGGGTGTTTTCGTTCCTGAGGGGTGATGAGCTAAGATCTACTTTGACCTCAGTTGGGAGGATGCACAGAACTATGCCAAGCTAAAAGGTGAGATCCTTGCCCGTTTTGGAGATAATACCTATTTGAGAACCCAACGGGTGTTTTCATGGTCTTTTGTGGAGGCCCAGCCCACCTGGTCTCAGGTAAATGATTTACTGCAGCTTGTGAAAAGGTGGCTAAAACCTGAGACTTTGACTCTGACCCAGATGGTTGAGAGGGTGGTGGTCAACCGGCTGGTGAGAGCTCTGCCAGCAGCCATACAGCATTGGGTGGGGCAATGAGACATGGGCACTTTAGTCCAGGTGGTTGGACTGATTCAGCGGTACACAGCCACTCAGGACTTTACACGGGACTCTGCCCCATTGTGGCTGTCACGCCGGACTCTGCCAGCCCAGGAGCCAGGGAAAGTGTCATGTTACCTTGCTGGGTACAGTCAGCCCCGAGTCCATACTGAGGAGGTACACCGGAATGAGAATGGCAGGAGACCAGTTTCCCCCAAAACGGTCTCATAGACTAACAGGGCCTCCACTATCAGGTGCTGGCGATGCCAAGGGCCCGGACATGAGGCTGCCAACTGCACCCTGACGGCTGATCCTATGGACTGCCGGTTTATGTGCTGGGTCGCTATGTACGCCCAGTCAGTCTGCACCGCATCTACAGGCACTGCATGTCAGACGGAAGGTCTCTTGGACTCAGGGAGCTAAGTGACTCTGGTCCATGAGTCACTAGTTGCCGGGGACAACCCCAATGGTCGGAAAGTGGAGTTGGTGTGTGTATACATTGGGAACTCCGAGAGTACCCGACCGCGGAGGTTACATTTTCCACCCTGTGTGGAGAAGTAAAACATGTGTGGTGGTGAAGACCCTTCCATATGGGACTGCTTTGGGAAGAGACTTGCCCCTGTTTTGATCCCTGTGGGACAGGATTAGCCCTCCTAGGGTAAATGTAATTCTGGGCTCGGAACCCGAAGATCCTGAGTCAGGGATACCTGCCTTAGGGTTTGCCAACCAAGGGACAGAGTGTGAACCAAATAGGTTTCCCCTAGAGCTATTGGCAGGAGAAGTCAAGAAGACTCCTATGATCCCCGAACTGGAAGGATTCCACCCTGGCCCATGTACGAGAAAGGGTGGTGGAAATAAATGGGGTGGCTCAGCACCCGGGTGCAGAAACTGTTTTTCCCCGCATGGCTGTCAATAAAGACTTGTATAGGGTGGATAAAATCCTAAATAAAATGGTAGAACAGCTGATGGTGCCCCAGTTGTACTGTCGAGCCGTGCTAGAGATGGCACACACACACACATGCTGGGAGGACACTTAGGGGTAAAGAAAACCCAAGAATGAATACTGCAGTGGGTCTTTTGGCCAGGGATTTATGTTGAGGTCCAGAGGTATTGTGAGTCATGTCCCGAGTGCCAACTTACCATACTCACTGCGAATTTCCGGAGTCCATTGGTGCCTCTATCCATTATAGAGGTACCATTTGAGCTAATAGCAATGGGTCTAGTGGGGCCTATCGTGAAGTCCGCCCATGGCCAGCAACATATTCTGGTCGTAGTGGCCTAGAGGCGATACCCCTTCGTCACACCTCAGCAAAACTAATTGCCCACAAGCTGTTTTGTCGCCTTGGGCTACCAAAGGAGATCCTTACAGATCAGGGGACTCTTTTTATGTCCAAGGTGACCCAGGAGCTATGTATGCTGCTCCAGATTAAACAGCTACATGTGTTGGTGTATCAACTCAAACCAAGATCAATTTTTGTGTTTTTTCTTTGTATTTTTGCATTCTGTGCAAGCTGGGGTGTGGCCTCCCTCTCCTGAGCTGGAAATTGTATATAAAGCTGGAGTCACACATAGCAATCTCGCTAGCGAGATCGCTGCTGAGTCACAATTTTTGTGACACAACAGCGATCTCACCAGCGAGATCGCTGTGTGTGACAGCGATCAGCGACCAGCCCCCCTGCCGGTATCGCTGATCGCTGCAAGAAACCTCTGGACTTTTTATTCATCGCTGGTCTCCTGTTGGCCAGCACGCATCACTGCGTGTGACAGGTGCGAGACCAGCGATCAGCTGTAAAAAATAATTAAAAAAATATTGTTATTCTCACCTTCCAACATCCCGCGCAGTCATCCCGCCTCTCTCCACGCTCCCGGTCCCAGTGATCCTTTGCACGAATGACCGCGAAACGTCGCACTCCCGCGAGACCGTGACATTCTCGCGGTCATTCTCGCAAAGGATCACTGGGACCGGGAGCGTGGAGAGAGGCGGGATGGCTGCACGGGACGTCGGAAGGTGAGAATAACAATATTTTTTATTTTAATCCTATTTTTTTAAAGGGATGGCATCAGCGCTAACGAACACAGCGATGCCGGGCGCTCGGCATCCCTGTGCTAATCGATGGTGAAGCTGTCTGTGTGATAGCTCACCAGCGATCACATAGCGACTTACCAGCGATCCTGACACATTGATATCGTTGTCCGGATCGCTGGTAAGTCGCTATGTGTGACTCCAGCTTATGGCTTCCCCAGACTGGTGTCTACTGTTTGGGACCCAACTCAAACCAAGCTCAATTTTTGTGTTTTTTCTTTGTATTTTTGCATTCTGTGCAAGCTGGGGTGTGGCCTCCCTCTCCTGAGATGGAAATTGTATATAATATAAGGCTTCCCCAGACTGGTGTCTACTGTTTGGGACCCAGTCCTTTTGTCTGCCCTTGTTCACACATTGAGGTCAATTTTGACACAAGGCAAGGTTTTTAATATTAGACAATGTTGGACTATCCCGAACAGAGTTACTGTGTCGTGGTGGGATAGCTTTCATGCTACTTTTGATCAAAAACAGTATTACTAAAAACTCTGTATTATTTAGATGCACTTTTGCTTTTACTTATTTAGTTACAGCAGGGTTTTTGCTCACTTTGTCTTTTGCAGGTTTTATGTTTTATGGCCAATGTCAACATGCATTTATATACTGCATGTGTATCAACTCAAACCAAGCTCAATTTTTGTGTTTTTTATATGTTGGTGTATCACCCACAAACAGACGGGTTGGTGGAAAGGTTTAATAAGACCCTCAAGTCCATGCTCAAAAAGTTGGTATCCAAGGAAGGGAGGGAGATTGGGACATTTTGTCCTATCTGATGTTCACTTTCCGTGAGGTACCACAGACTTCCATGGGGTTCTCCTCTTTTGAGCTATTGTATGGCAGGCATCTGAGGGGGTTGCTAACGAGACCGGAAGAGGAGCCAACTCCGCTTCAGAGTGTGATCAAGTGCGGGGCAAGCATGCAGGACTGAATTGCGGCAGTCAGGCCCATAGTAAAGGAGCATCTGATGGTTGCTCAGACTGCGCAGAGTCGCACTTATAATAAAAGAACCACGGTCAGGACATTTAAAGAAGGGGACTGGGTGTTAGTACTAGTGCCCACCACAGAGAGTCAACTCATGGCCAAGTGGCAAGACAAATGAGATACGGGGGAAGGTCGGAAAAGTGAATTATAAAGTGTACCAGTCCAGAAAGATAAAACCAGAACAACTGTACCATATGAACCTACATAAAGCCTGGAAGGACCGGGAATGTTTGGTCATGGAGGCGACTTCGGGGGTACCAACAGGGAACCCTCTATCACTTGCCAAGGACACGGCCGAGTGTAAAGCCCCTTTTACATTTAGCGATGCACCAGCGATCCGACCCGGTCAGGATCGCTGGCGCATCGCTAAATGATCGCTAGTGAGCTGTCACACAGGCAGACCTCACATCGATGCAGTAGCGACGTAGCGCACGATACTGAACTTTCACACACAGTGATCCTGACGTCCTCCCGCCCGCCTCCACGCGTCGCTCATCGGCGCCAGCAGGAAGCCCAGCAGGAAGCGCCCGACGAGAAATGGAGCCGGACATTTTCGCGCGATCAGTGATGGACAGCAGGGGAGGCGGTCGGAGGTATCACACATAGCGATATCGCTATAACGTCACAAAATGTGTGACGTTATAGCGATATCGCTATGTGTAAAATCCCCTTGAGTGTCAGGAAAATATGAGTTATTTCCTAGTGCCCTAGGTACACATACAAAACTTCCTGCTGCCCCACCCCCATTTGGTTTGGGCATTGTAACACTGAGCTTCACGTGCAGGCACACGGCTGTGACCCTCCCTTTCCTTTCTCTCTGTGAGATCCTGCTCCCTCTCCCCTCTCCCTCTCTCTCCTGTGGAATGTCCACTCGCCCCCTCCCTTCAGGTAAACAATCTTTGTGTAATGTGAGAGCATGGTCTGCCAGCTCTAGTAAGGAATGTAGTTTCCAGCCAAGATTTCCTTTGAACATTCGGGATCGCTGGTGCATCGCTAAATGATCGCTAGTGAGCTGTCACACAGGCAGACCTCACAGCGATGCAGCAGCGACGCAGCGCACGATACTGACCTTTCACACACAGTGATCCTGACGTCCTCCCGCCCGCCTCCACGCGTTGCTCATCGGCGCCAGCAGGAAGCCCAGCAGGAAGCGCCCGACGAGAAATGGAGCCGGACATTCTCGCGCGATCAGCGATGGACAGCGGGGGAGCAGGTCGGAGGTAAGTATCACACATAGCGATATCGCTAGCGATATCGCTATAACATCACAAAATCTGTGACGTTATAGCGATATCGCTATGTGTAAACCCCCTTTGAGTGTCAGGAAAATATGAGCTATTTCCTAGTGCCCTAGGTACACATACAAAACTTCCTGCTGCCCCACCCCCATTTGGTTTGGGCATTGTAACACTGAGCTTCACGTGCAGGCACACGGCTGTGACCCTCCCTTTCCTTTCTCTCTGTGAGATCCTGCTCCCTCTCCCCTCTCCCTCTCTCTCCTGTGGAATGTCCACTCGCCCCCTCCCTTCGGGTAAACAATCTTTGTGTAATGTGGGGGCATGGTCTGCCAGCTCTAGTAAGGAATGTAGTTTCCAGCCAAGATTTCCTTTGTACATTCCAGGTTGAATTTATTAAAACACAATTATCATAGAGACAGGAAAAATATATATTCAGAATCAGTAGAATTAGGGCTACGCACGGCAATATTTTGCAGCCGTTACTCCCATCAGAAACCGAGGAAACAGTTTCTGCCCCCCAGTAACATGCAGACATGTCATGTTTGGTCTCAAAAGAATGGTCACATCACAGGGGAAAAGGTAATGCCCCTGTCATCACTCTGTGAGCCCCCCAGCCAATGATATGGAAAGATAGGAGTTGTAATAACTTTTCAAAAGCGTATGTCCTCCAACACAGCCCACCAAGTGAAGTCAGCAAGGTGGGAGTATCTTAGTTTTTGGCAAAAGCATAAACTTTAGTTGCTCAGTTGGGGAGATGTCAGATGCCCGGAGAACCAGCTAAATAACAGGCTGTGCTGATGAGCCATTTTTCCTTTGGAAGGCTCTCCTCCCCCTTCATTGACACATCATACCAGTGACTGAGATGTGGTAAGTTTCATATTTTAATCCCTTTTATTTCTGACTGTCTGTACATACTATATTTTGTCTCCTTTTGTAATATCTTTTGTATTTTTGTAAACACTGCCTATATTTTCTGGAGTAAACTTATAAATTTACTAGTTTTGTTCTTTTTGCTCTATGATCGAACCAACACGTAGTCTGCACCAAATCACACTACCTGTGGGTTGGTTCCTGACCAGATATAGGCATTAGTATCAAACGAGGAACTGGTGGCAGCATGGCGACCGGATGGTATTGGGGAACCCTGGTAGTGACGGATCAAAGGTTTATATGTGGATTACTTGCCTGGGACTGGTGATATACACACCGCCCTCACTGCAGAGTGCCCAAAAGCCAGTACGCAACAAGGCAGCCTTTCCGGTGACTACTTACCCTATATGCAGTTCCCTGACTGACCTAAGGATAAGGGGGTGCCAGAAAGCTGCAAGTGAAACTGGAACCAAAAGTTGTGGGATGATATATCTCATGACAAATTGTATTATACTCCCCAAAGAAATTTGTGACTAATTATGTGACAGTGAGGTTAAGATAAATGATAATCTCACAAAACAGCAGCGACGGGAGGCTCGTGTTCTAGTGCATCAGAATACAGACGAAATCTCAGAGCTGCCAAGATGGACCTTGGTGATCCAGCATGACATTTTCTCCGAGCCCCGGGTTAAGGGTATGAATGAAACTGTACCAAGTGCAAGAAGCTGGACGCAAGCCATCGCGGCCGAAGTAAAGCAAATGCTTCAGTTATGAGTAGTGTTGAGCTTTCCGATACCGCAAGTATCGGGTATCGGCCGATATTTGCCGTATCGGAATTCCGATACCGAGTACCGATACTTTTTTCGTATTGGATACCGGAATCGGAAGTCCAAAATGCAATGAGCCACTTTTGTGGCTCTGATTGACTGCTGAAATGACGTCATCATGATGCGCTGTCTGTGCGCATCATGATGCGCCGTCAGTTTGGGCCTTCGGGGGGGCTGTGCCGACTGTCCGGGGGTCTGTGCCGGCCTGCCGGTGGTCTGTGCAGGCTCTGGGGGTCTGTGCCGGCCTGCCGGGGGGCTGTGCCGGCCTGCCGGTGGTCTGTGCAGGCTCCGGGGGTCTGTGCCGGCCTGCTGGGGGGGCTGTGCCGGCCTGCCGGTGGTCTGTGCAGGCTCCGGGGGGCTGTGCCGGCCTGCCGGGGGACTGTGCCGGCCTGCCGGTGGTCTGTGCAGGCTCCGGTGGTCTGTGCCGGCCTGCCGGGGGGCTGTGCCGGCCTGCCGGTGGTCTGTGCAGGCTCCGGGGGGCTGTGCCGGCCTGCCGGTGGTCTGTGCAGGCTCCGGGGGTCTGTGCAGGCATCGTCCGATGGGACTACAAGTCCCATCGGGCGATGCCTGCTACCATGACAGTGATTGACACATTAGCCAATAATGGGACAGTTGTAGTCCCATCATCCGGCTAATGTGTTGAATGTAAAAAAAAAAAAAAAAATTTACATGCTACATACATTCTACATACATGCTACATACATACAACATGCATACTACATATATACTACATGTAACATACATACTACATGCAACATGCATACTACATACATGCTACATACTACATGCATGTTACATACATGCTACATACTACATACATGCTACATACTACATACATAATACATATATACTACATGCATGCAACATACATACAACATATATACTACATGCATGCAACATGCATACTACATATATACTATATATACTACATGTAACATACATACTACATATATACTACATGCTACATACATGCTACATACTACATACATGCTACATACTACATACATAATACATATATACTACATGCATGCAACATACAGTCATGGCCAAAAGTATTGACACCCCTGCAATTCTGTCAGATAATACTCAGTTTCTTCCTGAAAATGATTGCAAACACAAATTCTTTGGTATTATTATCATCATTTAATTTGTCTTAAATGAAAAAACACAAAAATAATTGTCCTAAAGCCAAATTGGATATAATTCCACACCAAACATAAAAAAGAGGGTGGACAAAAGTATTGGCACTGTTCGAAAAATCATGTGATGCTTCTCTAATTTGTGTAATTAACAGCACCTGTAACTTACCTGTGGCACCTAACAGTTGTTGGCAATAACTAAATCACACTTGCAGCCAGTTGACATGGATTAAAGTTGACTCAACCTCTGTCCTGTGTCCTTGTGTGTACCACATTGAGCATGGAGAAAAGAAAGAAGACCAAAGAACTGTCTGAGGACTTGAGAAACCAAATTGTGAGGAAGCATGAGCAATCTCAAGGCTACAAGTCCATCTCCAAAGACCTGAATGTTCCTGTGTCTACCGTGCGCAGTGTCATCAAGAAGTTTAAAGCCCATGGCACTGTGGCTAACCTCCCTAGATGTGGATGGAAAAGAAAAATTGACAAGAGATTTCAACGCAAGATTGTGCGGATGTTGGATAAAGAACCTCGACTAACATCCAAACAAGTTCAAGCTGCCCTGCAGTCCGAGGGTACAACAGTGTCAACCCGTACTATCCGTCGGCATCTGAATGAAAAGGGACTGTATGGTAGGAGACCCAGGAAGACCCCACTTCTTACCCCGAGACATAAAAAAGCCAGGCTGGAGTTTGCCAAAACTTACCTGAAAAAGCCTAAAACGTTTTGGAAGAATGTTCTCTGGTCAGATGAGACAAAAGTAGAGCTTTTTGGGCAAAGGCATCAACATAGAGTTTACAGGAGAAAAAAAGAGGCATTCAAAGAAAAGAACACGGTCCCTACAGTCAAACATGGCGGAGGTTCCCTGATGTTTTGGGGTTGCTTTGCTGCCTCTGGCACTTGACTGCTTGACCGTGTGAATGGCAATATGAAGTCAGAAGACTACCAACAAATTTTGCAGCATAATGTAGGGCCCAGTGTGAGAAAGCTGGGTCTCCCTCAGAGGTCATGGGTCTTCCAGCAGGACAATGACCCAAAACACACTTCAAAAAGCACTAGAAAATGGTTTGAGAGAAAGTACTGGAGACTTCTAAGGTGGCCAGCAATGAGTCCAGACCTGAATCCCGTAGAACACCTGTGGAGAGATCTAAAAATGGCAGTTTGGAGAAGGCACCCTTCAAATATCAGGGACCTGGAGCTGTTTGCCAAAGAAGAATGGTCTAAAATTCCAGCAGAGCATTGTAAGAAACTCATTGATGGTTACCGGAAGCGGTTGGTCGCAGTTATTTTGGCTAAAGGTTGTGCAACCAAGTATTAGGCTGAGGGTGCCAATACTTTTGTCCGGCCCATTTTTGGAGTTTTGTGTGAAATGATCAATGTTTTGCTTTTTGCTTCATTCTCTTTTGTGTTTTTTCATTTAAGACATTTAAGACAAATTAAATGAAGATAATAATACCAAAGAATTTGTGTTTGCAATCATTTTCAGGAAGAAACTGAGTATTATCTGACAGAATTGCAGGGGTGTCAATACTTTTGGCCATGACTGTACATACAACATATATACTACATGCATACTACATATATACTATATATACTACATGTAACATACATACTACATATATACTACATGCTACATACATGCAACATACATACTACATACATGCTACATACATACTACATACATAATACATATATACTACATGCATGCAACATACATACAAGATATATACTACATGCATGCAACATGCATACTACATATATACTATATATACTACATGTAACATACATACTACATATATACTACATGCTACATACATGCAACATACACACTACATGCTACATACATGCAACATACATACTACATACATGCTACATACATACACACTACATGCTACATACATGCAACATACATACTACATACATGCTACATACCACATGCATGCAACATGCATACTACATATATACTGCATATAAACTACATGCATGCAACATACATATATACTACATACAATACATACATATAGACATACAGTACATATAACATAGAGTACATACTCACCGTCACTTGTCACTTTGATCCCCAAAGCCATTGTCCCCTTGAGGAATAAATATCAAAATAAAAAAACACCAATATACTTACCCCGATCCGCAGAAGTCCACGAGGGTCCCACGTCCATCTTGCGTGGAGAACAGCAGCATCAGCTGATGCTACCGTTCTCTACCAGCTCCAGGAATACAATGACGGACGGAAGGTAGGTATCCTTCCGCACTGTATTCCTCCACCACTTTAAAAAAAAAAGTCCCTAGTCTCACTTTATGCCATTGCTGCGTGGGAATTTATGTTGCATGCATGTAGTATATATGCAGTATATATGTAGTATGCATGTCGCATGCATGTGGTATGTAGCATGTATGTAGTATGTAGCATGTATGTAGTATGTATGTTGCATGTATGTAGCATGTAGTGTGTATGTTTCATGTATGTAGCATGTAGTATATATGTAGTATGTATGTTACATGTAGTATAAAGAGTATATATGTAGTATGCATGTTGCATGCATGTAGTATATATGTTGTATGTATGTTGCATGCATGTAGTATATATGTTGTATGTATGTAGTATGTATGTAGCATGTATGTAGTATGTATGTTGCATGTATGTAGCATGTAGTATATATGCAGTATGTATGTTACATGTAGTATATATAGTATATATGTAGTATGCATGTAGTATATATGTTGTATGTATGTTGCATGCATGTAGTATATATGTATTATGTATGTAGTATGTAGCATGTATGTAGTATGTAGCATGTATGTAGCATGTAGTATATATGTAGTATGTATGTTACATGTAGTATATATAGTATATATGTAGTATGCATGTTGCATGCATGTAGTATATATGTTGTATGTATGTTGCATGCATATAGTATATATGTATTATGTATGTAGTATGTTGCATGTATGTAGTATGTAGCATGTATGTAGCATGTAGTATATATGTAGTATGTATGTTACATGTAGTATATATAGTATATATGTAGTATGCATGTTGCATGCATGTAGTATATATGTTGTATGTATGTTGCATGCATGTAGTATATATGTATTATGTATGTAGTATGTATGTAGCATGTATGTAGTATGTATGTTGCATGTATGTACCATGTAGTATATATGTAGTATGTATGTTACATGTAGTATATATGTAGTATGCATGTTGCATGCATGTAGTATATATGTTGTATGTATGTTGCATGCATGTAGTATATATGTATTATGTATGTAATATGTATGTAGCATGTATGTAGTATGTATGTTGCATGTATGTAGCATGTAGTATATATGTAGTAAGTATGTTTCATGTAGTATATATGTAGTATGCATGTTGCATGCATGTAGTATATACTGTATGTTGTATGTATGTTGCATGCAGTATATATGTATTATGTATGTAGTATGTATGTAGTATGTAGCATGTATGTAGCATGCATGTAGTATGTAGCATGTATGTAGTATGCATGTTGCATGTAGTATATATGTAGTAAGTATGTTACATGTAGTATATATGTAGTATGCATGTTGCATGCATGTAGTATATATGTTGTATGTATGTTGCATGCATGTAGTATATATGTATTATGTATGTAGTATGTATGTAGTATGTAGCATGTATGTAGCATGCAGGTAGTATGTAGCATGTATGTAGTATGCATGTTGCATGTAGTATATATGTAGTATGTATGTTACATGTAGTATATATGTAGTATGCATGTTGTATGTATGTAGCATGTAAATTTTTTTTTTTTTTTTTTTTTTTTTACATTCAACACATAGGCCGGATGATGGGACTACTATTGTCCCATCATTGGCTAATGTGTCAATCACTGTCATGGTAGCAGGCATCACCCGATGGGACTTGTAGTCCCATCGGACGATGCCTGCACAGACCCCCGGAGCCTGCACAGCCCACCGGCAGGCCGGCACAGACCACCGGCAGGCCGGCACAGCTCCCCGGCAGGCCGGCACAGCTCCCCGGCAGGCCGGCACAGACCCCCGGAGCCTGCACAGACCACCGGCAGGCCGGCACAACCCCCCGGCAGGCCGGCACAGACCACCGGAGCCTGCACAGACCACCGGCAGGCCGGCACAGCCCCCCGGCAGGCCAGCACAGACCCCCGGAGCCTGCACAGACCACCGGCAGGCCGGCACAGCCCCCCGGCAGGCCTGCACAGACCACCGGAGCCTGCACAGACCACCGGCAGGCCTTCACAGACCACCGGAGCCTGCACAGACCCCCCGGCAGGCCGGCACAGCCCCCCGAAAGGCCCGTACAGACCCCAGAGAGGCTGTACAAGGCAAAAATAGGGTTTTTCTTATTCCGATACCAGAAGTCCCATAGACTTGAATGGGACTTCCGGTATCAGAATCGGCGATACCCGATATTTTTTTTAGATCGGCCGATACCATCCGATATGATACTTTTAAGTATCGGACGGTATCGCTCAACACTAGTTATGAGTCATCAGGGAATCCTGGAGTGAGTGGGCTATCCCCATTGTACTGATTCTGAAGCTAGACGAGTCAGACTCATTACCATTCTGTAATGACTTCCGGAAATTGAATGAGGTGTCAAAGTTTAACCTTTATCCATTGCCCCTGGTGGACAAGCTTATTGAGAGACTGAGGGGAGGCTCAGTGCTTCACCATGCTCGATCTTACAAATAGTTACTGGAAGGTACCATTAACAGAATCAGCAAAATATAAGACCACCTTTATCATGCCAGAGGGTCTCTATCACTATGTCATCTTGCCTCCTGGATTACATGGGGCTCCAGTTACATTTCAGAAGCTGATGGACATAGTGTTAGAGCCTTACCAGAAGTACACATCTGTAAGGGGGAAACATGGACGTTATTATTCCCACACTCATCATGGTTCTGAATGTGTTACTCTGTACATAGTGTTTTGTACTCATGTGCTGCTGAATGTAAATTGTTGCTTAGGGAAAGTGCAAGTACCTCAATTAGGACACTAGATGGGGTACATTAGTGTACATTGTTAAGATAAAAGGGGTCAATGTTGGTAAGCTAGGAATATTTCCTGATTGTGAGCAGTAGGACCAGGGAGCCCAAACAGTCCAGAGGGGCTTTAGGGCCCAGGACAGCACAGTGACCCCTCAACATTGAGAAGCTAGTATCCCAATCGTTCAGGGCCTATAGTGGCCAGAAGCTATAGGAGAAGGCTACAGCAGAAGTCATAGGAGAATAGAAATGCAGGTCGCTCCATGATGTGGTAGCTTTCTATGTGTGCAGATGCTCTTATGTCTGGGGCAAAACAGACAGGGTAACTACTAAAAGTAGTTAAGCCGTACAGGGATGACACTACGGTACTGAGCGAGATGGTACTACCCGGAAGTATACCTAGAGACATGAGGAGGAGCACAGGGAGAGTGAAGGTTGTATACTGTGTGGAATCCCATGTCATTGTTGTAACTGATGTGGACGTGCTGCGTATGGAATCAAGTAAAGTTGTTCATTTAAAGATGGAACTGGTCTCTGTCTCTTTATGTTCTAAAAAGAAGAAAAAACTTTCTCTGCGAATCAGTGAGGACCCTGAGAACCAGGCAACTGAGACAGTCGGACTGTGTGTATGTGGTGCGGGTGGCCAGGGCGCGCTAAAGCAGACATCTTTGCGGGCCACAACTACGGCCCTGGCTGCCACCCACACATCAGCCTGTTTAGATGATATTGTCATCTTTAGCACCGACTAGAATTCCCACCTGTCTCAAGTGCAAGCAGTACTGGATTCACTCAGAATTGTGGGGTTAAGAGAGAACCCCCAAAAATATGCGATAGGTCTCACAGAAACATGGTACTTAGGTTACCTGATTGGCCGTGGGGTTATCAAAGCCCAAATAAAATTAAGGTCATCTACAACTGGCTCAATTCTTTAAGTACGAAGCAGGTGAGGGCATTTCTCAGCATCATTGGGTACTACCGCCGGTTTATACTCAATTTTGCTGGGAGATTGGCACCCCTAACCGTTCTGTTGAAGGATAAGAAGTCGGTTATGGTATGGTGTAACCCTCAAGCGGAGGAGGCGCTCCAGTCAATGAAGTCAGCAATGTGTGGACAGCCAGTCCTCATCAACCCCGACTTCAGGAAAACCTTTATAGTACAAACAGATGTCTCAGAGATGAACATTCAGTCACCTACTTGAGCAGGAAACCTACCCCGACAGAGAAAAATTATCACATGGAGAAGGAGTGCTTCTTCTGTGGTGTTGCTATTAGTGTCAAAAGTGGGAGAAGAGGGTTGCATTTGCAATCAACACAATGGGCAGCACTTTGAACCCATTTTATAAGTGGTCATAAACTTGTAAATAACTCATGAAAGAATAAAGTTATGTTAAAACCAAACACACCATTGTTTTTCTTGTGAAATTCTCAAAAAGTTTGATGTGTCACATGACCCTCTTCCCATTGAAAAAAATAAAATTGGATCCAAAATGGCCAACATCAAAATGGCCGCCATGGTCACCACTAGAGTTGAGCGACTTTTGGTTTTTTAGGGTCGCGTTTCGTGAAACCCGACTTTTCCAAAAGTCGGGTCGAGCAAGATCGTCCGATTATAGGGAAAAGTCGGGGTCGTCCCGAAACACGAAACCCAATGTAAGTCAATGGGGAATAAAAGTCGGCAGTGAGAGGAGGACGGGAAACACACCTACAGTGCCCATTTGAATGCCAAAAGCATCAATTCTTCTTACTTAAGCTTGTCAACTTTAATTAACTTCATAATACAAGTTACGCACTGAAAAATGGGGGTTATTTGGCTAAAGTTGTGGGGGGGGGCTGGCTCCAGGTTTTCATGTGCCCTGGGCGAAAGAGCGCCCCTTTAACACATACCAAAACTCATCATGCTCCGATACGGCAGAGAAATAGCGGTATAGTACAATGAAAAATACTTCACTTTTTACATCTCATGACGAGGCCCATCTATTTCTCCATACAGAATCATTGGTACCATATACTGCTTGCAATGTATTACCATCTTTTCAGTTAGCCATTAAAAGGTATCAACTACTGAGGACTCTCAATCCTGAATATTTTTGGTCCCATATAATGTTTGAAACAGTATATGATGAGCTCCACATAATGCTACAGTATATGTTGGTCCCCATGGATGAAGCTCCACTGTCTTATGGGCCCAAATAATGCTCCAAACATAATGGGCCCCATTTCTAATGCTCTAGTGTATAATGGGCCCTGTAAATGCTGCTCCAGTGTCTGATGTCCACCTTTGGAATGTTCCAGTGTATGGTGGGCCCCATCTATCATTCTCCAGAGTAACGTGCTCCCCAAAAATTGCTGTCCCGACATTGAAAACAATCAAATAAGTCTCCTCGCTAGGGAATCCCTGTACTAGTCTGGACTCCTCGTTGTCCCCATCTTCCATCTCACTGCACAGTATTTCAACCTTGCAAGTGCTGTGATCCTGAGCAAGCAGGGGGGGCCCACTCGTTGGCGACGGCACTGGCACAGGGCCCCTGATAGTACGGTGGTGTGTCTGATGGCGGGTGGGCCGAACCTGCACTTTCATCTGCAGCTTCCTCTTTGTCACCGTGTAAGATGGAACTGTATATGGGAAGGGTAACCTGAGTTTCATCAGGGTCAGATTCAGGCCGTGTAGCGTGCGAGGGGATTGTAGTGGTCTGGGTCAATGTACCAGCAGATTCATCGAACAGTGGCTGGGCATCAGTGCACTTGTGTCGCCCCCAGGAGTACGGTCGCCACAGTGGCATTACCTTCCTCCTAGGGAGTGTGATGTCATGCTTGGGAGCAACGAAGGATCTCTCTAGCAGGTTAACTGATTGGGCGGCGTTATTCCCACGAGTCATGACCCTCCAAACAGCGTTCATGAAGGCAAATTGTTTGTTTTATGTGGGCAGTATGGTTGCAAAGCTGAACCTTAAAGGAATGTCCAGAAGGGCACCACCAGGAGTGGAGCCTACGGTTAAATTCGACTCCACCTGGGAAACCTCAACCATGCCAGCTACAGAACAGATGCACACATTGCAAGCTTAATTCCGTTAACGAACGAGACTCCGTCATGCCCCGCGGTCCGAGTCCGGCTTACTAGAGGGACATGTGAGGCTCTGGAACATGAGATTGGCCAATAACTGTCCGTGGCTTACATGTCCGTGGCTGCATGTGCGCTACACTGAAAAGGCCAGCGTTTGTCGCTTACAGGTGCAGATAACCCGCTGAAAAACGTTAGTGATGGGGATCACTGATTACAATTATTACCCGCGAACAATGATTTCCCAGTAAGTGCAGGTCAACTGCAGTTCCGGAATTAGGCCTAACCGTCATTCCTGAAAAAATGAAAAACTTACGTGTGCAAACCACAGGTGCTGTAGCTTGCTTAACAGCTCGCCAGCCGTTCTCACGCCCAGTATGGATTACACGTGATTGCACAAAGGTTAGAAAGGGTACCGTATCCCCAGATAACATGTATGGATAGCGTACACATTCAAAATATATGTCTCAGGAGGCAGGCTCAGACGGTGTTAGGCCCAGTATGGATTGCACGTGATTGCACAAAGGTTAGAAAGGGTACCGTATCCCCGGATAACATGTTTGGATAGCGTACACATTCAAAATATATGTCTCAGGAGGCAGGCTCAGACGGTGTTAGGCCCAGTATGGATTGCACGTGATTGCACAAAGGTTAGAAAGGGTACCGTATCCCCGGATAACATGTATGGATAGCGTACACATTCAAAATATATGTCTCAGGAGGCAGGCTCAGACGGTGTTAGGCCCAGTATGGATTGCACGTGATTGCACAAAGGTTAGAAAGGGTACCGTATCCCCGGATAACATGTATGGATAGCGTACACATTCAAAATATATGTCTCAGGAGGCAGGCTCAGACGGTGTTAGGCCCAGTATGGATTGCACGTGATTGCACAAAGGTTAGAAAGGGTACTGTATCCCCGGATAACATGTATGGATAGCGTACACATTCAAAATATATGTCTCAGGAGGCAGGCTCAGACGGTGTTAGGCCCAGTATGGATTGCATGTGATTGCACAAAGGTTAGAAAGGGTACCGTATCCCCGGATAACATGTATGGATAGCGTACACATTCAAAATATATGTCTCAGGAGGCAGGCTCAGACGGTGTTAGGCCCAGTATGGATTGCACGTGATTGCACAAAGGTTAGAAAGGGTACCGTATCCCCGGATAACATGTATGGATAGCGTACACATTCAAAATATATGTCTCAGGAGGCAGGCTCAGACGGTGTTAGGCCCAGTATGGATTGCACGTGATTGCACAAAGGTTAGAAAGGGTACCGTATCCCCGGATAACATGTATGGATAGCGTACACATTCAAAATATATGTCTCAGGAGGCAGGCTCAGACGGTGTTAGGCCCAGTATGGATTGCACGTGATTGCACAAAGGTTAGAAAGGGTACCGTATCCCCGGATAACATGTATGGATAGCGTACACATTCAAAATATATGTCTCAGGAGGCAGGCTCATATGGTGTTAGGCCCAGTATGGATTGCACGTGATTGCACAAAGGTTAGAAAGGGTACCGTATCCCCGGATAACATGTATGGATAGCGTACACATTCAAAATATATGTCTCAGGAGGCAGGCTCAGACGGTGTTAGGCCCAGTATGGATTGCACGTGATTGCACAAAGGTTAGAAAGGGTACCGTATCCCCTGATAACATGTATGGATAGCGTACACATTCAAAATATATGTCTCAGGAGGCAGGCTCAGACGGTGTTAGGCCCAGTATGGATTGCACGTGATTGCACAAAGGTTAGAAAGGGTACCGTATCCCCGGGTAACATGTATGGATAGCGCACACATTCAAAATATATGTCTCAGGAGGCAGGCTCAGACGGTGTTAGGCCCAGTATGGATTGCACGTGACTGCACAAAGGTTAGAAAGGGTACCGTATCCCCGGATAACATGTATGGATAGCGTACACATTCAAAATATATGTCTCAGGAGGCAGGCTCAGACGGTGTTAGGCCCAGTATGGATTGCACGTGATTGCACAAAGGTTAGAAAGGGTACCGTATCCCCGGATAACATGTATGGATAGCGTACACATTCAAAATATATGTCTCAGGAGGCAGGCTCAGACGGTGTTAGGCCCAGTATGGATTGCACGTGATTGCACAAAGGTTAGAAAGGGTACCGTATCCCCGGATAACATGTATGGATAGCGTACACATTCAAAATATATGTCTCAGGAGGCAGGCTCAGACGGTGTTAGGCCCAGTATGGATTGCACGTGATTGCACAAAGGTTAGAAAGGGTACCGTATCCCCGGGTAACATGTATGGATAGCGCACACATTCAAAATATATGTCTCAGGAGGCAGGCTCAGACGGTGTTAGGCCCAGTATGGATTGCACGTGATTGCACAAAGGTTAGAAAGGGTACCGTATCCCCGGATAACATGTATGGATAGCGTACACATTCAAAATATATGTCTCAGGAGGCAGGCTCAGACGGTGTCAGGCACAGTATGGATTTGACGGCCCAGATTACACAGCGGAGGAGCAGGGAGAGGTAAAGATTGCAAATGCTGGGGCCCTGCCCAAGCAAGGGGGGCCCATTCGTGGGCGTCGGTACTGGCACTGGGCCCCTCATAGTACAGCGGTGTGTCTGACGGCGGGTGTGCACCACCACCGTCAGAGACACTTGATTGCACTATGAGGGACCCTGTGCCAGTGTCCGCGCCCAAGAGTTGGCCTACCCACCTGTCCAGGGCAACGGCACTCGCACGGTGTCGTGCGCTAGGTGGTGACCCCAGCCATGGGAGGGGAGGCAGCACAGTTAGGGAGTTTTAGAAAGTGGCATATGTTGATGTTGGACATTCAGCTGATGCAAAAGGCGAAATAGGTCAAGTCCCAGGAAGAGGTGGACCAAAGCAAGCCATTTTTATGTCACCCTATGTGTCATCAGGGGAAGGTGGGACAAAATCCTTGGAAACCCATGCATGGTTCATTTTAATGAAGGTTAGATCATCCACATTTTGGGTTGACAGACGGGTCCTTTTTTCTGTCAGGATTGATCCAGCTGCACTGAAGACTCTTTCCGATAGCACACTTGCAGCTGGGCAAGCGAGCTCCTGTAAGGCATATTGGGCCAATTCAGGCCAGGTGTCCAGTTTAGCGGCCCAATAGTCAAAGGGGAATGACCTGTGTGGGAGAACATCGATATGGGAGGAAAAGTAGTTTGTAACCATGGTTGACAACTGCTGTCTCCTGTCACTTTCCATCGATGCAGTATTACCAGTTGTGTGAGCGGTATTTGAAAAATCAGTCCACAACATTGTCATGAAACCCCTGTCTCCAACGCCACTTCTGCTGTGTGCACCACGAACACCTCTGCCAAGCTGCCCCAGGCCCGTACGGCTCGTGTGAGAACCATCACCGCTGCTGTGTGCGGGGAATGCCTCAAGCAACCGATTTACCATAGTTGCTTGTTTATTAGCCAATATTAGGTCAAGGTTCTCCTGTGGCATGATGTTTTGTAATTTGCCTTTATAGCGTGGATCCAGGATGCTGGCCAACCAGTAGTCGTCATCGTTCATCATTTTGGCAATGCGGGGGTCCCTTTTTAGGATCCGCAAGGCATAATCTGACATGTGGGCCAATGTTTCCGGTGTCAATGATGCACTGCGAGTGCTGGTTGGAGGAGCACTTTCTGGCAAATCCACATCCCTCCAGTCACGCACAAACCCTGTACCAGACCTTGCCACGCCAACATTTTCACTTGCCCCACGAGATGCATCCTCCTCCCCTAAGTAATCATCCCCATCATCATCCTCCTCCTCCTCTTCTTCCTCCACCTCGTCCAGGAGAGGTCCCTGAGCAGACAATGGCTGAATGTCATCAAGGATTCCCTCCTCCTCTTCCTCCTCATCAACATTGGCTGCAGACGCCTGCTCCTTAAGGTGCGTCAAAGTTTGCATGAGCAGACGCATAAGTGGGATGCTCATGCTTAGGATGGCGTCGTCTGCGCTTACCAGCCGTGTACATTCCTTAAAACACTGAAGGACTTTACAGAGGTCTTTCAGCTTCGACCACTGCACACCTGTCAACTCCATGTCTGCTCTCAAAGTGCCTGGCCGTGTATCCTCCCACAAATGCATTATGGCCTGCCTCTGCTCGCACAGCCGCTCCACCATGTGCAGGGTGGAGTTCCACCTTGTTGCAATGTCGATAATGAGGCGGTGGTTGGGAAGGTGGAGCAATCGCTGCAGCTTCTGCATACGAACGGAGTGTACAGGCGACCGGCGGATGTGCGCGCACAGTCTTCGCACCTTCTGGAGCAGGGCTGTTAACTCCGGATAATTTTTGAGGAAGCACTGCACCACCAGGTTCAAGGTGTGAGCCAAGCAAGGTATGTGGCTGAGTTTTGAAAGGGCTATGGCTGCCACAAAATTACGGCCGTTATCACTAACTACCTTGCCTGCCTCAAGATGTACACTGCCCAGCCATGACTCAGTTTGTCGCTTCAAGTACTCGGCCAGCACCTCGGCGGTATGTCTGTCGCCCAAACACATCATCTGCAACACAGCCTGCTGACGCTTTCCACTAGCTGCTCGATAGGGGGACACATCGTGTGCAACAGTGGCAGCTGCAGATGGAGTGCTCGTACGACTGCGCTCTGTGGACGAGCTTTCGCTTCTGGAGGAGGAGGAGGAGGAGGAGGAGGGTGGAACGCCTGCAGCCAACTGTTTCCTATACCGTGGGCTAGGCAGCACTGTCCCACCACCGCTGTCCCCTGTGGACCCTGCATCCACCACATTAACCCAGTGCGCAGTGATGGACACGTAACGGCCCTGGCCATGCCGACTGGACCATGCATCAGTAGTGAGGTGCACCTTTCCGCTCACTGACTGCTTGAGTGCATGGACAATACTACGGTCTTTCACATGATGGTGGAGGGCTGGGATGGCTTTGCGAGAGAAGAAGTGGCGACTGGGTAGGTCATAGCGTGGTACTGCATAGGCCATGAGTTCGCGGAAAGCTGTGCTTTCCACCAACCGAAAGGGCATCATCTCTAACGAGATTAGTTTGGCAATGTGGGCGTTCAAACCCAGTGTACGCGGATGAGAGACTGAGTACTTTCTTGACCTACTCATAGTGTCTGGGAGGGTGAGCTGGACTTGAGAGCTGCATATGGTGGAAGTAGCGGTGGACAGGGCGGACTGAGAGAGGGTTGATGATGGTGATGGAGTTGGTGTTCTTTCTGATGGCCTAGAATCAGTCTTTCATTGATATAACAGTGGGATTCCCTGACTGCTGTGGCCTTGCAACGACACCTCAACATTTGCTGCTGTGCTATCCGGTGGGCTTACAGTGGGGGAAACAATGTAGCGTTGCTGACTACCTTCGTTGTGATCAGTTGCACATGTGGCACTTGAGGTTTGGTGTTGTGTCCACGCTTGCAAGTGCATGCTGGTTAAATGTCTAAGCATGCAACTGGTATTCAAATTTTTCAGATTTTTCCCTCGGCTAAAGGTCTTTGCGCACTTCTTACAGATAACCTTGGCCTGATCATGAGGATTTTGTTCAAAAAAGTGCCACACTGCACTCTTCCTACTTTGGCAGACATTTTGCGGCCTAGCACGCTGTGATCTTTTGACCCTCTGGACAAGCTGTCCAGCAACTCTTTTGATGTTTGGAACCTGTCTTTGGAGTGCTCCGGGCCTGCCAGATAGCTGTTGCGATGTCGATGTCTGCTGTGGATGCTCCTCATCTGAGCTATTGGAAGCAGCACCCTCTTCCCCCAATGGATGCCAATCTGGGTCAACAACTGGGTCATCCATCACCTCCTCTTCTATGTCATGTGCACCTTCCTCTGTGTCACCGTGTATGGTGGTATAGTGTGCGGGAAGGGGCACCTGAGTCTCATCAGGGTCAGAATCTGGCTCTGTACACTGCGAGGACAATGTAGTGCTCTGAGTGAATGTACCAGCAGAATCATCCATCAGCGGCTGTGCATCAGTGCACTCCATGTCAGATTCATCTTGGCCTGGGTAATTCACCATTTCACTTGATAATCCAGGCATGGTATGTGAAAACAGCTCCATGGAGTAATCAGTAGTATGGCCTGCGTCATCCTTCAATCTTGGTTGGGGTGAAGGACACAAGGAAAGGTGTGGTTCATGAACATGAGCCTCCAATGACGACTCAGTGCTTTTACTTTTTACAACTGAAGAAGAGGAGGCGATAGAGCTGGAGGCTGAGTCAGCAATGTAAGACAAAACTTTTTCCTGATGCTCTGGCTTTAAAAGCGGTTTGTCAACTCCTAGAAAACTAAGCGTTCGAGGCCTTATGTAGCCAGACGATGACGCAGGCTCAACACCTCCTGCATTCGGTCCTATTTTGCTCTTGCCACTACCATCAGATCCACCACCAACACCATCATTACCAGCTGCCAACCCCCGCCCAATTCCACGGCCTCTTCCACCAGCCTTCTTCATTTTTGGTAGAAATGTAGACAAAATCCAACAAACTATATAGTATGTAAAACAAGGTACAAGGTGTCTATAGGACAGGGGAGATTTTGAATTTCTGCACACACTTTTGGACACTGGACACTTTTGGATTGTGTGAGGCCCAATGAATATCTGAGCACTATGAGACAGGCTCGATGGCACAGCTGTGACCTAAGTGACTAGAGGATAAGTGAGATTTTGAATCTCTGCACACACTTTTGGACACTGGACACTTTTGGATTGTGTGAGGCCCAATGAATATCTGAGCGCTATGTGACAGGCTCGATGGCACAGCTGTGACCTAAGTGACTAGAGGATAAGTGAGATTTTGAATCTCTGCACACACTTTTGGACACTGGACACTTTTGGATTGTGTGAGGCCCATTGATATCTGAGCGCTATGTGACAGGCTCGATGGCACAGCTGTGACTTAAATGACTAGAGGATAAGTGAGATTTTGAATCTCTGCACACACTTTTGGACACTGGACACTTTTGGATTGTGTGAGGCCCACTGATATCTGAGCGCTATGTGACAGGCTCGATGGCACAGCTGTGACCTAAGTGACTAGAGGATAAGTGAGATTTTGAATCTCTGCACACACTTTTGGACACTGGACACTTTTGGATTGTGTGAGGCCCACTGATATCTGAGCGCTATGTGACAGGCTCGATGGCACAGCTGTGACCTAAGTGACTAGAGGATAAGTGAGATTTTGAATCTCTGCACACACTTTTGTACACTGGACACTTTTGGATTGTGTGAGGCCCACTGATATCTGAGCGCTATGTGACAGGCTCGATGGCACAGCTGTGACCTAAGTGACTAGAGGATAAATGAGATTTTGAATCTCTGCACACACTTTTGGACACTGGACACTTTTGGATTGTGTGAGGCCCAATGAATATCTGAGCGCTATGTCACAGGCTCGATGGCACAGCTGTGACCTAAGTGACTAGAGGATAAGTGAGATTTTGAATCTCTGCACACACTTTTGGACACTGGACACTTTTGGATTGTGTGAGGCCCAATGAATATCTGAGCACTATGAGACAGGCTCGATGGCACAGCTGTGACCTAAGTGACTAGAGGATAAGTGAGATTTTGAATCTCTGCACACACTTTTGGACACTGGACACTTTTGGATTGTGTGAGGCCCAATGAATATCTGAGCGCTATGTGACAGGCTCGATGGCACAGCTGTGACCTAAGTGACTAGAGGATAAGGGAGATTTTGAATCTCTGCACACACTTTTGGACACTGGACACTTTTGGATTGTGTGAGGCCCAATGAATATCTGAGCGCTATGTGACAGGCTCGATGGCACAGCTGTGACCAAAGTGACTAGAGGATAAGGGAGATTGGATTGCTTTTAAAAAAGCAGTTTGCGGAGCAGTGGGTAAACAGCAATGCCAGCCTGTCAGGAAGCCTTAAAAGGCAGCCCAACAACCAACACTACTGATACACCACAATATAGCCTCCCCTTGCACTGCACACACAGTGACTGGTGTGTTGTGCAGGCCAAATTGCTATCAGCAGCAGAAGCAGTTTTTTTTTCTTCTCAGCAGGACAAAAAAAAAAAATTGGGCTTGCTTTTAAAAAAGCAGTTTGAGGCCCAATGAATATCTGAGCGCTATGTGACAGGCTCGATGGCGCAGCTGTGACCAAAGTGACTAGAGGATAAGGGAGATTGGATTGCTTTTAAAAAAGCAGTTTGTGGAGCAGTGGGTAAACAGCAATGCCAGCCTGTCAGGAAGCCTTAGAAGGCAGCCCAACAACCAACACCACTGATACACCACTATATAGCCTCCCCTTGCACTGCACACACAGTGACTGGTGTGTTGTGCAGGCCAAATCGCTAGCAGCAGAAGCAGTTTTTCTGTCTTCTTCCCTGCCTAACGCTTTCCCTACAGAATCAGCAGCAACCTCTCCCTATGCTAAGATCGGCAGAAGTAAGATGACGGTCGGTGTGCACGCCCTTTTATACCCCCTGTGACGCCCACCAAAGCAAGCCAATCACTTGCATGCCCTTCTGAAAGATGGTCGTGACCCGTGCCTATGTCATCACGTTGCCCACAGTGTCCGTGGATCCTGATTGGCTGAAAAAGAGCGCAAAACAAACTTTTGAAACGCGACTTTGGCGCGTAAGTCGCCGACCTCATGGCCGACCTCATCCTAGGGTCGGGTTTCGTTTCATGAAACCCAACTTTGCCAAAAGTCGGCGACTTTTGAATTTTTTTGACCCGTTTCGCTCAACTCTAGTCACCACCCATCTTGAAAAGTTTCCCCCCTCCCATATACTAATGTGCCACAAACAGGAAGTTGATATCACTAACCATTGCCATTTTATTTAGGTGTATCCATATAAATGGCTCACCCTGTATATCCAGGACAGATGGCGTCTTATTGTGCAGTCTATATAGAGTTGTGCATAAGTTTACATACCTCAGCAGAATTTTTGCTTTCTTGGTCTTTTTTTCCGAGAATATGAATGATGACACCAAAACTTTTTCTCCACTTATGTTTAGTGTTTGGGTGAAGCCATTTATTGTCAAACTACTGTGTTTTCTCTATTTAAATCATGATGAAAACCCAAAACATCCAAATGACCAAAAGTTCACATACCCCATTTCGTAATACCGTCTATTGCCCCCTCTAACATCAAGGACAGCTTAAAGTCTTTTGCGCTAGTTTTGGATGAGGCTCTTTATTTTCTCAGATGATAAAGCTGCCCACTCTTCTTGGCAAAAAGCCTCCAGTTCCTGTAAATTCCTGGGCTGATTAGCATGAACTGCGCACTTGAGATCTCCCCAGAGTGGCTCAATGATATTGAGGTCAGGAGACTGAGATGGCCACTCCAGAACCTTCACTTTGTTCTGCTGTAGCCAATGACAGGTCGACTTGTTCTTGTGTTTTGGATTGTTGTCATGTTGGAACGTCCAAGTACGTCCCATGCACAGCGTCCAGGCTGATGAATGCAAATCCAGTATTTGCTGATAACGTACTGCATTCATCTTTCCTTCAACTTTGACCAAGTTTCCTGTGCCTTTTTTAGCTCACACATGCCCAAAACATCAGTGATCTACCTCCGTGCTTTACAGTAGGAATGGTGTTCCTTTCATCACTGGCCTTGTTGACCTCTCTCCAAATGTAATGTTTATGGTTGTGGCCAAAAAGTTCAATTTTGGTCTCATCACTCCAAATTACCTTGTTCCAGAAGTTTTGAGGTTAATCTCTGTGCTGTTTTGCGCATTGTAGGCGACATACTTTGTGGCATTTGCGCAGTAATGGCTTTCTTCTGGCGACTCGACCATGCAGCCCATTTTTCTTCAAGGGCCTCTTTATTGTGCATCTTGAAACAGCCACAACACTAGTTTTCAGAGAGTCCAGTATTTCAAATGATGTTATTTGTGGGTTTTTCTTTGCATCCCAAACAATTTTCCTAGCAGTTGTGGATGACATTTTTGTTAGTATACCTGACCGTGGTTTTGTTTTTACAGAGCTCCTGATTTTCCATTTGCTAATCACAGTTTGAATGCTGCTGACTGCATTATCAATTCCTTGGATATCTTTTTGTATCCTGTATGCATCCCTTTCCTGTTTTATATAGTTCAACTACCTTTTCCCTTAGATCCATTGACAATTCTTTTGCTTTCCTCATGACTCACAATCCAGAAAGGTCAGTGGCTGGATGAAAGATGCAAGAGTCTGTGTGGATCTCAGAAACTCACTCAGCTTTTATGCACACACACTGATTACAAGCAAACAAGTCACAGGTGAGGATGTTACCTTTAGTAGCCAGTCAAACCCATTTGTGTCAACTTCTGTGCATGTTTATCAGGCTAAAATCACCAGGGTATGTGAACTTTTGATCAGGGTCATTTGGATGTTTTGGGTTGTGATTATGATTTTAAAAGAGAAAACACAGTAGTTTGACAAGAAATGGCTTCACCCAACCATTAACCATGAGTGGAGAAAAAGTTTTGGTGTTATCATTCATATTATCTGAAAAAAGGCCAAGAAAGCAAAAATTCTGCCGGGGTATATAAACTTTTGAGCACAACTGTATACAGGACAGAATTGGTACTATATACAGTACAGGAGGACTGTTACTGTGCAGTGTATATATACAGAACAGGTGAAGTGTAACTATGCAGTGTATATATACAGAGCAGGAGAAGTGGTATTGTGAAGTGTATATATACAGGACAGGAGGAGTGGTATTGTGCAGTCTATATATACAGGACAGGACAGGTGTACTGATTGTGTGCAGTGTATATGGTATATACTGTATAGAAGTGGTACGGTGCAAAGTATATATACGGAACAGTAGGAGTGGTATTGTGAAGTGTATTTATACAGGGCAGGAGTACTGATTGTGTGCAGTGTATACAGTATATACTGTATAGAAGTGGTACTGTGCAAAGTATATATATGGGACAGGAGAAATGGTACTGTGCAGAGTATATATATACAGGACAGGAGGAGTGGTACTGTGCAGTATGAGAGGGGCTGCTGATAAGTCTTTGGCTTTGTGATCTTTTTGTTTCTATGGTAACGAATGTTATATCACATGAAAGCCTTATGTGTCTAACATATGTTTTCAAAATTTAGTGTTTTTAGCTTATAGCAGCAGTGATCTACGCACGCGGGAAAGCGAAATGGCGTAGTCTAATGCGATATTCACAGCAAATGAGAGCAGAGGAGTGATAAAATTCTTGTTTCTGCACGGAAAGTCCGCGAAGGATATTCATGGTGATATGTCGCAGACATTGAGGAATTAATGCCCTTCATATTCTACAGTTAAGAACTGGGTTGCCAAATTTAAAATGGGCCACTTCAGCACCAATGATGATGAACATCCTGGACGACTGAGAGTGGTTGCTGTTCAGGAGATCGTCGATGCTGTGCACAACTTCATACTGGGGAATCGGCGAATTTCAGCTAAAGCAATAGCAGACATCATGGGGATTTCCCGTGAACGTAATTGTGTAATTATCCATGAACATTTGGACATGGAGAAGCTATCTGCAAAGAGGCTCCCCAAATGTTTGACAACAGATCAGAAAAGCATGCGAGTAAAAACTTCCCGATCCATTTGTCACCATTTCCAGATGATAAGAACTTCTTGGATGGACTGGTCACTATGGACAAGACCTGGATTTATTTGTATGACCATGGAATCAAGGAGCAGTAAAAAGAGTGGAGGCACAGTGGTTCACCTTGCCCAAAGAAGTTCATGGTGCAAAAATCAGCCACTAAGGTGATGGCGTCTGTGTTCTTGGATAAGGAAGATGTGCTGCTAGTGGACTACCTTCAAAAGGTTTCCACCATCAATGCAAGATATAACATTGAACATGTGGACCAATTGAAGGCAGCTCTGAAGGCCAAAAGGTGCAGCAAGCTGTCCAAAGGAATCTTGTTCCTGCAAGACTACGCCTCAGCTCACACTGCACAAGCGACCAAGGCAAAACTGGAGGAGCTGGGCTTCCAGCTGGTTGACAACCCACCTTATTCACCAGATCTAGCTCCTTCCGACTATCATTTGTTTGTAAACCTGAAGAAGCACCCATACCTCCCAACTTTTGAAGGGAAAGAGGGACAAAGGCTGCGGCAAATTTTAGGCCATGCCCCCGACCATACCCATTTCACAACTAGTCACATCCAACCGCACCCATTTAGCACTGCTGATCACACTGACTGATACTGAGGGCACAGTGGCTGGCATTATGGGCACAGTGGCTGGCACTGTGGGCACACTGACAGGTACTGAGGGAAAGAAAGAAAACAGAGAGAGAGAAAAAAGAAACCAGAGAGAGAGAAAGAAAGGAGAGCGAGAGAGAAAGAAGGAACAGAGAGAGAAGAAAGGACAGAGAGATAAAAAAGAAAGAACAGAAAGAGAAAGAGGGTAAAGAGAAAGAGCAGAGAGTGAAAGAAAGAACAGAGAGAGAAAAAAGGGGAAAGAGCGGAGAGAAAGAAAGAGGGGAAAGAAAGAACAGCGAAAGAGAAAGAAAGAACACAGAGAGAAAGAAAGAGGGGACATAAAAAAAGAACAGAGAGAGAAAGAAAACAGAGAGAAAGAAAGAGGTGAAAGAAAGAAAGAGGGGAAGAAAGTACAGAGAAAGAAAGCAGAAAGAAAGAACAGAGAGAAATAAAGAAAGAAAGAGGGGAAAGAAAAAAGAACAGAGAGAGAAAGAAAGAACACAGAGAAAGAAAAAGGGGACAGATAAAAAGAACAGAGGGAGAGCGAAAGAAAGAAAGAGGGGAAAGAAAGAAAGAAAGAAGAGAGAGAAAGAAGTAAAGAAAGAGAAAGAACAGAGAGAAAGAAATAGAAAGAAAGAACAGAAAGAGAGAAAGAAAGAACAAATAAAGAAAGAACAGAGAGAGAATGAAAAAAGAAAAGATTAGAGAGAAAGAAAGAAAGAGAGGGAAAGAAAGAACAGAGAGAGGGATGGAAAGAAAGAAAGAACAGAGAGAGAAAGAAAGAGGGGACGAAAAAAAGAACAGAGAGAGAAAGAAAGAAAGAAAGAAAGAGAGGGGAAAGAAAGAACAGAGAGAGAAAGAACAGAGAGAGAGAAAGAGAGGGGAGAGAAAGAACAGAGAGAAAGAACAGAGAAAAAGAAAGAGGGGACTGAAAAAAAGAACAGAATGAGAGCAAAATAAAGAGGGGAAAGAAAGAACAGAGAGAGAAAGAAAGGGGAAAGAAAGAAAGAATAGAGAGAGAAAGAGAGAGAGAAAGAAAGAAAAAAAGAAAAAACAGAGAGAAAGAAAGAGGGGAAAGAAAGAACAGAGCAATAGGGAGAAAGAAAGAGGGGAAAGAAAGAACAGAGAGAGAAAGAAAGAGGGAAAAAAAGAAAGAACAGAGAGAGAAAGAAATAAAGAGGGGAAAGAAAGAAGGAACAGAGAAAGAACAGAGAGAGAGAAAGAAAGAAGTGAAGAAAGAAATAAAGAGAAAGAAAGAGGGGAAAGAACAGAGAGAAAGAAAAAAGAAAGAGAGAGAAAGAAAAAGAGAGGGAAAGAGGAAAGAAAGAACAGAGAGAGAAAGAAACAGAGAGAGAAAGAACAGAGAAAGAAAGAAACAGAGAGAGAAAGAAAGAACAGAGAAAGAAACAGAGAGAGAAAGAAATAAAGATTCTATAAAGATACTATAGCAGCCCGGCTCCCATTGTAATGCCCACCTGAGCCTCCCGGTGCAGGACATATCATGATCTGCTCACGTGGCCAGCATTCCCGATTCCAAGGCGATCACGCTGTCTGCGCTGTCGGACGAGGACATAGCGATGGATCTGAAGCATTCCCTGAAGTGCCTCCATGGTTCCGTCACAATTTCCTCATGAAATTACCTCATTTCCGGTCAGCTTCCAGCACATCACTTCTGGAGGAACGTCAAGTGCGAGTTTTAAAGTGCTCCTCAGGGCTCCGCCGTGCGCTCCTGTGTCCGTGGGAAAAGCCCGCTTTGTATGCCTCGTACATACTTGGCTCCACTCCGTACATCCTGTACACACATGGCTCCACTTCGTACACAAACGGCTCCGCTCCACACATCCCATACACACACGTCTCCGCTCCGTACATCACATACACACACGGCTCATCTCCGTACACCTCGTACACGCGCGGCTCCGCTCCGTACACCTTGTGCACGCGTGTCTTTGCTCCGTACACCTTGTGCACGCGTGTCTTTGCTCCGTACACCTCGTACACGCGCGGCTCAGCTCCGTACACTTTGTACATGCGCGGCTCCGCTCCTTACACCTTGTACATGCGCAGCTCTGCTACATCCACACCTGTAAACCCCTCCTGACCCCACACAAAAACTTTAACTCATCCAGCAGCATGACAACCAGCACAGCAGAGTCCTGCAGAGTGCAAACACAGAGGCCCCTGATCAAGTGACCCCTGAATCCTCCCCTCCTGTGACCTCATCACAGGTCCTGTGCACACAGCCACAGAACAGCCTAGGATGTCATTGCAGGCTGCGGTGGCTCTCTGGGAGGGTGAAGATGGTGGTCGGTGCATGGGGGGGCGTGGCGGCTCAGTGCAGTGCGGGAAAAATAGAGTCCCGGGCGGTACGTGGGTGGGGGGTAAAAATCGGGACTGTCCCGTGAGAATCGGGACGGTTGGGAGCTATCAACACCTCAAGGGTACCAAATTTCACACCATTTCTGATGCCATGGCTGTTATGGATGCCTGGTTTGAGGCACAACCGAAATCCTTCTTTTTTCAAGGCTTACAGAACTTGTAAAACCGATGTAAGAAGTGTGTTGACATCAGTGGAGAGTATGTGGAATAAATGTAACGTTTCCTCTTCCTCTTTCTTTCTGGGTAAAGCAAAACACTTCTAAGCAGCCCCTTATATACAGAACAGGAGGAGTGGTATTTTGCATTGTATATACAAAGGAGAGGAGGAGTGTTACTGTGCAGTGTATATACACAGGACATGAGAAGTGGTACTGTGCAGTGTATATACACAGAACAGGAGAAGTGGTACTATGCAGCGTATATGTACTGGACAGGAGGATTGGTACTGTACAGTGTATATATACAGGACAGGAGAAGTGGTACTGTGCAGTGTATATACACAGGACAGGAGAAGTGGTACTGTGCAGTGTATATACACAGGACAGGAGTGGTACTGTGCCATGTATATATACAGGACAGGAGAAGTGGTACTGTGCAGTGTATATACACAGGACAGAAGGAGTGGTACTGTGCCATGTATATATACAGGACAGAAGTGGTACTGTGCAGTGTATATACACAGGACATAAGTGGTACTGTGCAGTGTATATACAGTACATAGGACAGGAGTGGTACTGTGCCACGTATATATACAGGACAGGAGAAGTGGTACTGTATAGTGTGTACATACAGGACAGGAGACTAGGTACTGCACAGTGTATATATACAGGACAGAAGTGGTATTCTGCAGTGTGCATACACAGGACAGAGGTGGTACTGTGCAGTGTATATGCAGGATAGGGGAAGTGGTACTGTGCAGTGTGTATATGCAGGACAGAAGTGGTACTGTGCAGTATATATAAAGGATAGGAGAAGTGATACTGTGCAGTATATATACAGGAGTAGTACTGTGCATTGTATATACAGGACAGAAGATTACTGTGCAGTGTATATATACAGGACAGGATGAGTGGTACTGTTCAGTGTATTTATACAGGACAGGAGAAGTGGTACTGTGCAGTGGATATATAGGACAGAAGGCGTGGTTCTGTGCAGTTTATATACACGGGAGTGGTACTGAGCAGTGTATATATACAGGAAAGAAGAATATGTACTGTACAGTGTATATATACAGGACTGGTGGGAATTGTACTGTGCAGTGTATATATACAGGACAGGATAGGTGGTACTGTTCAGTGTGTATTTACAGGACAGAAGTGGTACTGTTCATTGTATATACACAGGACAGGAGAAGTGCTACTGTGCATTGTGTATATACAGCAGGAGTGGTACTGTGCAGTGTATATATACAGGACAGGAGGAATAGTACTGTGCAGTGTATATATACAGAAGAGGAGAAGTGATACTGTGCAGTGTATATATACAAGGCAGGAGGAGTGGAACTGTGCAGTGTGTGTATATATACACTCACTGGCCACTTTATTAGGTACACCTGTCCAACTGTGTGTTAAGACTTAATTTCTAATCAGCCAATCACATGGCGGCAACTCAGTGCATTTAGGCATGTAGACATGGTCAAGACAATCTCCTGCAGTTCAAACCGAGCATCAGTATGGGGAAGAAAGGTGATTTGAGTGCCTTTGAACGTGGCATGATTGTTGGTGCCAGAAGGGCTGGTCTGAGTATTTCAGAAACTGCTGATCTACTGGGATTTTCACGCACAACCATCTCTAGGGTTTACAGAGAATGGTCCGAAAAAGAAAAAAAATCCAGTGAGCGGCAGTTCTGTGGCCGGAAATGCCTTGTTGATGCCAGAGGTCAGAGGAGAATGGGCAGACTGGTTCGAGCTGATAGAAAGGCAACAGTGACTCAAATTGCCACCCGTTACAACCAAGGTAGGCAGAAGAGCATCTCTGAACGCACAGTGCGTCGAACTTTGAGGCAGATGGGCTACAGCAGCAGAAGACCACACTGGGTACCACTCCTCTCAGCTAAGAACAGGAAACTGAGGCTACAATTTGCACAAGCTCATCGAAATTGGACAGTAGAAGATTGGAAAAACTTTGCCTGGTCTGATGAGTCTCGATTTCTGCTGCGACATTCGGATGGTAGGGTCAGAATTTGGCGTAAACAACATGAAAGCATGGATCCATCCTGCCTTGTATCAACGGTTCAGGCTGGTGGTGGTGGTGTCATGGTGTGGGGAATTTTTTCTTGGCACTCTTTGGGCCCCTTGGTACCAATTGAGCATCGTTGCAACGCCACAGCCTACCTGAGTATTGTTGCTGACCATGTCCATCCCTTTATGACCACAATGTACCCAACATCTGATGGCTACTTTCAGCAGGATAATGCGCCATGTCATAAAGCTCGAATCATCTCAGATTGGTTTCTTGAACATGACAATGAGTTCACTGTACTCAAATGGCCTCCTCAGTCACCAGATCTCAATCCAATAGAGCATCTTTGGGATGTGGTGGAACGGGAGATTCGCATCAGGGATGTGCAGCCGACAAATCTGCGCCAACTGTGTGATGCCATCATGTCAATATGGTCCAAAATCTCTGAGGAATGCTTCCAGCACCTTGTTGAATCTCTGCCATGAAGAATTGAGGCAGTTCTGAAGGCAAAAGGGGGTCCAACCCCTTACTAGCATGGTGTACCTAATAAAGTGGCCAGTGAGTGTATATATATATATATAGCACAGGAGAAGTGGTAATGTACAGTGTATATATACAGGACAGAAGTGGTACGGTTCAGTGTGTATATGCAGGACAGAAGTGGTACTGTACAGTGTATATATACAGGACAGGAGAAGTGGTACTGTGCAGTGTATATATACAGGGCAGGATGAGTGGTACTGGGCGGTGTATATATACAGGACAGAAGTGGTATGGTTCAGTGTGTATATGCAGGACAGAAGTGGTACTGTACAGTGTACATATACACAGGACAGGAGAAGTGTTACTGTGCAGTGTATACATACAGGATAGGAGAAGTGTTACTGTGCAGTGTATATATACAGGTCAGGAGAGGTGGTACTGTGCAGTGTATACATACAGGACAGGAGGAGTGGCACTGTGCAGTGTATATATACAGGACAGGAGGAGTGGTACTGTGCAGTGTATATATACAAGACAGGAGAAGTGGTACTGTGCAGTGTATACATACAGGATAGGAGAAGTGGTACTGTGCAGTGTATATATACAGGGCAGGAGGAGTGGAACTGGGCAGTGTATATATACAGAACAGTAGTGGTACAGTACAGTGTGTATATGCAGGACAGAAATGGTAGTTTCAGTGTATATACACAGGACAGGAGAATTGATACTGTGCAGTGTGTATATAGAGTGAGTGTGGTACTTTGCAATGTATATATACAGGAGAGGAGAAGTGGTACTGTGCAGTGTATATAGAGGACATGAGAAGTGGTACTGTGCAGTATATATATACAGGAAAGGAGAAGATGTACTGTACATTGTATATATACATTACAGAAGTAGTAGCGTGAGGACGTACCTTTGTGTTTCTTCGTTGTCACTGTGCAGGGTTTGGTCTCATGTTGGCATTTTTATAGGATATGTGGAGGCAGTGATGGTACAGACTGGTTGTATCTGACAACTTTTGCTCTCTACTGAATGTGAACACAACAATGTGGTGTTGACTGTAAACAGGTTTATTTGTGTTCTGAGAGTCTCAGTAAATTTGGTGCATCCAGCTGAAGACAGTATGGGTCCCACCTTCTCTTACTATTTCTCTTTGCTTACCTAGGCCACATACAGCAGATGTAATCTGTATACCTTGTGGCCACCAATAATCTCATTTGTATGGTATTGTCCAATCTTACCCCAAACATCACTCATTAGAAGAATGACAGGTTTGCCTTTCCCTGACTTACCTGACAGACCCTTAACTCTTTTTGTTCTGTACTGGGCCGAATGTGCATATTGACATGGATCGTGTTTGGCCACCATTGCACATAAAAGACTTAGAAGTAGTGATGGACAAGCGTGCTTGGCATTGCTCGATAGTCGATTGAGTATCACTGGGGCTTATGGACATGCTCGAGTCCCTGCCCCACATATGTCTTTGCTGTTTTTCAGCCACTAAACATTCTGGGATTGCTTTCAAATCATGGTAATGCTATTTTTACGGGCTTGCGGAACGCACCAAATAATAAAGATGGAATAAGGTGCGTTCGTAGCCTGGGGTCCAGCGTGCAGAGCTGTAGAACTGCTGCTCGGTAATGGCGGAGGTTATACGGCAGACAATAAATGAACACATGCAGGTTAACATCACCCGGTGTGTACAGAAGTGAGTTCTGTTACTTCACAGAACCGCGGTGCCGCACAAAGTAAATGCCAAAGCCTGTTAAGCTCACAGCACTCGGCCAGATGAGCGCTTGAGTACGGACACAGGATTCTGTCCCAAGGACACGAGATTAGAGTCCTTCTAGTCCACTAGCGCTTGGCACCGCTGCAGCGGTGCCAGCACAGGATAATAATCCCAGATAAGTGTGCAGGTATGCACAGAGCTGCTCAGGCAGATGCCTCTAGTCGCCCAGGGTTGGGCCAGATAAGCGCACAGGTTGTGCAAGGTGCTGCACAGGTGATAGCTGCCACTTGCCGCAGTACAATAGTACCCTGCAGAGGGCGACACTATCGGACGTTAGTGTGTGCAGAGTACTAGGAGCGCAGTGGCGTGAGCATAGCCACTAGAGTTGAGCGAAACGGGTCGAAAAATTTCAAAAGTCGCTGACTTTTGGTAAAGTCGGGTTTCATAAACGAAACCCGACCCTAGGGTGAGGTCTGCCACGAGCTCGGCGACTTTAGCGCCAAAGTCGCATTTCAAAAGTTTGTTTTCCGCCCTTTTTCAGCCAATCAGGATCCACGGACACTGGGGCAACGTGATGACATAGGCAGGGGTCACCACCATCTTTGAGAAGGGCATGCAAGTGATTGGCTTGCTTTGGGGGGCGTCACAGGGGGTATAAAAGGGCGTGCACGCCGACCGCCATGTTACTCATGCTGATCTCAGAATAGGGAGAGCTGCTGCTGCTGCTGATTCTGTAGGGAGAGCGTTAGGCAGGGAAGAAGACACCAAAAACAGCTTCTGCTGCTAGCGATTTTGCCTGTACAACACACCAGTCACTGTGTGTGCAGTGCAAGTGGATGCTATATTTTGCTGGATCAGCTGTGTTGGTTGTTAGGCTGCCTTATAAGGCTTCCTGATAGCTGCATTGCTGTTTTCCCACTGCTCTGCAAACTGCTTTCTTAAAAGCAATCCAAATTTTTTTTTTTGTCCTGGTGAGGTACTGAGCGTGCATTTTTTCACACCATACAGCGGTGTACGCTCCTCACACAGTACCGTGTAACGGCTGTTATCACGGCCACAGTGAAGCTATCTGTGTGTGACTCTGTAAGCATAAGTCGAGGACATGTTCCGTTCTTACAGACCTCCACCTTCTAGTTTTGTCTGGTTTTCAAACAGTTAAGTATATTTGCTGTTAGATCACATTCAAAACTATAGAGAGACAGCGTGTGTCAGTCCGTATACTTAAAAAACACGGAGCTTGACAATTTTACGGACACCGGACAGCGGTGTACATGCACGCTCCTCTCTCAGTACCGTGTAACGGCTGTTATCACGGCCACAGTGAAGCTATCTGTGTGTGACTCTGTAAGGATAAGTCGAGGACCTGTTCCATTCTTACAGACCTCCACCTTCTAGTTTTGTCTGGTTTTCAAACAGTTAAGTATATTTGCTGTTTGATCACATTCAAAACTATAGAGAGACAGCGTGTGTCAGTCCGTATACTTAAAAAACATGGAGCTTGACAATTTTACGGACACCGGACAGCGGTGTATGTGCACGCTCCTCTCTCAGTACCGTGTAATGGCTGTTATCACGGCCACAGTGAAGATATCTGTGTGTGATTCTCTAAGGATAAGTCGAGGATATGTTCCGTTCTTACAGACCTCCACCTTCTAGTTTTGTCTGGTTTTCAAACAGTTAAGTATATTTGCTGTTTGATCACATTCAAAACTATAGAGAGACAGCGTGTGTCAGTCCGTATACTTAAAAAACACGGAGCTTGACAATTTTATGGACACCGGACAGCGGTGTACGTGTACACTCCTCTCTCAGTACCGTGTAACGGCTGTTATCACGGCCACAGTGAAGCCATCTGTGTGTGACTCTGTAAGGATAAGTCAAGGACTTGTTCCGTTCTTACAGACCTACACTCTAGGGAGATTCCTATTCTGCCCAATTCTACATACACCTTGTAGTTTGTCATACACTAGCCAATTTCTGCCTGTGACATAGCGGTGTGATATTCACTGGGCCTCACACAATCCAACAGTGTCCACAAGTGTGTTCAGAAATTCTACATCTCCCCTGTCCTATAGTGACATTTTTCACACCTACGACATTGAGCCTGTAACATAGCGGTGTGATATTCACTGGGCCTCACACAATCCAACAGTGTCCACAAGTGTGTTCAAAAATTCTACATCTCCCCTGTCCTATAGTGACATTTTTCAGACCTGCGACATAGAGTCTGTGACATAGCGGTGTGATATTCACTGGGCCTCACACAATCCAACAGTGTCCAGTGTCCACTAGTGTCTGCAGAAATTCTACATCTCCCCTGTCCTATAGTGACATTTTTCACACCTGCGACATTGAGACTGTGACATAGCGGTGTGATATTCACTGGGCGTCACACAATCCAACAGTGTCCCCAAGTGTGTTCAGAAATTCTACATCTCCCCTGTCCTATAGTGACATTTTTCACACCTACGACATTGAGCCTGTGACATAGCAGTGTGATATTCACTGGGCCTCACACAATCCAACAGTGTCCACAAGAGTGTTCAGAAATTCTACATCTCCCCTGTCCTATAGTGACATTTTTCACACCTACGACATTGAGCCTGTGACATAGCGGTGTAATATTCACTGGGCCTCACACAATCCAACAGTGTCCACAAGTGTGTTCAGAAATTCTACATCTCCCCTGTCCTATAGTGACATTTTTCACACCTACGACATTGAGCCTGTAACATAGCGGTGTGATATTCACTGGGCCTCACACAATCCAACAGTGTTCACAAGTGTGTTCAGAAATTCTACATCTCCCCTGTCCTATAGTGACATTTTTCACACCTACGACATTGAGCCTGTGACATAGCGGTGTGATATTCACTGGGCCTCACACAATCCAACAGTGTCCACAAGTGTGTTCAGAAATTCTACATCTCCCCTGTCCTATAGTGACATTTTTCACACCTGCGACATTGAGCCTGTGACATAGCGGTGTGATATTCACTGGGCCTCACACAATCCAACAGTGTCCACAAGTGTGTTCAGAAATTCTACATCTCCCCTGTCCTATAGTGACATTTTTCACACCTATGACATTGAGCCTGTGACATAGCGGTGTGATATTCACTGGGCCTCACACAATCCAACAGTGTCCACAAGTGTGTTCAGAAATTCTACATCTCCCCTGTCCTACAGTGACATTTTTCACACCTGCAACATTGAGACTGTGACATAGCGGTGTGATATTCACTGGGCCTCACACAATCCAACAGTGTCCACAAGTGTGTTCAGAAATTCTACATCTCCCCTGTCCTATATACACCTTGTACCTTGTTTTATATTACTATATAGTTTGTGGGATTTTGTGTACATTTTTACCAAAAATGAGGAAGGCTGGTGGAAGAGGCCGTGGAATTGGGTGGGGGTTGCCAGCTGGTAATGAAGGTGTTGGTGGTGGATCTGATGGTAGTGGCAAAAGCAAAATAGGACCGAATGCAGGAAGTGTTGAGCCTGTGTCATCGTCTGGTTCCACAAGGCCTCGAAGGCTTAGTTTTCTAGGAGTTGGCAAACCGCTTTTAAAGCCAGAGCTTCAGGAAAAAGTTTTGGCTTACATTGCTGACTCAGCCTCCAGCTCTATCGCCTCCTCTTCTGAAGTTCTAAAAAATAAAAGCACTGAGTCGTCATTGGAGGCTCATGTTCATGAACCACACCTTTCCTTGTGTCCTTCACCCCAACCAAGATTGAAGGATGATGCAGGCCATACAACTGATTACTCCATGGAGCTGTTTTCACATACCATGCCTGGGTTATCAAGTGAAATGGTGAATTACCCAGGCCAAGATGAATCTGACATGGAGTGCACTGATGCACAGCCACTGATAGATGATTCTGCTGGTACATTCACTCAGAGCACTACATTGTCCTCGCAGTGTAATGAGCCAGATTCTGACCCTGATGAGACTCAGGTGCCCCTTCCCGCATACTATACCACCATACACGGTGACACAGAGGAAGGTGCACATGACATTGAAGAGGAGGTGATGGATGACCCAGTTGTTGACCCAGATTGGCATCCATTGGGGAAGAGGGTGCTGCTTCCAATAGCTCAGATGAGGAGGAGGAGCTTCCACAGCAGACATTGACATCGCAACAGCTGTTATCTGGCAGGCCCGGAGCACTCCAAAGACAGGTTCCAAAAATCAAAAGAGTTGCTGGACAGCTTGTCCAGACGGTCAAAGTAGCACAGCGTGCTAGGCCGCAAAATGTCTTCCAAAGTAGGAAGAGTGCAGTGTGGCACTTTTTTGAACAAAATCCTCATGATCAGGCCAAGGTTATCTGTAAGAAGTGCGCAAAGACCTTTAGCCGAGGGAAAAATCTGAAAAATTTGAATACCAGTTGCATGCTTAGACATTTAACCAGCATGCACTTGCAAGCGTGGACACAACACCAAACCTCAAGTACCACATGTGCAACTGATCACAAAGAAGGTAGTCAGCAACGCTACATTGTTTCCCCCACTGTAAGCCCACTGGTTAGCACAGCAGTAAATGTTGAGGTGTCGTTGCAAGGCCAAAGCAGTCAGGGAATCCCACTGTTATATCAACGAAAGACTGAATATAGGCCATCAGAAAGAACACCAACTCCACAACTCCATCACCATCATCAACCCTCTCTCAGTCCACCTGTCCACCACTAGTTCCACCATATGCAGCTCTCAAGTCCAGCTCACCCTCCCAGAGACTATGAGTAGGTCAAGAAAGTACTCAGTCTCTCATCCGCGTACACTGGGTTTGAACGCCCACATTGCCAAACTAATCTCGTTAGAGATGATGCCCTATCGGTTGGTGGAAAGCGCAGCTATGATCTACCCAGTCGCCACTTCTTCTCTCGCAAAGCCATCCCAGCCCTCCTCCATTATGTGAAAGACCACATTGTCCATCCACTCAAGCAGTCAGTGAGTGGAAAGGTACACCTCACAACAGATGCATGGTCCAGTCGGCATGGCCAGGGCCGTTACGTGTCCATCACTGTGCACTGGGTTAATGTGGTGGATACAGGGTCCATAGGGGACAGCGGTGGTGGGACAGTGCTGCCTAGCCCACGGTATAGGAAACAGTTGGCTGTAGGCATTCGACCCTTCTCCTCCTCCTCCTCCAGAAGCGAAAGCTCGTTCACAGAGCGCAGTCGTACGAGCACTCCATCTGCTGCTGCCACTGTTGCACACGAGGTGTCCCCCTATCGAGCAGCTAGTGGAAAGCGTCAGCAGGCTGTGTTGCAGATGATGTGTTTGGGCGACAGACACACCGCGGAGGTGCTGGCCGAGTACTTTCAGCGACAAACTGAGTCATGGCTGGGCAGTATACATCTTGAGGCAGGCAAGGTAGTTAATGATAACGGCCGTAATTTTGTGGCAGCCATAGCCCTTTCAAAACTCAGCCACATACCTTGCTTGGCTCACACCTTGAACCTGGTGGTGCAGTGCTTCCTCAACAATTATCCGGAGTTAACAGCCCTGCTCCAGAAGGTGCGAAGACTGTGCGCGCACATCCGCCGGTCGCCTGTACACTCCATTCGTATGCAGAAGCTGCTCCACCTTCCCAACCACCGCCATAATGCATTTGTGGGAGGATACACGGCCAGGCACTTTGAGAGCAGACATGGAGTTGACAGGTGTGCAGTGGTTGAAGCTGAAAGACCTCTGTAAAGTCCTTCAGTGTTTTGAGGAATGCACACGGCTGGTATGCGCAGATGACGCCATCCTAAGCATGAGCATCCCACTTATGCGTCTGCTCATGCAAACTTTGACGCACCTTAAGGAGTAGGCATCTGCAGCCAATGTTGACGAGGAGGAAGAGGAGGAGGGAATCCTTGATGACATTCAGCCATTGTCTGCTCAGGGACCTCTCCTGGACGAGGTGGAGGAAGAAGAGGAGGAGGAGGATGATGGGGATGATTACTTAGGGGAGGAGGATGCATCTCGTGGGGCAAGTGAAAATGTTGGCTTGGCAAGGTCTGGTACAGGGTTTGTGCGTGACTGGAGGGATGTGGATTTGCCAGAAAGTGCTCCTCCAACCAGCACTCGCAGTGCATCATTGACACCGGGAACATTGGCCCACATGTCAGATTATGCCTTTCAGAACCTAAAAAGGGACCCCCGCATTGCCAAAATAATGAACGATGACGACTACTGGTTGGCCAGCATCCTGGATCCACGCTATAAAGGCAAATTACAAAACATCATGCCACAGGAGAACCTTGACCTAATATTGGCTAATAAACAAGCAACTCTGGTAAACCGGTTGGTTGAGGCATTCCCAGCACACAGCAGCGGTGATGGTTCTCACACGTGCCGTACGGGCCGGGGGCAGCTTGGCAAAGGTGTTCGTGGTGCACACAACAGAAGTGGTGTTGGAGGCAGGGGTTTCATGACAATGTTGTGGACTGATTTTTCAAGTACCGCTCACACAACTGGTAATACTGCATCGATGGAAAGTGACAGGAGACAGCAGTTGTCAACTATGGTTACAAACTACTTTTCCTCCCATATCGATGTTCTCCTGTACAGGTCATTCCCCTTTGACTATTGGGCCGCTAAACTGGATACCTGGCCTGAATTGGCACAATATGCCTTACAGGAGCTCGCTTGCCCAGCTGCAAGTGTGCTATCGGAAAGAGTCTTCAGTGCAGCTGGATCAATCCTGACAGAAGAAAGGACCCGTCTGTCAACCCAAAATGTGGATGATCTAACCTTCATTAAAATGAACCATGCATGGGTTTCCAAGGATTTTGTCCCACCTTCCCTTGATGACACATAGGTTGCCAGAAAAATGGCTTGCTTTGGTCCTCCTCCTATTTCGCCTTTTGCAGCAGCTGAATGTCCCACATCAACATATGCCACTTTGTAAACCACCCTAACTGAGCTGCCCCTCCCCCCCATGGCCGGGGTCACCACCTAGCGCACGAAACCGTGCGAGTGCCGTTGCCCTGGACAGGTGGGTAGGCCGACTCTTGGGCGCGAGCACTGGCACAGGGTCCCTCATAGTGCAATCAAGTGTCTCTGACAGTGATGGTGCACACCTGCCGTCAGACACACCGCCGTACTATGAGGGGCCCAGTGCCAGTAACGACGCCCACGAGTGTGCCCCCCTTGCTTGGGCAGGGCCCCAGCATTTGCAATGTTTACCTCTCCCTGCTCCTCCGCTGTCAAATCCTTCACTGGGAGTGCCACTACAAATTGATTGAACTGAAAGATGATGGTTAAGATGTAGCTATGCCCTGTCCTGCTGGCCGGGCTCTAGCTCCAGATGATCAATGGCTTCCATTTCTTATGGACGTCGACTCACAATGACATGCAGTGGTGGTTAATCATCAGCTTTCACAGTTTTCCTACTCACAAACGTGTGACATTCCGGCGCACATTTTAAAATGTGCCCTCTCATGCCAATCAAATAGAATCGCCTACAGCCTGTGGCTTCTGTCTTTTGCACTCCAAAGTTACGTGACAGATCATGATAGCCAGTAAGCACCATGTTTACATCGCTCCCTGTGATAAAAATTTGATTGAGATGAGTAACAGTGATGGAATCAACGGAAGTGCGATACAGCAAGACTTTATTCACAAAAAATTTTCTTTCACTGTCTCAACACACAAATTAATTGAGGGTCAGCATCGCCTATGAGAATTGTGACGGAAGTTTTTCCCGTGAATAGTAATTCCTAGATTTCTGCAATCACTAGCCTTTATGTCAGTAATTGTATGCATCTCATTTCCTATTGTGGAGAGGCTGGACTGTATTACTGAGACAGAAATATATATGAAGATTTAAAAATAACACCAAAAGTACATAGTTGTGTACGCCTCAAATGCATTTCCTTTTTTCCACTTTTTAGATTGCTGTGTAATCCATACTGAGAACACAGAGATTTTACATGTTTAAACTATGCTATATATACCTGCTATCCAGTGATAAAGTACCCTTTCTCAACTTTGTACAATCTGGTCAAATCCATACTGGGCCTGAGAACATCTGAGTCTGCCTCCTGATCTATAGACATATATTTTTAATGTGTAAACTAGGCTACATATATACGTGTTATCCGGTGAAACTGTACCCTTTATCAACTTTCTACAGTGTTGTTGAATCCATACTGGGCCTGAGAACGGCTGCCGAGCTGTTAAGCTACAGCACCTGTGGTTTGGACACCTAATTTTTTCAGGAATGACGGTTAGGCCTAACTCCGGAATTGCAGTTGACCTGAACTTACTGGGAAATCATCGTTCGCGGGGAATAATCTGAATCCCAGATCCCCATCACTAACGGAGTTCAGCAGGTTATCTGAACCTGTAAGCGACAAAAGCTGGTTCTTTCAGTGTAGCGTGCATGCAGCCCTGGACATGTACTGGAATGCTAGACCTGTTATTGCTCGATCTCACGTGCCAGAGCCTCGCTTATCCCTCTAGTAAGCTTGACGCGTACTGCGGGAGTCTCGGTTGTTAACGGAATAAAGCTGAGAAATCGCTAGCACAACTACAAACACACATACCACACCACACACAGAATGGACAAAGCTTTCAAAGTGTGCATCTTTTCTTTAGGTGGCATGGTTGTGGATTCCCGGGTGGAGTCCAATTAAGCCACAGGCTCCGCTCCTGGTGGTGCCCTTTTGGACATTCCTTTAAGGTTCAGCTTTGCAATCATACTGCCCCCGGAAACCAAAAACTTTGCCTTCATGGATGCTGTTTGGAGGTTCGTGGGAATAACGCCGCCCGATCAGCAGTCGGCATATGGGTCGCCCTCCCAGGGCTGCGGGGTACTCGGTACCGGGCCGGTGTCAGTGGGATGTGTCACAGCAGCGGTGACCCGGATGGTGGCCCTGGGCGCCCATGTAAATGGCGTGGTATAATGGTAAAGAGTTTATATAGATAGTTTGACGCCACCTGTGGTGTTCGGCAGCATAGATGTTAGGCCGACGCTGCATGCAGATCCTCTGGGACTGATGGTGTTGTGCAGCAAAGATGGTGAAGCTCCCCACAGGTGGAGCTGGAGTCCCAGGGAAGTGTAGATGTAGTGATGGGGGAAAGGCACAGGCGGTGTAGGTGCTGGTACCCAGATGTAGCGGCGCTGGAATAACTGTAGGACACCAGAGCGTGCAGTTCCAAAGCTTTACTCACAGTCTGCAGGTTACACAGATGCCTGCCTCCGTGCTGTGTCCTCCGGGTCAGGACCTCAGCCAACCTCCGGGACCAAAATGGAAAGCTCCCTTCCAACACTCCGCCAATATGTACCTTCCTGAACGTCTCCTTTCTAGCGCTTGTGGGGGAAGCACTCACAGGACCGTGGTTCACTGAAGTGCCTCCTGTCTAAAAGATGTTCCTCAGACTTTACTTGTATGGCAGACAGCTGTAGCCTTTTCCTTCTGGCTCCCACACGTCGATGCTGGGGCCTCCGAGCCTTAGTTGGGTACAGAGCACTTATAGCTGCTACTTCCCCTGGTTTCTGCTGCAGGAATGTCAGTGTCCCTACAAACTCGGAGACCGGAATCGGGACCATGCGCTCCAGCTAGGAGTGAGCCTTAACTCTGCTCATCCTTCAGCTCCCCTTCTCACGTCCACACACTTCCCCTTCCCTGCACAGAGTGCCCTAACTTACCTCCTCCCGACCACAGAGAGCAGCTCTCCAGCAGTCAGGTTCAGAGGTCTCCCTGCTAGCCTGGAGTGGGAAATTTGTTGTGTGTTGGTTTCACTGCTAGAGAGATCCTTTGTTGTTCCCAAGCTTGACAACACACTCCCTAGGAGGAAGGTAATGCCACAGTGGCGACCGTACTCTTGGGGACGCCACAAGTGCACTGAGGCCCGCCACTGCTGGATGCTGCTGCTTGTACATTGACCCAGATCACTACATTCCCCTCGCACTCTACACTGCCAGAATCTGACCCAGAGGAAACAGGTTCCCCTTCTCACATACTATACCACCTTACACGGTGACAAAGAGGAAGGTGCAGATGAAAGTGCAGGTTCCTTGAGCAGGTGGGGGGGCATACTCATGGGCGATGGCACTGGCACAGGGCACCGCATAGTACGCAAAAGTGTTTCTGCCGGTGGGAGGGCCTAAACAGCCAAGTGCAGTGAGATGGAAGATGGGGACGACAAGGAGTTCAGAGTAGTGCAGGGATTCCCTAGCAAGGAGACTTATGTAATTGTTTTCAATGTTGGGACAGCAATTTTTGGGGAGCACTATACTCTGGTGAATGATATATGGGGCCCACCATACACTGGAGCATTCCAAAGGTGGACATCAGACACTGGAGCAGCATTTACAGGGCCCATTATACACTAGAGCAGTGTCACGTGGGGCTTAGTCCCACTAAGGCTGTAATACCCGGGGGCCCTGTGATGTCCCTATAACTAGGGGAAACCCTGTCTGACCCTCAACCCAGGGTTTTTGCTGATGGTGCAAATGCCTGAGCCTCCAACCTTTCCTTGTCTCCTGCTCAGCCCTGCACTTAACCCTCCACCCTCCACCCAGTGAGGAGACACACCACCAAAGCCCCCACACAAATAAAGACAGACAGGGAGAACTTAAACTGCACTGCGCCGCACACACACAGGAATATACAGTAATGTGAACAGGGCACAACTAAACACAAATATGGGAAGGAGAAAGGATAACAACGGATCATACGACACCAGATACGAATCTCTCTCTCTGCAACACCTCCACTCCAGACCGGAACCACTTGGTATGAAACACAAGCTATAATCGGCGACGCCCATAGGCCAGCATGACTATTTAAAGACCGTGGGCGTGACTAACCATCCAACCGGGTCTCCAGCAGGATTAACCCCTGAGAGCCTGAAGATCAGGCCGGCGCCACTGAGGCTATAGTGGCTGGAGGTGGAACTACCTCTGCCTGCCGGACGCTGTGGTGTGAACAGCGTCCGACATGACATTACCCAGTCTTCTACGAGGGACCCCCGGACCCTCAAGACTCATAGGACCCGGCTTGTCCGGATGACGACGGTGAAAAGAACTGACCAGCCGATCCGCATGTATGTCTGAGGCTGGAACCCAAGACCTCTCCTCCGGACCATACCCCCGCCAGTGCACCAAATACTGAAGAGTACGGCGTACTACTCGAGAGTCCACTACCTTGGCGACCTCAAATTCTAAATCGCCATCCACCATGACTGGAGGTGGCATCGGCATCACGTCCACAGAGCCTACCACCTTTTTCAATAAAGCTCTGTGAAACACGTTGTGTATCTTGTACACCGCAGGAAGTTCCAACCGATACGCCACTGGGTTAATGATGGCAGAAATCCTAAAAGGCCCAATAAACCTTGGACCCAGTTTTAAAGATGGAATTTTGAGTCTTATGTTCTTCGTAGCTAACCACACCCATTCACCCACACACAGGTCCGGACCTGGCACACGTCTACTGTCAGCCACCCGTGTACCTGGCACTCATGCTCAACAAACGCTGTTTCACCCGCCTCCAGACTGATGACAATTGGGCTCCTAGCTGATCCTCCTCCGGGACACCCCCCGAGTCACCCTGACGTAAGGTACAAAACTGAGGATGTTGACCGTACACACAAAAGAATGGAGACTCTCCCGATGACTCTTGGCGGTAATTATTTAACGCGAATTCGGCCAGAGGAAGGAAAGTAGACCACTCCTCCTGGTTGTCGGACACAAAGCATCGTAAATATTGTTCTAGATTTTGGTTCATGCGCTCAGTTTGTCCATTAGACTGTGGATGAAACGAAGATGAATGTGACAACTTGATCCCCAAACGTGAGCAAAAAGCTTTCCAAAACCTCGCCACAAATTGCGTACCCCTATCAGATACTATGTCCGACGGTACTCCGTGGAGTCTGACCACCTCCTTCACAAATACCTGAGCCAACGTCTTAGCATTGGGCAAAGAAGACAACGCCACAAAATGCGCCATCTTTGAAAAACGGTCAACCACCACCAGGATGACCGTGTTCCCCGCCGAGGCTGGCAAGTCAGTGATGAAATCCATGGAGATTTCTGTCCATGGCCTGTTGGGTACCCCCAGAGGCTGTAGCGTGCCAGCAGGACGGGTACGGGGTGACTTAGCCCTAGCGCACGTGATGCAAGCTGCCACGTATGAGACCATGTCCTGCCGGATTTTGGGCCACCAGAAACGACGCGATACCAGCTCTAAGGTGCCCCTCACCCCTGGATGACCAGCCAGTACCGAGTCGTGGTGTTCCTTCAACACCTTAAGCCGAAGATGCAGGGGTACAAATGATTTGTTGGCGGGAAGTCCTGGTGGTACCTCCTCTTGGGCCTCGGTAATCTCCGCCTCTACCTCCGTCGTGAGAGCCGAGACCACTACCCCTTTCTGGAGGATGGGTACCGGCTCTTCCCGAGGTTCTCCCCCCGGAAAACACCTAGACAAAGCATCCGCCTTGGTGTTTTTAGCCCCGGGACGGTAAGTCACCAGAAAATTGAAACGAGTAAAAAACAATGCCCAGCGAGCCTGCCTAGGAGACAGACGCTTGGCCGACTCCAGATAGAGCAGATTCTTATGGTCGGTGAGCCGCCCCCTCCAAGAAGTGTCGCCATTCCTCAAAAGCCAGTTTGATGGCCAACAACTCCCTGTTGCCGATATCATAATTCCGTTCGGCCGGCGACAACTTCTTGGAGAAGTAGGCGCATGGATGCATCTCGCTCAAGGACGAGCCTTGAGACAGTACTGCCCCCACTCCCACCTCCGACGCATCAACCTCCACCACAAAAGGTTTAGACACGTCTGGTTGCACCAGAATGGGGGCTGAAGCAAAACTATTCTTCAGACGCTCAAAGGCACGTATAGCCACCTCAGGCTAGTTCGCTAGATCGGCACCCTTTTTTGTCATGTCCGTGAGCGGTTTGGCGATAGTCGAAAAGTGTTTTATAAACTTCCTATAATAATTCGCAAACCCAAGGAACCGCTGGAGTGCTTTCAGACTCTCCGGCCTCTCCCACTGCAGCACCGCTTGCACCTTAGCGGTGTCCATTTTAAACCCGGCTGCGGACACAATATATCCCAAAAAGGGCAACTCCTGGACAAAAAATAAACATTTTTCCAGCTTAGCATAGAGCTGGTTCTCCCGGAGCAACTGTAACACCTGCCTGACATGCTCCAAATGAGTGTCCCGATCGCTAGAATAAATGAGGATATCATCCAGGTATACAATCACAAATCTCCCCAGGACATGAGCAAATACATCATTAATAAAATGTTGGAAAACGGCAGGCGCGGTGGTCAACCCAAACGGCATAACCAGACTCTCAAAATGACCTTCAGGAGTGTTAAACGCCGTCTTCCACTCATCCCCCTGACGGACCCTTATGAGGTTATACGCCCCCCTGAGGTCCAGCTTGGAAAACCATTTCGCCCCCGCTACCTGGTTGAACAAATCCGGGATTAACGGCATAGGGTAAGGATCACGGATAGTAATCTGGTTTAACTCTCGGAAATCCAGACACGGGCGTAACCCCCCATCTTTCTTCTTAATGAAGAAAAACCCCGCGGCTACAGGCGAGGACGAAGGCCGGATGTGTCCTTTGCTCAGACTCTCCGCGATGTAGTCTTTCAGAGCTTGTCTCTCAGGACCAGAAATATTAAACATCCTGGCCTTAGGTAATTTGGCCCCGGGTTTTAACCTGATCGCAGTCATAGGCTCTATGTGGAGGCAGATCTGAGCAACCCTTCTCAGAGAAAACATCTGCGAAATCCTGCAAAGCCTCCGGCAGGCTGGGCGTCACGGCGGACACACATGTGGCCAAGCAATTGTCTTGGCAAAAACCACTCCATTGTACTATGTCCTGAGTTTTCCAATCAATTACCCGGTTGTGTCTGGACAACCATGGAAAACCCAGGACCATTTGTGCTGGGAGATTACGGAGGACCCTACATGTAACCGACTCAGAATGTAGGACCCCAATGTGGAGTTTCACCTCTGCCACAAACTCCGTAATCTCCCCTTGAGGGAGGGGAACAGCATTAATGGTCACCACCTGTATGGGGTGAGGAAGTTTTTCAATCTTAAACCCGGCGGTGTGTGCAAACTCCTCATCTATGAGATTGGTGGCGGAACCGCTATCCACAAACACTGATATTGGTAGCTCTCTGCCCGCGATAATAACCTTGGCAGGGAGCATACATTGAGATACCATCATGGAGGATATGCATACGCTCAGTTGGGTCTCCTCCATACCCTCTGAGCTTAACAGTTTTCCGCCGATGTGACCCTCTTAGGTAGTGCCGGGCAAACGTTAATATAATGACCTCTTTTACCACAGTAGAAACATGCTCCGGGCTTCCGGAATCCCGGAGCGCGACGCTTAACCTGTGCCACGCCAGCAATCTGCATAGGTTCAGGGGACTCATCTACTTCAACCACACTTGCACCTCTGCTTTCCCCCAGAGGTAGCGTCTCCTGTGCCCCCTGACGAAAACGGCGATCAATACGTATCACCAAACTCATGGCAGACTCCAACGATGCCGGAGACTCATACATCAGGAGGGCTTGTTTAACCCTCCCTGACACCCCATGCATAAACTGGCTCCGCAGCGCTGGGTCATTCCACTGTGTGTCTACGGCCCAGCGGTGAAATTCCGAACAATAGTCCTCTGCCAAGCGCTCCCCCTGGCGGACGGCGCGGATTTTAGATTCTGCTAGAGCCAGTCGGTCAGGATCATCGTAAATGAGTCCGAGGGCAGAAAAAACATTATCAACAGAAAGAAATGTAGCAGAGTCAGCTGGTAAGGAAAATGCCCATGCTTGGGGGTCACCACTCAGTAATGACAACACCAGCCCTACCCGCTGGGCCTCATTACCTGAGGAGATTGGCCGCATGCGGAAGTATAACTTGCAGGCCTCCCGAAATACGACAAATTTGCTGCGATCCCCTGAAAAACGTTCTGGCAGCGGAAACTTCGGCTCTGCACCGATACCTGCAGATGCCGTTTGCACCTTCGCTACTACCAGGCCCTGCTGCTGAACTGCCCCTTTCAACTCGGAGACCTGTAAGGACAGCGCCGCCAACTGGCGGGTTATGGAATCTAATGGATCCATGGACTCCTGAAAAAATGTGGGCCGATTATAATGTCACGTGGGGCATAGTCCCACTAAGGCTGTAATACCCGGGGGCCCTGTGATGTCCCTATAACTAGGGGAAACCCTGTCTGACCCTCAACCCAGGGTTTTTGCTGATGGTGCAAATGCCTGAGCCTCCAACCTTTCCTTGTCTCCTGCTCAGCCCTGCACTTAACCCTCCACCCTCCACCCAGTGAGGAGACACACCACCAAAGCCCCCACACAAATAAAGACAGACAGGGAGAACTTAAACTGCACTGCGCCGCACACATACAGGAATATACAGTAATGTGAACAGGGCACAACTAAACACAAATATGGGAAGGAGAAAGGATAACAACGGATCATACGACACCAGATACGAATCTCTCTCTCTGCAACACCTCCACTCCAGACCGGAACCACTTGGTATGAAACACAAGCTATAATCGGCGACGCCCATAGGCCAGCATGACTATTTAAAGACCGTGGGCGTGACTAACCATCCAACCTGGTCTCCAGCAGGATTAACCCCCGAGAGCCTGAAGATCAGGCTGGCGCCACTGAGGCTATAGTGGCTGGAGGTGGAACTACCTCTGCCTGCCGGACGCTGTGGTGTGAACAGCGTCCGACATGACAAGCAGTAGAAATGGGGCCCATTATATATGGAGCATTATTTGGGCCCATAAGACAGTGGAGCTTCATCCATTGGGACCAACATATACTATAGCATTATGTGGAGCTCATCATATACGGTTTGAAACATTATATGGGATCAATGATTCCATATGGAGAAATATATGGGCCTCATTACTCTGTATAGCGCACTAAGCGCTGGCCATAATACTGTATGGAGTTATATATTGTCCGTTTTTGGAGGTATTGGAGAATTTAAAATGGATATCAGTCATGAGATGTAAGAAGTGAAGTATTTTTCATTGTACTATACTGCTATTTCTCTGCCGTATCGGAGCATCATGAGTTGTGGTATGTGTTAAAGGAGAGCTCTTTGGCCCTGGGCCCACGAAAACCTGGAGCCAGCCCTACCCCCCCACAACTGTAGCCAAATAACCCCCATTTTTCAGTGCGTAACTAGTATTATGAAGTAAATTAAGGTTGACAAGCTTAAGTAATAAGAATTGATGCTTTTGGCATTCAAATGGGCACTGTAGGTGTGTTTCCTGTCCTCCTCTCACTGCCGACTTTAATTCCCCATTGACTTACATTGGGTTTCGTGTTTCGGTTGGACCCCCGACTTTTCCCTATAGTCGGACGATTTTGCTCGACCCGACTTTTGGAAAAGTCGGGTTTCATGAAACGAAACTCGACCCTAAAAAACCAAAAGTCGCTCAACTCTAATAGCCACCAATTGGCACTGACTCTAACTCTGAATCCCTAGCCAACATGCGTATCCAAGGGAGGGGAGTTTTAATGAGTCCATCACCAGATACATGCATCCATCATCATACACACAAATAAGCATAAGAGTCTATGCTAGCGCATGACCGTGCGGCCATGCGACTCTTTTACCTTTGCCAATCTCAAATTCTCATTTTCCTGAGCATTTTTACTCAAAGTTGGCAAAATTCGGTCACAGTTCGGTAAATGATTGAGTTTCCACTAATGCTTTGGCTGGATAGTGGTTCTGTATGATGAGCAGGGGAGATGTGTTTTATGAGGTGAGGTGGTGTGTCTAGGTCAGAGGAGCAGCGGAGTGTATATACAGTGGGGCAAAAAAGTATTTAGTCAGTCAGCAATAGTGCAAGTTCCACCACTTAAAAAGATGAGAGGCGTCTGTAATTTACATCATAGGTAGACCTCAACTATGGGAGACAAACTGAGAAAAAAAAATCCAGAAAATCACATTGTCTGTTTTTTTTTCATTTTATTTGCATATTATGGTGGAAAATAAGTATTTGGTCAGAAGCAAGCAATCAAGATTTCTGGCTCTCACAGACCTGTAACTTCTTTTTTAAGAGTCTCCTCTTTCCTCCACTCATTACCTGTAGTAATGGCACCTGTTTAAACTTGTTATCAGTATAAAAAGACAGTCGTGTTTGGAGGAAAAAGAATACTGAGTTGCATCCATCAAACACCATACCTACTGTAAAGCATGGTGGTGGAAACATCATGCTTTGGGGCTGTTTCTCTGCAAAGGGGCCAGGACGACTGATCCGGGTACATGAAAGAATGAATGGGGCCATGTATCGTGAGATTTTGAGTGCAAACCTCCTTCCATCAGCAAGGGCATTGAAGATGAAACGTGGCTGGGTCTTTCAACATGACAATGATCCAAAGCACACCGCCAGGGCAACGAAGGAGTGGCTTCGTAAGAAGCATTTCAAGATCCTGGAGTGGCCTAGCCAGTCTCCAGATCTCAACCCTATAGAAAACCTTTGGAGGGAGTTGAAAGTCCATGTTGCCAAGCGAAAAGCCAAAAACATCACTGCTCTAGAGGAGATCTGCATGGAGGAATGGGCCAACATACCAACAACAGTGTGTGGCAACCTTGTGAAGACTTACAGAAAACGTTTGACCTCTGTCATTGCCAACAAAGGATATATCACAAAGTATTGAGATGAAATTTTGTTTCTGACCAAATACTTATTTTCCACCATAATATGCAAATAAAATGAAAAAAAAACAGACAATGTGATTTTCTGGATTTTTTTTTCTCAGTTTGTCTCCCATAGTTGAGGTCTACCTATGATGTAAATTACAGACGCCTCACATCTTTTTAAGTGGTGGAACTTGCACTATTGCTGACTGACTAAATACTTTTTTGCCCCACTGTATATATTTTTTAATAACTTAATGTGTGTACCTTCCGGCAGTCAGAGTGCAGAAACCATCCACAATGTTAGGACACAAGGACTTCTGTCATTGACTGCCGAAGTTACATGTCTCTCTTTGAATAAAAAGCAGACTTGTTGATTTGCTCGCGCCATTTTGTGCTGCTGCACATTGTCATATAGTTAGATAGGATCCTGTCCCGTGTGAAATCGACCTTCCAGCATCTAACTAGTTTGTGTTAATAGTGTTACGCAGGCAAGAGTCCAGATTTCCTACTCAAAATTGTTTGGGCTAACACTGTATTGTAGTCAGGACTCAGGAGGTCCCATTTGCTTATCAAAATCATTAGGGCTATGTAAGGACATAGCATTGTATCTTAATTAACCAGAACTATATTTAAAGCAAGCCAAGAAGAATGGACTGTTATCTATATGTTGACTTTTTGTTTAATGTATGTGATTCTTTCTGATTGGTCAAGAAAACATCTAATATTGGAGTGCAACCAGGAGGCCCCATTTGCTAATCAAAATTGTAAGGACTAATAGTGTTGTGCAGGCAGGAGTCCACATTTCCTACTCAAAATCATTTGGGCTAAAACTGTGTTGCAGTCAGGACTTAGGAGGCCCCATTTACTAATCAAAATTGTTAGGGCTGATATTGGGGTTCAGCCAGAAGTCCCCCTTTGCGAATCAAAATCATTATGGTTAATATTGGGATTCAGCCATTAGGTCCAATTTGCTAATCAAAATTGTTAGGGTTAATAGTGTTGTGCAAGCAGGAGTCCACATTTCCTTCTCAAAATTGTTTGGTCTAATACTGTGTTGCCATCAGGACTCAGGAGGCCCTATTTGCTTATCAAAAGTGTTAGGGCTAATATTGGGGTGTAAGTACTAGGGCCCCATTTGCTAATCAAGATCATTGGGGTTGTGAGGCAGTGACCGTGATCATATGCGAAGGGTCGCTACGTGTCCCCTAGGATGCACAATTATTAAGGCTGCGGGAGTGCAATGTAGTCAAAAGTGTAGCTGTGGTTGCAATCTATATATACACTACCGTTCAAAAGTTTAAGTTCACTTAGAAATGCCCTTATTTTTGAAAGAAAAGCAGTTTTTTTCCAATGAAGCTAACATTAAATGATTCAGAAATACACTCTATACATTGCTAATGTGGTAAATGACTATTCTAGCTGCAAACCTCTGGTTTGTAATGCAATATCGTCATATGTGTATAGAGGCCCATTTCCAACAACCATCACTCCAATGTTCTTATGGTACTTTGTGTTTGCTAGCTGTGTAAGAAGGCTAATGGATGGTTAGAATACCCTTGAAAACCCTTGTGCAAGTACAGTGGGGAAAAAAAGTATTTAGTCAGTCAGCAATAGTGCAAGTTCCACCACTTAAAAAGATGAGAGGCGTCTGTAATTTACATCATAGGTAGACCTCAACAATGGGAGACAAACTGAGAAAAAAAAATCCAGAAAATCACATTGTCTGTTTTTTTTTCATTTTATTTGCATATTATGGTGGAAAATAAGTATTTGGTCAGAAACAAAATTTCATCTCAATACTTTGTGATATATCCTTTGTTGGCAATGACAGAGGTCAAACGTTTTCTGTAAGTCTTCACAAGGTTGCCACACACTGTTGTTGGTATGTTGGCCCATTCCTCCATGCAGATCTCCTCTAGAGCAGTGATGTTTTTGGCTTTTCGCTTGGCAACACGGACTTTCAACTCCCTCCAAAGGTTTTCTATAGGGTTGAGATGTGGAGACTGGCTAGGCCACTCCAGGACCTTGAAATGCTTCTTACGAAGCCACTCCTTCGTTGCCCTGGTGGTGTGCTTTCGATCATTGTCATGTTGAAAGACCCAACCACGTTTCATCTTCAATGCCCTTGCTGATGGAAGGAGGTTTGCACTCAAAATCTCACGATACATGGCCCCCATTCATTCTTTCATGTACCCGGATCAGTCGTCCTGGCCCCTTTGCAGAGAAACAGCCCCAAAGCATGATGTTTCCACCACCATGCTTTACAGTAGGTATGGTGTTTGATGAATGCAACTCAGTATTCTTTTTCCTCCAAACACGACAAGTTGTGTTTCTACCAAACAGTTCCAGTTTGGTTTCATCAGACCATAGGACATTCTCCCAAAACTCCTCTGGATCATCCAAATGCTCTCTAGCAAACTTCAGACGGGCCCGGACATGTACAGGCTTAAGCAGTGGGACACGTCTGGCACTGCAGGATCTGAGTCCATGGTGGCGTAGTGTGTTACTTATGGTAGGCCTTGTTACATTGGTCCCAGCTCTCTGCAGTTCATTCACTAGGTCCCCCCGCGTGGTTCTGGGATTTTTGCTCACCGTTCTTGTGATCATTCTGACCCCACGGGGTGGGATTTTGCGTGGAGCACCAGATCGAGGGAGATTATCAGTGGTCTTGTATGTCTTCCATTTTCTAATTATTGCTCCCACAGTTGATTTCTTCACTCCAAGCTGGTTGGCTATTGCAGATTCAGTCTTCCCAGCCTGGTGCAGGGCTACAATTTTGTTTCTGGTGTCCTTTGACAGCTCTTTGGTCTTCACCATAGTGGAGTTTGGAGTCAGACTGTTTGAGGGTGTGCACAGGTGTCTTTTTATACTGATAACAAGTTTAAACAGGTGCCATTACTACAGGTAATGAGTGGAGGAAAGAGGAGACTCTTAAAGAAGAAGTTACAGGTCTGTGAGAGCCAGAAATCTTGATTGCTTGTTTCTGACCAAATACTTATTTTCCACCATAATATGCAAATAAAATGAAAAAAAAACAGACAATGTGATTTTCTGGATTTTTTTTTCTCAGTTTGTCTCCCATAGTTGAGGTCTACCTATGATGTAAATTACAGACGCCTCTCATCTTTTTAAGTGGTGGAACTTGCACTATTGCTGACTGACTAAATACTTTTTTTCCCCACTGTATGTTAGCACAGCTTAAAGCAGTTTGGCTGATTAGAGAAGCTATAAACCTGACCTTCCTTTGAGCTAGTTGAGAATCTGGATCATTACATTTGTTGGTTCCATTAAACTCTCAAAATGTCCAGAAAAAAAGAACTTTCATGTGAAAGTCGACAGTCTGTTCTTATTCTTAGAAATGAAGGCTATTTCATGCGAGAAATTGCCAAGAAATTGAAGATTTCCTACAACGGTGTGTACTACTCCCTTCAGAGGAGAGCACAAACAGGCTCTAACCAGAGTAGAAAGAGAAGTGGGAGGCCCCGCTGCACAACTGAGCAACAAGACAAGTACATTAGAGTCTGTAGTTTGAGAAATCAATGCCTCACAGGTCCTCAACTGGCGGCTTCATTAAATACTACACGCAAAACGCCAGTGTCAATGTCTACATCGAAGAGGTGACTCCGGGATGCTGGCCATCAGGGCAGAGTGGCAAAGAAAAAGCCATATCTGAGACTGACTAATAAAAGGAAAAGATTAATATGGGCAAAAGAACACATACATTGGACAGAGGAAGACTGGAAAAAAGTGTTATGGACAGACGAATCCAAGTTTGAGATGTTTGGATCACACAGAAGAACATTTGTGAGACGCAGAACAACTGAAAAGATGCTGGAAGAGTGCCTGATGGCATCTGTCATGGTGGAGGTAATGTGATGGGGTTGCTTTGGTGCTGGTAAAGTGGGATATTTGTACAAGGTAAAAGGGATTTTGAATAAGGAAGGTTATCACTCCATTTTGCAACGCCATGCCATACCTTGTGGACAACGCTTGATTGGAGCCAATTTCATCCTACAACAGGACAACGACCCAAAGCACACCTCCAAATTAAGCAAGAACTATTTAGGGAAGAAGCAGGCAGCTGGTATTCTATCATAAAGGAGTGGCCAGCGCAGTCACCAGATCTCAACCGCATTGAGCTGTTGTTGGAGCAGTTTGACCGTATGGTATGCAAAAAGTGGCCATCAGATCAAACCAACTTGTGGGAGAGGCTTCTGGAAGCATGGGTGAAGTTTCTCCAGATTACCTCAGCAAATTAACTGCTAGAATGCAAAAGGTCTGCAATTCTATAATTGCTGCTGTAGGGATTCAACTCACTCAGGAGCAACGGGAGACTATCAGGAGGCACGTTCCATTAAAAGTTCATAGGGTTTATTGCTCCATAACCCATAAACCAGCACATAACATAAGGAATAGCCTTTAGCTCAGGTGAAAGTAAGTATAAGTGTCCATTGTTTCAGGCTCAGTCCTGGAGGCTCAGCAAACACAGGAGGCTTATCCCTCCTCACATACAGCCAATATACATAGGCATCACCGGGTCAGCAGCCTCAGCACGTGGTCTTCAGGAAGGTAGCACACCTTCCTCCATTTAGGCCTACCGGGACCTTCCACATGGCCCAATCAGATCCATGTGCTCTCTCTCATGTGACCAGACCTCAGGTACCTTATATGGTCCATAACCACACCCACAGGTGATCACATGGCTATGACCTCTCTAAAGGTCATATTACACACAGCCACACATATACTTTATTACGACACTTTTAAACACACCCCTGGGTGGGTTTGTAGGTAACCAGGCCCACCCATCTCTCTAGTTACCTGGAGACTTCTCCCTGACACATTGAAACAACACATCAGCAATATCATTGCTGATCAACACATAAGTCTCCATCTCAAGGCCACCCACCTGAGATATATAACGATCCTTCAGCATGCCATACCCATTACCACAATGGATATGCCTGTAGGCCCGTCCTGGGACACCCACACAGCACCCCCTAGCGGACACAGTGGTCATTACACCACACTGCAAAGGGAGCATTCATTGACAAAAGCAAAGATTGAAGGTGAAAATTATTATTTCAAATAAAAATCTTTTTTTTGAAGCTTGTCAATGTCTGGACTAGATTTTAAATTCATTTGGCAACTCATTTGATTAATAAAAGTATGAGTTTTCATGGAAAGCACAAAATTGCCTGGGTGACCCCAAACTTTTGAACGGTAGTGTATGAGCACAAAACAAAGCTTACTACAGAGATATGAGAGCAGAACCGAGATTACTACAGTGGTATGGGAGCAGAACCGAGCTTACTCCAGAGATATGGGAGCAGAACAGAGATTACTTCAGAGATATGGGAGCAGAACAGAACTTACTCCAAAGATTTGGGAGCAGGATGGAGCTTACGCCAGGGATTTGGGAGCAGAACGGAGCTTACTCCAGAGATATTGGAGCAGAACGGAGCTTAGGACAAAGAGATGGGAGCAGAACCGCGCTTACTCCAGAGATATGGATCAGAACGGAGAATACTCCAGAGATATGGGAGCAGAACGGAGCTTACTACAGAGATATGGGCACAAAACCGAGCTTACTACAAAGATATGAGAGTAGAACCAAGCTTACTAACGTGGTATGGGAGCAGAACCGAGCTTACTACAAAGATAAGGGAGCATAATCGAGCTTACTACAGAGATTTGGAGCAGAACTGAGATTACTCCAGAAATATGGGAGCAGACAAAGGCTTCCACTAGAAATTTCAGGGCCCCATACTGGCAAAATTTTTGGGTACCCTTGAGACTCCACCCAGATTCCACACCAACTCCGCCTCCACGTCCCACCGCCCACTCTTGGAAAAACTCAACTTCACCACCACATCCTCATCGATCACATATTAACAGTTCCCATCAAACACCATATCACATTCATAACCAGCAGCTTTTGTTCTGGCCAAAATCATTTTTAAGCTGATACCATGACACGTTTGACTCTTTCGGCCGGGCCCTACTCTACTCTAAACTATTAAAAATAAATATATATTTATGTATTTTTCTTTAAGGGAATGAGTCAAATACATTTACATTTTTTTTTAAACAACCATTAATACCACATACAAGGGACAAATATCGTCACACCATGACCAGACCACATATTACCACCACATAGTGACCGAATAATGCCACATATAAGGAACAAATACTGCCGCACCATGGCCAGACCAAATATTACCACCACGTAGTGACTGAATGCTACAGTACTAATCATTAATTTAAAAAAAAAACAATACTAAGTGCCATTGTATAAAGAAATTCTGTATTTACTGTCAGTGTACAGGTAATACAGTGATCACTGGTGACATTATACACAGGAGCTCTGTATATAGTGTCAGTATACAGGTAATACAGGGATCACCAGTGACTTTATACACAGGAGCTCTGTATATAGTGACAGTGTACAGGTAATACAGTGATCACCAGTGACATTATGCACAGGACTGCTGTATAGTATACAGTGTATAGTGTAACAATATCAAACAATGTAGAATTGATCTTCAGCTCACCTGGTTCAGCCTGCCCAGTCCTCCTTTCCATAATCTCGGTTTATGGTGCACGGAGTGGATCCATCCCCATCTGGGAGAAATGCTTAATGAAAAAAAGTTTTTTATGGTTCCAGCACACGATGTGAAAAAATTAAGAAAAGCCTTTATTTAATCCATAATTAAAAAATGCAATTCCAGTGATGATAAAAGCATGTGTAGGCTTACGCGTTTCGGATCATATTTGACCCTTAATCATAGCATAAAATACTGAATAAATGTTGCACTTATCAAGGAAAAGCAACCAGAGAAGGCAGCCTTCTCTGGTTGCTTTTCCTTGATAAGTGCAACATTTATTCAGTATTTTATGCTATGATTAAGGGTCAAATATGATCCGAAACGCGTAAGCCTACACATGCTTTTATCATCACTGGAATTGCATTTTTTAATTATGGATTAAATAAAGGCTTTTCTTAATTTTTTCACATCGTGTGCTGGAACCATAAAAAACTTTTTTTCAGTGTATAGTGTAAGTGTACAGGTAATTCAGTGATCATCGATGATAATGTACAGAGGAGCTTTGTATATAGTGTCAGTGTACAGGTAATAATGTGATCGCCAGTGACATTATACACAAGAGCTCTGTATATAGTATATAGTATACAGTGTATAGTGTCAGTGTACAGGTAACACATTGACTCACCAGTGACGTCGCTAGCTGAAGTCCTTCATCTTTGCTTTTCTTTTTCATCCAGCACAGACCGCCATCACTTCTTCCAGCCAGGACTCGTCTCTGCATAAAATAACAGTTACGTAGAGCGCCACTTCCAGAGCACATTCCCTACTTTTTCCCTTTCTTCTACACTACATATCTGAATACAGAGATGCACCCACAATAAATATATAATTGGTTATTATGTAACCCACCATTTCAAATATAAATTATAATCCACCACTGTGCACCCACTAACTATAAATAGCCACTTTCCCCATCTCTATATATAAAAATGAATGCGTGCGTGTGTGTATCACCAACCAATCACAAATCATCTTTCATTTCACCAGAGCTGTTCAAAAGAAGCTGAACTGTGATCTGTTGGTCATAGCAACCATTTTCCTTGCAAACAATCACTAAGCATCTCTCATTTCACCAGAGCTGGATAAAAGAAGCTGAGCTGTGATTGGTTGCTATGACCAACTTCGTTTTCCCACTTGACAACACCTCAGCAGACACTGACATGGTGGGAGAAATATAGCATCCCTGGGAACATAAGCTCCCAGCTATTGTCTGACCCCCAGAAAGGAACAGTGAGTACATGACAGAAATGAATCCCCCCCTCCCGTGCCTATATACACATCACACATCCTCCATCCTGTAGGCACATCTTCCCTCTTTAAGGGATCATTGGTATGGAAGTCAGAGCAAATCCATCCAGCGCTTTGGTTTTGACCCCGGGCCTCTATTAAAGGGATCCCCGGTATGGAAGTTAGGATAGTTCCACTCAGCTCTGTGGTTCTGATCCCAGGGTCTCTTAAAGGGATCATTGGTATGGAATTTAGGGCAAATCCACTCTTGCGCTTTGATACTTAAAGGGATCAGCGGTATGGAAGTTAGGGCAAATCCCTCTGATTCTGACCCCAGGCTTCTATTAAAGGGATCATTGGTATGCAAGTCAGGAAAAATCCACTCAGCGCTCAGGTTCTGATCCCAGGCTCTCTTAAAGGGATCACTGGTATGGAAGTTAGGGCAAATCCACTCAGCGCTCTGGTTCTGACCCAAGTCCCCTCTTAAAGGGATCCTCGGTACGGAACTGAGGGAAAATTCACTCTGCGCTTTGGTACTGACCCCAGGCCTTAAAGGGATCTCCGGTATGGAAGTTAGGGTAAATCCCTTAGCGCTCTGATTCTCACCTCAGGCTTCTATTAAAGGAATCATTGGTATGGAAGTCAGGGCAAATCCACTCAGCGCTCTGGTTCTGATGCCAGGCCTCTCAAAGGGATCCCCAGAATGGAAGTTAGGACCGTTCCACTCAGCGCTCTGGTTCTGACTCCAGGCTGACTGGATGATGTGGATTATTAGTGGTAGTTGTCTGGTGACTCTGGCCGATGGGATGATGTGGGATTTTATGGGTAGTTGTCCGGTAGCTCTGGCTGATGGGATGATATGGGATATTATGGGTAGTAGTCCTGTGGCACCCTGCGTATTTATCACCACAAAAGGGGTTAAATATGTACTGTTTTGTTTGTGTTTTGTGAGCAATGGGAGTTATGCTTTCTCTGCTAGAGACCACAACACACACACACACAATTCACCTCACTCCCTTGTTTGTCTGAAGCTTAGAGCTTTGTAGACATACCCTAACTGGGAGGGGGAGGAGTCGTGAGTTGTTGCTTCAGTGAAGAACGAGGAAGGACGCTCTGGGAAGCCATGTTAAGACATGTGCTCGATCCAGGAGTACAGCTAAAGAAGCAACAGGGGACCAGCCCCTTGACCATCCATGCTTTCAGAGCAGGGTGGTAAGCTGAGAGACTGCGTGGGATTATACAACCAGCAGAAAAGTGTTTTCCCTCAGAAATACTGCAATAACCTAGGATCAGTGAAGGATAGTGCAAGTGGGAACTTGAGCTGCTTCACAAAGGATTCAAACTGCAAGTTGCTGAAGGTGAAATACACAGTGAGTAGAGGCAATACTGGGAAGTTCCAAACTCTGGGAAGCCTTGATCCCAGAAGGGATTAGAATAGCAGGAAGTTACACTGAGTCACAGCAGGGAAAGATAACTCCCATTCTCCAGAGCAGACTGTAACATGGTGAGAGTTGTAATATCTCCTTTGAACTTCACCTGAACTACAGTAAACGATAAAGTGACTTTCCTTGTCTCCTGCCTGATTACTCTGTGCCTTCTACTTCCATCACAATCTCTGGGGGACAGCCCTGGTTGGAGAGGGTTTAACATCTGCGCTGCCAGCACCATTTACTCCCCCAGGGATCATCTGCAGTGAACACTCCAACTGGCATCACAAATCAATACATAAACTTTTTCCACATTCAATTCAACCCCTTGTAGGGATGTGACTCGCTTAGGTGCAGCGGGAGACAAATATGATACAGGTTCTTCCAAAGTTCATGTGGTTTATTCATGTCATAAACACACAAGGCAGCGTAACACCAAAAAGGAACCTTTAGCTCAGGCAAAAACACAAATGTCCGTGGTTGTAGACTCAGACCAGGAGTCTCAGCACACATGGGAGGCTTAGTCCTCCCCACACACAGCTCCCTGGTTCAGGAGCAGGCCACATTATAAGGCTGTAGCCACACCCACGAACCCAGCAGCTGACTGGTCACCTGACTGTGACCTCACCACAGGTCCTGCAAACAACAACAATAATATCTGGTATGCTTTACTTATGCCTTACATTATAGAGGCAAGCCATTTATGAGGCACATATCTCCCATCGATTACAAGACCCTTAGCCCTGCCACATACCTCCCCCCTCTGCCTAAAGCCGTGGGGCTTGGCACTTTCACCTACCAGGCAAGGGATTCTGGAGAGGGCATCGGCATTCCAATGTAGCTTCCCGGCCCTATGCTCTACATGGAAGCTGAAGTCTTGTAGGGCTAAGAACCAGCGGGTGACCCTAGCATTCTTGCCCTTTGTTTCCCTCATCCACCTGAGTGGGGCATGGTCGGATATTAACCTAAACTTCCGTCCCACCAGGTAGTACTGTAATGTGTCCACTGCCCATTTTATGGCCAAACACTCCTTCTCTACAACTGAGTAATTTCTCTCACAAGAAGTCAACTTCCTACTCAAGTAGAGAACAGGATGCTCCTCCCCACGTATCTCTTGGGAGAGGACTGCTCCTACCCCAACATCTGAGGCATCTGTCTGGAGGACAAATTCACGTTTAAAGTCTGGGGCCACCAAAACGGGTTGCTTACAAAGAGCTCCCTTCATTTCTTGGAAGGCTGACTCTGCTTCTTCGGACCAGCTGACCATCACTGACTTTGTCCCCTTAAGCAGATCAGTTAGAGGTGCAGCCATTGTGGTGAAGTTTGGGATGAACCTCCTGTAATATCCCACAATCCCCAGGAAGGCTTTAACTTGCTTCTTTGACAGAGGTCTCGGCCATGTTTGAATTGCCTCCACTTTATTGATTTGGGGTTTGATCTCGCCACGCCCCACTACATATCCAAGGTACTTGGCTTCTTCTCTCCCCAAGGCACACTTATTCGGGTTTATTGTAAACCCCGCCTCTCTTAGAGCGTCAAACACTGCTTGGACCTTTTCCAGGTGAGTCTCCCAGTCCGGGGTAAAGATGACAATATCATCTAGATATGCGGCAGCATATAGCCACATTATAAGGCTGTAGCCACACCCACGAACCCAGCAGCTGACTGGTCACCTGACTGTGACCTCACCACAGGTCCTTCAAACAACAACAATAATAATATCTGGTATGCTTTACTTATGCCTTACATTATAGAGACAAGCCATTTATGAGGCACATATCTCCCATCGATTACACGACCCTTAGCCCTGCCACACCCTTTTACATAACTGCCAAAGGCCACGGACCGAGTCACTGCTACTGTGACATTTCCCATTGAAGTTAACGGGCCCTGCGCCGAGTATCCCATGGCCTCTGGGGCGCGTCAGTCCGGTAACTCTGGCTGACGGGATGATGTGGGATATTAGTGGTAGTTGTCCGGTGCCTCTGGCTGGTGGGATGATGTGGGATATTAGGGCTAGTAGTCTAGTGGCTCTGGCTGACGGGATGTGGGATATTATGGGTAGTAGTCCGGTGGCTCTGGATGATGGGATGATGTGGGATATTATAGTGAATGTGGCTATGCGGAGTGGGCGGGGCTCTACACTCAGCTTTATATATATATAGATATAATCATTATAATTTGTTATAACTAACTGTAGTTAGTTACTATGCCCAGGCAGCGCCAGGCTATTCATCTAGTTTAATATATAAATTAATTAGCACCTGTACTCTTTCCCCAAATTCATTACCAGGCACTTCATTCTCAACGCCCCCACTATGTACCTCCCGCTCTAACCCTAACCCCGATTCATGATATTTACATGCCCCTCCCACCTCAATTCATTGTCATGTCTTTCTCTCCCACCCTCTATTCATTATCAACTTCTCTACCCCACATTCAATACATCATTTACTCCCCCACTCTCAAAGTTCATTATTTGCTCTCCCCATAGATCATCATTTGCTCTCCCAAGCCCTCACCTTCAATTAATCATTTGCTCTCCTCACCCCATCTTCAATTAAATTGCTGTACCCCGTCACTCACACTGAATTCATCATTTGTAGTCCCTCATCCACTCCCCCACTTCATCATTTGCAGTCCCACTTTAATTCCCCTTACTTCATCCATTGCAGTCCCCTATCACCCCCTTACTTCATCTGCAGTGCCCCTTCATCATTTGCAGCCCCCTATCCCCCTTTCATTTCATCATGTGCAGTCCCCCCTCAGACACACTTCATCATGTGCAGTCCCCTTCCCCCCACTTCATCATATGCAGTCCCCCTTACCACATCATCATGTGCAGTCCCCCATACCCATCAATTTATGATGTGCAGTTCCCCTTACTCCCCAATTCATCCTGTGCAGTCCTACTTACCCCACACTTCATCATGTGCACTCCCCCTTACCCCCCACTTTATCATTTGCAGCCCCTCTCACCACAAACCATCATGTACAGCCCCACTCACCCCCTTCATCATGAACAGCCCCACTCCATCATGTACAGCCCCACTCACCCCCTTCATCATGTACAGCCCCACTCACCCCCCTTCATCATGTACAGCCCCACTCACCCCCCTTCATCATGTACAGCCCCATTCACCCCCCTTCATGTACAGCCCCACTCACCCTCCTTCATCATGTACAGCCCCATTCACCCCCTTCATCATGTACAGCCCCACTCACCCCCCTTCATCATGTACAGCCCCACTCAGCCCCCTTCATCATGTGTAGACCCACTCACTCCCCTTCATCATGTGTAGCTCCACTCACCCCCCTTCATCATGTGTGGCCCCACTCACCCCCCCTTCATCATGTGTGGCCCCACTCACCTCCCTCCATCATGTGCAGCCCCACTAACCCCCTCCATCATGTGCAGACCCACTCACCCACCCTTGATCATGTGCAGCCCCACTCATCCCCCTTCATCATGCGCAGCCCCACTCACCCCCTTCATCATGTGCAGACCCACTCACCCCCTTCATCATGTGCAGACCCACTCACCCCCCTTCATCATGTGCAGACCCTCTCACCCCCTTCATCATGTGCAGACCCACTCACCCCCCCATCATGTGCGGCCCCACTCACCCCCCTCCATCATGTGCGGCCCCACTCACCCCCCTCCATCATGTGTGGCCCCACTCACCCCCCTCCATCATGTGCGGCCCCACTCACCCCCCTCCATCATGTGCGGCCCCAGTCACCCCCTTCATCATGTGCGGCCCCACTCACCCCTCTCATCATGTGCGGCCCCACTAACTCCCCTTCATCATGTGCAGCCCCACTCACCCCCCCTCCATCATCTGCGGCCCCACTCACCCCCTTTCATCATGTGGCCCCACTCACCCCCCTTCATCATGTGGCCCCACTCACCCCCCTTCATCATGTGCATCCCCACTCACCCCCCTTCCTCATGTGTGGCCCCACTCACCCCCCTTCATCATGTGTGGCCCCACTCACCCCCCTTCATCATGTGTGGCCCCACTCTCCCCCTTTCCCCATGTGCGGCCCCACTCACCCCCTTTCCTCATGTGCGGCCCCACTCACCCCCTTTCCTCATGTGCAGCCCCACTCATCCCTTTCATCATGTGCGTCCCCACTCACCCCCCTTCATCATGTGCGGCCCCACTCACCCCCCCTTCATCATGTGCGGCTTCACTCACATCCCTTCATCATGTGCAGCCCCACTCACCCCCCTTCATCATGTGCGGCCCCACTCACCCCCCTTCATCATGTGCGCCCCCACTCGCTCACCCCCCATCCCCTTCATCATGTGCAGCCCCTGCACCCCCTCACCCATTGAATTCATTTTATAAAGAAAAAAAATGTTTTCCATACTTACCTCACAGCCGCTTCCCAGCAGCGCCTCTCTGCTTCCAAGGTCCGGACTCTGGTACATGTCGGCGCGCATGGTGACATCATTGTGCACAGCCGATACCTGACCAGGAAGTACAGAGGGAGGGAGCGGGAGCTGTGAGTCGGCCACGGCAGGATACACTGTGATGCAGGTGGCTGTGTCTGCTGTTGCCCGCGTCATAGTACTGAGGGCACGGCCGCGCACAATTTGCTGTGCGGCCAGCCCTGTAGAGGTGCTGGAGGAGCGGCCCGGGGGACCCGGGCCCAGCCTGCCCCTGATTACAGCGGTGGTAAAATCATTACCGCCAGTCAGACAGTTGTGGTTCAATGCTGTAAAATGACAGTGTGAACCCGCAGATTTGATCAGAGGTAAAAGTTTACCTCCAGTCACTGGCGTTGGCTGATGTGATTACTGATGGGAGTATGAGCTGGCACCTGGGCTGTAAATAAATAATTAAAAAAAAAAATGGCGTGAGTTCCCTTGTATTTTTAAAACCAGTCAGGCAAAATTCACAGCTGGAGACTGCAACCCTCAGCTGTCAGCTTCAACAAGGCTGGTTATCAAGAATATAGGGGTCCCCGCTACGATTTTTAAAATTATTTTAAACACATAAATAAAAAAACCTGCGTGGGGTCCCCCCATTTTGACAACCAGCCAAGCTAAAGCAGACAGCTGGGGCTGGTATTCTCATGCTGGTAAGGGGCCATGGATATTAGCCCCCAACCTAAAAATAGCAGCCCGCAGCCACCCAGAAAAAGCGCATCTATTATATGCGCCAATTCTGGCCCTTTGCCTGGCTCTTCCTACTTGCTCTGTAGCGGTGGCAAGTGGGGTACATTTTTGGAGGGTTGATGACACCTTTGTATTGTCAGGTGACATCAAGCCCTCGGTTTAGTAATGGAGAGGCGTCTATAAGACACCTATCCATAACTAATCCTATAGTTATATTGTAAATAAACACACAACATGTATAAAGTCTTTTAATTGAAAGAATGACACAGACTCCTTTAATGATTCTAAATTAAACCATACTCAGGTCATCACCCATTCCATGGAAACCTTTGTCAACTGTAATAAAGCAAAAATAAAAAACAATATCCCTCACCTTTCCGTCGTTCTGTCCCATGCCATAATCCATGTTTGGGGGATAAACAGCTTTCAACATGGACGGTGCCAAGATGCGACCATCCAGGCATGGGAGAGAATGATGGACATGTGAGGGATATTGTTGTTTTTTATTTTTGTTTTATTACAGGAGACAAGGGATTCAATTGCATGGGTGTTAGGTGAGTATAACTATGATTATTTTTTAAAATAAAAAAAGTAAAAGTGTGTTTTGTTTTATTTCCAATAAAACAACCCACACAAATATGAACTCCACTTGTCATTGCCACAGGACCTTTTCTGGGTGGCTACAGGCTGTTATTTTAAGACTGTGGTGGCAATATCCATTGCTCCTTACCAGCCTGAGAATAACAGCCACATATGTCTGTTTTAGCTTGGCTGGTTGTCAAAAATGGGGGGACCCCACACCATTTTTTTTAAATTATTTATTTAAATAATTAAAAAAATTGTAGTGAGGACCCCTCTTTGATTACCAGCCTTGCTGAAGCTGACATCTGAGGGTTGCAGCCGCCAGCTGTGAGTTTTGCCTGGCTAGTTATTAAAAATACAGGGGAACCCATGCCGATTTTTACCATGTTGTTATTTTTTTTTATTATTTATTTACAGTGCAGGCACCTGCTGATGAATACTCCCATCACCCACCGCCTGCTCTCAATGTTATTAGCAGCGGCAGGTGTAGGCTGATGGGAGCAGTAGTTATTATTATTATTATTTATTTATATAGCACCATTGATTCCATGGTGCTGTACATGAGAAGGGGTTACATACAAATTACAGATATCACTTACAGTAAACAAACTAACAATCACAGACTGATACAGAGGGGAGAAGACCCTGCCCTTTCGGGCTTTCATGCTACAGGATGGTGGGGAAGGAGACAGTAGGTTGGTGGGTTAAAGCAGTTCCGGTGTTGGTTGAGGTGATATCTCTGATAGTGGTGAGAGAGAAGGAGGTAGCGGGGTCATTGCAGGCTGTAGGCTTTCTTGAAGAGGTGGGTTTTCAGGTTCTGTCTGAAGGATCCAAATGTGGTTGATAGTCGGACTTGTAGGGGCAAAGAATTCCAGAGGACAGGGGAAATTCGGGAGAAGTCTTGGAGGTGGTTGGATGAGGAGGGAATAAGTGTGGAGGACAGGAGGTCTTGGGAGGACCGGAGATTACGTGAGGGAAGGTATCGGGAGATTAGTTCAGAGACATATGTGGGAGACAGGTTATAGATGGCCTTGTAGGTCAGTATTAGTAATTTGAACTGGATACGCTGAGGGAATGGGAGCCAGTGAAGAGATTTGCAGAGGGGAGAAGCGGAGGAGTAGCGAGGAGAGAGATGAATTAATCGGGCAGCAGAGTTAAGGATGGACTGGAGAGGTGCGAAGGTGTTAGCAGGGAGCCCACAGAAGAGGATGTTGCAGTAGTCGAGGCGGGAGATGATGAGGGCATGCACAAGCATTTTAGTAGATTGAGGGTTGAGGAAGGGACGGATTCTGGAAATATTTTTGAGCTGGAGGCGACAGGAGGTAGAAAGAGCTTGGATGTGTGGTTTGAAGGACAGGGCAGAGTCAAAGGTTACTCCGAGGCAGCGGACTTCCGGTACTGGGGAAAGCGTGATGTCATTAATTGTTATAGCTAGGTCAGGTAAGGAAGATCTGTGAGATGGAGGAAAGATGATGAGTTCAGATTTGTCCACATTGAGCTTGAGGAAGCGAGAGGAGAAGGAGGATATGGCTGATAGACACTCTGGGTTTCTGGACAGCAGAGAGGTGACGTCTGGGCCAGAGAGGTAGATCTGAGTGTCATCAGCATAAAGGTGGTACTGGAATCCGTGGGACTTTATGAGTTGCCCCAGACCAAGTGTATAGATTGAGAAGAGTAGGGGTCCTAAAACAGAGCCTTGGGGAACTCCAACAGAGAGAGGGTGGATGAGGAGGTGGTGTGGGAGAGGGAGACGCTGAATGTGCGGTTGTAAAGGTATGAGGAGATCCAGGATACGGTGAGGTCTTTGATGCCGAAGGAGGAGAGGATCTGTAGTAGGAGGCAGTGGTCAACTGTGTCGAATGCAGAGGTTAACGTTTTACCTTTGATCACAGCTGCCATTTGATGATTTTACCACTGATCTGAAGCAGTGTTTGCCGCATTGTCATCCACATGACAGCAAGACAAACACTCGGTGTTCGGGGGCCAAACCCGAAGAGTAACATGCACTTCCTGGTGAAGTCCGTGCACAAACAGTAGATGTTTGGTATGGATGCCAAACTTCACTGTTTGGTTCTCCCATCTCTAGTCATTATACTGGATAGAATATTTCCTAACATTTTTTTCCTGTAAAATCCATTTTATCTTCAGTTTTCTAAGTTTTATTGTCAGTCCGTAAAAGTGGCATAATACTTTGAAAACATTGTTCCCAGCAGCGACCTGGAAGTCAGAGATGAATCCAGGGATCTTCTCAATGCTGTTCCCATGCCATTTCAGTCCTGTTTACATCTATTTCAGCAATTTTCCTGCCCCCCAGACATCCTGGCAGGGTCCGTGGGGAAATATGCTTGAATTTTCCATTGACTAACATTATACTTGTTACTCAAGTTGAGCCCGCCCGAGCATCCTGCCTGCTCAGTTGGAGTAACAAGCACTTGAGCATCTACACAAAAGTTTTTGCATTAATTTAAGAGAATATGACTAAATGTTGACATTTTATGCATTACATGGGGCTTTGTGTAAGCAGACATGTTCTGAGGGAGCTGCTCACACATTGGGGACTCCTCAGAAACTCCCTGGTGTCTGGACGAGGAGGCCTAACTACATGGTAAGACTCTGAGTTCCCAGTCATCGCACCCAGGAATGGAAAAGTCCACAGAGAGGACAGAGGTGAAAGACTTGATGTGCTTAACAGTTTTGTGTACTTCCATATTAGCAAACGCATAAGTCTATGCGCAGATTTTATGTCAACAGGGACGAGACAGACATATTTTTGACAATGTACAGTGTTTATTAATGTAGGTGATATAACCAGGCCTGAAACTGTGTAAGACTATGAAGCATCTCTCAGATAGCAGTAGACCTGGCTGTGCGGACATTAACTTGTTTGGACGTTGTATTGTGATGATTATAAATGAATAATTTTATCTCTGAAAAGGAAGATCAATGATGAAAAAATTCCTGAGATTTCGACATTGTTCCCCTGAAGCGACTGCAGTAGAAGAGGTCAAAGATGCAAGGGACTAAGTTCATAGACATGTTAGTGATTTCCCTCGGGCAGTCATGTTGGTAGCCTGTATGATCGTACTCACTGGGATCAGTGATCCTGAATTTCTTCTTCCACGGTTGTTTGCTGCAAACCATGTAGGCAACTTAACTAACAGAAAAATACCCGTCCTCCATGACCTTTGCAAACTGCAATATAAATAAATGCAAAAGAACTATGAATCATGAAAATACTTCCTAATAACTAGGAGATGGCCCTCCATTAATCCTTAATATCTGATTGCAAGTGCTTAGATAATGAGAATACTTCCTGAGATCTAGGAGATGTTCTCTTCACCCGTAATATCAGACTGCAAGTGCCCAGACCATGAGAATACTTCGTAACATCTAAGAGATGTTCTCCTCACCCATAATGTTTGACGGCAAGTGCTCAGACAATGAAAATTCTTCCTAACATTAAGGAAATGGTCTCATCACCCCTAATGTCTGATCACAAGTATCCAGACCATAAGAGTACCTCCTTAAAACTAGGAGCTATTCTCCTCACCCGTAATATTTGACCACAAGTGCCCAGACCATGAGAATACTTCCTAACATCTAGGAGATGTTCTCCTCACCCCTAATGTTTGACCACAAGTGCCCAGACTATGAGAATTCTTCCGAACAAGTAGGAGATGCTTATGTCACCCCTAATGTCTGATCACAGGTGCCCAGTCCATGAGACTATTCCTAACATTTAGGAAATATTCTCCTCACTCCTAATATTTGACCAGAAATTCCCAGACCATGAGAATACTTCCTAACATCTAGGAGATATTCTCCTCACCCCTAATATTTTACCACAAGTGCCCAAACCATGAGAATACTTACTAACATCTAGGAAAAATTCTCCCCACCCCTAATGTTGACCACAGGTGTCCAGACCATGAAAATAATTCCTAACATCCAGGAGATGTTCTCCTCACATGTATTGTTTGTCCACAAGTGCCCAGACCATGAGAATACTTTCTTACATCTAGGAGATATTCTCCTCACCCGTAATGTTTGACCACTAGTGCCCAGACCATGAAAATAATTCCTAACATCCAGGAGATGTTCTCCTCACCCCTAATGTTTGACCACAAGTGCCCAGACTATGAGAATTCTTCCGAACAATTAGGAGATGCTTATTTCACCCCTAATGTCTGATCACAGGTGCCCAGTCCATGAGATTATTCCTAACATTTAGGAAATATTCTCCTCACTCCTAATATTTGACCAGAAATTCCCAGATGATGAGAATACTTCCTAACATTTAGAAGATATTCTCCTCACCCCCAATGTTTGACCACAGGTGGTCAGACCATGAGAATACTTTCTAACATCTAGGAGATATTCTCCTCACCCCTAATATTTTGCCACAAGTGCCCAAACCATGAGAATACTTACTAACATCTAGGAAAAAGTCTCCCCACCCCTAATGTTTGACCACAGGTGTCCAGACCATGAAAATAATTCCTAACATCCAGGAGATGTTCTCCTCACATGTATTGTTTGTCCACAAGTGCCCAGACCATGAGAATACTTTCTTACATCTAGGAGATATTCTCCTCACCCGTAATGTTTGACCACTAGTGCCCAGACCATGAGAATACCTACTAACATCTAGAGGATGGTCTCATCACACTGTCATGCTCCCCTGCAAGTGACTCAAGTACAACAGGATTCTTTGGGTCAAGAAATATAGTTTTACATTGAATAAAAGAAGCTCACCCAGGACGCTGCTCCAGAATGAATCAAAGGTGGCAGTTCCAGTCACAGCTCCTGGTGCAGCCGGGTTTCGGCGACTTGTTCTAACAGTAAACACTTGACCTGTTGACTCATTTGTTGCTCCTGTCACCTCAATGTCCACTATATGCCAGTCTGCGACACTGGAGAGAAGAAAAATATGGTGAATGCTCATGCACTTAGAATTCCATAATATACAGTTAGGTCCATATATATTTGGACAGAGACAACATTTTTCTAATTTTGGTTCTAGACATTACCACAATGAATTTTAAACAAAACAATTCAGATGCAGTTGAAGTTCAGACTTTCAGCTTTCATTTCAGGGTATCCACATTAAAATTGGATGAAGGGTTTAGGATTTTCAGCTCCTTAACATGTGCCACCCTGTTTTTAAAGGGACCAAATGTACTTGGACAGAATAAATAATTGTAAATAAAATGCTCATTTCTAGTACTTGGTTGAAAACCCTTTGCTGGCAATGACTGCCTGAAGTCATGAACTTATGGACATCACCAGACGCTGTGTTTCCTACTTTTTGATGCTCTGCCAGGCCTTCACTGCGGTGGTTTTCAGTTGCTGTTTGTTTGTGGGCCTTTCTGTCTGAAGTTTAGTCTTTAACAAGTGAAATGCATGCTCAGTTGGGTTGAGATCAGGTGACTAACTTGGCCATTCAAGAATATTCCACTTCTTTGCTTTAATAAACTCCAGGGTTGCTTTGGCTTTGTTTTGGGTCATTGTCCATCTGTAGTATGAAACGACGACCAATCAGTTTGGCTGGATCTGAGCACACAGAATGGCTCTGAATACCTCAGAATTCATTCAGCTGCTTCTCTCCTGTGTCACATCATCAATATACACTAGTGACCCAATGCCACTGGCAGTCATGCATACCCAGGGCATCACACTGCCTCCGCCGTGTTTTACATATGATGTGGTATGCTTTGGATCATGAGCTGTACCACACTTTCTCCATACTTTTCTCTTTCCATCATTCTGGTAGAGGTTGATCTTGGTTTCATCTGTCCAAAGAATGTTCTTCCAGAACTGTGCTGGCTTTTTTAGATTTTTTTTTAGCAAAGTCCATTCTAGCCTTTTTATTCTTGATGCTTATGAGTGGCTTGCACCATGCAGTGAAGCCTCTGTATTTACTTTCATGCAGTCTTCTTTTTATGGTAGATTTGGATATTGATATGCCTACCTCCTGGAGAGTGTTGTTCACTTGGTTGGCTGTTGTGAAGGGGTTCCTCTTCACCATGGAGATTATTCTGCAATCATCCACCACTGTTGTCTTCCATGGGCGCCCAGGTCTTTTTGCATTGATGAGTTCACCAGTGCTTTCCTTCTCAAGCTGTACCAAACTGTAGATTTTGCCACTCCTATTGTTGTAGCAATTTGTTGGATGGGTTTTTCTGTTTTTGCAGCTTAAGGATGGCTTGTTTCACCTGCATGGAGAACTCCTTTGACCGCATGTTTCCTTCACAGGAAAACCTTCCAAATGCAAGCACCACACCTCAAATCAACTCCAAGCCTTTTATCTGCTTAATTGAGAATGACATAACAAAGGGATTGCCAACACCTGTCCATGAAATAGCCTTGGAGTCAATTGTCCAATTACTTTTGGTCCCTTTAAAAACAGGGTGGCACATGTTAAGGAGCTGAAACTCCTGAACCCTTCATCCAATTTTAATGTGGATTCCCTCAAATGAAAGCTGAAAGTCTGAACTTCAACTGCATCTGAATTGTTTTGGTTAAAATTCATTGTAGTAATGTCTAGAACCGAAATTAGAAAAATGTTGTCTCTGTCCAAATATATATGGACCTAACTGTAGCTATGATTCTAGGTGAGATATCAGGACCATCCATACAACAGCTCATAGTAACTCAGGTGAGGTGGTTTTCAGTAGTTTCCATCTTTTGCTAATTTCCTATATAATTGTCAGCTCAGAAAGTGGCTGTGAAGTCCTCCTACCTTTAGGAGTGCTGTGCCCCCAGCCAGAATGTAGAGCATGCTTTTTTTAATCTGTCTTTGGAGAGCTTACTAGATTGAGGTTCACTGTACTGAGTGACTGAGGATTCTAAAATGTGATTTATAGTGACAGTCACCCAGGAGAGAAGTGGTGTCTATTAAGGAGTAATTATTTTTAAGGATGAGTAGTAGTGTTGAGCATTCCGATACCGCAAATATCGGGTATCAGCTGATATTCGCGGTATCAGAATTCCGATACTGAGTTCCGATACTTTTTGCATATCGAATACCGGAATCGGAAGTTCCCATAATGCTATGAGCCAGTTTGATTTGATTCAGCCAATGAGGAATCCTAAGAAGTGTGGGCACATCCTGTTAGGCATGTAGGCATGTTAACTAATGGCATGGCTGTGATTGGCTGCTGAAATGATGCCAGGATGCACTATAAAAGCCGCCGCCGCCATTTTGGGTTCACTCTGCTGTGAATTGAGTGAGGGACAGGACGCTGCTCTTGTGACTCTGAGGGACAGTTAGAAATATCGATTTGCTAGATTGTGCTTTACCCAGGCTAGTTTAACAACCCCTGTGAGAAGCTTTCCTTTGCCTTGCAGCACTGTTCACAGCTGTCTGCAAGGTCTGTGTGAGTGCAGCTCATGCTGTAGTGTGTCCTGCAGCCACTTCTGGTTGTAGGCCGCTCAGCGTGCGTCACTGCCTCATACATATTTATTTTTGTTTTATTGCTGCTCATTTTTCATTAATTCTCCTATTAGTGTGCATCCATCCGTATCCATCTACATTGGTTGCAAACACTATATAGGAGTAGACAGCGGAGCCTTTCTTCAGCCTTTCAGTGCTAGTGCACAGTTCTCTGCACTGTTCACGGCTGTCTGTGAGGTCTCTGTGTGTGAGTGCAGCTCACGCTGTAGTGTGTTCTGCAGCCACCTCTGGTTGTAGTCCGCTCAAAGTGCGTCACTGCCTCATACATTGTTCTTTTTTGCTGTAGTGCTGCTTATTTTTCCTGAATTTGTCCAATTAGTGTGCTTCCATCTGTATCCAGCTAGATTGGTTGCAAACACTATATAGGAGTAGAGAGAGGAGCCTTTTTTCTGGCTTGTGCCCTGCAGCCCCAGCCAGATTAGTATTAGCCTATTTTTTGGAGCCTCATCTATTGCATTGTAGGTTACCTTCCTGCATTGCAATAGCTCCAAAAAGTTTGTGATACTATCGCTTTCACATCTTTGGTCACATCCTTTTTGTTTTTTTAAAAAAAAGACACGTAAATAAAGTTCACCAAACACTCCACTTGACAGTTGTGTAGGCCACATTAGCTCATATTAAAGTGTAGTCCACACGCACACTGTATAAAATTAGTGTTTCCTATACCTGTTAGCAGCTGTTCAGGAATAAGCACACTAAGACCCCCTTTGTACTTTTCTGCCTATCTTTATCAGTCTACCAAGATGAAGAAGACAGGGAGTAAGGCATGTGGTCGTGGGCATGGCGTTTCAGCAGGGAGAGGACGTGGGGTTTCTGTGCCTGCTGCGGGCACCAGTGACTCAGCATCCCCTGTTTTACCAGGGAAGAGTCCTTTATGCGCAGCTTTGTAGGACCTCGCCGTACCCCACTGCTGCGGGACGAACAAATTGAAGCCGTTGTCGGATTGATGGCAGCTAACGCATCGACTTCAATGACTTCCACATCCTCTCAGGGCCAGAGCACTGAAGAGCAACCATCTGTCTCTTCACCACCTGCCAAATTGCCAGGCAGTCAGAGAGCCCTGGACAGGAGCCATCTCTACTTCTGTTCTCTGAATCTCTTGGCATGGAAACAGGGGGCCAGCCAAGCAGCATGCAGCATTCTAGAATGTGAAGAGGGAGTATGCAGTGATGCGCAACTGCTTTGTCCCTCTGAATCTGAAGAGGCGGGTGGGCCAGTGCCTATGGTCAGCACACCTCAGTACGCATCAGATGATGAGACTCAGGTGCCACTTTCTGGTGCGTACTGTGCTGGTGAGACTACACAGGAGAAGCAGGTGTTTGAAGAGGGGAGTGTAGATGATGAGGTCATTGACCCATCATGGCGTGAGGAACAGGAAGGTGGTGGGAGCAGCTCTGAGGAAGAGATTCCCCGAACGGCCAAAACAGGAGGGAGAGGGAGGGGGCAGACTTGGTTGCCTGTAGCCTCCACTTCGGCACCCATTAGGAGCATTCCTCTTCCAAAACCCAAAACGGGTGCTCCCAGGACTTGCAGTGCGTGGTCCTTTTTTGACACAGTTGCAGATGACATTTGCTTTGTCAAATGCAAGCTGTGTAATCAGAAAGTCAAAAGAGGAAAAGGTGTCAGCAACCTCAATACCACAAATATGTGGAAAGGTGTGCGGACCAAGCACATGGTTGAGTTACAAAGACACACTGAAGACGTAGGCCAACCTACAGCACCACCTACCACCTCTTCCTCCTGCTCACACACAGCTGGTTCGGCTTCCTCACATGATCGCCATGGAAGAACCTCTAGCACTGTTGTCCAGAGACCCAGTGACATTCCACCCACAGCACCACGTTCCCTGTCATCCTCACACTCCCAGGCCACTCTACAGTCATTGGTAGCACAGGCATGGGAGAAAAAGCGGCCATACTCGGCAAACCATCCCCGAGCACAGGCTCTGAATGCTGGCATTGCAAAACTACTGGCCCTTGAAATGCTCTCATTCAGGCTGGTGGAGACTTACACCTTACGTAACTTCATGGCATTGGCAGTCCCACAATACACCATGCCCAGCCGCTTTTATTTCAGCAGGCAAGCCGTCCCTGCCCTGCAAAAGCATGTGGAGGGAAAAATTAAACATGCGCTACTAAACGCCGTCAGTAGCAAGGTCCACCTGACCACCGATGCGTGGACCTGTAACCATGGACCGGGACGATACCTTTCCCTCACTGCCCATTGGGTCAATGTTGTGGAGCCGGGTACAGATCTTGAGAGAGGCGCTGTACGTGTTCTGCCAACTCCAACTCCAGTTCCTCAGAATCAGAGCTGCAGGAACCGTCACGGTCTACCTCCACATGGACTCGTGAACGCTTACCTGTTACGACCGATATGAGCACAGCCATGGCTAAACGTCAACAGGCCATACTGAAATTAATTTCTTTGGGGAATCAAAGGCACACAGCGCAGGAGCTCTGGAATGCCATCAAGCAGGAGAGCGACATGTGGTTTGTGCCAGCGAATCTCCAGCCAGGCTTGGTAGTGTGTGACAATGGCCGAAATCTGGTGGCAGCTCTGGGCCTAGGCAACCTCACTCACATCCCATGTCTGGCACATGTGCTCAACTTGGTCGTGCAGAGTTTTCTGAGGGACTATTTGGATCTTGATGCACTGCTGCATAAGGTCCGCATAGAGTGTGCTCACTTGCGGCATTCCAGCATCGCAAGATCGCGCATTGCAGCTCTGCAGCGCCGATTCCGCCTTCCGGAACATCGCATCATATGTGACCTACCCACCAGGTGGAATTCAACGTTACATATGTTGGAGCGGTTTTGTGAGCAGCAGGCAGCAGTAATGGAGTACCAGCTGCATCAGGCGCAAACAAATCGCACTGCGTGCCGGTCACACTTCACCACCACTGAGTGGGCCTCTATGAAGGACATCTGCCACGTTTTGCATGCCTTCGATGATTCCACGTGGATGGCGAGTGCAGATGATGCACTAGTCAGCATGACTGTCCCCCTTATCTGCCTGCTTTAAAAAACACTGCAAGCACTAAGGGAGGTTTTGGAAAAGGTGGAGGATGAAGAGTCACAAATGCCATCTGCTTCTGGACAGTCTGCGCAACGTGGTTCCTCACAAAGGCCTAGGCAGGGGACACTTTGTGAGGAGGATGAGGAGGAGTCAATGGAGGAGGAAGACATCTCTCCAGAGGAGGGAGGTACACAATGCTCTAGTAGTCAATATGTAGAGCGAGGGTGGGGTGATGCAGAGCAGGCAGAGATGACGCCTCAAGCAGGGGACAGCGTTTCTTGGCCAGTTGGGAGTCTGCAGCACATGGATGATTTCATGCTGCAGTGCCTGAGAAACGACCGCCGCATCGCCCACATTCTCAACACGGCTGATTATTGGGTGTACACCCTCCTAGATCCTCGCTACCAGGACAACTTACAAAGCCTCATAACACCGTTGAACCGGGAGCGTAAAATGCGGGAGTACCAAGACACACTGGTGCATTCCATCATGTTCTCCATTCCACCAGAGAGCAGTGCTGCTAGTGCTTTACAAAGCAGCTCTGTGCGTCGAGGCAGTGGAGGAAGCTGTGTACAAAGAGGCAGCAGAAGCAGGGCCTCAGCACAAGGCAAGACCAGTATGGCCAAAATGTGGCAAAGTTTTGTGTGCCCACCACAAATGTCTACACCATCACAGATGGCTCCAGTCAGCAGGAGGCAACGTTTCCGTCAGATGGTGACAGACTACATGTCTTGCCCTCTCAATGTACTCCCAGACGGCTCTTCCCCTTTCAAGTTTTGGGTCTCTAAGCTGGATACCTGGCCAGAGCTTAGCCAGTATGTATTGGAGGTGGGTGCTGCTTGCCCTGCTGCTAGTGTATCATCGGAACGCGTCTTTAGTGCCGCAGGTGGTGTACTAACAGACTGTCGCACGCGACTATCCTCCGATAACGTTGACCGGCTTACTTTTCTGAAAATGAACAAGGCCTGGATCTCGCCTGAATTTGCCAGTCCTCTTCCAGATTAAATAATTGGTTGGCAACAGTATCCAGGTCTCCTGTTGTGTTCATGTTTCTACTACCTGAACTGTAATCCCTGGGCTCCAACACGACCAGTTGCTGCTCAGAAGTGCCGTCTGCACAGAAAAAAAATCTAGCTCTTGTGTTAGTGGGGTTCAGTAACCCCAGCTGCTCCCCTGCTGTGTGTACGGCAATGTCTCCTGCTCCCTCCACATTCAAACTACATCAGATATTAAACTTGCTCTAATTAGGCCTCAGTCTACTCCTCGATTGACCCTGGGCTCCAACACTGCCAGTTGTTGTTCAGAAGTGCCGTCTGCACAGAGAAAAACACTAGCTCCTGTGTTAGTGGGGTTCAGTAACGCCAGCTGCTCCCCTGCTGTGTGTCCGGCAATGTCTCCTGCTCCCTCCACATTCAAACTACATCAGATATTAAACTTGCTCCAAGTAGGCCTCAGCCTACACAATGATTGATCCTGGGCTCCAACACCGCCAGTTGTTGCTTGGAATTGCCGTCTGCACAGAGAAAAACACTACCTCCTGTGTAAGTGGGGTTCAGTAACGCCAGCTGCTCCCCTGCTGTGTGTACGGCAATATCTCCTGCTCCCTCCACATTCAAACTACATCAGATTTTAAACTTGCTCCATGTAGGCCTTAGCCTACACCATGATTGATCCTGGGCTCCAACACCGCCAGTTGTTGCTCAGAAGTGCCGTCTGCACAGAAAAAAACACTTGCTCCTGTGTAAGTGGGTTTCAGTAACGCCAGCTGCTCCCCTGCTGTGTGTCTGGCAATGTCTCCTGCTCCCTCCACATTCAAACTACATCAGATTTTATACTTGCTCCAAGTACACCTCAGCCTACACCATGATGGATCCTGGGCTCCAACCCCGCTAGTTGCTGCTCAGAAGTGCCGTCTGCAGGCAACATATGCTCCAGTGTTATTGGGGTTCAGTAATGTCAGCTGATCCCCAGCTGTGTGTACGGCAATGTCTCCTGCTCTGTCCACACTCACACAACTAAAGATTTTAAACTTGCTGCAATTAGAACTCTTCCTCTACTCTGTTTGAACTGTAATCCCTGGGCTCCAACACTACCAGTTGCTGCTCAGAAGTGTCTTTGGCACAGGTAGTCCTTCCTCGCCTGCCTGGTTCCAGCATGCCAGCTGTTTCCGGGAGGTGTCAACGTCACTTTGTCACCAATACGATGTCCTGTCGTGTTGCGGTTTGGTTAGCTGACTCTATGGTGCCTGCAGTTTAGGTGCTTCCTATGTGGGCTCTGGCAATAAAGGCTGGTTCCATAGTGCCAATAGGACAAGCACCCCCTGTAGGACTGTGGGTTTCGGTAACTGCGGCCGGCTCGCGGCCTTGCAACTTTGTCTTTTTCATGGGTACCTTCTGCTGCCCCTCTGGGTTCCAGCACCGTCAGCTGGTTCTCGGCAGTGCCTTTGGCTTAGGTACCTCTATCTCGTTATCTGAGTTCCAGCAACGTCTGCTGGTCCTTGGTAGTGCTTTCTAGCACAGGTACCTCCTGCTTAATCATCGGGTTCCAGTACCGTTAGCTGGTCCTCGGTAGTGCCATTGGCTCTTGTAGCTTCTGCTACCCATCCAGGTTCCAGCAGCGTCAGCTGGTCCTCGGTAGTTCCATTGCCTCTTGTTCCTTCTGCTGCCCCTCCGGGTTCCAGCACCGTCTGCTGGTTCTCGGCAGTGCCTTTGGCTTAGGTGCCTCCATCTTGGTATCCGAGTTCCAGCAACGCCTGTTGGTCCTTGGTAGTGCTTTCTAGCACAGGTACCTCCTGCTTAGTCACCGGGCTCCAGTACCATCAGCTGGTCCTCGGTAGTGCCATTGGCTCTTGTTCCTTCTGCTGCCCCTCTGGGTTCCAGCACCATCAGCTGTTTCAGGGAAGTGTCAACGTCACTTTGGCACCAATACATTGTTCTGTCGTGTTGCGGTCGGGTTAGCCGACTCGATGGTGCCTGCAGTTTAGGTGCTTCCTATGTGGGCTGCGGGTTCTGGCAATAAAGGCTGGTTCCGTAGTGCCAATAGGACAAGCACCCCCTGTAGGACTGTGGGTTTTGGTAACTGCGGTCGGCTCGTGGCCTTGCAACTTTGTTTTTCATGGGTACCTTCTGCTACTCATCCGGGTTCCAGCACCGTCAGATGGTTCTCGGCAGTGCCTTTGGCTTAGGTGCCTCCTTCTCGGTATCCGAGTTCCAGCAACGTCTGCTGGTCCTTGGTAGTGCTTCTAGCACAGGTACCTCCTGCTTAGTAACCGGGTTCCAGTAACATCAGCTGGTCCTCAGTAGTGCCATTGGCTCTTGTTCCTTCTGCTACCCATCCGTGTTCCAGCACTGTCAGCTGGTCCTCGGTAGTTCCATTGCCTCTTGTTCCTTCTGCTGCCCCTCCGGGTTCCAGCACCGTCAGCTGGCTCTCGGCAGTGCCTTTGGCTTAGGTGCCTCCATCTCGGTATGCGAGTTCCAGCAACGTCTGCTGGTCCTTGGTAGTGCTTTCTATCACAGGTACCTCCTGCTCAGTAACCGGGTTCCAGTACCATCAGCTGGTCCTCGGTAGTTCCATTGGCTCTTGTTCCTTCTGCTACCCATCCGGGTTCCAGTACCGTCAGCTGGTTCTCGGCAGTTCCTCAGCCTTCTTGTACCTTCTGCTACATTTCCAAGTTCAAACTTTTTGAAATGGTTTTTGGTAATCCCTCTGGATCTCCCTGACGACGACCCTGAAGACCACCCCAAAGAAGACCAAAAAGATGACCCTGAAGTAGATGACCAAGAGGACAAAGAACATGAAGACAACCACCAAGATACAGAACTACAAGAGACAGAAGACCAAGAAGCAGAAAAACAAAAAGCAGAAGAACAAAAAGCCGAAGAACATTAAGCATAAGACTAAAACTCAGAGCAAAAGATATTATCTAAATTATAAGCAGAAGACGACTAAGCAGTGTATGGGGGTGAGTCCGTTCCTCCTCGTGGTGCCCCTGGAAAATGCCTGCTGCTGCAGGCCATACTGAATGCGGACAAATCCTGTTGTAAATCTTTTGTGACAAGCAGAACGGCTGATGTAATCTTCAAACTTTTATAGATAGCAACTACAGGAATGCCTGTCACAAATAAGAATATGATGAAGAAGAATAGGAAGAAGAATAATAGTTGAATAAGAAGAATATGAAGAATGTAAAAAAAAAAAAAGAATAGGAAGAAGGTGAAGAAGAAGATGAATAAGGTGAAGAAGAAGTTGATGAAAAAGATGCTGCTGTTGCTGAGGATCATGAAGGAGAAAGTGTGGGAGAAGTAAAAAAGAAGGTGAAGAGCATGGAAGTAGTGAAACATACATATCTGACAAAAAATAAAAAAGGTTAACATAGTCAATATCTTTGCAACTCCGAACGTCTTAAAAAAAAAAAATTATTCCTGCTATTCCATTTGATTGGGCTAAACCTCTATGCCTTTAATGTCTCCTCCACCTCCCCCAATACATTCTACATTATTATTAGTTGTTTTTCTTCATGTAGAATTAACCTACAGGGAAAGAAAGGGTTTATTTTAATTCCGATATTTCTGTCCCATTGACTTGCATTGGTTTCCGGTATCGGAATCAGAGATATCCGATACTTTTTGGGTATCGGTCCGATCCAATACGATCCGATATTTCACAATATTGGAAGGTATCGCGCAACACTAATGAGTAGACATGAGAGTGTAATCTTACCTGGGATCTGCTACTAATACCCCAATAACCTTATCAAATCCCAGCGTGTGGGCAGCCAGTGAGGCAGCTGCCATTGTGTTGACATTATTGGGAGCCATTGGGCACAGTTGTCGTATGGGTCCTTCATATAAGATGGTGCGATCTTGGAGTGCTGACAGATCTTTTTCTGACAACTTGCCTTCAAGCTTAAAGCTGTTTGGGTGTTTGGTCATTATGATTTTCAGGCCCTGGAAGAGAAGCAGAAGTCTGAGTTTTTCATATGATTGATCCACACTGGCATGACGCTGAGGATGCAATCAGTGCTCACGGCCACAAAACGGACATTCACCAGTGTCAAATTGTATGTGACAGAATATGCAAGACCACTAGAGTTGAGCGATACCGTCCGATACTTCAAAATATCGGATCGGAATGGATCGGCCGATCTTTAAAAAAAGTATCGGTATCGCCGATGCCGATACCGGAAGTCCCATTCAAGTCTATGAGACTTCCGGTATCGGAATTGGAAAAACCCTTTCCTGCCCTTGTACAGCCTCTCGGGGGTCTGTACGGGCCTTCCGGGGGTCTCTGCCGGCCTGCCGGGGGTCTGTGCCGGCCTGCCGGTGGGCTGTGCGGACTGCCCGGGGTCTGTGCACCCTGTGGGGGTCTGTACCGGCCTGCCGGGGGGCTGTGCCGGCCTGCCGGGGGGCTGTGCTGATGTCTGGGGGTCTGTGCACCCTGTGGGGGTCTGTACCGGCCTGCCGGGGGGCTGTGCCGGCCTGCCGGTGGTCTGTGCACCCTGTGGGGGTCTGTACCGGCCTGCCGGGGGGCTGTGCCGGCCTGCCGGGGGGCTGTGCTGATGTCCGGGAGTCTGTGCAGGCATCATCCGATGGGACTACAAGTCCCATCGGGCGATGCCTGCTACCATGACAGTGATTGACACATTAGCCAATGATGGGACAGTAGTAGTCCCATCATCCGGCTAATGTGTTAAATGTAAAAAAAAAAAAAAAAAAATACTACATACATACATACTACATGCATGCTACATACATACTACATGCTACATACATAGTACATATATACTACATGTATACTACATGCATGCTACATACATGCTACATGCTACATACATACTACATATATACTACATACATGCTACATACATACTACATACATACTACATATATACTACATGCATGCTACATACATACTGCATGCATGCTACATACATACTACATGCATGCTACATACATACTACATGCTACATACATACTACATACATACTACATGCATGCTACATGCATACTACATACATACTACATATATACTACATGCATGCTACATACATACTACATGCTACATACATACTACATATATACTACATGCATGCTACATACATGTTACATGCTACATACATACTACATACATACTACATGCTACATACATACCACATATATACTACATGCATGCTACATACATGCTACATACATACTACATACATACTACATGCATGCTACATACATACTACATGCTACATACATACCACATATATACTACATACATGCTACATACATACTACATGCATGCTACATACAATACATTCATACAATACATACATAGACATACAGTACATATAACATAGAGTAACATACTTACCAATACTTGTCACATTGTTCCCCGAAGCCATTGTCTTTTACGGAATAAATATTAACATAACAAACCACAAAAATACTCACCCATGATCCGAAGCAGTCCACGAGTGTGTCCCACGACGATCTTGGGTAGAGAACTGCAGCATCAGCTGATGCTGCCGCTCTCTACGGGCTGCAGGAATCCAATGACGGAAGGTAGGTATCCTGCCGCACTGTATTCCTCCGCCACTTAAAAAAAAAGTCCCTAGTCTCACTTTATGGTAAAAGCTGTGTGGGAAATTGTGTGGGACACACTCGTGGACTGCTTCGGATCATGGGTGAGTATTTTTGTGGTTTGTTATGTTAATATTTATTCCGTAAAAGACAATGGCTTCGGGGAACAATGTGACAAGTATTGGTAAGTATGTTACTCTATGTTATATGTACTGTATGTCTATGTATGTATTGTATGAATGTATTGTATGTAGCATGCATGTAGTATGTATGTAGCATGTATGTAGTATGTATGTAGTATATATGAGGTATGTAACATGTAGTATGTATGTAGCATGTATGTATGTAGTATGTATGTAGCATGCATGTAGTATATATGTGGTATGTATGTAGCATGTAGTATGTAGCATGCATGTAGTATGTATGTAGTATGTATGTAGCATGTAGTATGTATGTAGCATGCATGTAGCATGTAGTATGTATGTAGCATACATGTAGTATATATGTAGTATGTATGTAGCATGTAGTATGTATGTAGCATGCATGTAGTATATATGTAGTATATATGTGGTATGTATGTAGTATATATGTGGTATGTATGTAGTATGTATGTAGCATGCATGTAGCATGTATGTAGTATGTATGTAGCATGTATGTATGTAGCATGCATGTAGTATATATGTAGTATGTATGTAGCATGTAGTATGTATGTAGCATGCATGTAGTATATATGTAGTATGTATGTAGCATGTAGTATGTATGTAGTATGTATGTAGTATGTATGTAGCATGTAGGATGTATGTAGCATGCATGTAGTATATATGTAGTATGTATGTTGCATGTAGTATGTATGTAGCATGCATGTAGTATATATGTGGTATGTATGTAGCATGTAGCATGCATGTAGTATGCATGTAGTATGTATGTAGTATTTTTTTTTTTTTTTTTACATTTAACACATTAGCCGGATGATGGGACTACTACTGTCCCATCATTGGCTAATGTGTCAATCACTGTCATGGTAGCAGGCATCGCCCGATGGGACTTGTAGTCCCATCGGATGATGCCTGCACAGACTCCCGGACATCAGCACAGCCCCCCGGCAGGCCGGCACAGCCCCCACAGGGTGCACAGACCACCGGCAGGCCGGCACAGCCCCCCGGCAGGCCGGTACAGACCCCGGGCAGTCCACACAGCCCCCCGGCAGGCCGGCACAGCCCCCCGGCAGGCCGGCAGAGACCCCCGGAAGGCCCGAAATGACGGCGCATCATGATGCGCACACACCGCGCATCATGATGACGTCGTTTCGGCTGTCAATCAACTTTGAACTTCCGATTCCGATTCCGGAATCCGATATGACAAAAGTATCGGAAGTCAGTATCGGAATTCCGATACCGCTAATATCGGCCGATACCCGATACTTGCGGTATCGGAATGCTCAACACTAAAGACCACTGAGCAGTGTGAAAGTCCCGTTGTCACCTGTCACTTGGATGTGCATGTCGAACAATTTTTTTTTTCTTTTTGCTTTTTTTTCTACAGCAATTCCAAGTCATCCATTGAATCCTAATTCTGAGGGCAACAACCTCCTGTCGTGCCAGATGTCAATGGCAGAGCTGATCTGGATCTACTAGGGTCAATACATCTATGCTTTTCCAGCAGAGGCCTGGTGATCATGTGACTGACAGGTCCCGCAGTGCTGATAGTTCTTTTTGCTGAATAACATTTGCTGACAATGGAGAAGATAGAAGCGGTAGAAAGCAGTTTCTGTTTATTACCCAGGATCTCTTGTTAAGGTCTGTTTCACACTTCCGTTTTTTGGCATCAGTCAAAATCCACCATTTAGGGAAAAAAACGGATCTGACGGATTTGCCAGGCGGATCCGTTTCTTTCCCCATAGACTTGTATTAGTGACGGATGGCCTTCTGTTTCATCCGTTCTTCAATGGATCCGTCAGAAAATACCTGTCTGTCAGCCGAAAAAACGTCCCTAGGAACATTTTTTGTGTCAGTCAAAAAGGCGGACGGTGACGGATACGTCACCGTCCGTCGTCAGCTAGAATGGACGCCTCTCTCTCTCCAGAATTATGTTCCTTTACATTTCAATATCTGCAGTTTTGACGGATCCGTCAAAAAACGCAAGAAACGGATGACAAAAACGGATGCAACTGATTAAACAGATCCATTTTTTCTGCGGATCCACTAGACGGATCAGTCGAAAAAACTGATCAGTTGAATCCGTTTGCATCACTAATTTCGACGGATCCGTCATTCCATCAAAACGGCGGATTTTGACAGATGCCAAAAAACGGAAGTGTGAAACAGGCCAAGTCTGACAACTGGTGACCAGACCTGCTCTGCTATATTGCAGGAAAAAAACAAATTGCAGGAGCTTTGTAAATTTACAGTGGTGTGGGGTTAAAGCCCAGGACACCCCTTCAAGCAACAGTAGGAACCTGCAAAATTATTTATAGGGATGGGGCCCCTGTAGCGATGTCTGATATGTCCCATGAATGAGACATTTTACAGACTCTATTCTGTCCCTGGGGCCTGTGGCTGCAAATATGGCTCTGTGAGATGCTGGATCTCTTCACCTTACTTACAATTGGCCATAGTGTTGAGCATTCCGATACCGCAAGTATCGGGTATCGGCCGATACTTGCTGTATCGGAATTCCGATACCGACTTCCGATATTTTTTCAATATCGGAAGTCGGCATCGGAATCGGAAGTTCAAAGTTGATTGACAGCCTGACGTCATCATGATGCGCGGTGTGTGCGCATCATGATGCGCCGTCATTTCGGGCCTTCCGGGGGTCTCTGCCGGCCTGCCGGGGGGCTGTGCCGGCCTGCCGGGGGGCTGTGTGGACTGCCCGGGGTCTGTACCAGCCTGCCGGGGGGCTGTGCCGGCCTGCCGGTGGTCTGTGCACCCTGTGGGGGTCTGTACCGGCCTGCCGGTGGTCTGTGCACCCTGTGGGGGTCTGTACCGGCCTGCCGGGGGGCTGTGCCGGCCTGCCGGTGGTCTGTGCACCCTGTGGGGGGCTGTGCCGGCCTGCCGGGGGGCTGTGCCGGCCTGCCGGGGGGCTGTGCTGATGTCCGGGGGTCTGTGCAAGCATCGTCCGATGGGACTACAAGTCCCATCTGGCGATGCCTGCTACCATGACAGTGATTGACACATTAGCCAATGATGGGACAGTAGTAGTCCCATCATCCGGCTAATGTGTTAAATGTTAAAAAAAAAAAAAAAAAATACTACATACATACTACATGCATGCTACATACATACTACATGCTACATACATACTACATACATACTACATACATACTACATACATACTACATACATAACACATATATACTACATACATACTACATACATACTACATATATACTACATGCATGCTACATACATGCTACATACATACTACATACATACTACATACATACTACATGCATGCTACATACATACTACATGCTACATACATACTACATATATACTACATGCATGCTACATACTACATGCTACATACATACTACATATATACTACATACATACTACATACATACTACATGCATGCTACATACATACTACATGCTATATACATACTACATATATACTACATACATACTACATATATACTACATGCATGCTACATACATACTACATGCTTCATACATACTACATATATGCTACATACATACTACATATATACTGCATGCATGCTACATACATACTGCATGCTACATACATACTACATGCTACATACATACCACATATATACTACATACATACTACATGCATGCTACATGCTACATACATACCACATACATACTACATACATACTACATGCTACATACATACTACATATATACTACATGCATGCTACATACATACTGCATGCTACATACATACTACATGCTACATACATACCACATATATACTACATACATACTACATGCATGCTACATGCTACATACATACCACATACATACTACATACATACTACATACATACTACATGCTACATACATACTACATATATACTACATGCATGCTACATACATACTACATGCTACATACATACTACATATATACTACATGCATGCTACATACATACTGCATGCTACATGCATGCTACATACATACTACATACATACTACATGCTACATACATACCACATATATACTACATACATACTACATACAATACATTCATACAATACATACATAGACTTACAGTACATATGACATAGAGTAACATACTTACCAATACTTGTCACATTGTTCCCCGAAGCCATTGTCTTTTACGGAATAAATATTAACATAACAAACCACAAAAATACTCACCCACGATCCGAAGCAGTCCACGAGTGTGTCCCACGACGATCTTGGGTAGAGAACTGCAGCATCAGCTGTTGCTGCCGTTCTCTACGGGCTGCAGGAATCCAATGACGGAAGGTAGGTATCCTTCCGCACTGTATTCCTCCGCCACTTAAAAAAAAAAAAAGTCCCTAGTCTCACTTTATGCCATTGCTGCGTGGGAATTTATAAATAATATTTATTCCGTAAAAGACAATGGCTTCGGGGAACAATGTGACAAGTATTGGTAAGTATGTTACTCTATGTTATATGTACTGTATGTCTATGTATGTATTGTATGAATGTATTGTATGTAGTATGTATGTAGTATATATGTGGTATGTATGTAGCATGTAGTATGTATGTAGTATGTATGTAGCATGCATGTAGTATATATGTAGTATGTATGTAGCATGTAGTATGTATGTAGCATGCATGTAGTATATATGTAGTATGTATGTAGCATGTAGTATGTATGTAGCATGCATGTAGTATATATGTAGTATGTATGTAGCATGTAGTATGTATGTAGTATGTATGTAGTATGTATGTGGTATGTATGTAGCATGTAGCATGCATGTAGTATGTATGTAGTATATATGTGGTATGTATGTAGCATGTAGTATGTATGTAGCATGCAGTATGTATGTAGCATGCATGTAGTATATATGTAGTATGTATGTAGCATATATGTAGTATGTATGTAGCATGTAGTATGTATGTAGCATGCATGTAGTATATATGTAGTATGTATGTAGTATATATGTAGCATGTAGTATGTATGTAGCATGCATGTAGTATATATGTAGTATGTATTTAGCATGTAGTATGTATGTAGCATGCATGTAGTATGTATGTAGTATGTATGTAGTATATATGTAGTATGTATGTAGCATGTAGTATGTATGTAGCATGCATGTAGTATATATGTAGTATGTATGTAGCATGTAGTATGTATGTAGCATGCATGTAGTATATATGTAGTATGTATGTAGCATGTAGTATGTATGTAGCATGCATGTAGTATATATGTAGTATGTATGTAGTATGTATGTAGTATGTATGTAGTATGTATGTAGCATGTAGTATGTATGTAGCATGCATGTAGTATGTATGTAGTATTTTTTTTTTTTTTTTAACATTTAACACATTAGCCGGATGATGGGACTACTACTGTCCCATCTTTGGCTAATGTGTCAATCACTGTCATGGTAGCAGGCATCGCCAGATGGGACTTGTAGTCCCATCGGACGATGCTTGCACAGACCCCCGGACATCAGCACAGCCCCCCGGCAGGCCGGCACAGCCCCCCACAGGGTGCACAGACCACCGGCAGGCCGGCACAGCCCCCCGGCAGGCCGGCACAGCCCACCGGAGCCTGCACAGCCCCCCTGGCAGGCCGGCACAGCCCCCCGGCAGGCCGGCACAGACCACCGGAGCCTGCACAGACCCCCTGGCAGGCCGGCACAGCCCCCCGAAAGGCCCGTACAGACCCCAGAGAGGCTGTACAAGGGAAAAACAGGATTTTTCTTATTCCGATACCGGAAGTCCCATAGACTTGAATGGGACTTCCGGTATCGGAATCGGCGATACCGATACTTTTTTTTAAGATCGGCCGTTCCATTCCGATCCGATACTTTGAAGTATCGGACGGTATCGCTCAACTCTAATTGGCCACGGTCACAGATAGCTCCACTCAGCTGCCGTCACACATGTTATGAAGAATCCAGAAGAGACTTTGATTTCTTTAAGAATTTTTGTTGAATGCATACAAACAGCAGCAGGTAAAAAAGACTTTGTTCAGACAGGCTGAAAGCAACATGTGCCTCTAATGAAGCCAAAATGGAGACTGAGACACAGGGGGAAGAAGGAAGTGACATCACACCCAGAAGAGGGAGACAGGGAGACAGAAGGGACAAACTTCATGGAAGGGAGGATTTCAGCTATGCAAAACACAGGAACACATAGCAACAATAAACAATATGAGAGTCTGTAATACAGCATGTAAAATGTACAAGACAGTCTGTAAAATGTCTCATTCATGAGACATAACAATCTATAGATTTCATAATTTTTATGATGTCCTCTGGAGATGTCACTGTAGGCATGAAAAAACAAAAGGAAAAAAAGTGTGGTGCCCCTGAGGCTTAGTCACCACAGAGGTACTGCACCTCCTCCTGAGGTGTGGTATCCCACCATCCAGGTAAGGTGGGGACTCCTGACCACGCTCCAACACCTGCACCCCCACACCACAAAGTAGTGTAGCAAAGCACCTTCGGCGGCTCCCTGCTTGGAGTATAGCAAAGCACCCATTGGTGGCTCCCTGCTTGGAACACAAAACGTGCTGGGAGGTGGGTGGAGTTAGATTACATTACAAGGAGCGGGAAGAGTTTAGGATGAGAGGTCAGTTGGTTAGAGAGTTGGAGAGAAGAAGATCCCTGGAGAGAGGGATAGATGGATGGAAGTGCTGCAGAAGATCCCAGTGACCTGGGTCTGCTGGCACGGGAAAGGAAGAGAGAGAGAGCAACATAGAAAGCCTGATTCTCCATAGAAAGAAATATTAGTATGGAACGTGAGGAGTAAAAGAGAACAGAGGACGTGGGTTAGAAGAGAACCCTTCCTAGAAGTTCCAAGCGCAAGGCCGGGGCCCGGTCCCCGAGGTTGTATGGATACTAATGGTCCTGCAGCAGACACCGGAGGAATAGAAGTAGTGACCACTTTATTCCCACACAAGACTTGAGGGCACAACAGCAACATTAGAGTGAGCCGGGACATAGTAGCAAGTAGTCCCCGAAGCAGGCTACAGCTGTCTGCCGTACAAGTAGAGTTCATAAGAATATCGGACAGGAGGAACTCCAGTGTAACTCAGTACTAGGAGTACTTCATTTAAAGGCGCTATAAGAGGAGACGTTCAGAAAGGCACATGTTGGCGGAGTGTTGGTAGGGAGTATTCCATCTGACCTGGAGGTTGACTGAGTCCCTGACCCGGAGGACACGGCACGGAGGCGGGCACCTGTTTGTACAACAGACTGTGAGTAAAGCTTTGGAACTTCATGCCCTGGTGTCCTCCACTTATTCCCTGTGCCATCCCGACTAGCACAGCCGCCACCTCTGCGCCTGACACTACACCATCTAAGTGTCACTTCACCTACACTGCCCTAGGACTCCAGCCCTGCCTGTGGAGGGCTATAACATCACTGCTGCACCACACCATCTGTCCCAGAGGATCTGTCTGCAGCATTGGCTTGCATCTTCATTGCCGAGCACCACAGGTGGCAACACGAATCACTTATAAACTTTCATCACTATAAGCACACTGCAACAACCCCCTTTACAATGGGCGCCCAGGGCCACGGGCCGGGTTACAGCTGCCGTGACATCTCCCATTGGAGCTCATCGGGCCCGGTACCGAGTACCCCACAGCCCTGGGTGTGAGGGCGACCCTCAAGCTTGCAAGTAATAACAACAACAACAGTTGTAATCCAATTGGCATGGTCCAATCTTCAGTTGGAGGCATGAAGTCCTCAACAGCGGAATAGACTGAGTCCAAACGTAAACCCATCTTCAAATTGGGGAAGCTGCAACGTGCAAACACTACAACCAACCCAACAATCCGCTGGAGAAAGTTCAAATGTTAGAATGTTCCAACACAGCTACAGGAATATATGGCGGTAGGCTCCCCGCCGTGAACTATGTCCATAAACAACGACTTTCATGTGATGTCTTCTGACCATCTTGAGAAGCACTCAAAGCGGAGAGACATCAGTTTCAATTTTGGCAACACAAAAGTGTAGTGGGTAGAAAGGATTGGTCTGATCTCTTTGTCAGACTCTGGTTCCACCAGCTCGAAAATGTTGTTGAAGTCCCTTGAACTGGAATCCTCGTACAGGAGCCTTGGAGGTGACACCCATATGTTGTCATTGAGTTTAGACGCGGCTGTGAGTCTTGTCCCTCGGTCAGCTGGATTCATGTCAGTAGGGACATAGTACCACTGGTCAGGGGTAGAAAAGCTTCTGATGCGCTCTACTCTATTACTGACGTAGACATAAAATTGTTTTGTTTGGTTATAAATGTAGCCAAGTACCACTTTACTGTCTGTGTAGAAGGTAAATGAATCAATAGCAATGTTCATTTCGTCCTTTATAGCTTCAGCTTACTCCACTGCCAGAACGGCGGCACAAAGTTCGAGTCTTGGAACAGAGTGAGCAGGTTTCGGGGTTAGTTTTGCTTTACTGAGGATGAATGCACAATGCACCTTGTTACCTTCTTCCAAAGTTTTCAGGTAGGCTACGGCAGCTATAGCCTCTGTAGAAGCGTCGGAGAAAATGTGGACTTCTCTTCTGATGGTGGCTGAAAGGGTGCCTGGGGAATAACAACGTGAGATTTGGAAATGCTCTAAGACCTTCAGAGACTTCTTCCACGCCTCCCACCTTTGTTGTTTCTGGGATGGTAGCGGAGTGTCCCAATCTGTACTCTCGGCGGTCAACTGTCTCAACAGTATCTTGCCTTGATTGGTGATGGGTGTGATAAACCCGAGAGGATCATAGATGCTGTTCACAACAGATAGGACTCCTCATTTAGTGAAAGGTTTATCGCAAGCTGACACCTGGAAAGTGAATGTGTCCTGATTAATATCCCAAAGCAGACCGAGGCTACGTTGCGTGGGAGGAACGTCAGAACCCAGAACAAGATCCCTTACACCAGCAGCGTGATCCTCAGATTGAAATGCTTTCATTATCTTTTCATGGTTGGAGATGATTTTGTGGAGTCTAAAGTTCGCTGTTGACAGCATTTCCTGAGTCTTAGAGAGCAGATCGATAGTCTCTTCACTTGTGGGAAGAAACTTAAGCCCATCATCTACGTAGAAGTTTCTTTCCACAAATAGACGAGCATCAGACCCATACTCTCTCTCACCTTCCCGTGCTGTCCGTTTTAGTCCATAGATGGCCACTGCAGGCAAGGGGCTGTTCCCGAAGACGTGCACCTTCATCCTGTAGTCTATGACCTTGTTGCGGACATCGTTGTCTTTGTGCCATAGGAATCTGAGGTAGTTTCTGCTGTCTTCTCTCACGGTAAAGCAATGAAACATTTGTTGAATGTTGGCCATTACTGCGACAGATTCTTGTCTGAAGCGAATCAGTACTCCTATAAGTCTGTTGTTTAGATTAGGACCAGTGAGGAGCAGGCTATGTAGGGAGATGCCTTCATACTGAGCACTGGAGTCAAACACCACTCTAATTTGGTCAAGTCTACGAGGATGGTAGACACCAAAGGATGGAAGATACCAGCATTCTTCACCTTCATTTAGCGGGGGTGCGGGTTCCGCATGACCTCTATCGAAGATATTCTGCATTAAGTCAACAAAATGTTTCTCCATCTCCGGCTTTCTCTTTAAGGTGTGTTTTAGGGATGAAAACCTTGCCGCTGCATGTTGCAGATTATCAGGTAGCCTTGTTCTTGGAAATCGAAAAGGTAAAGGTGCTACCCAGCTATTTGAATCATCTTGGGCGAATTCCTTTTCCATAGTCTTTATAAATTCTTTGTCCTCCCTTGCAGGTGCTAGCTGGTTGTCTTCTCTTGTAGAGTTGAACACTGTTGACCCGAGGTCATCATTACGGGACAGGAATATGTTTGTGTCGTCAGAGGTTTCTTTCTTCCAATTGTTGTCGCTTATCTTCTCTTTCACCCAGTAAAGATGTGGGCATGGTTGAAAGTAAGTGCTGCAACCATTCATTAGGACGTGAGTCTAAAATGAGGAAATCCTCATGGGTCTCTTCATCTTTTCTATACTCACATTGCCTATGATAACCCAGCCTAGGTCAAGGCGTTGAGCAAATGGAGCGTCGTGTGTCCCGTTGATTTGCTGACGTACCTTGTGAAGTCGCAGAATGTCTCGGCCAAGCAGGATCACGATGTTTGTGCTGTTGTCGAGAGCTGGTTTCTTGCCTGCCAAAGTCTTTAGATGAGGGTGATGGAGTGCAGTCTCTGGAGTTGGAATTTCCTCTCTGTTGAACGGTATCTCGTTGCATTCGACCAGAGTGGGTAAGGGTATCTCCACATTGTTCTCAAGAGAAGACACCATGAGTCCATTGGCTCTACTCCCATAAACTTCCGTAACACCACTGCAGGTGCCTAGGGAGTAGGGGTGAGAGCTTCAAACATATCAAAGAGTTCTGACTTTGCAAGTGACCGGTTGCTCTGATCGTCCAGGATAACATACAACCTTGCGGGGTTTTCTCTGGTCGACCCTTGGGATACACATTCACCAGGCATATCTTCGCACACGACTTGTCCCAGTGGCCTTCTCCGCAGACTTCTGTGCATTAAGAAGATATTGAGATAGAAGTCACTGTTTGAACAGCATCCTCCCCACCTTGCCTTGTGGTGGGGGGAAGGCATAAGCTGTGCAGTGTTAGATTGGGATGGACGGAGCGCTTGCACATGCTCCTCACTGTCACACTCTAAACACTTAATAGATATTTTGCAGTCCTTAGCAAAGTGTTCAGTGGAAGCGCAGCACCTGTAACATGTGCCAAAGTTCTTCAGAAGCTCTTTGCGTTCCTGGAGTGGTTTCTTTCTGAAGCCGATACACTTCTTTAAGGGATGAAGTTTCTTGTGAATGTGACACATACGATTAGGATTCTCAACCTTCTCACCTTTGTCGCTCTTATCTTGTGATACTGAAGGTGTGGGAAGAACATTGGTCTTGTTGACGGACATTGGAGCTCAGCGGTTCCTGTAGTTAAGACGTGGACTGTCGTGTTTAGGAGATGAAACAGGGTCGCTGTGTTCTCCATAGGAAAAACTTGGATCAGTCTTACACTGCAATATTTTCGATGAACTCGCAGAAGTAGGAAAATGGAGGGAAGGAGACATGGTTTTCCCTTTTGTATTTTGATCCAAGCATGGCCCACTTATTTTGGATATTGGACGGCATCTTGGAAACTATTGGATTTACCCCATGAGCAGTGTCCAGGTAACTGAGGCCAGACAGGTATGGGTCAGCTTTGGCAGGCTGAAGCTCTAACAGGAGATCACTGAGCTCTTGGAACCTTGTACTGTTCTTATTAGATACCTTTGGAAAATCCCTCTTGAACAGGGCCTTTTCTATGGCCTCAGGACTGCCATAGCTTCTTTCTAGCCTCTTCCATGCAGCGGTGAGACCTGCAATGGGATTACTGATGTGGACGGATTTAAGTCTCTTGACCCGATCCGTGGATTGTGGCCCTAGCCACCTGACTAGCAGGTCTAGCTCTTCAGCGGTGGTGATGCCGAGGTCACTGATTGTGGTGCACTTCCAACCCCTGTAGTTCTCAGGTTTATCATCAAACTTTGTAAGACCGGTCTTAGTTAGATCACGTCGAATCATGTACCTTGCAAGGCCGGTCATATCAGCATTCTCCGATTTTGGACGAACCATTGCTGGCTGGATAGCATTGTTCCTACAGTCTGTGCTTTGACCTGGGAATGCAGGTACATATGGGGCAGCGTAGGCGTTCAGTCCATTAACTGGCTTAATGAGCTTAGTTTCTGCCACACATAGGACTGGAATTGTGTGACTGACCGGAGTGTGGTGACTTGCCTGCATATTGGCCTGCACGTATGTTTCTGTGTATAAGATTTGGTGAGGTGCAGGTTTCCGGTACATTTCGGTGCACAGAGGAGGATCAGGATGCAAGGTTGGCAGCGTATTGTACTGACCTTGGGTGCAGGATGCGGGTAAACACTCTGTGTCCTGTTGTCTCAGGGGAGCATCTGTGTGGTCAGGAAAGATTGCAGGAGCAAGGGTAGCGCTGTATTGGCTATGTACATAGTCTCTAGTACGCTTAAGAGGGTCTTCAGTATCAAAATCACTTAAACTGATGCTGTCTCTTTGGCTCCCATTGATGGCTTGTTCCAGGACCTTTAACCTTGCCATGGCTATGGCGTGTTCGCGTTCCTTCTCTAGGGCCTCTATTTTCATCTCAGTTTCCTTTTGAGTGAAGGCAGCTTGTATTTTAGTGGCCTCGGCTTCTGCACGTGCCTTTACGAGCTGTTCGCTGAGGGTTGAAGATTTTAAGGAGCGTGACTTAGATGATCATTTGACGGTCTGGCCGAGCCAGAAATACAAGATGACATCTCGGCTATTAGCGCGATTCTTGCCTCAGTCTTGGCTTTTATATCGCGCACCATGCTTTCTCTCTCAGAGTTAAGTTTTTGGAAAGCTTGCATCTCTTTGCAGGTAACTAATGGATTAAGTCTCTTTAACACTGAGATATACTGGTCTGCTATTTTTGCATAACGTTGATAATCTGAACACAGTTGTGCAAGGGTTCCCTCTGGTGGTCATTGGAGAGAAGCAGGCTGAGACAGCCTGTCTATGTGACTCAGCAGTTTTTGCCATAGCTCTGCTGTAGCACCGAGAAGATCATGTTTACTGGATTCTAGATTCTCCCTTATTTTCCATGTAGGCTTTGTGGGACATCTAGCCTTCTCACTAAAGGATGGATCAAGTTCTATGCACTCTTCCTCTAACAATGGGTCTGGCAGAGACTGTGTAGTCATTCCTTCAGCCATCCTGATTCACAGGGAGAAGGGGAGCTGTATAGTCTCTTATATGCCGAGAGCGGATGCTCTACAGGAAGTTCTGTAGCTTTATAGAAGCTGTGGGTGGCTTTAGGCTGGGGTCACACTAGAGAGGAATACGGACGAGTGAGAGGCGTTAAAAGCACGCATTACACACGGACAAATGATTCTCTATGGGGCAGCTCCCATCAGCCGTATATTTCTCGTCTGTATTCTACGGTCCGTGCCAATCGCAGCATGCTGCGATTGTCAGTGTACTACGCCCGTAGTACGCCAATGCAAGTCTATGGGTGCGCTAAAAATATGCATTACACACGGACCAGATGTGTGACTTGCGAGAAATACGCACCCAGTGTCCTTTAGAAAAGCCGGCAATTCAGTGCGCGATACAGTAAAATCACACTGACAGGTTTTATAACACAAACGAAAGAATAGATATAGACACATAGAATACATATATATATATATATTTATATTTCACAGAGTTCTTCATAGCAGAATAGCCGCTAATTCAATTGCCAGCTTTTGTCAAATAATTCCCCAACCCGACATGAAATGACACATGGTTTACATACAGTAAACCAATTCATTTCATGTTTTGTATGTCTTTCGTTAGTAATTCGATGAGGGTTGATGTGTAAAATTTGGGAGGTGTAGGTGTTAATTTAAGGGGTTAATTCGTTGTAAAAAAATGTGTGGGCTCCCGCATTGACAAATTACCGGGGGAGCCCACACATTTTTTTACAACGAATTAACCCCTTAAATTAACACCTACACCTCCCAAATTTTACACATCAACCCTCATCGAATTACTAATGAAAGACATATAAAACAAAACATGAAATGAAAGACCGTATATACTCGAATATAAGCCGAGATTTTCAGCCCAAAAAATATTCTGCTGAAAGTCCCCCTATCGTCTTATATTCGAGTCATATACAAAGGGGGTCAGAGGGGGAGGGGGGGCGGGGGTGTCAGGTCATACTTACCCGTCCTGACGCTGTGTCTTGAGCCCCCAGCTTCTCCCCATGCTCTCTCTTCCTGCCTTCAGCGGTCACGTGGTGCCGCTCATTAAAACTCATGAATATGCGCATATTCATGAGTTTTAATGAGCGGTACCACGTGACTGCTGAAGGCAGGAAGAGAGAGCGCGGAGAAGCTGGGGGCTCAAGACACAGCATCAGGACGGATAAGTATAGCGATACTCACCTGTCCTGCGTCCATGGCTGCTTGCTGCTGTCTGTCATCGGTCAGTGACTTCAGACAGCAGAGGGCGCGGTGACGTGGTTAGTGCGCGCCGCGCCCCCTGCAGTCTGAACGTCACTGACTGATGACGTGGCAGATAGCGGTGAGCAGCCATGGACGCAGGACACGTGAGTATCTCAGGTGCCAGCAGTGACACTGGCACCTGACACCCAGCGACGGAGAGGTGAGTATGTCATTTTTTTTATTTTTACATGCAGCAGCAGCAGCATGGGGGCAGCATATGGGGGAACAATCTGGAGCTTCTTCTGGGGTCAGCATATGGGGGAACAATCTGGAGCTTCTTCTGGGGACAGCATATGGGGGAACAATCTATGGAGCTTCTTATGGGGGCAGCATATGGGGGAATAATCTGGAGCTTCTTTTGGGGCAGCATATGGGGGAATAATCTGGAGCTTCTTTTGGGGCAGCATATGGGGGAACAATCTATGGAGCTTCTTATGGGGGCAGCATATGGGGGAATAATCTGGAGCTTCTTTTGGGGCAGCATATGGGGAATAATCTGGAGCTTCTTTTGGGGCAGCATATGGGGGAACAATCTATGGAGCTTCTTATGGGGGCAGCATATGGGGGAATAATCTGGAGCTTCTTTTGGGGCAGCATATGGGGGAATAATCTGGAGCTTCTTTTGGGGCAGCATATGGGGGAATAATCTGGAGCTTCTTTTGGGGCAGCATATGGGGGAATAATCTGGAGCTTCTTTTGGGGCAGCATATGGGGGAACAATCTATGGAGCTTCTTATGGGGGCAGCATATGGGGGAATAATCTATGGAGCTTCTTCTGGGGACACCATATGGGGGAATAATCTATGGAGCATTTCCCAACCTAGGCTTATACTCGAGTCATTAAGTTCTCCCAGTTTTTTGTGGCAAAATTAGGGGGGTCGGCTTATACTCGGGTCGGCTTATACTCGAGTATATACGGTAGTTTACTGTATATAAACCATGTGTCATTTCATGTCGGGTTGGGGAATGATTTGACAAAAGCCGGCAATTGAATTAGCGGCTATTCTGCTATGAAGAATTCTGTGAAATATAAATATATATATATATATATATATGTCTCAATGACATGTGTGTATATATAAAATATGTATTCTATGTGTCTATATCTATTCTTTCGTTTGTGTTATAAAACCTGTCAAAGGGCTCCATTATATGTCCATTTTGCAAGCCGGCGAGAAAATCTCAGCATACGGATGGCATACGGATTACATACGGATGCTTACATGCGCAAAATACGCGACCCCACCTTGCTTACGGATGACATACGGAGCACTATTTAGGGGTCATTCATCCGTATTACGCCTGTAAACTACGGACCGTATTTTGCGTCGGTTAGTGTGACCCCCGGCCTTACAGATGAATCTGGTAAGTCTTTTTTACTATTCTGTCCCGGGGTCTGTGGCTGCAAATATGGCTCTGTGAGATTCTGGATTCTTCATAACGTGTGTCGGCAGCTGAGTTGAGCTATCTGTGACCATGGCCAATTGTAAGTAAGGTGAAGAGATCCAGCATCTCACAGAGCCATATTTGCAGCCACAGGCCCCGGGGACAGAATAATGTCAACAATGCGTTTTACAATTTTTACATTTGAAAATAACTTTTTGTTGTGTCCTAGTCAGAAATTTTTCCTTTTTTGGTCCACATAGCTGTTTAGATTTTTGGGGTAAAGAGCTGTATTTTTTAATGGTCCCTGTCAGAGAACAAATTTAAGTCATTACAGATACTTCCAGAAAAGGGAGTAACAACTTACAATCTAACCAGTTACCTTCACAAGACCCCTTGTGCAGCTTTATCTACTTTGCCTATTTTAATACATATTATGAAGTGAAGTTTATGAAAGTCATCGTTTTGGAAACGTGATGAAAAAGCAAACGCAAAGCATGGTTTCCTGCCGCTGGACAATGGCGTGCCGCCAAATGGATATCAGCCAGGTAGATGACAATATCTATGACATGTCTCCTGTCTATGAAAAGATAAAATCGTGATAAGAAAGATGATCGTGAGATCTCCAGTTCGAGACCTTCAGGGACAAATATATGGTAAAAGTTAGGAATCTCATAATTTTTTAAGACTAAGACACATCCTATAGTTCTCTGAAGTTCAGCTCTGTTATGGGACACCAGAGAGGAGGTGTGTGTGTAACTTGTGCTAATAAAAAGCCAATGCCAATTATTTAAAAAAGATTGCTCTCAGTGTGAAAAATAAGATAATCTTGTAGTTATGATTAGAGATGAGTGAATTTGTTCGGAAAACGATCGCCAAATATAATATCGGCATGAATATGCACATTCAGATTTGTGATTGGAAACACAAGCAAATTTTGATAAAACTGGAAAAAATCTGTAACATTCAGTAAAACTTGCGGAAAAATATGTGCATTGCCACAAAAGTATTTTCAGCACTTTAGCAACGATAATGGTGGTGTATCATGAGCGTTTGGCATGTGCTTGATGAGGGGAGGGGGTTTTCAGAGCTCAGAGGTATGGCATGCTTGTAAATTTTTTTTTCTAACTTTATGTGTGCACATTGCGGCTAGCCAATCAGGGCGCAGGAAACAACCACAATGTCCTGACAAAACGGCTTCTGTCATTGCGGACATCTTGTTTTAGCTCCATTTTGTCACTAGCACAGCGCAATGAGGTAGCTCCTGACGCTGGACCTGGGTGCTGATAGATTTTAGCTAGTTAGCTAGGTGGTTGTATATCAGTCAGTTAGTGAAGCTAGCTAGTGTCCAGTGTGGCTGTTAAATCGACCTTTCAGCAGTTTTGTTTTGTGCCATTACTGAGGTCCACAGACAAAGCCAGTAGGGCACATGTCCTACAAGTGTGTTGTGTACTGCTTCTGTTGTGCTCCATGCATGAATATAGCGTTCTAAATCATATTTTTTTAGTTGCTAAATATGATTAAACTCGCCATATCCCACCTTGTCATTTAGCGGCAGTGACATTGTTCTGTGATTTGAGCTGTTGCAAAGTAAAACAAAAAATTTGGACAGGTGAGAACGTGATTCAGCACGCTATATCTCACCTTGTCATTTAGGTGTGGTGAAATTCAGCTTTGTGCAGAGCTCATGAAGAGTAAAAAAAAAAACATTTTTTTGCGGTTACAAAAGTGATACAGCACGCCATATCCCACCTTGTCATTTGGTGGCAGTGAAATTGTTCATTGGTTTGACCTGTTGCACAGTAAAACCAAAATTTTGGGTAGTTGCTAACGTGATTCAGTACGCCATATCTCACCTTGTCTTTTAGTGGCGGTGAAATCGTTCTGTGTGCAGAGCTGTTGCACAGTTAAAAAAAATATTTTTTCCCGTGACCAACATGAGACAGCAGACTCGATCTGAGTTTGAAATTGGAGCATATATTCTATTGTATACAGGCCTCTTCCACAGTAAAAAAAAATACTTACTTCTGTTAGTAACGTTATACAGCAGGCTAGATGTCAGTTTGAAATTTTTGTGTGCTGATATTGTAATCCATACAAGGGATTAAAAATCAAAATCCACATGCTACCTAAAACATTCTACATTTAATCTTTTCATTCTATGGTGCAGATATTGCTCTCTATACAGGGGTACACATGATTAAATATTAATTAAAATATGAATTTGTTACTATCGTACTCCAAACGTTTGGCCACATCTGAGTTTGTAATTCTTTTGTGCTCAGATTCTGCTGTATCCAAGGCTCGTCCGCAGTAAAAAAATCTATTTTTTTCTGTTACTGCCTGTCATGAACTGAGGGTGTGAGGTTGCCCCCAGTTGTCGGGGATTTATTATATCCCACCAATTGTCACAAATTTACTATTTTATTAGTGATTGTGATTACATTCCAGAGGTTTTCAAAGGGGTTCAGGTCTGGAGAATGGGCTGCCCATAACAGGGTTTTGATGCGGTGGTCTATTAATTTTTGCCAGAGCTTGAATATTCCATGGATTGGAATCGGAGGGCGTATACCAGACGTTCACTGTTAGTTTCCCAAAAACCAACCTAGAAGTTGAAGCAGCCGTCACTTCGTCAATCAATCGTTGGTCAATTGCTTGTCCTGACGACTGGAGGCAGCAGAGTTGCGTTCCCTTGGCAAGCGGAAACAGCAGGTGGATCTGCGTGACACCCACCCCCCGACTGTGTATTCTTTGACAGTCAGCTTTTGTACAGGTATGTTATTTTGACAGGTTTTTAGTTCAAGGTTGCACTCTATCACGCCAAAGCATGTCAATGTGAAATATATGAAATATGAGTAGCAATACGGCTTTTGAATATTAGGAAAAAATGAATGAGACGCTTTGCACAAAATTTGGCCAAATCATGCCTGCCCATCAACCAACGTCAAAGTGGTCTCATAAGTCTGATGGGTCCTTAGCTAATGTGAACACCTCTCTAAGGCTGATGTCTGAATTCCTGGGTGAATGTGGACACCTCTCTCAGTAAAGTCTGCATTTATGGGTGGGTAGGAACCTCCTGTAATTAAAATCACCACATGGTGAAGGGCAGAGTGCACTAAACATTGCTGGAGCAGGGGCAGATGGAGATGTGACTATGTCCTGAGAAGCAGACTCAGAGGCCAGCCTTGCCAGCTTTGTTTTGGGTCCATATGTTTAGGCCTATTACTTATCACTAACCCTCCAAAAATATTACATAGGCTGATACATACAAAATCGACATTTATATACAAGTATAGGTGCAAATGACAATGTGATTAATATAAGCGGTAATAGGCGGTAGAAAAGACAAAATCATTGGAGGAAAATTCCAATACGTAATAAACATGGTGACAATGCAGTAATAAAATGTCAGTATATAAAGTGTGTGATTATATGCCAGATAAGACAATTAATGGGCACAAAAATATTACTCTGCAAAGTGCAAGGTGATAGAACAATTTCCAAAATCCAATTAAATGCAGAAAGGGAACGGTGCTAGTTTTTTTTACAGATAGATATATATATGAGTAATGTTCATCTGTAGCATCAAGTGACTGAGGTGTATAGCAAATAGTACCTATAAATGGCCACCAGAGGGCAGCTGAATATCACAGTGCTGGAGCAAAAAAGGCTAGACAGGACAAATGGTATATTATTAAGAGTCCTAGGCAGATTGTCATGCAGATCCATTCTCAGCCCATAGTCCTGAACAGATCATCGGAATAAGTAATCGGATCGCATTTTATTTAGCTTCCTATGACCCGTGCTCCCATATAGATGACTTAGGTGGGACGATACTGAGATTCCATTTAACTACGATTCCCTTTAACTACTTCTTACAAGGCAGGACTTACTCTGTTAATGGAGGATCATACAGCCTTGGCCCTGCTCTTTGTCTCCGTGTCATGGGCCCCTGGCATAACAATATTTTATCACCAGACAGAGTATTAAGCTCATAGGTGCTATGAAACTTCAATTTGCACCATTCATGTCTGTGCCAGGAGCGACCCAAGCGCCCTGCAGGTTCTCTATGCCTGAGCACAAGCTTTCCACAGGAATGTGAACAGGGTCTATATGTCTATTCAAAACTTACTGTGAGCGCTCCTCTATCTGCCATCTTCATGATATCTTCTCCACCCCACAGTGCCCCACTGGGAATATACAGGGTGTGACCAGACATATTGGCTTGTTCTCTTAGTCTTCTCTCAGTGTCTTTATCAGCTAGAGCTGTGGGGGATCCAACCTGGAAAAATGAGGGGACAACAATTTGATGGCTGAGTCCATATTTAGAAGAAAGATGAGGATCTGCTCACTTTTGGCTGATCAGCCATGGCTATCTCTATGGGTATGTTGTGCCTGCAGGTGGTTAGTGACTACTATGCATTCTATAGAGGCAGGCGGAAAACTCTGCTTAGTCTCCACGGACTGGAGGACCTACGAGAAGTAACATCTTTACCAGTAGTGGGCATTCTGGGCACATACAATATATTTCGGGCTCAAGATCACCAGACAACTCAACATAATTGGAAGAGAGAAAAGGATTAATTTGGGCACATTTAGATTCTGCTTCCATTTGAGTCTCCCTAGTCCTCCAGTTCCCAGTCTCTAACTGTAGGACCTCCAGTGACCTTCCTCACTGGCTGCTGCTGTAGGCATATGCTGTACTCCACTGTCCAGTATCGCTACCCCCGGTTCAACTAACTCAAGGAGGAAAACTATCTTCTTTTTGCTCCTGGCTAGCCACTCCTCTAGATTAACCCTTCCGAAGGTTTCCTCCAGTTATGCTCAGTGCCCCATCTAGTGTCCCTTTTCTGGTATTACAACTTACTCTAAATCTCTAACTAACTATTGTCTTGTTGCTGCAAACACACACACATGACATAAATACAGCACACACAGATGTCAGGAATACAGATAATACACAATAACGTCAATATTTACAGGGCTAGGCCCTGACCTCCTTACACAGTCACCACAGAAGACAGCAGTGCTGGTTGTGTCTCAGTTGTGCAGTACAGTGTGTGCTATTCGGTGTGCAAACAGCACCGAAAGGCCGCAAGGGCAAAAAAACTGCCCTGCAGGGGTAAATGTGATCCCAAAAATAGCTGGAAAAACTGTCACTACTCCCTGACCTTATACAGTACTTTCAGCTCGCAGAAGAGCTAAGATATTGAGGTACTACGTAAGAAATGGCCGGAGTGAGCCTCCCAACCCCCTAGAGGAGGCGTGGGCGGAGGCCAACATGACGGGGGGTTGGAAATTAGTGAGGGAAGGTGAAGGGTTAAAGGGGAGGGGGAGCTAGGGGGTATCTAATGCAGGGTCTGGGGGGTGCCCGCCCTCTGTTCCTGTTGTCCCAGCTCCTGAGCAGTCCCACCCTCCCTCCCTCTTTCTTTTGGGTTGGTAGTACGTGATTCTATTTTGGGTCATGGCGGTTTTGGGGGAGGGGGAGTCCTTGAAGTCGGTGGAAATTGGTTTGGGAGACTCTCTGGGTAGGGTCTCCTTCGTTTAAAGGTATGCTGGTCGTGATCTGGTGAAAGGTGGATGGGGAGTTTTCCGTCGGAAGAGGGCGGATCCCCAAGGAGTTTGTGGACAACATCTATTGGTGTGCTGGTGCTCCCGAGCCTGTGGGTAACGGCTGGGAGCAAATGGTCGGAGGTTGTCCACAATATTTGGACTATTTCACCACGATCTTGTGGCTTCAAGGACTTCTCCTTCCAGGGTTAAATTCATTGTACTCATGTTGTTTATGATACAGTGTTTATTGTTTGTTTATTGTTATAATAAAAGGCTGCTGTGGCCATAAAATTCCAAAAGAAATACCGGTGTCTGTGTATTAGTGGGCGCCGAGGTGGGGGTGGTCATTTTATGGTCACGGTGGGGTTTTTGGGGGTAAGTCAAGACGCTTGATATCCCCTTATGAGGTAAATGCTTGACAATACCAACGTCAAGAAATGGCCGGAGTGAGCCTCCCAACCCCCTGGAGGAGGCGTGGGCGGAGGCCAACATGACGGGGGGTTGGAAGTTAGTGAGGGAAGGGGAAGGGTTAAAGGGGAGGGGGAGCTAAGGGGTATTTAAGGCAGGGTCTGTGGGGTGCCCGCCCTCTGTTCCTGTTTTCCCAGCGCTTGAACAGTCCCACCCTCCCTCCCTTTTTCTTTTGGGTTAGTAGTACGTGATTCTATTTTGGGTCATGGCGGTTTTGGGGGAGGGGGAGTCCTTGAAGTCGGTGGAAATTGGTTTTGGAGACTCTGTGGGTAGGGTCTCCTTCGTTTAAAGGTATGCTGGTCGTGATCTGGTGAAAGGTGGATGGGGAGTTTTCCGTCGGAAGAGGGCGGATCCCCAAGGAGCTTGTGGACAACATCTATTGGTGTGCTGGTGCTCCCGAGCCTGTGGGGTAACGGCTGGGAGCAAATGGTCGGGGGTTGTCCACGATATTTGTACTATTTCACCACGATCTTGTGGCTTCAAGGACTTCTCCTTCCAGGGTTAAATTCATTGTATTGTTTATGATACAGTGTTTATTGTTTGTTTATTGTTATAATAAAAGGCTGCTGTGGCCATAAAATTCCAAAAGAAATACCGGTGTCTGTGTATTAGTGGGCGCCGAGGTGGGGGTGGTTATTTTATGGTCACGGTGGGGTTTTTGGGGGTAAGTCAAGACGCTTGATATCCCCTTACGAGCTAAATACTTGACAATACCAACTTCATGTACTGTAACGCTCCTGCCTGTCTCCCTGCACTACAGTCACCTATTACTAAATTACTCCAGATAGCTCTCCCAAGAGCTTTTGAGTTTTTGAGATGATTTATGGTCGATTTGCAAAAGCACAACTCTCACTAGCAGCTGCTCACACTCTCCCTACGCTAGCACTAGCTGTGTTCTGGATGCAATGTGCAGAAAATGGCGGCGGCAGGGCTTATATAGAGCCTATGAGTCATAGGCTATGACTGATCTATGACGCTGCGCAGCCAGCCAATCATTGTAATGCCACAACCAAGAAAGCTGCGGCAATATTGTGATCAGCGTCGGACTGGAGCACCTTGTGCCCACCAGAGAAAATCATTCTTGGGGCCCACTATTTAGCTACATAGAAATAAATACAAGACCACCAATTGTGTGGTAAAACATGCTAATATCAGGGTATAGATGGCTAGGAAAATCCCAGTATATAGCCAGCGCTCCTGTCTAGAGATTCTCATAGATGTTATATATAAATATCTGCTTTATTGAGGTAAAAACATTACAGGACAACTCATTTCAACTCTTACACCCTGGAGTCTTCTTCAGGTCATTAAAAAATAAATAAAAGATTATTTATTTTTTACCTCAATAAAGGAGATTTATATATAACATCTATGAGAATCTCTAGACGGCAGCGCCGGCTACATACTGGCATTTTCCTAGCTATCTATTGTTTTACCACGGATGTCTGAGGGCCTCTTCCGTGTGCCCAGTCGGCCGAGCTGCAGACCGTTTCCCCTTGGATTCCTGTCGGATCCCCTTTCAATGCTTCATTTTGCCTTTGACTAGGTGAGTGCAATTATATAAGCATGCAACTTATACCTAGTTTCAACTGCACTTAGATCGTGAGCGGCGTTGTTTCCTTTTTTTCCCCTATCTTCAGGGTTGCTTGGATTAATATCAGGGTATAATATAAGGTAGTACACATCTCAATTATGTAGCAAGGGTTGGGGTAGCCCCTTCTTGGAATATATAGAAGCCTCCCTGATGGAATATAATGTAGCCTCCCTCATGGAATATAATGTAGCCTCCCTCATGGAATAGAATGAAGCCCTCTCATATAATATAATGCAGCCCCCCTCCAGCTCCATCATTGTTCTCCCTCTCCACCCCCATCATTGTCTTCACCACCTCCATCATTGCCTTCTCACCCCACACCCCTATCATTATGCTCATCACCACCTCCATCATTGCCTATTCCACCATCTCAATTATTGCCTCCGCCCCCACCACCAACATTGTCCTTTCCACCTCAGCCATCATTGCCTTCTCCCACACAACTTCATTTCACACACAGCACCACTCTCACACACAGCACTGCATCAGTCTCTCTCACACACACACACACACACAGAGCACCGCAACACATACACACACATGCACGCATGTGGATCACCCGCAGGGCTGTGGGGTTTACTCAGTACCGGGCCGGTGTCTTAAAGGGATGTGTAGCGGTAGCAGTGACTTGGTCCGTGGCCCTGAGTGTCCATGTAAAATAAGAGGATTGATGCTAAATAAAGTTTATGTTTAGATAAGTTCGTGATGCCACCTGTGGTATCTGGTCAGAGGGGACCAGCGCTGCAGTGCAGATCCTCTGGGACAGATGATGAGATGCAGCAGAGGTGTAATAGCTCTCCACAGGCAGAGCTGTAGTCCCAGGGCAGTTGTAGTAGATGTTGAGGTAGAGTGTGTAGTGTGCAGGCAAAGGATGTAGCAGTGCAGAAGGACTTACACTCGAGTGCCACACTGCACCTGAATATCACTGGTTACTAACGATTTGGCTGGATAGCCAGCAGTAACCAAGCGCACACCATGAGCCTGAGCAAGACGCTGGAACCAACATCTATGCTGAACAGGGCTCGCAGTGGCAGGACCCAAATGGGGGAGCACAGACGTAGACAAGGCTTGGGATCTATCCCGCACAGCGGAAATTCCCGACGCCTAACACAAAGTATTTTAGAGTTAGGTCCCTTACTGTATGACGTTAATAACAGAAGAATTTTTTGTGGCATATGGATCAGACCTTTATAACACACTAGATGCTACAAAGTATTTTAAAGTCAGGTCCCTTATTTTATGACATTAATAACAGAAGATTTTTTATGGTCTATTGATCAGGCTGTAAAGGTTTTGGTTGTTCCTTGCATCCTGTTTTGCCCTTGTCCAAGATGGAGTATGGTTCTTCACCCTGCCTTTGAACTTCCTGTCTGTCCTGCTATTTTAGTCAGGGTCAGGAGATCCTCCTTGCCTGAGTATTTTGTTGCTGTTGGCTCCTGAGCGTCTGCCTGTTTCTTCTGGACTCCTTGCTGCTGCTCTTTATTCGGTGCTCTACATCTCCACGTGCTGCTGCCTTCAGTCCTCTGTGCTGCTCCTTGATCCTGACTGGGATTACCTATTGTCTGGACTTCTGGTGTGGAGCTACTCGCCTCTGGAACTGCTGTGGTCAGAAAGAAATTCTTACACCATTATTTCTTTCTGAACTGTGTTTGTTGGGCTGCGGTGCTGGACTTGAGCTCGAGTTTTCAGGCCTAATGGTACATTTAGCGACCTTCTCCTGCTAACTCTCCACCTGTGTATTGCTGTACTTCCATCTTTAAGTTCTATGTGCATTCTCACTCATATTATTGCTGGACTTCCACATTTAAGTGCTGTGTGCATTCTCACTCATACTATTACTGGACTTCCATGTTTAAGTGCCGTTTGCACTCCTGCGTCATACTACTGCTGAACTGGTTTTTATTAGCGGTCATGCTCCGCTATTCAGTTTATTGAACATTTCTATTTTGTGCTGTGCACTTCGTTACAATTGCAGGAAGATCTCTATTAGTTTTTTTCCACTTCTTACTTTGTTAAATACACTTTAGGCTCAGATTCATTTTATCCCACCCAATCAGATTCCAAAATGCCCACATAATTGTTACAATATACTCATGCCATGTAAAGAATCTGCTGGGATAATGCTGACTGAGACAAAGTTGGATCAGTTGTTCTCTATGATCAACTCCACAAGGGGACATAGAGGCTCTGCAAAACAAGTTTGCTAAATGGGAGGCCCATTTTGGGCAGGCGCTTCAGGATTTATGTAATCAAATAACAGCACGGGGGTCTCCACTTCCAGGGCCAAGGCTGCCGCTAGGAATTTCAGGGCCCCATACTGGCAATATTTTCGGGCCCCCTTGGAAGGTGTGTCAGAGCCCTATTATACTGTTTCTACTTGGTGGAAACTAATGCCACTTTAGTGGTGTGGGACAATTATTTTTTGAAATGTGTGGACTCCAAGTTTGGTCTCTATCTGGTGGGTTGCCTGTGTAAGTAGGGCTCTCTGACAGGCTGGCCTGCACTTACTTTCAGTCAACAACCTGTGTTACTTTCCTTACATTTTTCTACCAATAGTACTGTATGAAACTGAAGTTTGTGCCATCTGAGTGTGGCAGGAAAACAAATTGAAGGTGTTTGAGTTATCAGGGCTTCCAGCTAAGAAGGCTTACACTGCTCTCTTAACCCCCAGGTACTCATTGAAACTTAAATACAAAGCTGTAAATGCTGGCCCAGACTTTAATACCTTGTGCATGGCCCATGGCTGACTGCTGCTGTGCCATTTGCAAATTTCTACTATGGGTCAATTGATGCCACTTTTCATGGTGTCTGCCCCTAATTTTAGCTGCTTGGGAAGCTAATGGCCACGCATGAGGTGTCAGGGTATGGGCCAGCATTTACAGCTTGGTATTGAGGCTTCAATGAGGACCTGGTGGTTAAGGGAATGGTGTAAGGCTTCATAGCAGGGAGACCTGATACCTCATGAAACACCTCCACTTTTTTTTTATCTTAGCCACACTCAGATGGCACAAACATCAGTTTCATACAGAACTATTGGTAGAAAAATGTAAGAAAAGTAACACAGGTAGTTGACTGTAAGTTAGTGCAGGCCAGCCTGTCTGGGAGCCCTACTTCTACAGGCAACCCACCAGATGGAGACTCAACTTGGAGTCTCCACATTTAAAAAAAATTATTGTCACACACCGCTAAAGTGGCATCAATTTCCACAGAGTAGAAACACAGTATAATAAGCCTCTGAAACATCTACTACAGGCAACCCTCCAGATGGAGACCCAACTTGGAGCCACTGTTCTGCTGGTGCAGCGGCTGGTCTAAAAATGTGTGAAATGATTCACATTGCTTATGCCACTTACACTGCTGCTGCTAATGTTTTTGCGATGACGCCTTGACATTCCTGAGGCTCTTACTCACTACAATTATAAGGGGTAAACCAAGTGGAGTTTCTACGGCTGGAGACTTGTGTGAGAAAACGTGGCACAGTGACGGAGGAGGAAGAAGCAGCAGATGTGGTTGATGCGACAGCCGGTGGTTGGCATGGCCTGCTAGTCCGCATTTTAGAGCAATGAGATTCCCACACTACACTAAGGCATGTCATCCTTTGCAGTTTCAAAAAAGGCCCAAACTAGGCAACTCTTGCCGCCCCTGCAAACTACGCACTCATGATTGGTGCTGGCCTCAGCCCCAGTTGGGGCTGAGGATGTAGTGTGTGGCGCCCCCAGGGGTATGGACGCCACAGTGGCTTTGCCTTCTTCCAGGCTTGGAGGCAATGATGGGTCTCTCTCGCAGTCAATCCATACATGCAACACAGTTCCACTCCAGGCCACCAGGGTGAACTCTGAACCAGGATTAAGGGGAGGGGTGCCCTCTGAGGACCAAGAGGAAGGAATGGTGAGTTAGTCTGTGGAGGGTGAAGTGTGCAGATGTGTAGAGAGAAGCTGGAGGAAGAGCTGGGAAAGGAGAGCTCCCTCGCAGTGAGAGCACATGAACTGGAGCCTGGTCTCCACAGTTTTACGGATACTAATGGTCCTACAGCAGATACCAGAGGAGTAGGAGGCTGTAAATGCCCCACTCCCATCTAAGACTTGAGGCACAACAGCAGCTTGGATAGAGAGCCAGGACTCAAGAGAGGAGTCCCCGAGAGAGGCTACAGCTGTCTGCCGTGCAAGTAAGGTTCTTGGGAACATCTGACAGGAGGAACTTCAGAGTAACTTAGTACTGGAGTACTTCATTCAAACAAGCGCTAGGAAGGAGACTGCACAGCCCGTCTGCTGAGAGAGAATCCCTGAGTTGCTTCCAGGCTAGCCTGCTCCGTTACCATCTGTAATCAAGATCCTGGACTGCAGTTATCAAGTAAAGGTACAAAAATTGCACCCCGCTGTGTCTTGTCTGCTTCCTACCCTTACGGCACTGCTACATCACCGTGCCATCCACCTCTACACTGCCCTGGGACTATAGCTTCACCTGTGGGGAGATTTTACACCCTTGCTGCACCCTACCATCAGTCCCAGCGGATCTGCATGCAACGTCGGCTTAACACCTCCCTTGCCGAGTAAAACAGGTGGCATCACGAACTATTCCATTCCATTAACTACATTCCCCCATTACTTGGGTGCCAAGGGCCATGGACCGGGTCACCGCTGCTGTGACACATTCCCCTGACACCGGCCTGGTACCGAGTACCCCGCAGCCCTGGGAGGGCGACCCAAGTGCTTATTGGGGTTGCATCACTTTTTGTCTGACTGTGAAGCTGCAATGTAACCTCCTCGTCTATCTCCTCCTCCACATCCTCTGCTGAGCTACTCAGCTGCATACCTCTCGGTTCACACCAAGAGGGATCTACAACCTCATTATCATCCTCTCTGTTCTCACACTCCTCATCCTGAGAGTCACCCTCCTCCTTTTCCTGCCCTGAAACCACAGTACAGTTTGCATGTGCCTCTGGTATCAGAGTGTCATTAGGATAACCTCCACCCCCGGTGGTTAATATTCACATCTGGTGATGAGGGTCTGAATTCAGCTCGGATCCTACTTTGGCCCGGATCCAACATGAAAAAATTTTGGGCATCAGTGCAGACACTTTCCTCCTCTAGATTCTATGAATCTTCGGACCAGACCTCTGATTCCCATGGAATCGAATGTGTGAACAGCTCTGCAGAATGGCCCATCTGTGGTTTCCGAATGTTAGTTGGGCATTTGGAAATTTGTGATGCAGGGGAAACAACAATGTTTGGAGTGCCACCTCTGAGGATTGTACTGTGTGTGATATTAAGGTGGAGGAAGAGGAGGAATGGAGACTTGATGCAGCGCTTGCCATCTAATGGAGCCATCCAATGGAGCACATTCCCTTTCTGGCCCTCATCTATAAGGCGTACCACTGTAGCCTGGCCAGTAACAGATGCTGTTAGTGGTCATTGGATAGGAGGTGTTTGTTCAGTTGAGCTTTCATTAACATTAGCACCTATGCCATCTACACGTCGAACACCAAACCTATTACCCCTTCCACCATGTCCTCACTTTTTCACACTCATGTTGTAAGTAGCCTTCCCCTCTTGTCTCCTGCTGTTTCACAACCATAGGCCCACAGATGTCAGTCACCTGTCACTAAATGAACAATCACCACTATTTATTTTCTTATATAGTATGCCTGAACAACACTGTTATATCTAATGATTTTAAAGTGGAAATGTGTCCTTCTGATTTGACATTGAAACAGTTTTATCACAAACAATTTTGGAATAGCTAACTGGGCATCTTTGATGCACCACAATATTAGGAATAACGATTTTTATGTGGAAATCTGGCCTTCTGCTTAGCCACTGAAACACAGTTTTAGCATAAGCATTATGGATTAACTAATTGGGCCTCATGTCTGCCCCCCAATATTTGGCCTAATGATTTTTAATGGCCTTCTGGAAATCTGACCTTCTGATTTGTCACTTAAAAACAGTTTTGTCACAAACGATTTGAATTAGCAAATTGAGCATCATTGCTGCACGCCAGTGTTAGCCCTAACAATTTTTAAGTGGAAATCTGGCCTTCTGATTTGTCTCTAAAACTCAATTTTAGCACAAATGATTTGGATTAGGAAATGGGGTCTCCAGAGACAGTTTTTGCACAATGCAATTAGATGCTGGAAGATTGATTTCACTCAGGACAGGATCCTATCTAGCTAACTGACAAGTTCACTTGCAGCACTATCAGGAGTAGCTTCTCTGCACTGTGACACTGAGAAAATGGTGCCAGCAAAACAAGATGTTCACTTTTTATGTGGCCAGGGACATGTGACTTCGGCAGCCAATCACAGAAGTCCTTGTGTCATGACATTGTGGATGGTTACTGTGCCCTGAATGGCTGCCAGATTCAACACACATAAAGGTTCCTCTAACCTCTCCACACACTCCATTCGTCATTCAGCACCACTATCCTTGCCAAATTATAATAACAAAATTATTAATTTTTGTCGACTTTGAGAAAAAATGGTTGTGAAACTGAACTCGAATCCGAATGTGCTACGTTTGTGCCGAATTTGAGATTGACAAACATTTTCCGAACAAGTTCACTCTTCTCCAGTGGCAATATGTGGTCTGGTCATGGTGTGGCGGTATTTGTTCCCTTCGTGTCGTATTCTTCGGTCACTATATGGTAGTAATATATGATCTGGTCATGATGGGGGACTATTTGTTCCTTGTATGAGGGTTTTTTTGGTCACTATGTGGTGGTATTATGTAATCTGGTCACAATAAAGCAGTATTTGTTTCCTGAATATGGTATTATTCGGTCACTGTGTGATGGTAATATATGGTATGGTCATGGTACAGCACTATTTGTCCCCTGGTGTGGTATTTTTTGATGAATATGTTGTGGTAATATGTGGTCTGGTCACAATGTGGCGGTATTTGTTCCTTGCATGTTGTATTATTTGATTACAATGTGATGGTAATATGTGGTCTGGTCATGATGTGGTGGTATTTGTCCCCTCTATATGGTATTATTCTGTCATAATGTGGTGGTAATTGTGGTCTAGTTATGGTGTGGCAATATTTGTTCCTTTTATGTATTATTATTCTATCAATATGTGGTGGTAATATGTGGTCTGGTCATGGTGTGACAGTATTTGTCCCTTGTATGCAAGATTATTCGATCACTAGGTGGTGGTAATATGTCATCTGGTCATTATGTGATGGTATTTGTCTTTCTTGTATGTGGTATTATTTGATTATTATGTGGTGGTAAAATTTGGTCTAGTCATAATGTGGTGGTATTTGTGCCATGTATGTTGTATTATTTGTCATTTTAAGAAATATAAGTGACAGATTACCTTCAAGAAAAATATACCTAAAAAGAGTATTGGATATTTTGACAAATTTGCAAAAGATTAGAGTAAAGTATGGCCCTGACAAAACAGTCTGCCAGTTCGTGGTGGCGGGGTGAAAAAATCTTTTTTGGCTAAAAGAAGCGCTGCTGGCTATGTATGTGACATGGTGCTCGATGGCAACTGCAAGTATGTCATTGATCAGGACATGGTGCAGCAGTGGGCGGTGGGACTGTGGAAGGTTCGAGGGGTGGAGACAGAGCTGGGGTGGTGCCTGTTGAGAGTGTCAAGGGAACCTGAAAATTTTGCCAGTATGGGGTCCTGAAATTGCTGGTGGCAGCTCTGATAAGAAGTGACCAATGTAGACCTTCAGTTAATGCCACGGTATAATGTTAGGCATATAGACACCATTGCTATTCATTGCCTCAGGGCTCCAACTTATACTGTATAATAGAAGTATAGATTTTTTTTTCCTGGATTTGTAGAATAGAATAGTTGTCTGCTCTAAAGCTTACTAGCAGAAGCTAAATGTACCTTCTTATTTCCTCCACTGAATAAATGGCCACAGATTAAATTCCCAGCATCTACATAATACTCATAAAGAAGCAAAAAAGAGAGATTTACCAGTAGATTTGCGGCAGATAAGAAGCGTTCTCCAAATCTTCTGGTTATAGATGGATGTGCCACCTCCACGATCAGATCAGCCGCTCTAGAAAGACGGACAATGGAAAAATTATGAAGGTATTTTTTTTGTCTTCCAAAAGTGACAATTTGTCACAATACACTGCATATTTTTAGCAAAAACATAAAAATCTAGTCTTACAAAGGGAGAAAAGGAGGAAGACATCACAGATTTTATTCATGGAAGCCGGTCAGCTCATCTATAAGTTTTTTCTCAGCTCGGTTCGGACTGAGGGTACCATTACACTTAGCGATGCACCATCGATCCTGACAACGATATGGATCGCTGGTGCATCGCTAAGTGGTCGCTAGTGAGCTGCCACACAGGCAGATCTCACCAGCAACATAGCAGGGGTCGGGGGTCACTACTTACCTGTCAGACGCGGCGATGCTGACGTCCTCCTGCCCGCGTCCACGCGTCGCTCGTCGGCGCCACAGGAAGCCCAGCAGAAAGTGGCCGACGAGAAATGATCCATGGCCTTCTCGCGCGACCAGCGATAACCAGCAGGGGAGCCGGTCGGAGGTAAGTATCAGACATAGCAATATCGCTGCTACGTCACAAAATCGGTGACGTTACAGCGATATTGCTAGCGATATCGCTATGTGTAATGGGGGCTTGAGAAAAAAAATCGCACTTGCCAATGTAAGTGAACCGTGTGCATTCCAATTTTTACACACACATTTCAAGGTAATCACGACATTTCATCAGTCGAGTACAGTAAATTCACAGTCCGAACAGTCAAAATAGCATACATATATACTGTAGATAGAATAGCTAGAAATGCCAGTGAGATATATAATTAGTGCTATATGTGTGTGCAGTGTCGGACTGGGGTGCTAAGGGCCCACCAGTAACATTGACTTTGGGGGGCCCACTTTTCACCTGTGTACAAATATTACACTAGCCTCATTCACGAATTTACCTATATCTCTATATAATAGTACACTGGGTAGTATGGTAAATGAATGATATGCTTTTTTTTCTGTATAGAGTGAATCAAGTGAATTATGCCAAGTACTGCCCATACAGTGGGGTTAGTGGCCCAGATCTGCACAGGGGCCCACTGGGGGATTCCCCTGTTAGCCTATGGGCCTGTCCGAGTCTGTGTGTGAATTTTACTGTAAATGTATTTAGCTAATAAATATATATAAAAATGAATATGTGTATGTGTGTGTGTGTGTGTATCAAGCCACGCTGCCATGGTGACTATGATGTCATAATAGGGTGCCATAGCGACGATGATGTCATAAAGAATGCCATGGCAAAGATGATGTCATAATGGTTGCCATGGCGACAATGATGTCATAATAGGTTGCAGTGATGACGGTTATGTCATAATGGTTGCCATGGTGACGATTATGTCATAATAGGTTACCATGGCGACGATGATGTCAGAATGGTTGCCATGGCAAAGATGATGTCATAATAGGTTGCCATGGCTGCAGTGATGTCATAATAGGTTGGCATGTTGATGATGATGTCATAATGGTTGTCATGGTGACTATGGTATTATAATAGGTTGTCATAGTGATGATAATGTCATAAAGGTTGCCATGGCGAAGATGATGTCATAATGGCTGCCATGGCTGATGGTTGAACATTGCTATATACAGGGGGATATGACATACAAGTATATACTATATACAGGGGTAGATGACATACAGGTATATACTATATAAAGCGGAAATGACATACAGGTCTATACTACATACAGGAGGAGATGGCATACAATTATATACTGTATACAGGAGGAGATGATATACAGGTATATACTTGATACAGGAGATGACTCACAGATATACACTATATACAGGAGAAGATGACATACAGCAAAAATTTATGTGCAATATAGTCATTATAATTTGTTAGAACAAATACACCACAGTTAGTTACTATGAACGGGCAATGTCAGGCTCTTCAGCAAGTAAAAATATAAATACAAGAATAAATGAAAAGTTGGCATGGGATCTCCTTTATTTTTAATAATCAGCTTAAGGAAAGCAGACAGCTGTGAGCTGGTGTTAATATTCAGGGAAAGGGCCAATATCCATGGATATTCCCTGACTATTAATATCAGCTGAAAGTTGTCTGCGTAGCCTTTACTGGTTATTTAAAAGGGGACCCCAAAAATGATATGGGGTCCCCAGTATTTCTGATAACCAGCAAAGGCTAAGTAGATAGCTGCTGGAACACACTGAGAATAGCGTGTATATCCAGCTACTGTGACGAGCAGTGACATCAGCAAAATTACCGCAGGTCACAGCCAATGAACTGCGATAACCTTACTGACATCACCTCTTGTCACGCCAGCAGTGTTCTCGCCCTATGTAGCGAGAGACTCTCCAGTGATTGCAGCTCCGCTTCAGAGAATTGATTCCATAGACTAGAAGAAGAAGACAATGGGGATTGTTGTGGTACGTCGTTGTTTTGGATTACAAAATCCTTTGGATTGTGTTGAATTGGATGCGATAACAATAAAGGAAATTGCCTTCGATTAGAGTGCCAAGTTTTTTGATATTTTCTACAGTTGGTTGGATACCCGACTTGTGCACCTCCCTCTCGCTCACAGAGTGCTGTGTTTTTTTCAATGTTGTTTTTGATTATGGCAGACCCTGTGAATGACTGTATTTAGATAATGAATGGATAAAAGAGGGAAATTGTCTGGGAGTGTTTGCTACAAATAAAGGACTTTTTTGTGTGTATGTTTCTTTCTTTTCACTATGGGGTTAGTAATGGCTGAGTGTGACAAACGCCTCTCCATTGCTAACTACTGGGCTTGATGTCAGCAGACATTAGACATTAGAGAGCTGACATCGACCCCAAATACATAATCCCAATTGCCAACGCACCAGGGCAATTAGGAAGAGCTGTTAGCTAGTGTTTTTAGCCTGGGAAGGGGCCAATTTCCATGACCCTTAACAGCCTACTACTATCAACCAGCAGATGCCTGCTTAGTCTTTGCTGGTTATTAAAAAGGGGGGACCCCACATTTTCTTGGGGGTCCTTCCATTTTAATAACCAGTAAAGGCTACGCAAACAGCTGTGAGCTGATATTAATAGGCGGAAAAGCTCCATGAATAACAGACCCTTCACAGCCTAATAATATAAGCCCACAGCCTTTAGTGCCATATGAAAAGCCCCAAAGATGGCTAGTTTATTATAGTGGGTACAGAAAGTATTCAGACCCCTTTAAATTTTTCACTCTTTGTTTCATTGCAGCCATTTGGTAAATTCAAAAAAAGTTCATTTTTTCTCATTAATGTACACTCTGCACAACATCTTGCCTGAATAAAACAGAAATGTAGAAATTTTTGCAAATTTATTAAAAAAGAATCCCATCTTTGGGATTCTGGCACCATCTTGTGGTGCTACTTGTTTTTAATATATACATGTTTTGTATTGTTGTAATCAACAAAATTTAATATATGTTTTCTGGTATGTATGGTTCTGGAATTGTCATGCATAGTGTAGGACTGATACGTGCAACTCAAAGGGATGACGGGAAAGGGAACCAAACACTAAGGAAGGGGGGAGTGGAGAACCCTAGACATATCTAACATCACCCTGTCTGTCCTTCCGTCCCTATATAGGTTCCACACCTATCACTGGACAGGATACCTAATCCCTGTGTGACTCTGGCGATAAGCCCTGTAGAGGGAAGGACAGGATAAGTGCCAGTCAATCCCACTAACACTAAAGACAGCAAGGATAAATGAAACAAGGGGAACACTAGGTTTCTCAGGATAAAAGGTGTGGAACGAACAAACCAGCTTGGGGCATTCAGCCTCTGATGCAGAAACCCACATCCTTTCCTCTGGACCATAACCCCACCAATGCACCAAGCATTGTAGGGAATGACGTCCCTACCCCCAGCAAACCTGTTTGGGAGGGCAATTTTGGGTTCAAGCTGGATCAGCCTACTTTCAGCATTCCCCACAATAGTAGCCTGCAGCCACTGCCATTGTTGCTGAACCTCAGAAGGAAGGTCAGTCACCTCCAGTGACAACCTCTGCACCTACTCTGCCAGCAAAGCAACAGCATCCATGAACCCAGCAAAAGAAAAATAAGCACAGAAAAAACATTAAAAAAATACGTGTCAGATTTATTTTTTCTTTTGCAAACGTGAACGGCGGGTAATAATGTCACGCACAGTGTAGGACAAACTAAGTGCAACACAAAGGAATGAGGTAAAAGGGAACCAAACACTGGGGAAGGGGGGCCTGGAGACCCCTAGACAGATCTAACATCACCCTGCCTCTCTTACCATCCCTATATAGGTTCCGCAAATATCACCGAGCAGGAAACCTAATCCCTGTGTGACCCTGGCAATAAGCCCTGCATCGGGAAGGACAGGATATGTGCCAGTCAATCCCACTAACACTAAAGACAGCAAGGATAAATGAAACAAGGGGAACACTTAGCTTGAGTAGACTCAGGGGGAAACACCGACGCCCTCCAAACTCTAAAAGCATTCTAGCAGACTGCTACAGCTCCAAGCCTCAACAGAGAAGTTCAAATAGGAAATGTCACCCGCAACTCCCAGTTGGGAGTTATAAACACCCAGGTCCAGGTGTGGACATTAGCCCCATGGGAGGTGGCCACTAGTCTGCAAAGCTAACAACTGAGACCTTCTGCAGACAGATGCAGTGCAATGGTCTGCACCCTCTGGCACATCCGTGATAGGTATACTTATTTCTTTATAACTGTATGCTTCTGTTTGCACTGAACCTGTTACTCTGTCCATGCAGAGAATATAGTCTAGCACATCAATTCATTTTTTTTATATTTGTGCTTTGACTGTGTACAAATTTGTTAGATATAGAGTTAGTGTGGGATATGTGTGAGATTACAGATATTTGGTTAGTATAGGATATGTGTGATTTGACAGATATAGGGTTAGTGTAGGATATGTATGATATTATAGATATAGGGTTAGCGTAGGATTTGTGTGAGATTACAGATATAGGATTAGTGTATGACATATGTGAGATTACAGATATAGGGTTAGTGTAGGATATGTCTGAGATGACAGATATAGGGTTAGTGTAGAAGTGTAGAATATTTGTGAGATTACAGATATTTGGATAGTGTAGGATATGTGTGAGATTACAGATGTAGGGTTAGTGCATGATATATGTGAGATGACAGATATAGGGTTACTGTATGATATGTGTGACTTTACTGATATAGGGTTAGTGTAGGATGTCTGAGATAGATATAGGGTTATTGTAGGATATGTGCGAGATTACAGATACCACATAGGGTTAGTGTAGGATATGTGTGAGATTACAGATATCATAGGGTTAGTGTAGGATAAGTGTGAGATTATAGATATAGGGTTAGTGTAGGATATGTGTTAGACTACAGATATTGGGTTAGTGTAGGATATGTGTGAGCTCACAGATATAGGGCTAGTGTATGATATGTGTGAGATTACAGATATAGGGTTAGTGTAGGGTGTGAGATTACAGAAATTGGGTTAGTAAAGGATATGTGTGAGATGACAGATGTATGGTTAGTGTATGACAGTGGTCTCAAACTGCATTCCTCGAGGGCCGCAAACCATGTGTGTTTTTGAGATTTCCTTAGCATTGAACAAGGTGCTGGAATCATTATCTGTGCAGGTGATTAAATTATCACCTGTGCAATACAAGGAAATCCAGAAAACATGACCTGTTTGCGGCCCTTGAGGAATGCAGTTTGAGACCTCTGGTGTATGATATATGAGATGACAGATATAGGGTTACTGCAGGATAAGTGAGACATTACCGATATAGGGTTAGTGTAGGATGTCTGAGATTATAGATATAGAGTTAGTGTAGGATATGTGAGAGATGACAGATGTAGGGTTAGTGTAGGATATGTGTGAGATTACAGATATGTGGGTAGTGTAGGGTAAGTGTCAGATTACAGATATTGGGTTAGTGAAGGATATGTGTGAGATTACAGATGTAGAGTTAGTGGAACAGAGGTCCTCCTGGATCTCCTGTCAGTGTTTTATTTCATTCAAATGTGGACAGATAGTTTGTGCTGACTCTGATGTACCCTGAGCCTGCAGGATGGCTTGTATGTCTTTGGAACTGGATTGGGGCAGCTTATCCACCATCTGAATTATGCTGCATTGTAACCATTATTAATTTTTCTCTGCCGACAATGTCCAAGGAGATTACCTACAGTACCATGGGCAGTAAACTTCTTCATTATGTTGTGCACCGTGGACAATAGAACGTCAAGATCTCTGGAGATGGACTTGTAACCTTGAAATTGTTGATATTGTTCAAAATTTTTGGTCCTCATGTCCTCAGAAAGTTTTCTTCTCCTCTTTTTGCTCTCTATGCTTAGTGCGGCACACACAGACATACAATGCAAAGACTCAGTCAACTTCTCCCCTTTTAAATCTGGTTTCGTGTGTTATTTTCATATTGCCCACACCTGTTACTTGCCACATGTCAGTTTGAACAAGCATCACATCCTTGAAACAAAGTTGTTTAGTGTTTAGGCTTAATTGTGGAAAGTGCCAACAGGTTTGTCCAGCCCATTTTTGAGGTTGTGTGAAATTGTGTCCAATTTGCCTTTTTTTCTCATTTCTTTTGTGTTGTCCCAATAAACATGTGTATAAAAACATGTGTAACTGCAATTATTTGTCCACACATGATCATAGTAACATAGTTAGTAAGGCCGAAAAAAGACATTAGTCCATTCAGTTCAGCCTATAAAATTCTGTCAGAATAAATCCCCAGATCTACGTCCTCCTAAAGAACCTAACAATAACTGTAAGATACAATATTGTTACGCTCCAGGAAGATATTCAGGCCTCTCTTGAACCCTTCGACTGAGTTCGCCATCACCACCTCCTCAGGCAGGAATTTCCAGATTCTCACTGCCCTAACAGTAAAGAATCCTCTTCTATGTTGGTGGAAAAATCTTCTCTCCTCCAGACGCAGAGAATGCCCCCTTGTGACCGTCACCTTCCTTGGTATAAACAGATCCTCGGAGAGATATTTGTATTGTCCCCTTATATACTTATACATGGTTATTAGATCGCCCCTCAGTCGTCTTTTTTCTAGACTAAATAATCCTAATTTTGCTAATTTCTCTGGGTATTGTAGTTCCCCCATCCCCTTTATTATTTTTGTTGCCCTCCTTTGTACCCGCTCTAGTTCCATTATAACCTTCCTGAGCACCGTTGCCCCAAACTGTACGCAGTACTCCATGTGCGGTATAACCAGAGATTTGTACAGAAGCAGTATAATGCTCTCATCATGTGTATCCAGACCTCTTTTAATGCACCCCATGATCCTGTTTGCCTTGGCAGCCGCTGCCTGGCACTGGCTGTTCCAGGTAAGTTTATCATTAACTAGGATCCCCAAGTCCTTCTCCATGTCACATTTACCCAGTGGGTTACCGTTCAGTGTGTAATGGTGATATTGATTCCTTCTTCCCAAGTGTATAACCTTACATTTATCATTGTTAAACTGCATCTGCCACCTTTCAGCCCAAGTTGCCAACTTATCCAGATCCATCTGTAGCAGAATACTATCTTCTCTTGTATTGACTGCTTTACATAGTTTTGCATCATCTGCAAATATCGATATTTTACTGTGCAAACCTTCTACCAGATCGTTAATAAATATGTTGAAGAGACTAGGTCCCAACACCGACCCCTGCGGTACCCCACTGGTCACAGCGACCCAGTTAGAGAATATACCATTTATAACCACCCTCTGCTTTCTATCACTAAGCCAGTTACTTACCCATTTACACACATTTTCCCCCAGACACAGCATTCTCATTTTGTGTACCAGCCTCTTGTGTGGCATGGTATCAAGCGCTTTGGAAAAATCAAGATATACCACATCCAATGACTCACCTTGGTCCAGTCTATAGCTTACCTCTTCATAAAAACTGATTAGATTGGTTTGACAGGAGCGATTCCTCATAAACCCATGCTGATATGGCGTTAAACAGTTATTCTCATTGAGATAATCCAGAATAACATCCCTCAGAAACCCTTCAAATATTTTACCAACAATAGAGGTTAGACTAACTGGCCTATAATTTCCAGGTTCACTTTTAGAGCCCGTTTTGAATATTGGTACCACATTTGCTATGTGCCAGTCCTGTGGAACAGACCCCGTCGCTATAGAGTCTCTAAATATAAGAAATAATGGTTTGTCCATTACATTAATTAGTTCTCTTAGTACTCGTGGGTGTATGCCATCCGGACCCGGAGATTTATCTATTTTAATCTTATTTAGCCGGTTTTGCACCTCTTCTTGGGTTAGATTGGTGACCCTTAATATAGGGTTTTCTTTGTCTCTCGGCATTTCACCTAGCATTTCATTTTCCACCGTGGAGAAGAAGGTGTTTAATATATTAGCTTTTTCCTCATCATCTACAACCATACTTTCCTTACAATTTTTCGTCAGATCGTCAGTGATCTCAGTGATTTACCTATCTTTCCTGGACAGATCAAAACCAAATTCTATTACAACTGTTGGTCAAGGAATGTGGTCTATCTGCTCATCTGCCAGTGGCCCAAGATCTATGTGGGGCAAACAATCCAAGAGGTGCGACGAAGGATCCAGCAACATATCGCAAATATTGTGAAAGAAAGGGGCGATAGAGAGAAAGGTAAGCCCATCACCTCAATAGCTGCACATTTTTTGGAGCAGCACAAAAGTCAACATCGCGGAATACGCATAATGGTGGTAGACCAGGTGCATGTTAATATCCGGGGTGGCAATGTCACCAAAGAACTTCTTCTCCGAGACACTAAATGGATATTTAATCTAAATAGTATTGCCCTTCAAGGTTTAAACAAGGAACTTCTTTTTTCTGGTTTCTATGGCTAGTTCAAGCCATTCCGTGTTTCTTTTATAATCATTTCTTGACTCATATCCCTCTCCTTTACTTACCGTTTTTGTTTCTTCTTAGGTCATGCTTTCATTGTCATCTACTCTGGATAACACCAATATTCTGTAGAACCATCTTCTTCTATGTTCTCGGACCACAAGTGCATTTTGGATTAATTATGATTCTAGGCTTCAGTATTCTTGTCTTGCATTATGGCAATTTCAAAGTTCATTGGAGACGATCTATCTTGGTCTGAGAATTGAATTTAATCTTGTTCTGCATCATTGCTCTGTTTTTCATTTCTCATTTTTATATATTTTTTACATTTTTTGATACCTCTTTCACAGCACTATGTCATTCAATAGGACTACAAATAGACAAGGAGAATTTCCTGGGACATTTGGTTAATTATTTCCATGCATGGCAAATTAATCTGAATCTTATCTTTTGTGCATTGGTTGAGTTCCACATTTTTCAACACTCATGAAGAGATATGTCTCCCTAAGGACGCACTAGGGTTCTTCACCCCTTTTTTCCTTGGCATCTTATAGCGGTATAAACCAACAATGCAATATTAATGAGAAGGACTTGTCTTAAACAACAGTTTATCAGCATGCATTAGGGATCAATATTCCTCGCATCAGTATTTTGAATGCATTTTGCAATCTAACAATATAATGTACTGTATATACTCGAGTATAAGCCATCCCGAGTATTCCTAATTTTGCCACGGAAAACTGGGTAAGCTTATTGACTCGAGTATAAGCCGTGTATCCATTGTTCCCTCATCCCTGTCCTGGAATGCATGGTTCCCCCATTCTGTCCTGGTATGCATGGCTACCTTGCACCTGTATAAATGGCTCCCCCGTCCTGTCCTGGTATGCATGGCTCCCCGTCCTGTCCTGTCCTGGTATGCATTGCTCCCCCATCCTGGCCTGATATGCATGGCTCTCCCCGTCCTGTCCTGGTATGCATGGCTCCTTATCCCCTATTCTTGTATGAATGGTTCCTATAAAAAAAAACCCATCTTACTCACCTTCCATGTGCCCTCGCAGCATTTCGGTCCCGGCGCCGGCAGCTTTTCCTGTGCCGAGCAATCACATGGTCCGGCTCATTAAGTAATGAAAATTCCCTCAAAGCCTATGGGAGTGGAGAGGCCTGCATATTCATTACCTGCATATGGGACCAACAAGAAGCTGCGAGGGCACGCAGGAGAGTTAGTAGGATGTCTTCTAGAAGCTGGCGGCTGCGGGTGTCACTGGGCGTGCTATAAGAGAAATGAATATTCAATTCTCTTTAGCCACAGCACAGGCTTTAGCCACAGCCGCCGGCTCCTGCCTCTGTCACCCGCTGCTCCCCCTCCTCCGCCGGCTTTTTGGGACAATTGACTCGTGTATAAGCCGGGGGGGGGGCTTTTGACGGTGCGCCGTGCGCGCCGAAGTGCAACATGCTGCATTTCGGCGCGCACGGCGCACCGTCAAAAGTGCGCAGCACGCTACTTTCACACTGGCAGCGCATGATCTGCGCACCCTATGCTAAAGATAGGGTGCGCCGATCGCATGCGTGCAAATGCGAAAGTAGGCGGTGATCCCGGATGGGGCGGGCAGGGAGCCGGATCGGGGCGGGGCTTAACGACGCAGTGCGCAGCGTCGTTTTAACGCCAATGTGAAACCAGCCTAAATGTCTTTTCTCCCCTGGCAAGGTATATATATCCATCATGTGCAACATGAAGCAGACACGACCCCTGAAGAAGCCACGGATGTAGCTGGTGATACGCTTGGGAGTCTGGTCCTCCACAAATTTTCTACTGGCAAAAATGACTCCAAATAGGAAATTTAACATCTTAATACCTCAATACCAGCAGGTTTGAACCCTGATATATTTTTTCACAAATGTTATTGATTTGCTAGCAAGGTTCTCTTGCTCTCATTTTTTTTTTTTTTCTATTTTTGTTATTCTCCTCCATATATTTTCTTCTGGGATTATAACTTCACGTGTCAAACCTTCTGGTAGTCTATAACCAGCTGCATTTTTTGTATCTTAGTATGTCATTACCAACTGCTATCCGACAAATACTGGTATGGTGTTTTGAATAGGGTTATTTAGCCTTTAATTCTTTTTCATATTGTGCATGCTTTTTACATGTTTATGGGTTTAACAATATTGTAAGAGTGCATATTAATGTTCTGCTTTCCCTAATATCTTTGCTTATATAAAAAAATTCTGCTGGTACCATACCCTAATATATTGCCATTTGAATTTTTGTGAAATTCTGTGGAGGTAGGTTATTGCCATATCAAGGGCATAACCAGCTATTGAACCTGTCTTTGGTTTTTTAATTGTTTTATGAGTCCGCCTTGTTACACGTGATTTGTTATTGTTTACATTAATAAAGTACGATTCTTTTACATTTTCTTGGAAGTTCCCTAATTTTTGGTATGCATCTTTTTCTTTTCTACTTACTCCATTGCTATGCAGAACGCTTTAGGAGAACCCCTTCAGTTCAATTGTGAATTAGCGGTGCCCTCTGTTTCTTAGTCTTGCAAATCTTCTTGATTACCGTATATACTCGAGTATAAGCTAACCCAAGTATAAGCAGAGGCCCCTAATTTTGCCACAAAAAACTGAGAAAACTTATTGACTCGAGTATAAGCCGATGGTGGGAAATGCAGCAGCTACTGGTAAATTTCAAAATTAAAAATAGATACCAATAAATGTAAAATTAATTGAGACATCAGTAGGTTAAATGTTTTTGAATATCCATATTGAATCAGGAGCCCCATATAATGCTCCATACAGTTCATGATGGGCCCCATAAAATGATCCATACAAAAATATGCCCCATATAATGCTGCAGAAAAGTTAATGGTGGCCCCATAACATGCTACATATTAATATATGCCCCATATAATGCTGCACAAAGGTTAATGGTGGCCTCATAACATGCTCCATATTAATATATGCCCCATGTAATAATGCTGCTGCTGCTATTTAAAAAAAAAAGACATACTCACCTCTTCCTCAGCATCGTTGGCTTTCTGCAGTAACTGTTCAGGGAGAGGGTGAGCACTAAACACATCATTGCGCCCTCTGACCTGAAAGTCACAGCCAGAGAACCAGGGAGACAGTGCAGCGGTGGAACGGGGACAGGTGAATATGGCATGGCTCATCCTCCCCCAGTCCTACTCACCCTCCTGGCATCTGCATATCAGGCCCTGCTACATCTCAGTACTGGCGTCTGCATCTCTCTTCCTGTCTTCTTCCTGTGTGGTCATGTGATACTGCTCATTAAAGTCATGAATATGAGACATGTCCATATTCATTACTTTAATGAGCGGTGTCACATGACCGCACAGGAAGAAGACAGGAAGAGAGAAGCAGACGCCGGGACTGAGATAATGTCTTCTTCTCCCCCTCCCCCGCCGGCTTTCTGGCATATGACTTGTGTATAAGCTGAGAGGGGCATTTTCAGCACAAAAAAAGTGCTGAAAATCTCGTCTTATACATGAGCATATACGGTATGTTGTGCACCATGGACAATAGAACAATAAGATCCCTGGAGATGGACTTGTAAGCCTAGAAATTCTTGATATTGTTCAAAAATTTTGGTCCTCAAGTCCTCAGAAAGTTCCCTTCTCTTTTTGTTCTCCATGCTTAGTGTAGCACACACAGACACACAATGCAAAGATTGAGTCACCTTCTCCCCTTTTTATCTGGTGTCAGGTGTGATTTTCATATTGCCACCAGGATAGTTGAAGAAGCATCACATGCTTGAAACAAAGTTGTTTACGCATAATTTTGGAAAGTGCCAACAGTTTTGTCTGGGCTATTTTTGAGGTTTTGTGTGAAATTATGTCCAATTTGCCTTTTTTTCCAGTGTTTTTGTGTTGTCCCAATAAACATGTGTATACAAACATGTGTAATTGCTATTGTTTTCTGAGACAAATTCTTCACTTTTTAGAACAATTTGAAGGGTGCCAACAGTTTCTGCCATGACTATATGTGGGAGATTTTAGATATACCCTAGATTAGTGTAGAATATGTTTCCATAGGATATGTGAAGTGAGCGATAAAGGGTGTGCGTAAGATGAGTGTGAGATTACAGATTTGGATTTTGGGTTTGAGTAGGATATGCCACCTTAGAGATACAATTTCATATTTAGAAGTAATTTACAACTTACCGTTCCTCAAATTCATCCAGGTTATGGAGCTGTAGATGTGGCTCGATGCTCGCCTCCATTTTTCCCATTGTCCTATTCCACACAAATGCTAATTCCATGCTACACTTGTCCCCGTCTCGTTGTATTTGCTTCACCAGGTAATTACCTATAGCCATAAAACATACAGTTATATTTGTACTTGTTGCAGATGTTGTGAAATGACCTGTGTTGGGGTTTTGTTTCTTGTCATCAGGGACGATTATTATCATAGTGATTGAGGAAATAATGGGTCCAGATATGTTTGACCGAAGTTTCATAGTTTTTGAGATAGAATGTAAACATAAATCCATCAAGTTAAACCTATACCCTAAGGGTGTGTGCACACGCTGCGGATTCTGCTGTGGTTCCGCAGTGGATTTGTCCGCTGCTGGTCGGCAGCAGTTTTTGCTGCGGTGTACAGTACCATTATTCCCTATGGGAATAAAAAACCGCAGTGCAGACGGTGCGGATTCTTCCGCACGGTTTTCCTGCGGTTTTGAAACCGCAGAACGAATTGACATGTCATTTCTTTCTGCGGATTCCGCAATGGTTTCCTATCTCCACCATTGTGGAGATGGTGAAACCGCAGGGCCAAACCGCAGGACAATCCGCAGATAAACCGCAGGTCTTTTGACCTGCGGATTTTACAAAATCCGCACGGCCAAATCCGCACCCCATTCCGCAATGTGTGCACGTAGCCTAACACTGTATTTTGATCCAGAGAAAGGCAAAAACCCCATGAGGCAGATTCTAATTGCCCCATATTAGAGGAAGAATTCACTCTCGGTCCTCATCACTGTTAGATAATCAGCTTTTCGGTCAATAAACTTGTGGATTACCTGCAGTAAATGGCATAAAAGCTTTAGGTCATTCTAGTCAAATGGAAACTACTTAACAATCCGAACCACTCATCACATACGCCACCAGGACTGGAGGCCAGGCTACAGACTAACTGTAGGGTCAGGTGACTGAAAGATTACCGTAACTTGAAGTCCTGCTGGTAGCGCTGCGCTGTAGAGGTTCAGAAGGGAAAATAACAGTTCTTCAGTTTACAAAGTTTTTTCTCTAAGGCTAGAAGGAGAAAAATGTAATGGATGCCCCCTTTAAGAGATGGCACTGTTAATGCAATTGTAATAAGTAATAATGAAAGGTGATTGGTACCCTGGGAGAAAGTCAAAATGCCTCGAGAAGCCTTGGAGGAAGCTTCAAGGTGAGATGAGGACATGGGTTCTGGTTGTTAGCATTCACAAGCCTTAGGATTCTGTCTAGGATTGGCAAATGTATTAAATAAAAATATTTGCCATAGGGACCCAAACTTTTAGCTACATATGCACAAAAAATTAGAAGTGACAAATTAGATTGAATTAAAATTATGACATGTAAAAATCAGGAATAGGTACTAAGAAAAAGGGGAGTCTGGGAAAACTCTCAAAATATATATAAATATATATATATATATATATATAACAGCGAAGATATCAATTTATATTCTATAAATCATAACTGACCATAAAACAACATTTAGTAATCATAATCTATAGTGCCTGCGCTTTAAGTAAAAAAAGATATCACAGTTGTATAAAAATTTGATGTCAGAGATCTTTTATCACTGTTGGCAACCAAATTTAGGCATACCAATGTAACAATAAATAACACCTGTTGTGCCTAAACAGTGAAAAAGGAGTCTCAAGCTCAAAAGACATCATAAGTAGAAAAAGCAGGTTTTTTTATATCAATCAGATGGGGTATTTATAATGGACCACAAGGTAGTGCTCAACTACCATAGTTAAAGTGCTATTACTTAGGTGGAGAGGGCTTTCACAGTTTACATAAGTAGGAGTAAATGTTGATAACGGGCAACTAATCAATATCCAAATGTATTAAAGGCAGTAAGATCAATAAGGTTCGTAGGGTTATTGATTGGTTTTAGTATCACCGATCTTAACCTTCATATCATCACAGGTTTTAGTATCACCATCACCAAATTTCCCATATACAAATCAAGAGGTTCCAGCAGTGATCTCCAATATACACTGCATGCAGAATTATTAGGCAAGTTGTATTTGAGAGGATTCTTTTTATTATTGAACAACAACTATGTTCTCAATCAACCGAAAAGACTCATAAATATCAAAGCTTAATATTTTTGGAAGTTGGAGTGGTTTTTTTTTTTAGATTTGGTTATCTTAGGAGGATATCTGTTTTTTCAGGTAACTATTACTGTGCATAATTATTAGACAACTTAATAAAAACCAAATATATACCCATCTCACTTGTTTATTTTCACCAGGTAAACCAATATAACAACACAAAATTTAGAAATAAACATTTCTGACATTCAAAAGCAAAAAAAAAAAAAAATCAGTGACCAATATAGCCACCTTTCTTTATGATGACACTCAAAAGCCTTCCATCCATAGATTCTGTCAGTTGCTTGATCCGTTTACGATCAACATTGCGTGCAGCAGCCACCACAGCCTCCCAGACAATATTCCGAGAGGTGTACTGTTTTCCCTCCTTGTACATCTCACATTTTATGAGGGACCACAGGTTCTCTATGGGGTTCAGATCAGGTGAACAAGGGGGCCATGTCATAATTTTTTCTTCTTTAAGACCTTTACTGGCCAGCCACGCTGTGGAGTATTTGGATGCATGTGATGGAGCATTGTCCTGCATGAAAATCATGTTTTTCTTGAACGATACCGACTTCTTCCCGTACCACTGCTTGAAGAAGGTGTCTTCCAGAAACTGGCAGTAGGTCTTGGAGTTGAGCTTCACTCCATCCTCAACCCGAAAAGGTCCCACAAGTTCATCTTTGATGATACCAGCCCATACCAGTACCCCACCTCCACCTTGCTGGCGTCTGAGTCGGAGTGGAGCTCTCTGCCCTTTACTGATCCAGCCTCAGGCCCATTCATCTGGCCCATCAAGAGTCACTCTCATTTCATCAGTCCATAGAACCTTAGAAAAATCAGTCTTACGATATTTCTTGGCCAAGTCTTGACGTTTTATCTTATGTTTCTTGTTCAAAGGTGGTCATTTTTCAGCCTTCCTTACCTTGGCCATGTCCCTGAGTATGGCACACCTTGTGCTTTTTGATACTCCAGTAACATTGCAGCTCTGAAATATGGCAAAACTGGTGGCAAATGGCATCTTGGCAGCTTGACGCTTGATTTTCCTCAATTCATGGGCAGTTATTTTGCGTCTTTTTTTATCAACACGCTTCTTGAGACCCTGTTGGCTATTTGCCATGAAACGCTTGATTGTACGGTGATCACGCTTCAAAAGTTTGGCAATTTCAAGACTGCTGCATCCCTCTGCAAAAAAGTGAAAAATGAGGATGAATGAACTCATGGAGATCAACATCCAACACTGCGGAGACACCATCACATGTTTCTCAACGCAGTGATGCTAGAGCATTGCCCCCATCCCTTATGGGAAATATGCAAAAACATGTAAATCAAGAGCCACGGAGACACCATCACATGTTTCTCAACGCAAGCAATGACTAGCCAGGTCTTTCACCGGGAAGGAACAACCACAGGAAGGCCAGTCTCCAATGAAGGAAACCACCTATGCCAAAACATGGTATCCATCCACAGACAGCTGTTTCGGGGTATTGCCCCTCATCAGTGGGGAGTAGGAAACTGGCTAGTAGGAGCAATGCCTAGTAAAAGACTGTGAAAAATGAGGATGAATGAACTCATGGAGATCAACATCCAACACTGCGGAGACACCATCACATGTTTCTCAACGCAGTGATGCTAGAGCATTGCCCCCATCCCTCTGCAAGACATCTCACAATTTTTGACTTTTCAGAGTCTGTCAAATCTTTCTTCAGACCCATTTTGCCAAAGGAAAGGAAGTTGCCTAATAATTAAGCACACCTTATATAGGGTGTTGATGTCATTAGACCACACCCCTCCTCATTACAGAGATGCAAATCACCTGATTTACATAATTGGCAGTTGGCTTTCAAGCCTATACAGCTTGCAGTAGGACAACATGTATAAAAAGGATGATGTGATCAAAATACTCATTTGCCTAATAATTCTGCATGCAGTGTAGTATGATTGTTATGAACGTAACACACACACACTAACGGGTAACAGAAAGAGGGAAGACCTACTACAGGGAGACGCTGAACCCACATGCTACTGGTTCCTGTTTAGACTAAAAAGACCCTAACTGCACAACTCAAAAATACCACCTTGGACCTGGCTCCCTAAAAGGCCATAGAAGGTTTTCTTGTACCTCCTGAGGTACCAGAGGGAAAGCTGCAACACACTGCCATCAAAAGAAGAGGAAAATGCGAAGGAAGATAATAAAATGCACAGTGAGAAATTTAAAACACAACCAATTAAGGTAGAGAGGGCAAGTTAAGGAGTGCCAAAAATAAACAAAACAAGAATGACCTCCGAGAAAACTAAAGATGTGAAAGGAAGAAGAACTGGGAAGGAAACAAATAGACTCACTGCAAGAATTCAACAAATCTTTACCATGTAAAATATACACGATAAACCAATTAAATTAGGGGCTAGAACGCCTAAACTCAAGTCTACCTAGACATATAGCCACTAAGCAGGGGCTGGCTGGCACTTTTCGGCCTGGGGGGCAATCACAATTCAGTGGCCCTCGAGTTGCAGTGACCATCCGTTTTCCTGCTTATCTCTGGCCATTGCATTAAAGCAGCAGAGAAAACAGGCTTTAAAAACAGGCTGGTATGTAGATATGGGAACAGTAAGGAGCTTGCTGCATAGATATGGGAGCAGAACCAAGCTTTCTCCAGAGATATGGGCGCAGAACAGAGCTTTCTCCAGAGATATGGGTGCAGAACCGAGCTTTCTCCAAAGATATGGGAGCAGAACAGAGCTTACTCCAGAGATATGGGAGCAGAACTGAGCTTACTACAGAGATATGGGAGCAGTACTGAGCTTACTACAGAGATATGGGAGCAGAACTGAGCTTACTACAGAGATAAGGGAGCAGAACCAAGCTTACTACAGACATATGAGAGCAGAACTGAGCTTACTACAGAGATAAGGGAGTAGAACTGAGCTTACTCCAGAGATATGGAGCAGAATCAAGCTTACTTCACTGACCTTAACCTCCAAATTATCACTGACCTTAACCTCCAAAATTCTTGATCACCATATCTACCTTGAGATGTCCTCTCATCTTTCTCTCCCAGACCATCTTCTACTCTACTCCTGTTCTCTTTCTATATCCTTACTTTTGGATTAGAATGGATCATTAACTGGCTTGAAAGACCGAGGGTTAAAAGGGTTATTTCCATCATAAATAGTATAGATGTTCTGTCCTCACTAAATGAAGCAGACTTCATGTAGCTATACAGGCAGCTAAACCGCTGAGTGCAGTTTCACTAGTTCCTGCAAGCTGGATGAAGGGCTGTCTTTTCCCTGAATTCCACTAGCTGGATGGCTGCTATTTTATCTGGCCCCTGCAGGAAGGAAGACTCTTCTTTCTCTGAGTTCCCACTAGCTGGCTAGTTGCTGTTCACTGTTCTATCCTCACTAAATGAAGCAGACTTCATGTAGCTATGCAGACAGCTAAACCACTATACCGGGGTCCAATAAGGAGACTGTAGGTTAAAGTTGTGCTTTCTTGAACGTGGTGGTATACTGGGGCGGTGAAACTACAATGCAAACATATAAATACACTCAGTCAATACAGGGTTCATTGGAATACATATATACATTACAATCAACATCTGCACTACTAGCTGAGCAGGGGAAAACTAACTAGGCAGGCTAATATGGGACAGAAATTAGATACAGGAAGTGTGATTACATTACAGCAATGCTGTCACAAGGGGAGAAGAGAAATGAGATGCTTCCAGGATGCAGGCTGAGGGAAAATGGTGGACTGGAGAGAAAATGGGGGCTGAACTAACCATAATCCTTTGCAAAAGGCTACCAGGGTGCATTACAACCTTACCAGAATGCATTGCAAACAGAGGGAAAAGGAGATTCAGAAAGTGAAATAACACACAATAACACTGCTGTTATGACTCTGGTCACTAGATGGAGCCAGAAAACACTGAAAACATTCAACAAGCAGATAATCAGGGATTCTGAATTAAATGTTGGAGTCAGAACACTCCCCGTCTGGCATCAAACGGATGTCTCTATTCTTTTTCACCAAAGACAATAATAGGACCAGCTCAGTTACTGGTCTGGAGAATGTCTTAAGTTCATTCCCTTTGACCATCCTCAGTTCGACTTTGCAGACGTTGCCATCCTTACTCGGGAATGTCACTGTCACTGTCACTAGACCAAGTGGCCACTGGTTCCGATGGGCTTGACAGTCTTTCACAAGGGCGAGGTCAACAATCCTCAGGTTAGGCCTGGTAGATTGCCACTTTGTCCGTGTCTGCAGGGTAGACAAATATTGTTTGCACCACCTGTCCCAGAAAGTATTTGGAAGACTTTGTACCTGTCTCCATTGGCGCTTGTACAGGTCCTTAACGTTGAATCCTCCTGGAGAGGCACTGGATAGTCCTATTTACTGGGTGAGGAGACTAGCTGGAGTCATTGTATGAAGTGTTACCTGAGGGTGGATTTCAGCATCTGAGTCCTCTCCCACTAGTTCAAAGGTGTCTGGAAAACGTTCCTCAGTGTACAGTAGTTTTGGTCCTGAGAGCCATGTTGTGCTTCCCAGTCGACTTGCGTCAACTGCTCTAGTTGCATGATCTGCAGGATTTTGGTCCGTGAGAATGTAATGCCACTATTTTGGATGAACTGATCTCCTAATTCATAGCACTTGTTGACATAAACGTAGAATCGTCTAGTTCATTGTGGATGTATCCCAGGACTGTTTTGCTGTCTGAGTAGAACTTGGCTTGTGTCAGATCGATATCCATCTCGGATGCGATGAACTCTGCCAACTCGACGGCTAAGGCTGGTTTCACACTTGCCTTTTTTAGCGCTGTGCCTCATGCGCTATCGTGCGCATGCGCATTGCTCCCCTATCTTTAACATGGGTACGCATGGTCTAGCGCATGCATGCGTTTGTATGCGTTTTAGTGCGCATGCGTTTTTTTGTAGTGTGCGCCTAGGCGCGCCGGACGCAACCTGTTGCATTTTTGGTCCGTCCGACCTGTCTCAAAAAAACGCATGCGCAAGTTAGCACACGGAATGTGCAAAAACACAGCATTATAGTCTATGGGAATGCACGCATGCGCTAGGACATGCACACGCATGTGTTTAAAATCACATGCGTTTTTTGATTTAACATGATGACAAACTGGTTAAATCATATGTGCAAAAAAACAGCAACCGCATGATTTGTTTGGTATGCGCACGAGGTGCAGCGCAAAAAAACACTAGTGTGAAACTAGCCTAAGACTGCAGCACAAAGCTCTAACCTTGGAATAGTGTGCTCTGGTTGTGGAGCAAGTTTGGCCTTCCCCAAAACGAATCCAATGTGGCTCTGACATTTGGAGTCTACAGTTTTGAGAAAGCCAAACCAGCAATTGCTTTGACAGAGGCATCTGCAAATACATACAGTCTTTGGCTTTGTATTTCTGTGTATGGTCTTGGAACATTCAGGCTGGAGAGGGCTGCTAAAGAGTTCTTCCATACTTCCCATTGGATTCTCTTATCAGGTGGCAGAGGTGCATCCCAGTCAGATGTCTCCTTAGTTAAGTCTCTTAGTAAGACTTTGCCTTGTATAGGAACAGGAGCTGCAAAACCCAAGGGATCATACAGGCTGTTGATGGTAGACAAGACACCTCTGCGTGTGAAATGCTTTTCTTCCTGGCTGACCTGAAAGGTGAAAGTGTCTGACTGTAGATTCCAGAGAAGCCCGAGGCTGAGTTGCTTTGGTGTGGGGTCTGACCCCAGGTCCAGGTCTCTGAGACCGTTACACAAGTCTTGTGAAGGGAATGTTTTCATGAGTTCTTGGCAGTTTGAGTCTTAATTCTGAATATTTTTCTGGCAGTTTGAGGCTATTTTGTGAAGCCTGAGGTTAGAGCAAGCAAGCATCTCTTGAGCTCTCCTGAGAAGACTGATGACAGTCTCATTTGAAGGCAAGGCTTTTAGACAGTCTTTAACATAAAAGTCCTTTTCTATGAATTGTCTGACATCTGATCCGTATTCTGTTTCTCCTTCTTGAGCTGGCCTTTTGAGTCCATAAATGGCGACTGCAGGTGAAGGACTATTGCCAAAGATGTGCACTCTCATGTGGTACTCTGTGACCTCTTTAGTAGGATCATTGTCTCTGTACCACAAGAATCTTAGGAAGTTCCTGTCTCTCTCTCTCACAAGGAAACAATGGAACATTTGCTGGATGTCAGCGATGAAGGCAATGGAATCCTTATGAAAGCACATAAGTACTCCCAGTAGTTTGTTATTGAGGTCTGGTCCTGTCAGTAGAACATCATTCAGGGAGACATCATCAAACTTAGCACTGGAGTCAAACACCACTCTAATCTGGCCTGATTTCTTTGGGTGGTATACTCCAAACATGGGCAGGAGCCAGCACTCCTCAGAGTCTTTGAGAATGGGAGCTAGTTCTGCATGTCAGTTCTCAAAAATCTTTGACATGAATGAGAAAAAGTGATCTTTCATCTCTGGTTTCTTTTGCAGATTATGTTTAAGAGAGGAGAAACGTTTTAGTGCTTGTTTTCTGTTGTTCGGTAGATGTGGTCTGTGGGTTCTGAAGGGAAGAGGTGCGACCCAGCTGTTGGTCTCATCTTTTACAAGTCCCTTGTCCATTACCTCTAAGAACAACTTGTCCTCTACTAACATTGCTACTTGGTTGCCTTGTTTAGTTCTCTGGAAGACTGTGAACCCCAACTGATCCTCATAGCTTCCTGACACCATACTGCTGTTATGAATAAAGTCTATTAAATGATTGGGCAGTTGGATGCTGTGTAGTAGTTCCTTGACATGGAACTCATTGTTGCAAGGTTGAAACAGAGATGGGCACCCTTTCTCCAATGTATTTGTTAGCATACTTTTCACAGAAGATGGAGTGTGCATGCGTCCCAAGCATATGTTTCCTATTATGACCCATCCTAGGTCTAGCCTTTGGGCATATGGAGCATTGTGGAGTCCATTGATATGACTTCTCACTTTATGGACCTGTAGGATATCCCTTCTCAACAGCAGTATTATCTGAGCCTGATGGTCTAGTTCCGGTATAAGGTGTGCTATGTGTTTCAAGTGAGCGTGATGAATTGCCACATCTGGCGTAGGTATTTCAGATCTATTGTCTGGGATCTGGTTACACTCGATTGTAGGTAGTGGTAGGCAGAATTGTCCATCTAAGGACTCAATTTGGTAGTCAGTGTCTTTCCTGCCAGCTGTTGTCACAGTACCTGCACATGTCTTTAATGAGTAGGGGGTGCTTGGCCCTTTGATGTCGAATAGGTCAAAGAATGTTGATCTAGCCAAGGATCGATTACTTTGATCATCCAAGATAGCATATAGTCTTAAGCTGGAGTCACACATAGCGACTCACCAGCGATCCCGACAATGATATCAACGTGTCAGGATCGCTGGTGAGTCGCTATGTGATCGCTGGTGAGCTGTCAAACAGACAGCTTCACCAGCGATCAGCACAGCGACGCCGAGCGCGCGGCGTCCCTGTGTTCGTTAGTTACCAGCGCTCTGATGCAGGGAGCTGGTAACTAACGTACACATCTGGTATCTAAGGGACGCACGTCCCTTGGATACCCGATGTGTACGTTAGTTACCAGCAGATCGCTGGTCTCCCGCCTGTCACACGCAGCGATGCGTGCTGGCCAGCGGGAGACCAGCGACAAAAGAAATATCCAGCAGTTTCCTACAGCGATCAGTGATACCGGCAGGGGGGCCAGTCGCTGATCGCTGTCACACACAGTGATCTCGCTGGTGAGATCGCTGTTTTGTCACAAAACTTGTGACTGAGCAGCGATCTCGCTAGCGACATCGCTATGTGTGATGGGGCCCTTACAGCTTTGTCTCTATGACCCTTTGGGTATACTCTGACGAGGCATATTTTTGAACAGGACCTACTGTCTATTGTCCCTTTACAGACTTCAGTACATTTTGAAGTGATCTATGGCGTAGCTGCATCAGTGTTCTTTTCCTCCCTGCCATGCTCCCTGTCAGCTGGTGTGTTTTGTGCACTCCATGGAGCTGGACCAGGGTGTAGAGCAGTGTTATGATCTGTGGTGCCATACTCTGTGCATTTTACCCTGACCTTACAATCCTTGGCGAGATGAGTTGTGGATGAGCAGCACTTGTAGCAGATACCATTCTCTTTCAGGAAGCTTCTACGATCTGGCATAGATTTTCCCATGAAGGCGCTGCATTTCAGGAGAGGATGAGGCTTCTGATGGAGCGGGCACTGCTTGTCAGGTTCTTGTACCTTTGTCTCTGATTGGAAGCACCCAGCTGACCTGTAATTGGAACTTGGAGAAGAAACATAAGTCTTGTGCACTGCGACAGATGTTCTGCGTGGGTTTGCAGCTGGTGATATGTGGCATATGACGTTGCAAAATCAAAGCTGGGATCATTTCTGATTGTCGCTTGTTCGTGTATAAAGTCTACAAAAATGGAGAAGGGAGGGAATGGAACACTGTGCTTGTATTTGTATGTGGAACCATGTGTGAATCCATGTAGAGAAAAATGGACCGCACTCTTCAGGCTGGTGAGGAAACGCTGCTACATTATTGGCACATACAATACATATTGGTCGGGGGAGTGATAGCAGGAGGGAGCAGAAAGCTGACAACGGCCGTTTCGCTCTGAACCAGAGCTTCAACGGGAACCATGTGTGAGCCACCTCTCCTGTAGATTGTAGGGCAACTTTTGGACTATAGGGTTAACACCTTTGGCTGTGTCAAGGAATGCAAGTCCTTGTAGGTCATCTTCACATTTGGCAACGAGGACTTCTTTTAACAGGTCACCTAGTTCTGTAAGTTTCTGGAGACCTTTGTTAGATACTTTAGGAAAGTCATCGATTCTTTTGAACAAGGCTCTCTCTATTACCTCTGCTGAGCCTTAACACTTATCCAGCCTCTTAAAGATCTCTTTGAGGCCAATTTGAGGGTGGTTTATATTAATGTCTCTGATCATTACTGCGTGTTTGACTGACTCTTCGCCTAGGTATTTGACTAAGAGGTCTATCTCTTCACTGTGATTCAGCCCCAAGTCTCTAGTGACATTTTGGAAGGAAGCTTTCCAAGCTCTGTAACCTTCAGTGTGGTCAGTGAATTTCATGAGTCCCTTGGCAACCAGATCACGTTGTGTGAAGAACTTGGCAAATTCTGTTGTGAACTGGTTGTCAGCAGAGTATACTGGTGATGGGTCACCCTGATAGTGATGTGAGGTGCATTCATACCTGTTAGTATCCTCAGGGTGGCACCAGCCAGTGTTATATTGCTTTGGTCTGACGTGCGGTGTGTCAGCAAGGTGATTCACGTTGGTTACCTGGTGAGGGACAAGGTAGTCATTAGCAGAATTGTTTTGCTCCACGTTTTCCTGGAGCTGAGCCTCATGATGACTCTCACTCGCTTCACTGGATGTGTCGTGTTCTTGGTTTTAGTTTGGATCAGGAAGTTCATTAACATACTGAGATGTGCGTTGTGGCGAATCTTGCAGTGGCAACTTCAGACTTGATGTACTGCTTCTGCTATGCAGCTCAGGGTGTGTGTGGCTTCTAGCGATTCTGCTTCAGCTAGGGCTGCGGCAGCTTCTCTTTTACTGCTAGGCTCTCTAAGGCGGCATCCACGCGTGCCTTCCCTAACTGCGTCTTTCTCTCTTGCTCATCTCTCTCTAAGCATGACTCCTCTATCTCTATGCATGACTTCTGTCTCTCTATGCAAGACTTTCTCCCTTGATCTTCTAAGCATGCTTTCGCTAATTTAAGTTCCATCTCTTCTACAGCAAAGATTGCTTGCGTTTTGGCGGCTTCAGCATTTGCGCGGGCAATGGCGACTGCGCTGCTGATGGATACAGTCTTTGAGAAGATGGAAGTAACAGATTTTTTCCTGTGTGATTTGTGGGACATGGTGTCTTGGAGGAATGCTTGGCTGTGCAGAGATTGCTGTAGCTGTATTAGTCTCTGTGTAGCCGGTGACTTGAATCTCACTAGGTGGGCGAGTGCAGTTGCACTAGTTCCTGCAAGCTGGATGAAGGGCTGTCTTTTCCCTGAATTCCACTAGCTAGATGGCTGCTATTTTATCTGGCCCCTGCAGGATGGAAGACTCTTCTTTCTCTGAGTTCGCACTAGCTGGCTAGTCGCTGTTCACTGTTCTGTCCTCACTAAATGAAGCAGACTTCATGTAGCTATACAGGAAGCTAAACTGCTATACCAGGGTTCAATAAGGAGACTGTAGGTTGAAGGTGTGCTTTATTGAACGTGGTGGTATATTGGCGTGGTGAAACTACAATGCAAACATATAAATACACTCAGTCAATACAGGGTACATTGGAATACATATATACATTACAATCAACATCTGCACTACTAGCTGAGCAGGGGAAAACTAACTAAGCAGGCTAATATGGGACAGAAATTAGATGCAGAAAGCATGATTACATTACAGCGATGCTGTCACAAGGAGAAAAGAGAAATGAGATGCTTCCAGGATGCAGGCTGAGGGAAAATGGTGGACTGGAGGGAAAAGGGGGGCTACCAGGGTGCATTTCAACCTTACCAGAATGCATTGAAAACGGAGGGAAAAGGAGATTCAGAAAGTGAAAGTAAAATAACACACAATAACACTGTGGCTATGACTCTGGTCACTAGATGGAGCCAGAAAACACTGAAAACATTCAACAAGCAGATAATCAGGGATTCTGAATTAAATGTCAGAGACAGAACAATAGACATACTGCAAGTTTATGGCATCTGTAAGATTTCTAGTTCGGTTGTGTTTTCAGGTAGACACGGAAAGCTGCTGCAGTAAAATGTCCAGGCAGGACTCCATAAATCACTCAGGATAACAAAACAAAAACAGCCTTTTTTGGTGCAAAGGGAAAACATAAAGTAAATAGTCCATACAGTATTGAAGGTACGTCTGCTCAGGTTAGTCTATCATTTTAGTCTTTTGCAAACACAAAGAACATTGGAGGTCTGCACACCTCCACACACAGACACTGAATGAGACAAATGGTCTTCTTTTTATCTGCCATACCATGCCCCGGTGTGGGAATATGTGAGCAGCCAGTTCCACACATCTGTTTGACTGCTCACAAACACGGTCCTGACACGCCCTATTAACTTTATCAACACTATACTTGCTGGAGCTTGATTTCCCAGGCTTACATCACTGAGGCTACAAACTTCGATGACACATATCTTCCCTGAAGGACCTGTCCAGTGACCATCTTACATACCCCCCCTTCTACCCAAAGCCGGGGAACTTTGCACCTTCTGCAATCAAACAGTGGACCCTCGACAGCGTCAGCATTACCATGTAGTTTCCCAGGCCTATGCTCTACATGGAAGCTAAAATCTTGAAGTGCTAGGAAATACCTGGTCACTCTGGCATTGTTCCCCTTCTCCTGCATTCACCTCACTGGGGCATGGTCTGACACTACCCTGAACTTACTGCCTAAGAGGTAGCACCATAGAGTGTCCAATGCTTGATGAACAAACTTTCCTTCTCCACTATGGAGTAGTCTGGACCACAAACTCCTTGAAGAAGTCAGGTGCCACCAACACTGGCTGTAAACCAGCTGTAGTAGCCCTCAATGCCCAAAAATGCTCTGACATACTTCTTTGAGAGAGGCTGCTGTCCACTCTGGATAAACTTTATTTATTTGGGGCTTGATTAAGCCTCTGCCTACAATATATGTACTTTAAATATTTCGCTTCCTCCATTTCCAAGGCACATTTCTTCAGGTTTACAGAGCATCCTGTCGTTCTTGGAGTATCTAGTATCGCCTGGACCTTGCTCAGATGCCTTCCCCAATCCTGGCTGAAGATCACAATGTCATCCAGGTAAATCGCTGCGTATTTCTTGGGAAGCTAGGATTCTGTCAATGGCTCTCTGGAAGGTAGCCAGAGCTTCTTGCAAACCAAGCGACATCCTTTTATACTGAAAACATCAATCTGACGTTGAGAAGGCCATCTTGTCCTTGGCGTGTTGGGAGATGAAAATTTTCCAGTATCCTTTTGTGGGGTGGTAATGTACCGGGCTCATCCTAGTCTTTCAATTTTCAATGAGTTAATTGATATGGGGCATTGGATATGTATCAAATAGTGATGAGCAAGCACTAAAATTCTCGGGTACTTGTTACTTGAGGCAAGGAAATTGTAATGTTTGGGTGCTCGATCCGAATAATGAGTATAATGGAAGTCAATGGGAAACACTAGCATTTTTCCGGAAGACCCCCCCACCCGAGGCCTGAAGGATTCTAAAAATTACTGAAAACAATGGAAACAGTGCTGAAATGACATGGGAATAGCATTAGGAAGATCCCTGGAATCACCAGTACCGTAAAGCCTCCCACCACTACCTCTTACATACAGATACTACAGAGAATCTGTGAATGGACACAATAAATCATTCAATTTTGCCTGGTTTGATGAATTTCTGAGTACAGAACACTGTAAAAAACATGAATCGGTCAATGTGTACATGGAAGAAAAACAGCTTACAGCATCAAGGCTTACAATTTATAAGGCAATAATCCCTGACTAGATGACTGTCATATGCTATACCTACTGCAACACCTCACCGTAGACTAATTGCAGAGTGGTATTATTGTAGAATATAGAAGGGATCTGAATTGGCCCTGAAGAGGTCTGTCGCCTGCGCACTGCAGTATTTTGCTTTGCCCTCAACAGGGCAGAGCAGTGCGCCTGCGCTGGAGCCATGACAGGCAGCAAAGAAGATGACATCACCATCACCGAAGATGGGAGGCGCCAGACCGGACCGCAACACCCATCGGATCGGACCGCCCCCCCGGTGAGTACAATCCAACTCTTTTTTGTTATCTTTCAGGTTACATCGGGGGACTTATTTACAGCATTACAGAATGCTGTAGATAAGCCCCTGATGTTGGTGCCGGCAGCTCATATTCGAAAAAAGGGGTGACTGATTCCCTTTAAAAAAACACCTACCCAGTGAAAACAATTGGTTAATTACCAAGATAAAGACATTTGACCAAAGAAAAATCTACACAACCCTACAATAATCCTAATCCTGAAACTGCCTGGCAGTGGAAGGTGGCGCCCTAAAAGAACAATTTTTTGGTGCCCCGCTCAACGAGGACTGTCACTCACTTCCCTGTAAAGCCCTACCAAGGCAGGTGGGAATACAATATAGATGAAAAAAGAGATGAAACAGATTCAGTAAATTCCCAGGCAGCCGTTTTATGTAAACAATCCCCTGCAGGTATTCTGTAGATCAAACAGATATAATAGCAATCACTAATTGTTAATTATCCATCCCTATGACAACGCCTCTAAAGAGATACTTTCATTGGATACATCCTTATCCTGGCCCATAACAAGATAATATGCTCAAGAATTCAATTCACCATATACTGTATATATGGAATTCCAGTGAATATAATAAAAATTGAACTGATGGCCGGATATCCTGACGTTCCATCGTGGAACGCATGCCGGCACATGTGAGAACTGCAGATTATACTTTAACTAACTAATGGGACAATGACCCGACCAAACAAACCACTGATTATTGGGTAGTCGGAGTCCACTGAGATGACCTTATACAAGGGTGCTTATTTAAATCCACTCAGTTTTGACCTTCGGACATGCTACTTATTCATCATGGCATCCCATATCTTTGGCATCGCTAGCATCCATCAGGCCTCCTGATGAACCGTGACAATGGGAAAACGCATTGGGGCACATCCTATAATAAGTTCAACCTGACACGGTGTGTAGGTTACTGTGCACAATCCTGTTGACAGGTTCTCTGTAACTCTACTCTGTTGGGTTTTTTTTTAATTAGCAGATAATGTGATTTTTAACATTTTTGCTGGTCTGAAAAAAAAGACTTAAGCTAGGCAACTGCAAATCTGCGAACGCTGCTGGCCACTGCCAGAGGTGTTGTTCAGGATGCATTGCTTTTCGTGATTGAATAACTCTGTGTTTGTGGGAAGCCACAATGTAACCTACTCGTCTTCCTCCTCCTCCTTCTCTGCTGATCTAGCTGCATGCCTCTGAGTTTACAACAAGTGTTATCTACTACCTCATTGTCATCCTCTGTGTTCTCCCACTCTTCTCCCTGAGAGTCACCTTTATCCTCTTCCTGCCCTCGACATGATGTACAGCTCTGGCAAAAATTAAGAGACCACCACATCAAAACCCTGTCATGGGCAGCATATTCTCCAGACCGGAACCCCATTGAAAACCTCTGGAATGTAACCAAGAGGATGATGGATAGTTACAAGCCATCAAACAAACAAGAACTGCGTACATTTTTGCGCCAGAAGCAGTGCCATGCCAAGAAGAATGAAAGCTGTTTTTTAAAAATCATGGTTATTCCACAAAATATTGATTTCAGAACTCTCCCTGAGTTAAAACATTAGTATTGTTGTTTCTAAATGATTATGAACTTGTTTTCTTAGCATTATTTGAGGTCTGAAAGCACTGTTTTTTGTTGTTGTTTTTTTTTTAATTTTTACCATTTTTCTTTGTCAGAAAAAAAAATTCTAAATGTATTGCTTGGAAATTCAGACATGTTGTCAGTAGTTTATAGACTAAAAGAAAAATTTACATTTCACTCAAAAATATACCTATAAAGAGAAAAATCAGACAAACTGAATATTTGAAAGTGGTCTCTTAATTTTTGCCAGAGCTGTATGTGTTTGTTGTGCTCTTGCAGCAGGCACAGTTCACATTGCCTACGGCCTCTGCCTCTGCGCTCACCATCAGCGTCACGTCCACTTCCCAGACCCGTTTCACGCGCCTTGCCCATTTTTAATTATGGACGATGTATCCCAGTTGAGAAAACATTGCAGTCAGTATTACAATGCCAAAAAAATTTGCCTACTACAGAAGGACTTCCTGTATAAGAATGTAGTATCAATATAGCAATGCGATTTTTTAGCAAAATTTATTTTTGGGGGGGGTTTTGAGGCCCAACTGTAGCACGATAAATGCTGTATAAAATTTCACTGCTCAAACAAATTGCAGTATTACAATACCAGACAAATTTGCCCAATTGAGAAGGATGTATGGGACTGCAGTATCAATATAGCAATGCTACTGAGATCCAACCAAGTCTGGCTATATGCTTTTGATGCACAACTGCTGCAGTAAAAGTGGTGTATAATATTTCCTTGCTCAGAACAATTTGCAGGATTAAGAGCAAAAATAATATTAGCGCTGAGAACTGATTTTGGGTATGATTTGCAGGCTGCAGCATAAAGAACATCCATTCTGCACAATCTCTCCCTAGGTGCTGCTAACCTGCAGTATTATTATTGATTACCTAAGAAGGGCTGTTGTTGTACTTCACAGAAATATAAATGTGGTTGAATCCCCGGGTAATATGCATCTACAATTCTGTCCCTTTTTCATCATTCAGCACCTCTCCCTACGCTGCCTGTGTCCGAGGTACAGTGTGCCTAACATGGTATCACGGGTCTTATGCGGCTATGCGGCCAGTCAATCACAGTAATGACACAACCAAGTTGGCTAGGGCATTACAGTGACTGTCAGTCAATCCCCACATGTTCATTGGCTGCCTACAAAGAGCCAAACATGCGGGGCCGGGACTCAAACTACAGCTTGAACATTCAAAGAATACTCAAGAGTAACAAGCATCCCGAGCACAGTGATGCTGGAGCGAGTGAAGAGAAGGGACGAGCACGCTTGCTCATCACTATTATCAAGATTAGAGACCTCATTCAGCTTCCTATAGTCATTACAAAACCGTCATTCTCCTTCTGGTATCTCACTAAGACTATGGGACAGGATCAGCCACTCTTAGACTCGTGAATGACTCCCAGACTCAGCATCTGCCTCACCTCTTTTGAGAGCATGTAAGGGGGTGAAGAGAAGGAAGAACTTAAATGGGGTTACCTCTCCTGGCCAGGCAGCAGTGTTTCCTGGGGGGAAGGTTATCGGATCTGGATCGAACTTTCCATGTGATAACAGAGGGCAGTGACCTGTTAAAATGGGCTGCGCGCAAGAAGCCGGGCAGAGTCAGGGCGGGAAAGTACAGTGCACAGGAGAGAGCTGTAAGCTGTGCCGCATTCCCTAAGCATGAGGACCCTCCGGCTGAGGACTGAGACAGACAGGCAGTATGCTGTGAGCGCCCTTTGGATGAACGTGGACCCGCCGGACTCTGTGAGCGAAGGAGACTCCCCTCTGACAGGTCAGAGACAGTTGCTAGTGTGTGCAGGCCCGGCATACGCAGTGACAGGCCTGAGCCCCTGAGAGAAGTAGCTGGACTGACTGAGAAGCGCAGCATCGTTCCTGTGGTGATACGTTCTGAGTGTAAACTTGTGATAAGAGTGGTGAAAGCAGGACCTCCTTTCACCGCCCAGCATCCTGTTGTTTTCCCTGGAGGACATTTCATCATCGCAGATAGAGACTTGAAAGACTGCATGTGCCGCTGTTGACGGTGCCAACGTTGGAGAATTAGACCCTTCAATCAAGCTTTCTTCAGACTGATAAGTTTATTCCTGCCTTTGTTTATTTCCTTAAATCACGTATTACCGTTTACTTGTTGCAATTATTTCCCTGTTGCTCCTCCCTGCGTGGAGTGAATATCCCTGTAAATAAACCTTTAACTCTTGGTCTGCCTCAGATCTGTGGTGACATCCTCCGTACCTGCAGGTTATTACAATCACATCTCATCAGGCTACGGGAATCCGACACGGCATCAAGTTCACCCAAACATGAGGATATGTTAGAACCTCATGCTCTGAGATCTGAGTACAACTTAATAGTTCTGAGAACAGATCTCTGTTCCGATGTAGCAACTCTAGGCACTGATGCTTTTGGGCACGTGACAGTGACTTTTAAACCCCAATGAGTATGATGAATATGATGAAATCAGAATTAGAGGAAGACTGTATAGAATGCAACTTGTGTCACAAGAACAAAGTCAGATAACTGCACCATTACAGAGTCAAATGACTTTGCCCTCTGCCCCTTCGGGAGCGAAGGATGAGGCCAGCCCCAAAACTACTAGCACCAAAAGTACAGAGGCTGCACATGAGATCTCTCCTACACCTACAGCTACCACACACACTGCAAGTACACTACCCTATCTACACGACTCTTATAGTCACATATCTACCCCACCAGTGTCAGTACTGATGGGATTTGCACCTGGACCCTACCACATACGGACCCCAGTGATATATCAACCAGGACCGTACTATGGGCAGATTTTAATTGTGGGCTCGACCCCTATCTCTTGACAATAAGAGATAGGTGAACCTATCAAGGTTCGGTTTGGTTTTGATTCACCCAACTGACCTTCGTTCGGCGAACGTACCTAAACCCCATTAGATTCATTGGGAGGCAAAAACAAATGCATAGACAATACTTTAAGGGCTATCAAAAAGCTTACCAAACAGCTAAAATTAGGGGCAGACACCAAAAAAGTGGCATCAATTGACCCTCAGTAGAAATTTGCAAATGGCAAAGCAGCAGTCAGCCATAGGCCATGCATGAGGCGTCAGGGTCTGTCCCAGCATTTACAGCTTGGAATTGCAGTTTTAATGAGGACCTGGGGCTTAAGGGAGCGATGTAAGCCTTCTTAGCTTGGAGCCCTCACAGCTCATGCAACACCTCCAGTTTTTTTTGTTTTTTATTCCAGACTCATTCAGATAGCACAAGCATCAATTTTATTGACTACTATTTGTAGAAAAATGTAAGGAAAGTAACACAGGTAGTTGACTGAAAGTACGGTGCTGTACAAATTAATTGGAACAAAGCATTTTTTTAAGCAAAATCGTAAGTTGGTTACCAGTCAGTGATTCAAACCAGTTTTAACTACTTTGAACAGGCACTCACACCTGTTCAAAGCAGTTAAAACTGGTTTAAATCACTGACTGGTAACCAACTTACGATTTTACTTAAAAAAATGCTTTGTCTCAATTAATTTGCACAGCACTCTAAGTGCAGGCCTGCCTGTCTAGGGGACCAACTTACACGGGCATCCCACCAGATGGAGACCCAACTTGGAGTCTCCACATTTAAAAAAAAAATTGTCATACAACACTAAAGTGGGGTCAATTTCCACAGAGTAGAAACAGTATAATAGGTCTCTGACACACCTTCCACCACAAGCACCCCATCATATGGAGACCCAACTTGGAGTCTCCACATTTCAAAAAATAATTGTCATGCACCACTAAAGTGGCATCAATTTCCACAGAGTAGAAACACTACCTCACTGCTGTCTTGGGGAAAAATCACTACTAAGATTGTCTACAAGCATATTTCGATACTCCAGCATGCGCGCATCCCTTTAATGATATCATTTTGGTGCAGATACGATCTTTTGATCGCCCATTATTGCAGATTAATGCAATGTCATGGCAACCAAAAAAACGTAATTCTGGCGTTTTGACTTTTTCTCGCTACGCTGTTTAACGATCAGATTAATTCTTTTTTTATTACTAGATCGGGTGATTCTAAATGTGGCAACACCAAATATGTGTATGTTTGATTTTTTTATTGCTTTAATTTGAATGGGGTGAAAGGGGGGTGATTTGAGCGTTTATATTTTTATTATTTTTTTAATATTTTTAAAAACATTTTGTTTTCACTTTTGGCATGTTTCAACAGTCTCCATGGGAGACTAGAAGCTGCTACATACAGGTGATGATCAGATCACCTGTATGTAGCAGATTTGCTCACTTGCTATGAGCGCCGACAACCTGGCCCTGACAACCATAGTGGTCTCCAGGAGACCTCAGGTTGTCATGCCAACCCATCAGTGACCCGCGATCACGTGATGGGGTCACCGATGGGCGGATTTCCAGCACGATTGCCGGAAGCGCATGTTAAATGTCCCTGTCAGAGTTTGAAAGCGGCATTTAACGGGCTATTCTGGGCATATGTCAGCTGTTCAAAACAGCCTACGTGTGCCTGAAAAGATGTGGGCTCACTGCCGGAGCCCGCATCAAAGGGAGGGAATCCAACATCGGCATAAATTTACTCCCGATGTTGGAAAGGGGATAAGGGAACAGTTGATGTTTTAAATCACATGATGGTGTAGTGCAGGCACAGCTTTCTTTGAGAAGTAATTGCAACTGGGCAACTGGTACTGGGGGACTGCGATGGCCATCATTTTTCGCAGACCGTCTGTATCCACCAGGCGGAAAGGCAGCATTTCCATGGCCAACAGATTGGAGATGATTGAGTTCAAGCTCTTAGCTGTGATGACACGCAGCTGGTGTCACAAGGGGTTTTGCCTAGGGGGTGCTGCAGGTCAGACAGAAGATGCAGACCAGCAGGAAAGTCGAGCAGATGCCACAACGTGAAGTGTGAGCAGGACCCGAGGCCTAGCTGGGAGCGCGGTGTCAAGAGAGACAATGGGAGCAAAGCCAGCAAGCAACCGGGAGGATGGAGGTCGGAGGAGGCTGCGGTACAGAAAGGGAGAGAACAAGATGCTGTCAGAGACGAGCCAGAGGGTCATACATCAGATGGGAGCATGGGATCCAGAGGACCAGATGCGAGCGTAGTCAGAGGTGAGCCGGGGGTCAGAAGCCAGACAGAAGAGTAAGAACCGGAGGACAAGACGGGAGCATAGTCAGGGCAAGCCGAGGGGTCAGGAAATCAAAGAGGACTGAACAGTACCAAAATGGAAGATGGAGGCACAAGTCAGGGAACAAACCGGGTCATACACAGTAACGATCACACATACAGAGGAACAACGATTAGAGCAGAATAACCTGGGTCAGCCATTCTAGCTGAGTGAACGGAAGTATCACCGACACCAAACCCAGGAAGTACCATTACTAAATAGCCACCCCTGAACCAGAGAGAGTTGAATAAAATTAACCCTGACCTGACCAGGATGGAAAAGGAACAAACCCGTCGTGGATCATGACATTAGCTTTGCCATGTGTAGGAGGAAACATTCTTTTACGTGACCACAACAGCGGGACCGTGGGCTGTCTACTGTGCTGAGAGAGGGTGGAGTACTGAGAACAGGACAAACTGATGGATTGTGAGAGAGGTGCAGGCGGAGATGTTATTGTGGATTGTGAAAGATGTGTTGTTCTAGGTGACACAAAAGCAGCAGTCATGTCTACTTCCGTAACAGCTGACCAGCTCTCATTCACACACCGACTGTGGTGGGTAAACAATTGAAGTTTCTGCGACCTGAGAACTGTGTGTGAACAATTGGAATGGTTATGGAAGAGGAAGCAGCAGCTGGGGTTGAAGGGACAGGCGATGGTTGGCGAGGCCCGCTAGTCTGCATTTTAATGCAGTGAGATTCCCACACTAAGGCATGTTGATTGTGTGTGCTGGTTCATGCAGGTAGTTTTCAAACTCTTGCACTTTTTGCCTCTACTGAGTTTTTTCTTGCAAATTTGACAGATAATGTGTTTTGGGTCATCCTTTGTGGTGCTAAGGACTGACCTGAGTTGGAGTAGTGATATTGCACCTGTAGGATCGTGTGCCGACCGGGGGGGTGGTCCCTTCTCATGAGCGAAAAGACTGGAGTCAGAAGCACGTAGACGTTCAATCAGGTCCTCTTTATTAGGTGTCTTCTCCGACATCTACAACAAACGACATCTCCTGCACACTACTAGCCTGGGTACTTGTATCCAAGTCTCCTCCTTCCTCTTCCCAATGGGATGGCCCCTTAGGTTCTTTCACTGTGCCTAAGTCACCAGCCAGAGCACTTCCCCTGGTCAAGCACGTCCGCCTGCTCCGACATCTACTGCCTCTTCAGTGTCCAGACGTCCAGTAACCCAGGCATCCTCTGTCTGCAGCTGTCCTGTCAGAGCCACCCCCCCGACTGACTGACTGACCCAGGAACTCTCCCTCCTTTTATTCCCTTTTTTTGGAATTCTCCTTCTCAGTCCCAGTTACTCCGCCCACCATGACTCTGCTTTTCCTAGCTTCAGCTGCTCTTAGGCCCTTTTCTCACCGTCCTGTGTCTCCCTCTAGTGGCCAAAACTCAGTACTTCATCGTCTCTAGCTAATTCTCTCTTCTTTCCCCATACATGTATGTATACAAATTACAATACAGTATTATACACCGCACATATACATTTGCCATTTTACAATCAGACAGGTCCACGTATCAGTCCATCTCCCTGCATATCTCCTTCCTTTGACCTTTGTCATCCCCGACAATCCTGTGACTTTTGTTTTTTTGTACTTCCCCACTTTGCTTTTGTCTGTGTGGTCAGTTGCCGAGCAGAGCCCAGAGCACTTTAGCTACGCGGGGTGCTGGGCAGAGCCTGGAGCAGTTAAGCTCAAATTAGCTGATGACTACTCGCAGGGGCTTGCACCCATATGACAATTTTCATTTATTGGGGTAGGACCACCCGGACTCCTCAATGGTACTTTCCCCCACGTATCTTACACTTCTGGAACCATCTTTTAGTTTTTGGGGCGGAATGACCAAGGCTGCCCTGGAGCCTACCAGGTAACTGCTTTCCCCCCTCCTTCTCTTGGGTATTTTTTCACCAAGGACCTGACCTGTAGACCACTGTCTATTCCAAACCATAAACCATCATATTAGACTTTCATATACCTTCTTTTACATATTATCATGGCAGGCATTTTCCTACATATCTGCATTTAGGACCCTTTTAACATTTTTATCATACTTTTAACATTTTTACCATTTTAATATTTACAAAACTTAAACTATTTACCATATCCACTAAATATTTACTAAACTTTTTCAAACATTATCAGAACATCTTTAAACATTGGTACGCCTCCTTCCTTTGCAGGAAGCACCACCATTACATCCCTGCTGCATCAAGAGATGGAGTTTCTTACCCCGAGGAGACGCAGAACAGTCACCAGGCTGTGCAACAGCGCACAACAGTCCCGGTAGTCCGTGTATGTCAGTGGTGCTCGGGCCGTCTCCTGATGGCCGATTTTCTCCGCCGGCAGAAGGGAACTCCACAGCCGGGGAGCCCCCGGGATGTCTGGCAGTCCCTGGGCCACGAGTGTCCTTAGTGCCCAAGGCCCAAGAGTCCGTTTCCCCTTTATGGGGTTCCGTGCTCTTATGGGAATACGATCACTGCCCTGGAGCCTACCAGGTAACTGCTTTCCCCCCTCCTTCTCTTGGGTATTTTTTCACCAAGGACCTGACCTGTAGACCACTGTCTGTTCCAAACCATAAACCATCATAGCAGACTTTCATATACCTTCTTTTACATATTATCATGGCAGGCATTTTCCTACATATCTGCATTTAGGACCCTTTTAACATTTTTATCATACTTTTAACATTTTTACCATTTTAATATTTACAAAACTTAAACTATTTACCATACCCACTAAATATTTACTAAACTTTTTCAAACATTATCAGAACATCTTTAAACATTGGTGCGCCTCCTTCCTTTGTGGGAAGCACCACCATTACATCCCTGCTGCTTCAAGAGATGGAGTTTCTTACCCCGAGGGGACGCAGAACAGTCACCAGGCTGTGCAACAGCGCACAGCAGTCCCGGTAGTCCGTGTATGTCAGTGGTGCTCGGGCCGTCTCCTGATGGCCGATTTTCTCCGCCGGCAGAAGGGAACTCCACAGCCGGGGAGCCCCCGGGATGTCTGGCGGTCCCTGGGCCATGAGTGTCCTTAGTGCCCAAGGCCCAAGAGTCCGTTTCCCCTTTATGGGGTTCCGTGCTCTTCTGGGAATACGATCACGGCCACAGCATAATAACCATGGGGACAGTACTCTTTATAAAAGGATACCCAGTCCCTGATCTGCAGGGCCCTCCCATGCTTGATGGAGGCCGCGTTGAGGTAGACTTTGTGGCCAGTTTCCGTTTCCTTAATGAATCCATAGCTCCATTCAACATTCGTGTAAACGAGCTGTCCATAGCACTGGGGGAATGGCATGGCAGCCTCTCCTTTCTCATGCAGCAGTGCCCAGACCTCCTGCTCTTTGGCCTTCTTTTGGGAGATGATGTCAGAGACCCAGATAGACGGCCCCGCGTAAGCCACGGATCCATCGGGAGCCGGGGAGGTTGGGCGGTGAGGCTGGGGCTTAGGGGCACGGACCTTAGGCCTGGCACCCCCTTGGGCCAGTAGTGTGGGATGGGGAGGCTGGGGATCGATAATGGGGACCTTGGGCCTAGTGCTCGTACGAGGCGGGGAAGCGGGGCTGCTTGAGGCGCCGCCGGCTGAGGCGGGGAGACACTCACCTTCCCTGGAGCCGCGGCTTCCTTCCAGCTGCTCTGCAGCTCCTCCAGGAGCTGGGGCATCCGAGCGACCGGAGCTTCCGAGATGTCACCAGCCTCCTCCTGCTGGGTGGGCTCGATGTCGCCATCCTCCACCCACGGGAAGGGCCCTGCTGTTCCTCCGCTGCTTCAAGTCTCGTTGTCTGGAGTCCGCTGCTGTTCTTCATTCCGCTGTCCGGCAGGACAAGCATCCAGGTCCGATGGTTCTGCAGGGATCGTCAGCGGCAGTTTCTCCAGTGGCTGCTTTGGAGTCCCAGAAACCATCCACTGTTTTGTGTGTGGGAGGGGGTGGTGGTAGGTCCCTTGACAATTACCAACCCATCACCATCGGCCGGCACTTGGAGCTCTCACTGGCTCAGTGGCCTACACGCGAAAATTCTGCCGCAGTTCTACCCTGCGCTGGCTCTCATACTACGGAGCGTGTTGCACGCCTGCCTCTGCCCTCTCTGTCGGTGGGAAACTCCGTGTTTCTTTGCGCGCTTTCTCCTCACTGCCTGGCTTAGTCACTGTCTTGGCTTAAATCTTCCCCCTTGGACATGACTGTTCTGTCCTTTCTCCCAGCTCACACACACTGACTAACTCCAGGAAGCTCCCCAACTACTCCTTCTTCCTAGCCCCTCCTAACTAACCTAATCCTATTGGTCTACCTAATCCCTATTTTATTCTATTCTATTGTGCTCCCCCTACTGGGCTAAGTCCTACACTATCCCTATATCATCCCTATACATTTGCAATACACAATATACAGTATATATATATATATAAATACACGATATATATATATATATATTGTGGTGTAGTGACCACTGTGTCAGCTAGGGGGCGCTTTGTGGACGTCCCAAGAGAGAGGATGAGTGGTGGAATCCTGAAGGACCGTTATGTATCTCAAGGTGGGTGGCCTTGAGATGGAGACTTATGTGTGTGTGTTGATCAGCAATGATATTGCTGAGGTGTTGTTTCAATGTGTCAGGGAGAAGTCTCCAGGTAACTGGGGAGACTGGCGGACCCAGTTACCTACAAACCCACCCAGGGGGTGTGTTTGAGAACGTTGTGATAAGAGTGTGTTAATGGTTCAAGAACCTGTGATAAGGTCATAGCCATGTGACCTGGTGGGCGTGGCTACGGACCGTATAAGGTGGCCAGAGTAGGTCACATGTTGTGAATGCTGGGACCCGGTTGGTCCAGTGTGGAAGGTCCCGCTGAGATGGGGCTTCCTGGCTAACAGCATGTGAAGTGGCTGTGAGTAATGGCGACTAGTGTTGAGCGACTTTTGTTTTTTTAGGGTCGAGTTTCGTTTCATGAAACCCGACTTTTCCAAAAGTCGGGTCGAGCAAAATCAGCCGACTATAGGGAAAAGTCGGGGTCGTCCCGAAACACGAAACCCAATGTAAGTCAATGGAGAATTAAAGTCGGCAGTGAGAGGAGGACAGGAAACACACCAACAGTGCCCATTTGAATGCCAAAAGCATAAATTCTTGTTACTGAAGCTTGTCAACCTTAATTAACTTCATAATACTAGTTACGCACTGAAAAATGGGGGTTATTTGGCTACAGTTGAGGGGGGGAGGGCTGGCTCCAGGTTTTCGTGGGCCCAGGGCCAAAGAGCGCCCCTTTAACACATACCACAACTCATGATGCTCCGATACGGCAGAGAAATAGCAGTATAGTACAATGAAAAATACTTCACTTCTTACATCTCATGACTGATATCCATTTTAAATTCTCCAATACCTCCAAAAACGGACAGTATATAACTCCATACAGTATTATGGCCAGCGCTTAGTGCGCTGTACAGAGTAATGAGGCCCATATATTTCTCCATACGGAATCATTATTCCCATATAATGTTTCAAACCGTGTATGATGAGCTCCACATAATGCTACAGTATATGTTGGTCCCAATGGATGAAGCTCCACTGTCTTATGGGCCCAAATAATGCTCCATATATAATGGGCCCCATTTCTACTGCTCTAGTGTATAATGGGCCCTGTAAATGCTGCTCCAGTGTCTGATGTCCACCTTTGGAATGCTCCAGTGTATGGTGGGCCCCATATATCATTCACCAGAGTATAGTGCTCCCCAAAAATTGCTGTCCCAACACTGAAAACAATTACATAAGTCTCCTTGCTAGGGAATCCCTGCACTACTCTGAACTCCTTGTCGTCCTCATCTTCCATCTCACTGCACTTGGCTGTTTAGACCCTCCCACCGGCAGAGACACTTTTGCGTACTATGCGGTGCCCTTTGCCAGTGCCATCGCCCATGAGTATGCCCCCCCACCTGCTCAAGGAACCTGCACTTTCATCTGCACCTTCCTCTTTGTCACCGTGTAAGGTGGTATAGTATGCGGGAAGGGGAACCTGAGTTTCCTCTGGGTCAGATTCTGGCTGTGTAGAGTGCGAGGGGAATGTAGTGGTCTGGGTCAATGTACCAGCAGCATCATCCAGCAGTGGCTGGGCCTCAGTGCACTTGTGGCGTCCCCAAGAGTATGGTCGCCACTGTGGCATTGCCTTCCTCCTAGGGAGTGTGTTGTCAAGCTTGGGAGCAACGAAGGATCTCTCTAGCAGTGAAACCAACACACAACACATTTCCCACTCCAGGCCAGCAGGGAGACCTCTGAACCTGACTGCTGAGGAGCTTCTCTCTGTGGTCGGGAGGAGGTAAGTTAGGGCACTCTGTGCAGGGAAGGGGAAGTGTGTGGACGTGAGAAGGGGAGCTGGAGGATGAGCAGAGTTAAGGCTCACTCCTAGCTGGAGCGCATGGTCCGGATTCCGGTCTCCGAGTTTGTAGAGACACTGACGTTCCTGCAGCAGAAACCGGGGGAAGTAGCAGCTATAAATGCTCTGTACCCAACTAAGGCTCGGAGGCCCCAGCATCGACGTGTGCGAGGCAGAAGGAAAAGGCTACAGCTGTCTGCCATACAAGTAAAGTCTGAGGAACATCTGTTAGACAGGAGGCGTTTCAGTGAACCACGGTCCTGTGAGTGCTTCCCCCACAAGCGCTAGAAAGGAGACGTTCAGGAAGGTACATGTTGGCGGAGTGTTGGAAGGGAGCTTTCCATTCTGGTCCCGGAGGTTGGCAGAGGTCCTGACCCGGAGGACACAGCACAGAGGCAGGCATCTGTGTAACCTGCAGACTGTGAGTAAAGCTTTGGAACTGCACGCTCTGGTGTCCTACAGTTATTCCAGCACCGCTACATCTGGGTACCAGCACCTACACCTAGTGTGCCTTTCCCCCATCACTACATCTACACTTCCCTGGGACTCCAGCTCCACCTGTGGGGTGCTTCACCATCTTTGCTGCACAACACCATCAGTCCCAGAGGATCTGCATGCAGCGTCGGCCTAACATCTATGTTGCCGAACACCACAGGTGGCGTCAAACTATCTATATAAACTCTTTACCATTATACCACGCCATTTACATGGGCGCCCAGGGCCACCGTCCGGGTCACCGCTGCTGTGACACATCCCACTGACACCGGCCCGGTACCGAGTACCCCACAGCCCTGGGAGGGCGACCCATATGCCGACTGCTGATCGGGCGGCGTTATTCCCACGAACCTCCAAACAGCGTCCCTGAAGGCAAAGTTTTTGGTTTCCGAGGGCAGTATGATTGCAAAGCTGAACCTTAAAGGAATGTCCAAAAGGGCACCACCAGGTGTGGAGCCTGTGGCTTAATTGGACTGCAACCGGGAAACCACTACCATACAAGCTACAGAAAAGATGGACAGATTGCAAGCTTTGTCGATTCTGTGTGTGGTGTGGTATGTCCGTTTGTAGTTGTGCTAGCGATTTCTCAGCTTTATTCCGTTAACGACTGAGACTCCGGCATGGCTCCGCGGTACGCGTCAAGCTTACTAGAGGGATACGCGAGGCTGTGGCACGTGAGATCGAGCAATAACAGGTCTAGCATTCCAGTACATGTCTGGGGCTGCATGCACGCTACACTGAAAGGACCAGCTTTTGTCACTTACAGGTGCAGGTAACCTGCTGAACTCCGTTAGTGATGGGGATCTGGGATTCAGATTATTCCCCGCGAACGATGATTTCCCAGTAAGTTCAGGTCAACCGCAATTCCGAAGTTAGGCCTAACCGTCATTCCTGAAAAAATTACGTGTCCAAACCACAGGTGCTGTAGCTTGCTTAACAGTTCGGCAGCCGTTCTCAGGCCCAGTATGGATTCAACAACATTGTAGAAAGTTGATAAATGGTACAGTTTCACCGGATAACACGTATATACTGTATGTAGTCTAGTTTACACATTAAAAATATATGTCTATAGATCAGTAGGCAGACTCAGATGTTCTCAGGCCCAGTATGGATTTGACCAGATTGTACAAAGTTGAGAAAGGGTACTTTATCACTGGATAGCAGGTATATATAGCATAGTTTAAACATGCAAAATCTCCGTGTTCTCAGTATGGATTACACAGCAATCTAAAAAGTGGAAAAAAGGAAATGCATTTGATGCATACACAACTATATACTTTTGGTGTTATTTTTAAATCTTCATATATATTTCTGTCTCAGTAATACAGTCCAGCCTCTCCGCAATAGGAAATGAGATGCATACAATTAGTGACATAAAGGCTAGTGATTGAAGAAATCTAGGAATTATTATTCATGGGAAAAACTTCCGTCACAATTCTCATAGGCGATGCTGACCCTCAATTAATTTGTGTGTTGAGACAGTGAAAACATTTTTTTGTGAATAAAGTCTTGCTGTATCGCACTTCCATTGATTCCATCACTGTTACTCATCTCAATCCAATTTTTATCACAGGGAACTACAATCCAGGAAAAAAGAGGAAGTATAAATAACACTGTAGAAAGACATGCAGTTAGCTAAAAACAGCGTTTATTAAATCAAAATAAAATACATACACATTGTATGGATCACAAAAGGTATACATAAATACAGTGTGCACAATGGAACCACCAAACAAGGTATCACTACAGGGAAAATGTTACTAACATGTAATTTTATTCTGGTGCACTGAATGATGGTCTGCAAAACAGTACTGACAATATATAATGTATAGTTACACCAATGCACCCCCCTTTTTTTTGGGTGTATCAATATTAAACAAAATCCCCAATAACATCATTTATCATGTAGTAAAGGATAATAATATGAGGAGGAACTGCCAAAAAGCATATGCAAGTAATACACCACCAGCTGAATCTTCCCAAACTAGCTAGTGCATGGCAGACTTGGAGAAGACTGACAATGTATAAAAATTATATATCTATCTTAATCCAAAAGTGCTAAGTGCTTAAGTGCAAACTGCAATAAGATAAAGATATTATATAGCCTAGTGGCAGTACATAGAAGACAAGTCGCAAAGTCAGAAAATCTCCTACCATGGAGAGGACATATCGCTATGTGGAAGAGTGCAAAGGCACAGCTGAAACAGTTAAATATGCATGGCAGCTCAATGTGAATACCTGACCTGTAGGTGGCAGCCGTTCCCCGACGCGCGTTTCGCGTGAGCTTCTTCAATAGGGAGTAAGTGTGTATAAATGTTGTCTAAAGATCTATTTATAGTCGTATCTCTCATTACCTGGGCGGTCTGTAATGGCGCTTGCTTCACATCACCGGCAAGATGACGTCAGACGGTTCAGCGTCCCACGTGATCATCCCATGATTCCTCGGCCTGACGCGTCAGGGCAAGGAGGAGGGAGGGCCACGCCAGGGACGCGTCACCATGGTGACGCACTGACCGGGGATGATTACAAGCGCACACCGCCAGGATGTTGAGGAGAGAGAGAGAAAGAGGGAAGGCCACGTTTGATACCCACTCAGAGACAAGCCCTTAGAGAACAACAAGATCTTGAGGGGGTCATAATCAAACCGTCAGACAAAGGGGGCAATATTGTTATATGGCCCATAGAACAATATGAAAAAGAAGCATTCAGGCAACTTAGGGATACAATTTGTTACAAAAAAATGACGTACAATCCAACCTTAACGTTTCAAGATGAATTACAGACCATGTTAGATCAGGCGTTCCATGAGGGAACAATTACAAGAGACCTTAAGGACAATTTGATACCTAAGTATCCAAAAACATCATGCGTGTATTTTATTCCTAAAATCCACAAGAATGTCTCCAACCCCCCAGGACGGCCAATCGTTTCGGGCAAAGATAGCCTATGTGAACAAATTTGTAAATATCTTGATTTTTATCTGAAACCTTTGGCCCAGAATTTACCCTCTTATATTAGTGATACAAGTGATGTTCTATCTAAAATAGAGGGCATACCTATGGACAAGGATATGTGGCTGGTCTCACTTGATGTGGAATCATTGTACACATCCATCAGGCACAATGATGGCATCAAAGCAACCAGAAAGTTTCTCAATATGTCGGACCTCAATCCAGAACTTATTGAATTCCTCATTTCCCTTTTACAATTTACGTTGGAACACAATTATTTTCTATTCAAGAATACAGTTTATTTGCAACAATGTGGAACTGCAATGGGGGCGGCATTTGCCCCCTCATATGCAAATCTGTTTTTAGGCCTCTGGGAGAGAGAATTGTTCTTTTCTAAACCTATTGCATTCATTGAGAAGGTCCTGTTCTGGGCCAGATATATTGATGACATTCTCATGATCTGGCAAGGCACAGAACAGGACCTTCTGTCCTTTCTTGAAATCCTTAATGATAACTCATTGAGCATCAAATTAACATGTAAATATGATAGAGAGAGGATTGAATTTTTGGACATTCTAATTTTCAGGGGACCTGATGATCTCCTGCAGACTGATGTGTACAGGAAAGACACGGCTGTTAACGCCTTTTTACATGCATCGTCGTCACATCCTCAACCCTTGGTGAATGGCATCCCGACGAGCCAATTTTTACGGATCAGAAGGATTTGCTCTAATGATCATCTCTTCAAAAAGCAGGCTCATGCACTAACAGAAAGATTTGAGGATAGAGGATATTCAAAAAGAAGCATAAAACGAGGGTATAACAGAGCAGTAGCGGAAAAAAGGAATAATCTCCTACAATCGAGAATTAAGGTACAGGAAGAACCAAAGGTAAGATTCATCTCAACGTATAGTGAAAAGTGGTCTGATATGAAAAGAGCACTCAATAAATTTTGGCCTATCTTGAAAGCTGATCATGTTGTCCAGAAGCACATCATGGATATTCCTTCCATTACTTATCAAAGATCTCTTAATTTGAAAGATATGCTGGTACATAGTTACCATGCAGGAGAAGAAGTGGATATCTTTGGGGGACCTAAGGGTTTGAAAAAAGGCTTTTTTCCATGCATGGATTGTATAGCATGTCCAAATATGCAAAGAGCGCTTATATTTAAGACTAGTGATGGGAAAAAATCCTTTAAAATTGAAAAACATATAGCGTGCAATTCGGTAGGTGTAGTGTACTATGCAATGTGTCCCTGCGAGAAGATCTACATAGGCCTGACATCAAGACCTTTAAAAGTGAGAATTAGAGAACATGTGAGAGACATTCAGAATGCAAAAGAAAATACTGTGGATGTGGATCTGAAACCCATACCGAGACATTTTAAACAAGTCCATGACAGTAATGCCAAACTCCTTAAGGTGATTGGGATAGATAAGGTTTATATCAATCAAAGAGGTGGCAACTGGAGGAAAAATCTGGCTCAATTAGAAGCCAAATGGATATTTAGGATAGGCTCTGTTCAACCTGACGGGTTAAATGAAATCTTGAGTTTCGCCCCTTTCTTATAGTTGTGTTTTAGGTTGTTATGTCATTCTTTCTGTGGTTTTAATTTGTATATTTTTAGTTTTTAGGACTCTTGTATTTCTGAACATGGATCAATCTGTATTAGTCTTTTTTGGAGAAATCAGAGATTCTATCTTAAGGCCTCTCAGTCTCACTGGAAGGAAGAATGTGAAGTGGAGACAGAAGGAGAACATTGGTCTTCACATTGTTTATTATTTATTATTTTTTATTTTCCTTATTTTGCTGTCACCTTTTGTAAACCTATGGTTTC